>NC_046641.1:12775798-13975798 GCF_900324485.2 Mastacembelus armatus
AGACATCCTTCCCACCTAATAATCAGCTTACTCCACATCACGTCTTATGGTTTTAGCTTTCTCTTGGAGGGTTATGAAAAGAATTTGTCACAGACTAGATTTTTGTTTCAGTGCAATGGAGACCCTTTTTCTTGAACTCATATTGAAGCTGTGAGCCCTGTATGTGCTTTGTGTGGATCATTTAGTGGTTTCATGTTTCACATGTCATCGGTTTTCTTGGCCTGCAGTGTGTACCTTATCAATTTGATCTTCTAATAGCCTGCTTCAATAGCTGCTGATATCTTTCCTCTGCTGCTATCACACGCCCCAGTGGACAAGTAGCAGCTCAGGATGACCCTCTCATATCTCTCTGTTGCTCTAAGCCAACTTCCTCCTCCTCCTCCTGACTCTTCCTGTGATCCCTATATATCTTATTACCATCTTGTTACTACATGTTCTCTTTCAGCTGTGGTCTGTGTAGAGATGAGAGTGAGTGGAGGATGGGAGAGGAGCTCAGCCAGCTCACCAGGGAGCAATTAGCCTCTTCCATCACAGCCACTTTGATGAGCTGAGTCTGAGTCTGAGTCTGAAATGCGTGTCAAAACGCCACTGTTTTGACACACTGTTGTTTTCAGCTGTGAAGTAATGAAAACTAGTACAGAAAAGTGTCTGTGGAGATTCTCAGTCAACCAGGTCGAGATATAGCCAGAAACTCTGTCACCTGTGGGTTGTTTGTGATTGATGTTGTGGGAAAATGGGTTGAAACGTTTAGCTGCAATATACAAGTTCTGCAGATAAAGGTGTTGGTAGCATTTGAGCCTGAGTCAACCTTTTGTGACATCGTACAACAGCTAATGATAGCATGAGGTCTTGGGGCCAGATGAGTAGAAGACGAGAAGCGTGCTGATATATTGATTGACAGCTGTGAGCTCCTACTCCTGACTTTGGACTGCTCTGATTGGTTAAAACATCAGTCGAAATCATTAGAAGGAATATATCTGCACTGCATCCTGGCTGTTCAGTAAGCCTGGGTCAGACACACCTATGCACCTTAACATATGTTTAAACTAAAGTTTCTATATGTTATTTACTAGAGCTTTAACCTTTCAAACAAAGTTATCGGTTGTATGTTTCTGTTTCTGTGTCTTTAATGATAAATGAGACTTTAATGATGAGACTTTTATTGCCTAGGCAGAAGTAAAACCCTGCTAACAGTGATTGTAGTAACAGCAGCAACAGGGAAAGTGACTCAGGCAGATTTACAGAGCAACAGAGAAGCTGTGCTTCAAGGAGTGAGGATGATGGAAAAGAGAAGAGATCGTGATGTTGATGAGTCTCCTCCGCCCCTCTCGCTGCCTGTCTCTCCCAGAGCTCCGCTGCACCATCAACACCGGTTGCCATGGTAACCACAGCCTTCGCCCTGACCCCATGTGAACAGAGCCACAGGATTAGTCCTAAAAGGGAACTCAAATGTCAGCACAGCTCCAGGCATTGCCACGTAGGCCTGAGAGAAAAGAGGGGTGTCTGTTATTCTGCACAGTCGAGTGACTGTGCAAGTGTGTCATCATGTTATCGACTAGATATACTTAGCATAAGTAAACACGATTATGTGAAGGCACGAATTCATTGAAAATGTCTATTCTGCATCTAGAGAGTCCATTTAGGAAATATGTCCTCAGTTTAGCAAAATAAAACCACTTTTCCTAAAACTGTGGTAATGGTTGGATTATCAAGCTGAAATATCAATGAAACATGGGACAGAAAACATAGTTTTTGTGTGGCCAATGGGTTTTTTGCTTATATTATAAAACTAAACTTTCATTTGTGGTCCGAAAACTTTTTTGTGCCAAAATGTGGTATGTTGTTTTCCCTTTTAATCTTTAGATTTTCATTATTTTGTTATGTGCCACCGGTTCTGGTGTACAATATTAAGTGCACTTTGGTAAAGAGTTTTTTTTTGTTTGTTTGTTTTTTTCACCCACGTGTTTGTGTCCACACAGCTGCAGTAGAGGCATGTGTACTGCACGGGCTGAAACGACGGGCAGCGGGCTTTCTGCGCAGCAACAAGGTGGCAGCACTTTTCATGAAGGTGGGGAAAAGCTTCGCCCCAGCTGAGGAGCTGTGTAGAAAAGCCCAGGAACTCGAGCAGATCATCGAGACAAAGTGAGAGACTCTGACAACACAGCTCGTTCTCCCACAGCAGACCTCAAAGCTTACATCAAAGCCTGTTTGATTGCACCGGCAAAAGCCCAGAAAACAAATGACTGTCTGCTTACATGAAGGGTTATTTCTTTTATTATGAAAAGCTTCTAAATAATTCATGTTTATAAGCTTTTATGAGTCATGAATCACTGATGCCATTTGTTTCATGCAGATGTAGCTTTACCAAATGGAATATTTAATCCATGCTATACTTTTGTTTATATGTAAACTTGCGGATCTCTCCGTTTGCAGACGAAGTCAAAGCTTGCAGAGTCAAGACAGTCTTCGGAAGATGCCCCGGCTGCCAAGCCTCACCCCACAGGTAGTCAAGAACTTGTGGATCCGGACGGCTCTATTTGAGAAGGTGCTTGACAAGATTGTCCTCTACCTTGTGGAAAACAGCAGGTAGAGTAAGATGGGCAAATATCATGCTTTTCTGTTGTTTGTATTAAAAGAACTCTGTGTTCCCTCAAAATTGCCCTTTCACTTTTGTCTTCCAGTAAATACTACGAGAAAGAAGCTTTTCTAATGGACCCTGTAGATGGACCAATCCTTGCCTCTTTGTTAGGTAATTACATGTGACATTGTAAGACTTCATGTAATTTAAGTAATCATCTAACATCTGTGACACCCCCCAGTTTGGGCTCATGTTTACTGAAAATGTGAGATCCTGGTGCTCTTAGGAAGAACGGAGCAGAATGTGTAAAGCTTGTTTGCTGTTGTATCATTACTGTAATGATATTATGGTATCCTATTTGTAGGGTCATTTTTGTATCCTTACCATTTGTCCCATTAAAGTGAAATTTAGCACACTGCAAAAAAATATTCTTTAAAACAGTGGTATAATCATTTTTAACCATTTTTTCTCCCAGTGTACTAATGGCCAGTGTCTCCTAAGCCCATGTGTTAACAACAGAAAAAAAGCTATTTCTGTCATTTTATTCTTTGTGGGTTTTTAAAATTACTGCTTTCCCTGAAAATAGTACATATGAACACCGTACAGCTGTTGTCTACAGTGTGTAACTGCATTGTACTAACATTGCAATAACATAATTGTGACAGTTGGACCTTGTGCTTTGGAGTACACGAAGATGAAGACAGCTGATCACTTCTGGACAGATCCGTCTGCCGACGAGTTGGTGCAAAGACATCGCATCCATGGTGGTCACTGCAGGCAGGACTCCCCCACCAAGAGACCCGCACTGTGTGTAAGTAATAATCTAGTAGACCATGCAGAGTCAGTTACAGGCTCATTTTATTTTATCCCATGTGCCTTTAGTGCTCGTTTATTCTGATATATTAGCAGTGAGATTACTGCATTAAGTGCAGTGCAGTGTGTCACAGAAAGAACACGGTGTATCTGAAACCCTCATACTTATTCAGCCTTTTAAGTTTTTAGTGAAATAGGTCAACTCTGCCTGTCTTTCCATCACTACTGCTTTGGCATGGGTGAATTATTTCCAAAAACAACCCGGTTTCCATCGTCAAGAACAATGGACAAGGCAGAATGTCATGTGTCTCTTATTTTAAATATTTAAAAAGGAAATTTCCATTGTGGAAAATGGTTATACCATGAGTGGCTCTAATTCACTGTGCAGACATAGTCATCAGTCTAGCACTGGTTTACGGTGTCTGCTATCTTATTTGATTTGTTATGCATCTCTGCTGTATAGATCCAGAAGCGGCACTCCAGCAGCAGTATGGATGAACGCCCTTCCCCCTCGCCATCAGCTCGTGAATACGTAGAGTCCCTGCATCAGAACAGCAGGGCGACCCTTCTGTTTGGCAAAAACAATGTTCTTGTACAGCCGGTAACTCTCTGATTGCTCTTAATCACTTGGCACAATATCTCTGTAGAGAAACTACAAGTTTAAAAGTGTTACAGAAGATTGCTCCACACTACTCAAAAGCCTGGAAGAGCATTATATTAAAAGACATTTACCTCTGACATTTTACTGTAATGTCACAGCTAAATAGTCTCATTAAAACCAAAGGAACATTTCACTGAAAGTTAAAGCCCTGACCAAATAGCAGCCTTCATATTATGTTGTCATCCCCACATTATCTCAGACCGCTGTACAACAGCCTGATGTGCTCCCTGGTTATTAGGTCAAAACTACTGTCAACAAGAAGACATTCAGATACAATAATTGCTGGACTTGAAATTCATGAGCATGCTGAGTATTACAGTTTTCAGCTGTTATTATTGGCCAAGGTGTCTTAATGCAGTGAAGTGCAATAAACTATGAAATATTTGTTGTGTTTTAACTTGTGTCACACACCTCTGCTACACTATAATATATGTTCAGAGGTTACAAGAGATGCTTTCAGCTTTTTATATCACTTACTTCACCTACCTGCTCTAAAGCTGCAAAGATGTGTGGTGAATACATACATCCTGAAGGTCTCAATCTTCTCTTTCTCACATACAAACACAGTTGCTTGTGTAAATACATGGCTAAGACTGCCTTACTTTGCATTTTCTTCCACTATCAGTACAGATTGCTTCAGGATTATTATACTAACACACCCCCTGTTCTGGCATCAGATGGAAAAACATCCTTCCTTGTGATTGTTTCAGAAGGATGACATGGAGGCTATCCCTGGTTACCTCTCGCTCCACCAGACTGCCGACATCATGACGCTGAAGTGGACACCCAATCAGCTCATGAATGGCTCTGTTGGAGACTTGGACTATGAACGCAGGTGCAAAATTATCCGGGTGTTTTTGACTTATGATTATGGTGATTGTGTCTGTCTACAAAGCCTGTCTTGCATAATGTCAGTAATCCTCCTCGCACTAACAATGTATAACGTTTAATGTGCTTCCACAGAGACATTCATAAACACGCTGCATTATTTCTTCTCACTGCTGTTTGTGTAACACTTGGGTGTTACTGAATAATGCATTGTGTTTGCATGTGGCTCAGGGGCTCAGTATGTGGAGTAAATGCTGATGATCTGATAGGGCTTATTTTCAGCACACCACCAGCCAGCAGCTGGTCTATTGACAGTCTCTGTCAGATATCGCTCAAACTAGCAAACCGTGTTATGTTCCTGTGCCTGTGCATGTTTTCTCGCACCAGAAAGATTGATTGTCTCACTGTGCAACTGTGGATGTGCACACTCTCATCTACTTTCATTATTAGCTATAAAATCAATGTTCCTTCAGATGTGCATTCATATAGAGAATATGTAAACAATCCCACCAAGGCAAGTGTGGGTTCTTATTTTACTGAGTGTGTTTGATCACATGTTTTTCAGCATGTACTGGAACTACGCCATGACAATCCCTCTGGAGGAGATAGTTTACTTGCACTGTCATCAGCAAGGTGGGTCTACACCAGCCTTAGGTCTTAAAACTAGCATTCTACACAAAACCATAATTAATATTTTTATTATCGCCTTTTCTTGCAAATGTAACTGAAGTAATGATCACTGTCTCCTGTAGTGGACAGTGGGGGGACGGTGGTGCTGGTCAGTCAGGATGGGATCCAAAGACCTCCACTTCATTTCCCCAGAGGAGGCCACTTGCTCCAGTTCCTCTCCTGCCTGGAGAATGGCCTCCTTCCTCATGGCCAGCTGGACCCACCGCTCTGGTCCCAGAGGGGAAAGGTCAGCAGGTTTTTCTTTGGGGTTGTTCTCTTGTATCAGAACAAAAGCTCAGCTACACATATTAGGCATTCTTTTAAAAAACAGCTGCTAAATCAGCCCTAATCTGATCAATAAATTGATAAAAACACATTTGGAAATTTAAATAGATGCACTCCTTTGTGGCAGTAATAAACGTCCAGCTTAATATTCGCTCTGCATCACCACACAAGAAGTGTGTACTTGAATGGATGTTTTTGTTAGACTCTGAATAGCTTTGTATCTGCAGCTAAGCCGAATAATGAAAACCACCCATGGATGTTCAGCCAATATTAAGAGGCAGACACTCATCATGTTTCATTTGCATCAGTGGCTTAGCTGCACTCTAATGATTAAACTATTTTCTTGCTGGTATTTGAATAACAGTTATTTTCTCTTTGCAGGGAAAGGTGTTTCCTAAACTGCGGAAGAGGGGTCCTCAGGGATCTGGATCCTCCGACTCAGTCTCAGATAAGGAGGAGGATGAGGCTACAGACTATGTCTTCCGCATCCTATTTCCAAACAGCCAGTCAGAGTTTGGTAAGTTTCCCAACAGAGAAGTAAATTAACATGAGCAGCCCCCACAGGCCTCTCCAGATGGTTGCATTTTTATGAAAATGTTGCTCGTTGTTTGTTACAGTGACGGTAACCCGTCCTCCCCATCTGACTTCCTCTCTCTCTCTTCAACTGAGTGGACAGTCCCTCTCCAAAGTAGGGACGCTTGTTGTCCCCAAGAGGTCCTGCAGCTGTCCTGAAGAATCCTCCTCAGTCACAGGAAGCAGCTGTAACACTGTCACACCTCGGCTCGTTTGTCCAGTTGTCAGCTTGCCTTGTTTTAATTCCCTGCGTCTAATATCCTCCTGGCTTTGCCTGTTCCTCTGGCAATAATTATTGATGTGTCTGCTTATTAAAGTCCCTCTTTCTCTCTCTCTCTCTCTCTCTCTGTCTCTCTCTACCTGCCATCTTGTATACACCTTATGTATTGCATTACGATGCTGTAACCTTTTAGGTGGACAACTGATTGCTTGAATTTGACTCCTGAACCAAGAAAGGCTCCTGCTTATTTGATCGTTCTCTGAAAAATGTAATTGAATATGATGGCTTCATGGTTTCACACTGTGCATCAATTCCAGATTGTATAAATGTTTTCCCTACTTGCTTTTCTTGGCTCTAACAGGAATCAAGCACAAACTAACTGTAATCTCACGTGCTTTCTGCAGATCACATCTGATCAGTATGATTCTGCTTATGCAAAACTGTTTCCTGTTTTGTTTTAATCATCTCAGCAACAATGTCATTGTTCTCGAAAGCCAAAGCAGCATAATGCTTTAAGGTGACCAAGATGGTGTGTGTTTTTCTGCATGTGTTTGCAGTGACTCCTCCTGACCTGATGGATCAGGGAGCCACAATGTGGCATCCCACTCTCAGGAAGTCCTCTTGTTCCTCATGTTCCCAGGGGAGCTTCTCTGATGGAGCAACACCCAAGGGGTGCAACCATGAGAGGTGACGGATAAAAACACTCCAAACTAGACTGAGTGGTGTCAGATTGTGACAGGGAAACAGCTGAAGACACACCCACTAACCAGAAATTCCTTAGTGCCACCCGGAAATGAAAGAGGAAAAGATGAATGGAGCAAAGACACAAGAGCCTCAGTTATGTGCCGTTTATTTTGCTGGCATCAGAACATGTTGGGAACATTAGGTGACAAGCAAAATAGAGCAAAGCTATAAAAAAAGGCATGTTGTTGTTCATCAGTTAGCAGCACAATAGGTTATCATTGAAATAATATGTTAGCCCCAACATTGTAATATAACTCTGCATGAGATACACTGTCCCACACATTGAGGACAACATGAATAAGTGGCACTAGATGATTGGTTTAATGATAGTCCTCAAATGAAATAAGAAAATGAGATTTAGTCAAATTATTATTATTATTATTCCTCTGTATAAAGAGAATGATCTGTGCTGTATTTGCCTGCAGGGCTCCTCTGAAGCTGCTGTGTGACAACATGAAGTATCAGATCATCTCTCGGGCATTTTACGGCTGTATGTGATTACTAATTGCGTAAAACTGATAAGCCTTAAATATTAGCATTTGTTCAGTTACACTCTGAAATGTGTTTTAGGAAGCAGTACATAATGTCGTAATTTTAAGTATAACTAGCTTTCAAAAGAAACATTAAGTAATTAACTACGTTGTCACACAGGGTTGGCATACTGCCGTCACCTATCTACTGTGCGTATACACCTCTCCGCTCTCGTCAATCACACCATCGTGGCACCAGATGTGCCATGTGACGCTTACAAAGGTCTCACCACAGACATGTGGCAGAAATTCCTGCAAGACTGCACAGTAAGCATCGCTGGTGTCACTGTCCTCACATTAAGAGTACACACACACACACACACACACACGCACACGCAGAACCACTCCCAGTGTCTCTCTCACTCTGTTGAGTCTAATGTCTCATCCATATTCATCCTCTGCTAATCATGTGGCTCATGCTATTAGTATCACTTCACTGTGCATGAAGCGTGACTAATAGCTCTGTCAGTCTCACAGTTCACATCTAGAGTTTATTTGGACAGTTACATTTACCTGGGCTCATGGACACATTGAATATTTTACATCTAATAGTGAATTTTATCCATCTTCCTATAAATTCAAAATAATGAGCGAATGCACACTGCACCATGATGGCTGGGAGATGCACCAGTGCCTGAAGCTTTATCCATCTGCTATCGACTTTGATGCTCTTTATGTTTATCTGCACTGGCAGATAAAACATACAACGGAGGCTCTGTCTCCAGGCTGCCATGTTGTTAATATTGTCGTCTTAAAGCTCTATTGAATGTTTCAAACATACACAGAGGTAATTGTGTTTTTATTAGAAAGGAGTAAAAATCCAATAAGTGGCCATAAAGCAAGTACAGAGGTAACTGAAGTCATGTCTTCTGTTCAGGCGTATGAGGAGCAGGAGCTGCTGCGTCTGGTCTACTTTGGTGGTGTGGACCCCTCACTGCGTAAAGAGGTGTGGCCTTTCCTGTTGGGCCATTACCAGTTTGGGATGTCAGAAGCTGAGAGGAAGGAGGTTTGTTGCTTCCATGATTATGGCTTTATTTCCAAAGCAGCTTCCACTTGCACCGCTGACCTGTGACCTGTCACCCCTTCACCCAAGGTGGACGAAAAGGTCCGTGTGTGCTACCAACAGACCATGCGTGAGTGGCTCGGGTGTGAGGAGATTGTCCGACAGCGGGAGAAGGAGCAGCATGCTGCAGCGTTAGCAAAGTGCTCCTCTGGGGCAAGCATGGACAGTTCCAGTCAGAAGATGTGCCATCATGACTCCACCATCAGCAATGAGGTAAAGCGGTAACACATAGCACAGTTACAATATCAAGAGTTCTACAAAAACTGTGTACACTGAATGCACAAACAAATGTGCAGCTTATATGGACTTACAAGACTCCAAAAATATAGTTGCAGTGGTAATACATCCAGATGCACGTCCAGATATCAACGTCTTACATTGCAGGCTCTACAGGTTGCTGCACCGTTTTTACGAGGTTCCTTTCATAAAATACCACTCAGATTTCTTACAAACATCCATCCAGAAATACTCATCACAAATAATAGTTCACCCCTTAAATCATCACATAAATCTGTAATGATATGACAGTTGTCAAACATGAAATGGACTTCATCTTCAGTTCCACCTAAATCGCAGAACAAAGAAAAGTATTTTCTCTTCAGGAAAATGTACCCGAACTGTGTACATAGAGATCTTCTACTTGGCTGTACATGAAGTACATCAAGTCTTGTCTCAGGGAGCAGGAATAAATGTGCAATATGCAAATCTCAACCCACATAGTCTCAGTTCCAAGGCAAGGGTAATTAAAGGCTAATGCCACCAATTTTACACATAAACCTCACTTCACTATCCATAGGCAGTACTGCTCAACTGTAAAATGACCTCTGTGGCTTTGTAGGAGGCTTTCCAAACTCACATTTATACTTAAAAACATGAATTTACTAGGTTTTGAAAGTTTAATGAAAAACTGTTACGGACTTACAGATGGGAAATCGTTTTTATTCTGAACTGCAGACAAGGCCACATAACAATAAAAATATATCTCAGTAAAAGTGTTATTATATGTTAATATCTCAGCCTGAATGTCTGTTATTGTGCAGTCCCAGTCCTCCCAGAGCTCAGACAGGCAGAGCATGGCTCACCTGCAGAGTGACTCCAGCAGCAGCACACAGGTATCAGAAACTACCACAGCCTGCATTGATGATATTTTAAAGTGATATTTTAAGACAACTAAACAACACTTTTTACCATTTGATGACATGTTTCTCAATCTGTGTTCTCAGGTAATGCATGTGTGGTGCATTTGAACCTATATTCCTCCTCCCTGCATTCTCTCGCCTGCTAGTTCTTCACATCCTCCCATCCCTTCCCTTGGAGTAGCTTGCTTCCCTTTGGCTTGTTCTTTCAGGTGTTTGAGTCCGTAGAGGAGGTGGACCAGATCGAGACAGAGCCCAAGAACGAAGAGGCCAAACAGGTGCCAAGGATGCCTAATGGAGCTCTGCAGAACGGGACAAGCTCTCCTGACTCTGGGCATCCGTCCTCCCGCAACTTCTCGATCACATCTGGCCTGTCAGATGGCTCATTCAGCACAGAGGACAGCACAGCACCCGAAACAACCCCGAGATCTGCAATTGTGCCTCAGGCACCACAGAGCCCAGTCAAACCTGCGCGGGTGGAGAGTGAAGGTCTGACAGAGGAAATGGACAGCCAGGTGAAAGGCAAAGCAAAGGAAGGAGAAGAAACACCTGACGTGACCAAAACTGCAGAAATTACCAAGACTGCAGGGATTCAACCTGACACAAAAGAAAATGTTAAAATGGAAGGAACCAAGACTGAAGATAAAGGCCTGGATACAAACACTAAAGGGAATAAATCATCAGAGGAAAGAGGGAAAGAAGTATTCAGTGTGGATACTATGACGGTATCAGCAGCTGCTACCGAATCCAATAGAGCACTCTTTGAACCAGGTCTCAAAAAAATAGTAGGAGTGAGTGTCAAGGAACCATCAAAGCTTGAAGAAAAGGTTGAATCAAAGACAACTAAACCACAAGAGGTTTTATTGGTGGAAGTGAAAGAAAAAATACCTGTACAGTCTGTGGCTCCTGAGGTGGAAAAGAGTCTCGTCCTCTCAGCAGACACAAGGATCTCGAGAGCGAGAGAAGCCTACTGTGCCTCTCAGAAAGACGAGCCTCAGGTCCTGACTGAATCTGATGATTCTCCCTCAGCCATAGAGATGGAGGAGATCCCCAAAGCCAAAGTTTCCATGGTGCCTTGGAGCAGAAAGGGACGTTGTGAAGCCTCGTCTTCCTCTGAGGACTCGGCCCCTCAGGCAGAGCTCAGGCAAGAAGAGGAGCAGGGAAAACCTAGTCCAGAGGGTACTGAGTCCATCCTGTCTGATGAGCCAGAGATGGAAAGCCTTTACCCTCACTTTGACTCTCTGGCTGGATCTGGAGACACCAAGAACAAAGCAACCTCTGAAGAATCTGCTGGCAGTGCCTTCTCTGTGCGCGTACATTTTTAACCGCTCAAACTCATTTATGCTCAGCAAATGAACTCTATTATGAGCTTGTTTGATTCACTGTGATTGTTTTGTTTGTTTCAGCAAGAGCTTTTGGACTTGTATACATTAAATCTGCACCGCATTGAAAAGGACGTCCAGCGGTGTGACAGGAACTACTGGTACTTCACCCCTGCAAACCTGGAGAAACTGCGCAACATTATGTGCAGGTAAGACAAAGACAGGAGCCAGCAGTGATCTTATAAAGGCTAAAAGACTAAAACCAAAAATGGATTTAACCCTATTAACAAATGTTCCTTTGTAACCAAAACCTGATTAATTTATTGATCTGTGCCTTTGAATTTGTTTGTTTTCTAGGACCAATTGTGTATGCCCATCTTTTTCAGAAAAGATTTGGGCCTTTTTTTTTTATTTTCAAATACAAATAGTTTGTATTTGCATTTGATGTCTCCAGTGCTAAAGTATGTGCCACAGATAGTTTTGGTCTTTTCATTGGATTTGTTGACAGTAAATAATAATAATTAGAATGGTTATGATGATGGTAATAATATTTGTTGTTGTTCTTTTGTAAAATGTTTTTCTTTTAGATGAATGGTAGTGGGAGGGAAGTTATACTGAACTTAATTTTCCTCTGTCATGCCCCTTCACAACAAACAAGTATCCCACCACCACTATCTAGGATAAGGAAATATTATTCTCCCTTTAGGTAGATCCAGTCATTTCTCATTTTTTGACCTTCAAAAATCAGATAAAAGGTAAGGTAATAATTTTGAACAAAAGACCTTGAGAACTCAGTGGAGGTGTGGGAGTGCCTCTAAATGTGGACTGCATCGTGTTTCTCAGATAAAAACAGCTGAGTGCAGTTAAGTTCGTTTCTCTTGGTTGTATATTTCCAGCTATATCTGGAGGCACCTTGACATTGGTTATGTGCAGGGCATGTGTGATCTGCTGGCTCCGCTTCTAGTCATTCTGGATGATGGTGAGTCACTGATTCACTTCTTATTTTCCTTTTTCTGGCATTCTGTGTATTTTTACAGTTACTGATGGAACAACAAACAAGAGTATGCCCACTCACTTTCTCACTCCAGCTTCCTTTCTGCTTCCTCCTTTCAGAGGCCATGGCCTTCAGCTGTTTTACTGAGCTCATGAAGAGAATGAATCAAAACTTCCCACATGGTGGAGCTATGGATACTCATTTTGCCAACATGCGCTCTCTAATTCAGGTGACCCACAGCAACAGTACTTTGTTTTTTACTATACACACTGTAGTACTAAAGTACCACTAAATGCATGCATTACTTACCAACTCCTGCCATTTTTAACATTTTGTTCCACGACCAGTTATTATTTCTCTTCTTGAATCTCCTCTGGTCTCCTCTGCATAGATACTGGATTCTGAACTGTTTGAGCTAATGCACCAGAATGGAGACTACACCCACTTCTACTTCTGCTACCGCTGGTTCCTCCTGGACTTCAAGCGGGGTAATGTGTTAAAGAGTTTGTACCGATCAGAAGAAGAGCACTGCTCTTTAAGTTCTGTCTGTGAATAAAATACCAAACTATTTGGCATCTTGTTAACAACATGTGCAATTATTGAGACTTAGAAAGTGATTTGGGATTATGATTTTTTTTCTGTCCGGTAACATGTCAGATACACTACCAGTCAAAAGTTTGAAGACACTTCTCCATTGAGTCGAATGAGACGTTTCCCTAATATGATCAGTCACATGGTCAAAAACAAGAGCACTAAACATGAAACATTTACAGAAGGAGACTGATAACATATCTTGCAGCTGTGTTTGTAGGGAGTTTTCTGTGACCTGTCTTGCATATTTACCAAAAAGGGAAGGATGGGATAAATTGCATCAGTCTGGTATTTCAAGGCCAAACTGCTGTTCCTGTTTGTCTCTCTCCACTCTACAAACTCCAACCTGAGCCCTCAAACACTTCTGTGGTTTCACTCCTATTCCTATATGTGCTTTGTCTTCCAGAGTTGGTGTATGATGATGTTTTTGCAGTCTGGGAAACCATCTGGGCAGCCAAGTATGTCTCCTCTAGTCACTTTGTTCTCTTCATTGCTCTGGCACTGGTGGAAATCTACAGGGACATCATCCTGGAGAACAACATGGACTTCACAGACATCATTAAGTTCTTCAATGGTAAAACATAACATTTTACAGCTGATGATTCACTTACAGTCCATATTCTCTAATACAGTTTAAAGGGACAGTCCACTGATTTCACATATCAAATATCCATTTGGTCATTCATCATTCAACTTTGTCAACTGCAACATTACTCTAGGTGCTGTAATCAGGGTTGTTTGATCAGAAATTTAAAAAATGTTAGCATTTTCCAGGCACAATGGGACTAACAAGAGATGAGGCGGCCAAAAAAATGCAGCCTGTTCTGCTTGATCCTCTGTAAGTTTATTAAATCCATCAAAAAGACATCACGATCCTACAATAACACAGCTGTAGCACACAAAACACCTGTACACAGATCCACTGTAACGCCATGATTGCCTGACACTGTGTACACAGGAGTCAATGCAGCAGTTGGTTGGCACTCGTGTCACTCTGCGGCTGTGCAGTGTTAGGCATAGTCTGATTTTCAGTTAAACAGCTATGTTAACTGGACTTTTAGCTTGTCGGTGTTACACTAACTCACTGATTTTATTTTTTCTCAAATACAACCTTAGAAAAATTCGAGGACTTGTTATGTCAACACAAACTTGTAGATAGAACATGATTTGGTTGTGTTCCTGCTGCGTCTGTGTGGGTTTTCTCTGGTTACTTCAGCTTCCTCCCACAGTTTAGAGACAAATCAGGTTGGGGTTTGGGTAATTGATGACACCCGTAGGTGTGAATGTGAGTGTTTGGCTGTTTCTGTGTATTGGCCCTGTGATAGACTGGTAATCTGTCCCTGATGTACCCAGCTGGGATTTGCTCCAGCCAAGTTATATTAAAGTTATAAAGTTATTTTTGAAGTTCTTGCACCGATAAAAAAAAAGATTAAAGTTTAATATTTTGTGTCTTTCAGAAATGGCAGAGCACCACAATATAACGCAGATTTTGACCCTGGCCAGGGATCTGGTGTACAAGGTGCAGATGCTGATAGAGAACAAGTGATTGTGCTGGTCGTCTGCTTTTCCTTCCAAGAATGAACGCCTGTAGCAGCACAAGTGTCAAATACATATGAGCACACACGCTCTCACACACGTACACACACTGTACACAGAGCCCTTACAATCACAATCACAGTTTGCTGCTATGAGCTTTATTGGCTGTATCCACTATGTTATCAGTGTTGTCAACAGTTGTATGAGAATATTATGTTGAAAATGTGTCAGTATGTTCAAGTGAAAGCAAATGTAACTGCGAAACAGTTAAATTTCTAAATATTTTGTCAGAAATTCCTTAAGTGTCCATCTCAGTCCAGGTGCTCTTAACGTTTTGAGATGAAGATGGTTTTAGTTGCATATTTTAAACCAAAAGCAGAGACTGTATTTATGAGGAAATGCATTGTGATAATTATTTATATGAATTATTTTAATAGTAAAAATCTACAAGATTGTTAGATATATCGGCAGGTTTTCCCTCCGTCCCCATCCCTTAATGACAGAAAAGGTGTTATTTTCAAGTACAACACTTCAAAATCTAATTATTTTCAAAGATTCAGAACACTAGCTTGCAGGCCCAAATGTAACACATGTTAAAAATAATTTAGCTTTCAACACCACGTCAGTGATTCAGCATCCAACAGTGTTTTCGATGTTCTTAAACTGCCTTGTCTGCCAAATAGTATGTCTGTGTTACGTGTGAACTGTACTGTACTAAGAAAACTGTGTTTATATCATGACGATTATATTAACATTTGTAAAAAAAAAAAAAAAAAAGTACTTACTGACATGTGCGCAAAGATTTATATAAACAAGCCTGATTTGATAGTCCTAAATTGTTGTTTTTTTTTTTTCATTATCCAGTGAACCACTGTATATTTTGTAAATTGTGCTGTTTGCTTGCCTTGATTTTTGTATTGTTTGGCGCATGTTTGTTGAATGAGATGCTAATTTCAGCTTGAATAGAATTATGAATAATGAAGATCAGATGAGACAGTGATAATATGCAGTCACAGAATAAAATGCTTCGTGATTACACAACTTTCTCTTCAGATGGGCTTAAAACAGATAAAAATTAAAGGTATAGTCCCACAGATTTTGTTTTGTTTTTTTAATAAATTGCAAATGAATTTATGAGGGAGTCAGTTTTTATTATTTGGCAGAGCTGAAGATTGTGAGGACATAGAAAATATATGTTTTTCACCCCTTAAATTAAGACTAATATTGGTCTTGGTTACCAACATTCATGCTTTCATTCATTGCCTAACATAACTTCTCTCACTTGTTCTTCGATGTTGCTTTATGAATGTGGTAAGATGAAATGCATTAAATATTGCTGTTTCTTTGTGAACGCTAAATGATGTTGGAAATCGTATTAATTTATTGTAACTTTTATTTGCAAAAGTATTTATTTATTTATTCATTCATTTTCTAATTCAGATGCTTTGTTTGTAAAGCTGATACCTTTATTTTGTGGCCAGTTCTAAATGTGCTCTGTAAAACAATCAAATTCTATACTATAATATATATATATATATATATATATATATATTAAATGGTATATGTTTTTATAATAAAAAATAAAAATGGAATTATCATTATTTTTCCAAAATTATATTGTAATGTGGTTTGTAGACGATTGCTACAAAAACTGCTCACCACAAACTACATATAATAGTACAAATGAGTTTCATCTCATAAAACACACACACACACACTTTCATTCGTTCAGTACTTGGTTAGCATACTAACAGCTACACTAATTAGATGCTGCGCATTATATCTGCCAGTATGTTAGCATTATAATCAGGAACACATGAGCATGCTGCGTTTAGCTCAGTGCGCCCACATGCACATACATATAAAACAAACTAAAAATTCGTACCGCCCGAACAGGGACTTGAACCCTGGACCCTCAGATTAAAAGTCTGATGCTCTACCGACTGAGCTATCCGGGCGCTCTAAAACCCAAAGTGATCGAGTTCCGTGATAAAATATACCTAAAGCCTGTTCTTATCTTTCTTTCACATATTTATTTTTTTATGCGTGTGCCCGTAGCGTTGTGGGTTTTCTACTTTTCTCCTGTTTATTTTATTTTATTTTATTTTTACAAGCACCGCTATTGCTTAGTGCAATAGTAATTTTGCGCCAACAGCTGCCTCGCCACAGAAAACCACGGTTTCACAATGCTACGTATACATTACTAGTTGTATATAAGAAAGGTTGAATGTCTCTTAGAACAATATTCATCTACAAGAAATATACCTTCACTGTATTTCAACTGAAGGGACTCAATCTGCTCGGGACAAAAGCGAATACGGAAGTAAGAGGGAGTTAAATCTCTTGCTCTGCCTCGTTAGGTGTTGTTGGTTGTTAGCTTGTCGAGGCTAGTGGAAGTCCCAGTACGGATCTTCCTAATGAGTTAGGAAATCGTAAAAATGTGACACAGACTTTTCTACATTTCGGACACAGCTGGCTGGATAACTGTGCTGAATATGTCAGCGTTTCGCCTCTTTGCTACACGCGCTTTCTGTGGCGTGCCAGTGAAAAGCGTGAGGCCTTCAGTGAACCTGGTCACAAACGATGAGCAGCTATGTCTGCAGAGCCGCTTCACAGCTGTAACACGTCTGTTCAGCTCTCGACCGCACAACTCTAAGGTAAATTAAAGGTCAAAGATAATTATTCAGCAGCCAGCTCAGACAACTGACTCTGTGTGTCCTGTACAGGTACCGCAGGTTGCAACATGGGAACCAGTGCCACAGGACCAACTTCCCACGGTAATGAATGTGAATGAATGTGAACTTTGCAGTAGTTAGGTAGTGCCTTCAAATCCATGTTACATTTACACAGATTATGGATGTGAAGTGGCTTGTGCTCTGCATTTAACCATCCAAAGTGCACACACACAGCAGTGAGCAACCAATGTTACGGCAGTGTTGCGAGTCTCACCTCGTGGTATTGAGGTTGAAGAGGGTGCTGGCTATTCACTCCCCCCACCGACAATTCCCGGCCGGTCCTGAGACTCGAACCTGCAACCTTTGGGTTACAATCTTACTATCCATTGGGCCACGACTGCCCCCAAAGACGGTTCATGGTTTAACTCTGCCTGAAACTATAATCAGGTCTTCACGTGTTGAAAAAGTTTGGAGGACAATATCCTCAGTTCATAGAAAAATATTTTCAGAGGTTGATCTGTAGTTAATTAGTTAAACAAATGAAAGTGGGTTTCAGTGTGTTTAGTACCAGATTCGTTCTTCGTGTTTCCTCTTTAAGTTGTGGAAGAGGAAACACACACAGAGAATTTCTCACTATTTACACTAACGTTTTTAGGTGAGGGTCATTAGGCTCTAATGGTGTGACCCCTCTGATTCACCAACTGGCTGCAGAGTGTGTCCATTTAATGTTTCTTTAATTTCCTGGGGACAGATGAAAGGGCAGCCTGGTAGATTGAAGACTCACCTGAGCTCACTTCTTTTGTTCACCTATGGAGCCTATTCAGGCCAGGGGTGAAGTGAAACCAACTCAGGAATGTGAGTCTAAGGACTCTCACCTGATTTACACAGCTCAGCTAATGTGCCTATGTGACTAGGGGTGGAGTGAAATCAACCTGGAAGGTAAATTGGAGTTTCCATACCAACTTTTTCTCACTGATGAAGCTACTTGGATGAGCAGTGAAACGTTTTGACCTAAAAAGTAGAAGTCCAGTTGCCATGACTCAACCTCTAGATCAATGGCATATTATAAAACCGCAGAAATTACCAAAGATTAAAGCTCAGACATAATTGAGCATAAGTCATCATAACAATGACTTTTTAATATGGATACTGGAAGTTATTGATAGATGTAATGACTTGATTCAATGTTATTTTCCTGTTTTTTAAGTAATGGTGGAAAGAAACTTCCACACATATGTTTTCTATCCATTTGTGTTTCTTTCAGCTGCTCCCAATAGGAGTCACCACAGCAGATCAGTTGATCCACATGATTAATTTGGCACAAGTTTTATGCCGGATGCCCCTCCTGATGCAACCCTCCTCATATATTTTCTATCAATACCTCTTTGATTTTACAGCCTCCCCAAATCTCTGCTGACCTGGTGGACAAACTGGAGCGTCTAGCCTTGGTTGATTTCCGCACCAAACAAGGACTGGCCTGTCTGGAGAAAGCTATACAATTTGCAGATCAGCTTCATGTTGTTGACACGTCAGGGGTTGAACCGATGGATTCAGTTCTGGAGGACAGGTATGATACAGTTATAAAGACAGCTTTTTTTTCCATGTGGGCCTTTGGTCACAGTTGTAATAAAATGGTATGTGAAAGAAAACAACTGCAGGTCAGTGTTCATTCTTGTGAAACTTATTGTATGAATGTGATGTTATCTATGCACGCTCAGGACATTATACCTACGGGATGACACGGTGACGGAGGGCGACTGTGCTGAAGAGCTGCTTAGACTCTCCAAAAACACAGTTGAAGAATATTTTGTGGCACCACCAGGTAAAAAAAAAACTGAATACATTTCATTTGAAACCAAAGTGTTGATTATAATGACTGTACATTATTCAGATGATGAATAAAGTTAACTGTGTACCTTTTCATCCTGTTTTGTCTGTAACTTTGAGGATCCTTAAGTAATATTTATTTCTTACAACAGGAAACATTCCTTTACCAAAGAGGGAGGAAAGGGCTGCCATGCTGAAACACTCCGAGTTCTGATGTTTATAAATGTGTCTTTATTTTTATTGGTATGCTTTAGGTGTCTATGAAGAAATAAAGTATGCACCAGCTGGCTGAGGTACTTTGCTGTTTATCCACAGCCACAAACTACTTTCAGAAACTTGTCCAGTACACAGTAGGTTTCTCATTCCTGTTCCTGGGATGGGAAACATAAAAAAATACCAGTCATTTACATACATCCTCATTCTGCAGTTTCTTTTGATACTTAACTGAATTTAGTTTTTGTTTTCACTATCGTTTTATCAAAAACAAAGGAGCAGCATGTTGGGACAGGCAGTGAGTAAAGATATGAAATACAATTGTAGTATATTGTTTTGATTTGTGATGTACATGCTTTTTCATACTTATTTAACTACAAATATATGTGTACTTATTTTTTTCTGTTTTGTTTTTATGTTTTAAAAAGTAGAAATGGCCCAAAATCGACTTTGACCCGTGTGTCAGCTAGAGTTCATGTGATGAAATGATTTTGCATTCCATCTCTAGAAGTAGACAGTCCTGCTTTGACCTTATATAACAATGTAAAAGTCTATTGTGAGGTTGCTATTGATTGTAAACAACAGAACGGCAGTGTATTCTCTGACTCACCAGTGTGTTAAAACAGGATTATTAGGTGATAAATTCATAAACACGCCTCAGGGCACTGTTTCTAATGATCAAAACATGACGTGCAGTCACGTTAGGAGAATGGAAACTGAAAGTTATTGCACGTAGGGAAAACGAATCTGAAGAGAAGAGGAGGGTGTTTGTCAGCTGGTGCAGCCTGTATATAAATTGTGGTCAGCTCAAACCTCAGGCACAGCTGTTGTTCAGCATCATCTGAAGAAGATTTTACGGAAGAGTTTGCAGTCTGATCTCAAAAGGTAAGAAACCGTCTTTGTCAGCGCTGTTATTGCAATGAAATCCACTACCTGTCAGATGTTTGGACACACGTTCTCTCTCAACTCATTGTCCAAAGTTTTGTTCGTTAAATTCGTTGCATAACATGTTTTTGTAGTTTAGACAAAACTCTAAAAATGTATTGAATTGCCTTTCAGACAATGTCCAACATGGAAATAATCATCACTAAGCTGGATGGGTCTTCACAAACACTCAGTGTTAGCCCACAGGACACAGTGGGGTATCTGAAGAAACTCCTCCAAGCCACCGTGAACGAGCCTCCTGAGAGGCTGAAGCTCATCTTTGACAACGGCCGGAGGACCGAGCTCAGCGACGACTCCAAGCCCATCGGCTCCTACGGACTACAGCATGGCTCCAGGGTGTCTCTGCTGATCACCAAGCCGGCTACCATCGAGGTCTTCTTGAGAAAACCTAACGGGGGCACAAGCACGTATGACATCAAAGCCGATGACACTGTGGATAACTTCAAGCGCAGGGTCGAGTCCAGAGAGGGGGTGGCGGTCAGTCAGCAGCGGCTCATCAACGAAGGACGGGAGATGATGGGCGGAAAACTTTCTGACTATAACGTCCGCATGCACAGCACCATCGACCTGGTTCTACGTCTGAGAGGAGGCTGAGGACACTAATATGTAATAAAGTAATATCCATTCCAATATTAATATAAATATGAATATTAAATAGCCTAGTGTTTTTTATTTATGTTTAGACTTCTTATTTTCCTTTTACACTAGTTGAGAAAAACAATTTATTGTTTGATTAAATGCAAATCTCCAATTTGCTGAACATCAGGTAAATGTTTTGGCCTTGCAGATATGTTATACAAATAAAACCTTTTACAATTTTATTTTGGTAAATACATTTTTATTATCTCAATCACACAGTGTTAAAAAATAAAGTCCATTTTCAAATCACAGGTCTGGTGTCATTTCCTGTCCTTGTTTTTAAGCTCAGAGGTGGAGCTGTTTCCTGCACAGACCACAATCTTCAAAAATGACTGTCTCACTGTCTACAAGATGTTGGCAGTGGTTTTAAAAATATTTATGAATTTATTATGTTCTGTTATTACAAAACAGTCATATCATTGCCATCTGTTATAATGGCCTCAATTCATTGTAAAATAGTTAATGAGAAGAACCAATTTGTGGAAATTATTGTCCAGGTTAGAAACAGGTTTATGGTCTGGTTGTGCAAAAGCTGTGAAGTTTCCTCAGGCCTTGTTCTCCATGAAAACCTTGGGAAGCCTCATTTCCTCACAGATGCAAGGTAGGCATACCAAAATAAGGCGATCATGTTGGCGAACAGCACTCGGAACTATAAGCAAAAATACACAGCAACATAAACGGAGAAAAACATTACGAGCAGTGTCTCTATGTGACTCATCAGTAATTCAATGGCAGAATTCAAGTAAAACGCATACCTGAACAGGCACGAAGTTGACATTGATGAATGTGAAGGGAGTCCAAGCTTTCCAGTTCATCTTTAAAGCAGTCCAGTAACTTCTTCTCATCTTTTTTCCAAAATCTTCAAACCCTTTAGCCTGAAAATGAAATATATTTAGGTCTATTTTGCAAATTTGCACTTTTTCCTGTATATTAAAAAACACTATAGCATTAAATATTGCATGTAATAGACAAACATACAGACATGAACTGAATAGGCTACTACTGTCATATCAGTAGGGGAGTAAATCATATTTTAAGGGGTATACAACCAAAATACAGCAAGTGTGGTTACTGAGACAGATCCGAAACCAGGGCCTTAAAAAGTCAGGAATCTCACATCTGCTGCAGCACATTTTATCACCATTTTTAAATCTGCATTTTTTTTTGGGCCCAGCATTTACGGAAGAGCATAAATCATCCATTTTTTCCGTTATCTATACCTGCTTATTCCTAACCAGGGTCACAGGGGAAGCAAAAATCAAATCATTGTAATTCTACATGAATGAGATGATCTGGAGGGCCAGTTATCAAGATGACCTACCTCCAGGATGTTCATGACGAAGTAGAAAATGAGCAGAAAGCCTGGGGCAAAAATAAGGCGATCCAGTAGCAGACGTTTGACTATACAGTATGGGTCAGTGGTGGGCATCCACACCTCCATCAACTGGTAAAAGTAATGACTCACTGGTCCTGTAATAAACAAGCTGCAACAGGAAGCAGGTCATAATGAAAACTACCAAAAATGTAAAAACATTAATATTGCATATTTTACAGTGACAAAGCATTACATTCTTGTAACTTTGTTTTCTGTCTTTATAAAGTCTTACCCAAAAATGGCATAACGTGTAGCTCCGGCCATATCAATCTCATTGACCAGGGCTCCATTTTTGGCCTTTTTTCTTGCCTCCACAAACTGAGACAGAAGATTTCCTAAAGCAGAGAGGATGCCACTGGAAATACAGAGGTCACACATATAAACACCTCTAACATACATGCAGCTACAGTAACATACATAAAGTTACCGTAACAAACATAAAGCTACGGTAACATACATAAAGCTACATTAACATACATAAAGCTCCAGTAACATACATGCAGCTACAGTAACATACATAAAGCTACGGTAACATACATACAGCTACAGTAACATACATACAGCTACAGTAACATACATGCAGCTACATTACCATACATAAAGCTACGGTAACATACATACAGCTACAGTAACATACATAAAGCTACGGTAACATACATAAAGCTGGGTTAATATACATACAGCTACAGTAACATACATGCAGCTACAGTAACATAAATAAATCTACGGTAACATACATACAGCTACAGTAACATACATAAAGCTACAGTAACATACATAAAGCTACGTTAACATACATACAGCTACAGTAACATACATAAAGCTACGGTAACATACATAAAGCTGGGTTAATATACATACAGCTACAGTAACATACATGCAGCTACAGTAACATAAATAAAGCTACGGTAACATACTTACTGTAGCTGCAGTAACATACATACAGCTACAGTAACATATATAAAGCTACAGTAACATACATAAAGCTACAGTAACATATATAAAGCTACAGTAACATACATAAAGCTACAGTAACATATATAAAGCTACAGTAACATACATACAGCTACAGTAACATATATAAAGCTACAGTAACATATATAAAGCTACGGTAACATACATACAGCTACGGTAACATACATAAAGCTACGGTAACATACATAAAGCTACAGTGCTACAAAAGTGTCCTAAACATTAAAATGTGTCTAGTTAAATGTTCAGGGAGGGGGGGGCTCTCCTGGAACGTGCTGATTGGCTAAAGCCAGAGAGGCCACTGGGTGGGCAATAAAGTGGTGAAAAGAATATATTTTGAAGTAAACAAACAAACAATACATTTTAACAAGCAGTGACTTCAAAAAAACACCTACAATTATTTGACTTCAGTCTTTTAGTAACTGAAAACTTTCCTAGGCTGCAGAACATTAACAAATCGGAGTTAGTGAATAACCGACCTGGTCACAGACTTTGTAAGGATGGGGTATTTCTTCAGAAGGAGCAGATACTGCTGCAGTAAACGCAAATGTATGGATGCGTCGCGGACGGGTACACTCTGCACAGGCATTGTCACTTATATAACTGTGCAAACATGAGAAGGACTACCAACAAAACTAACTGGGGAGAGGTTGACGAGCAGGTCCGACAATGTCTTCCTGTCAGCGTCGTTGCGTCACTTGCGGAGCCACGCCCCTATGTTAAAGTCTAAAACAGCCAGGAGTTTGTCAATAAACGAAGAAAACCTGTAGATAATTTGTCGACAATCATTAAAATTGAAAAATATTCCGTCATAATTTCCCACGGTCTATGATGTGTTCAAATTACATTTGACATCAAATCCTCAGATTTCAGAAGCTGGACCCAGGACCTTTTCTTGAAAAGTTCATTAATTCAATTTTTTTTTAGACTAATTAATTAATTGACTAATCTTTGCAGCCTTAAAAAACGTGTTCCATCTCACTGGAACTGAACCTTGCACAATGCACCACAGCTAAAACAGGTTTCTTTTTTTTTTTCAGGTGCAGCAAAGTGACTTATGCTTGAAGTTACAAGCAGCCGTTTATGGAAAATTTTTGAGAGTTTA
The DNA here is from genome assembly GCF_900324485.2 of Mastacembelus armatus. Lineage (NCBI taxonomy): Eukaryota > Metazoa > Chordata > Actinopteri > Synbranchiformes > Mastacembelidae > Mastacembelus > Mastacembelus armatus. The sequence goes on from NC_046641.1 coordinate 12,800,093, forward strand.
TATAAATGGTAAATAAAACCTTTTTCACAAGTCATCCTTGTCTCAGCAAGTAGACACACACACACATATAAATCATTATAAAGGCTTTCTATATGTAGGCACTTAATGTTTTGTAATCAACCTCAAAATCTCAATTAAAGACAAGTTGCTCAGTTTAAATTTCACTGGCCTTGCAATGTTTTTTTAAATTTCTTAGTATTACACTTTTATTTCATCTTGCAGAGGTTGTACTTATATTAACAGGGAGTGAGCAACTTTAACCCAACTTCACAGACAAAGACATGATACATCCAGTTTTTTATAATCAATGTATTTGAACCAACATTTCAGTAAAAAAGTAAAAAAGCAAACTTTAATGTACAAAATAAGTAGACCAATAGTGTACACAAACATATTTACATTGAAACTGACAAGTACAGATGAAAAAAAAATATGCAATTTAACAAAGTTTGAAAAAAAAAAAAAGTCCTTTAAGAAATTCAGTTTTTAGAACTAACTAAAACATAAACTTCCATAAAACTTTCATACTACTGCTGAAATGGCAAACTGAGTAAGCTTATGCACGGGTTGTGGTCTGTAGTTAATTGTCACACGTTAGACGAGCTGACGTGGAAAACAACTTAAAGGGCCTTCCAGTCTATGGGTGTCTTTCCAGATTTTTTCAGCAGCTCGTTGGCCTTTGAGAAATGCCTGCACCCAAAGAATCCACGATGAGCAGACAGCGGAGAGGGATGCACAGTCTGCAGCACGTGGTGGCGTTTCTATGAAGACAGAATGAGAAAACTTACACACATGAACGTAACAGAAAGCAGCTCTTTGAAAGTGTTCATAACTGTGCAGACCTACCCTGTCAATAGCAGCTCCTTTTTTCTGAGCATAGGATCCCCACAGCATGAAGACAAGGCCTTCCAGGTCATTGCTGAGCCACTGAACCACAGCGTCAGTGAAGGTCTCCCAGCCTTTGTCTTTGTGGGAGTTGGCCTGGTGCGCCCGAACGGTCAACACAGCGTTGAGCAACAGCACACCTGAGGAGCAAAGTCACAACAACAGAGAAGAAGATGGCAGGTCTGTTAATGAAAAACTACTCTACTGTTGTGTAACTATAAACGTTCAGTACCTTGTTTGGCCCATCCAGTCAGATCTCCATGTCCAGGGTGCTGAAAACCCTCAATGTCAGAGACCAGCTCTTTGTACATGTTCTCCAAGCTGGAAATGAGAAGAACTAAGACTGTAATAAATATGTTGAAATACATAGTCACACTAAAAAAGTTTTAAAAACTACTATGAGACACTGAACAGGCTCTTAACCTGGGTGGAGGTGGTACTGGTCTTTTGACGCTAAAGCACAATCCATGGGCTTGGTTAGGACCATGATATGGATCCTGACCAAGGATCACCACTTTGACCTGGAGTAAGAGATATATAGTGAGACAATTAAAGCCACAAGCAGTAGCTAAGTCTAATGAAAACATCAGCAAATGAACTTAAAAACTTTTAAGAAAAATGTTTGCTAATCAGTGAAATACATGACCTTGTACTATTTTAGGTGAATGAGTCTCTTAATTTTTTTACATTTAAAAAGAGGATAAGGTTTGAGTATATTATATATTTGATTTTCACTGACAAATACTTGTTGCAGAGTTTTCCTACAGAAACCACTGGTTCCTGTTGATTTCAGTACAGTGTGTAGGAATCACCAGACACCTGAATCTTGAGAAGTGTAATCTGACACATAGCACTAGTCGTTTCCAGCTCTTAGCTTTAGTCATTATTGTTATGGCAGTCAGCTGAGGCGCAGATGAAGTCTACTGTGCGCCTGTTGAGCCAGGTCTGAAAACTGAACACTGGGGGTTTTATGTGTCATAGATACAGCTGACGCTTTATACTTTTGAAGGATCAGGGAAAGTGTCTGTGCGGTTTCACTTACATGTCTGATGTCACACGTTTGTGTCCAGGTGAAGACCTGCTCAGCAGGTGGGTACACAGTGTGGCGTTTCCTCTCTTCACAGACAAAATTCATCAACTGTGAAAGAGACATTAAGGTGATTAGGAGTGATCAAAGCAACCCAGAGACACCGTGGACAGTGGACTTGTCCTCTCACTTGTTTAAAGTAGGGCTTTCCAAATTCAGTCGACAGCGCCCCTTTCCAGCTCATCCCAAACCCTGGAGGCGTTTGAGCGGAAGAGAGTCTCTCCAGGGCAGCTCTCTTGTTGCGGGCAATCCTGTCGAGCTGATCCGGGGACAGAGGGGCGCAAGGAGGGCTGGACGGCTCTGTCTCCGCCGCCGACAGCTTTGGCTTCTTCTGCACAATTTTAGTGTATTGAGCAAAACACAGAGCTGGTGAGGAGCGTGTAGCTGGAGGGGAAACAGGCTTTAAACCCCGTCGACATAGCAGAGCAAACATACTGTTCAGTAAACACGTTTAGCAACAACCAGGAGCACGGTGTCGGCGATGAACGCAGCTTGGATTGCGTCAAACGCGTGGAGGGAAAGGATAAAATCTCAAACACGTCTAACTACTAAATTCACTTGTAAGTGGAGCCTAAATCTAAATGTTTTGTTTAACATTGCAAGCTAGACATGTGACTAATGTTAGCGTTACTCACCGGGTCTTTAGCATCCTCCTCCGTCTCATTTGACTCCTTACAAATCCTCTTTTTCGAGACTGGCGAGAAAAATGAATGGATAGTTTTTTGTCCGATCATTTTTTTAAAAAGTTGAAGTGGAGAAATTATGAAGCTAATTGAAGGAAAAAAACCAGCGGTGGACCTCCACAAAAAACTCAAGGCACCTCACTGGGATTCAACTGTTTTCGCGCCAACGTGAAGTGACGTCAGCAGAGATATGATAATGAGCTGAGCGCCGTTCAAGACCAACAGCACCTGGCGTTGATCTGACAGAAATGTACACCATGTTGTGCGATTAGTTATAGAGACATATTTCTGTCTTTATTTCTTACTCTTTGCTGTCGCCGTTTAGTGAAAAACAAACTGAACACCAACTATTTTCATAGTCAAATACAAATGTTTGCCTTCCAGGTTTATAACTGTGATAATCTTTGAAACATATGACAGTAAATTCTCATGTTCACTGTTCTCTAACATTTTATAGACAAGCAATAACAGACTGCAGGATCAGATTGGGGAAAGATGAGATGATGAAGGAGGAGGAGGAGGAAGATGAGGACGCATCTTCAGAAGAGTTCGCTCATCCTGTTCCTTGGCAAAAAATAGAGGCAGAAGGACTAGATGTTGATTATGCTTTACTCTTCTCCAAAGATGAAGCAGACTACCTTTTTAAACAGCTGGAGGAGGAAGTGATGTACTCAACAGGTACAACATCAACTCTTCTTCTGTGAAATTATGACCACAGGTAGTTGTACTGTTGAACGATTGTGTCTTATTTTGTTCCAGGAGAAGAAGCAAAGGTCCAGGTGTTTGGAAAGGTGTACAATATACCAAGACAACAGGCAACATATGGAGATGCTGGACTAACCTACACTTATTCTGGCGTGACACGTTTAGCCTGCCCATGGACTCCAACCTTGGAATATGTCCGGGATGCTGTCACAAAAGTGACAGGCCACACATTTAACTTTGTCTTGGTGAACAGGTGAGAAATTACTAAACGCAAGTTGTAAAGACCACAGTTTGGCACTAGATCCCCCCCAGTGAAGATTTTCTATTCACCAGGTACAAAGATGGGCAGGATCACATTGGTGAGCATCGTGATGACGAGAAGGAGCTGGACCCCCTCTGTCCCATCGCCTCCGTCTCTCTGGGAGCAGCACGAGACTTCATCTTCAGGCACAGAGATGCGCGGGGAAAACAGAGCTGCCGACAGATTGAACCTGTGAAGCTGAAACTAGCTCATGGAAGCCTGCTCCTAATGAACCAGCCGACCAATACGTTCTGGTACCACAGCCTTCCCGTGCGGAAGAAGGTCCTCTCGCCTCGCATTAACCTGACTTATAGACGCATCCTACTGGACCGTAAGGAATGAGAGGTAGCCAGGACCAGGTGTGATTATCAACAGGGCCAATGGGAAAACCTGTCTGAGAAATCTGAAACTGTTGGGCCCAGTTTTTCGTTCATAATGTTCAGGCGTTTTTGGGCTCATGGCCCTTTCAAATAAAATAGGCCCAAAGGTCAAACAGATGGCAGGATGAGTGTAGAACATTTAGGCAACATTTTGCTGTTTTTGTTGAGCTGGAATACACTGTTCATGTACTTTGATAAAGCAATGAAGCAAAGGGACACTGTGCCCTGATTTCAGATCAGGCTTTTGACATATGTTGTGTTGGAAAGAAAGACAAGCTGTTCAAAAAGCAGATGTGTCCAAACAAAAATCCCCTTTTTTTGAATTGTGGTGAAAATGGATGGTTAAGAAAGTCTTAAATCTCTGTTTACTAAAATGTAGCAAATAATTATCTTTCTTTAAAAAAAAAAATCTAAAAACTAAAATTCACATTTGTTTGAATTTAATACCTGAAAACAATCACCTTTACACAAATACACACAGCCTCTCTTGAATCTACATGAGCACAAATTACACACGTTAACAAGGTGTTTTTCACCAGGCCATTTCTTAATTTGACTTGGTTGATTTGGCAGGAACAAAACGGCAGTCATCAGTTACACCAAATTAAAAATATTCAAGATAACATGCCCAAAAACCTGCAGTCATATAAAGTGATAGCAGATCATTATTAATCTGTTCAACATCAACACCATGCCAAATGGCTCTGATGCATCATATTATCTGGAAGAGTCATTGTATGGTGATGTTAGTTGTCGCGCACATGGTTTTGAATGTTAACAATCGTGAGTATTAAAGATAAAATGGCACTTTAATCTGAACTGTGCATGACAATGTAAGGATTATTAGAAACATAGAAAAATATTAAATTCAGCAGCTTATGAGCAGTGTCATTTAAAACATTATTTCCAATACAGTTTATGCAGACTGGTGGGAATGATGAGGCAAATTAGATTAGACAAAGAACCAGATTAAGGAAAACTCTACTTATTTGACTTTTCATAACATGTAACAAGTAACATTTCCAAGAAGTCCTAATCAGCTACTTCGTGTCTGTAAATGTACAGGCAAAGGACAAAATAACAGGAACACCTTAAAGTATACTGCATTCAAGTAAAATGAGCAAAAGCATCATACAAATGCCACAGAACTGGCTCATTACTGCTGACAGTGTCAACAAAAGTAACATTACAAGCTTCACACATGAACAATGTATTTTTAGAGCTATTACCTTAGAATCCACTATAATATTAGGTGTTCCTGTTTTTTTCTTCTAGCGGAAGCAGAAATTATTACATGTGTCAAAGAACAGAGGATTATATGATCGACGGTATTAGAATGAAAATCCTGCAGGTCCATAATCTTTGGGAATTAAGAGCTTCCTACTCTGGATCAGAGCAACAGGCAAAGTGTCTGTTCATGGATCAACATGGTGCTATGATTCAGCATTCATCTGCAATAACGTTGATGGCTTTCCTGTCTGGTCCCATTGCTAAAAAGTCATAATCTACCTGTTTGTAACCGCTTTGTAACTGGCACATGCCGCTGTGACAGTACGACTGAAAAGACAGAAGTCAGTCAGGTGGTGAGGTTGTAGGTTTTTGGTTACTCCTCTGGGCACAAAGTCTGCTTATTTCTTCGGACACGCTCGTAAAAGAGCATGTAAGCGTTGGAAGACAGCACCTCGTGCAGGCTGGCTTTTCGTACCGAGTCGTCTGACACCCAAAGCCACTGGGAGCTGAAGGGTGAGGAGCTGCGAGGTGAGGGAGGGCTGCGGCGATAGGTGACGAAATGACCTGAGTGCATGTCACCGTGGTGAACCAGTACAGCCATGAGCTGGAAAAGGTACTCTGCAGAACTGGAAGGAAAGACATTATCATCAAAAGACATATCCAGTTAGGTGTCAGATTATAGAAAAATCCAATTTAAGATTCAATCAAGGTCCTGAGTTTTAAATGTTTCAGTAATCCTTGGCATAGTTTCTCTAAGTATCTATCTGAACTTTAGTGGAGAGATGGGACAAATGATACAACATTGTGCTGTGTATTATTGAAATGGATATGCCAGAACCAGTACAATATACACTCTCACGAAATATCAGATACCTACACTTGTACCAGATGTCACTTTTTTTTAAGTTACTTTGTGGATTATGGCTATTTACATAAAAAAGGTCCATCAGGTTTGCAAAGAGCTGTTGATTTGCACCACAATACTGAATAGACTGAAATAAAAGAGTTCTTTGTATTGCTGCACTTTCATAAACTTCTAAAGTTTACCTGTAGTCATATGTGAAGCTAAGCTGCGGATTCACACCAGGAGAGTGAAGAAATACAGACGAACAGGTTCCATTGAAAAAAGGTTTGTTGTTGTTATGATGCTCTGCATCTGGAAAACAACAAAAGGACAAACACATGATGCATGACAAAAAAAAAAAAAAATTGAATGTGAAGAAGAACATTGTCACAGAGCTGATGAATCCAACATACCGGTGCCATTGACAGTGGGTTTTTCTATGGCACTGTTTGAATTTTCTGCCTTTATGGGCTTTGGAACACATTTGATCCGCTGACTCCTCTGTGTGGAAGCATTGTGTTTATAGCGGTCCATCGATAGATACTCTGCGAACTGCACATGCTCCTGTCTTTTTATGGGGGTTCCTTCACTGGACCATGTCAGTCTTTGTAAATGGATGCAAAGGCACTGGGGCAGCTAGTGGGGGTGGAAAACATTAAGCAGAGACATGTTTGCAGAAAAGTACAAAAGCATACATACAACTGTAGAACATCTATTCTTAAAAAAATAAGAGGAAGTTCTGATCTACCTAATATTTTACTGTTATATTACCTAAAGTGGGTAACTAACTTTAGTATTTTTGAAATAGTAATTAACAAAATGTTGGGCTGTTAAAATTTAGGTTATAATGTAAATACATGTAAATGACAGCTACCTTTCCCAGTTTGAGCTGTTTAACAAATGCTGTCCTCTGGCTTTCGAGAACTTGCCCATTTTTTGTGGTCCCTTGTTGAAGCTGAAGAAAAATCATCCAAAACAGAAATGAAATAAAAATCAAATCAAAGCAAAATTTGTCTTTGTTAAATCACACACATGCTAATGGAGGTACTTTGACATTAGTTTGGTCACAAGGGTTTCTTGACTCTGGTGGATTACATATTTAACTAAATGATTACTAGGATTAGACATGGCAATGCTACTGTGGTGAACTTACCTTAGTGCAGTTTTCACACTCCACTTCCTTGATAGTTTCTGAGGAGATAAAATGCTGCAGACATTGATCTAGAGAAAGAGGTCGACCCTGAGGACAAACACAGACTGAATTATGGCAAAGAGGACCACAAAGTATACTAAAGAGTGATACTATAACAAGTGCTCCTTTTAGCTTACCCACTGAGGTACAGGGATGGACAGGGAGAGGCTCTCAAATGAGTCATATCGCACTGGACTCTAGAAAAAGCAAGGTAAAGGTAAAAAGGTAAAAAGGTAAAAAAAAAAAAAACTAAAACTAAAAATCAAATAGCACGAACTGACTTTCTATTCACTTCCCTGGCAAAAACAAAAGAAAACTCACTTGTTGTTCACAGTGCTTGCATGACATGTTGCTTGTTAAACGACCATGAAAAGGATGGTGAAACTTCCAAGGACTTGGTAGTGGATGGAGAGGGGCTGCAAAATAAGCAAAATAAAGAAAGATTAAATACATTTTTTAGTGGTTAGAAATTCACAACCCCATAATTTCTCTGTCTTCTTACCTCGACTTCTGCAGGTCATACTTTTCTCATCTTGATCAGGGAGACTCTAGTATAAAACAAATGCATACACACAGATTAACAGGGAGTGCACGATCAGATTTGTCGTTTTCAACACTTCTGCAACACTGGCGACGGTTCACATATTGATACTGGCTGAGATTTTTTAAAAATCTCGCAGGGAGGAGAAATTTGTTTGCACTTTTAGGGTCAATGCAAGTAGGGAGGTGATAACTTGCCTCAAGAGACTGCATGTCAAACAAGTGAGTGACTTTGGGTTGTCGATCTCGCTCCTCCTCCAAAGATGTTGTAAGGACATGAAAAAGTTCATGTGCATCCTAAGACAGGACAAACAGACAACTCTTATATATATATATATATATATATGTGTGTATGCATATATAAACAACCACACAACATTATTGAACAACCTGTTCTATATATATATATATATATATGTGTGTGTATGCATATATAAACAACCACACAACATTATTGAACAACCTGTTCTTCAAAAGAACTGATGTGCCACCGGTACAGTCTGAGAACATCCAGGAGGCATCCAGCATCGAGCACATCTTCCTCCCCAGGCTCATCACTGGACAGAGCTATAAGTGCAGAAACAGCTTCCACGTCAAAATCCTGAATACTGCTTTTCTACTACACCAGTGACTTAGCTGACACACGGGCGTTATATACCTTTGAGAAGCTGAAGGAGCGTTGTGGACAGCTGGTTTTCTTTGCAGGACTGAATCACAGGTGAAACTGAAAATTTCTCTAGCCACCTTATGAAGGACGGACATGCTGCCAAACCCTGAAGCAAAGAGTTCAGGAAGCAGGTGTTACCTAAGTTTAACAAACCAGGAACCATACCTGTAGGGAAACAAGAGCCAGTGTAAGTTGCTGCCTTACAGCTAGTTCTGTACACATAACAGCCGTACCAATCCTTACCTCTCTTTCTCCTCTTTCTTTCTGTTATTGGGCCCCACAAAACGTAAACTCCAGCTGCAATGGCAGCAGCTATCCCACTGATGACACCCCAATTTTTAATCATCTTGTTTCTAAAGAAAAGAAAAAAATAATTTTAATGAACCATAAATGAAGTTGTTGGCCTTTGGGGGTGGAGGACATGTATAATTGACAACAAGTTGATTATTTTCTCTCTAAACAAAACAGAATGTAATAACCTTTGTTAAAGCAGGATTTAGTGGAAAACCGGCTGCATTAAAGGAGCCCATCTGGGTCAAAAATCAGTTTACCTTTTAAATCATTATCTGCTGACTTGTCTGTTAATCAGTACACAGATGGACCAAGAGAGGGGTAAGCATTCCTCCAAGTATTGATGTTAAATGATGTTTTGACATCTCACTAGGCGGTTGGTATGATCATAAATCCTCTGGGCCCCATGGCGGGCCACACCAGTCTTTAGCCCCAAACTAGAACACCCTTAAACCGAGCTAACATACCCCTAAGCTGCTCAGGGCTCAGACAAAACAATGTGTCACTAATGCTACATAAACGATTTAATGAGATTTACCAACAGACCCGCAGGGGCCCAGACCTCCTAAGATCCAGGTTTAGGTCACATCGTTTGCCTGAACATAGTTGGATTAACACAAAATTAGTCCGAACCAAATACAAGCCAGTAGTTTTATCTGTAGTACAAACAGGACCTGACGCACCTTTGTGTGCTGAGCCTTATCTGACTTATGAAGGCTCCTAACCCACCGATAGCACCTCACAGTACAGCAACTAGCTTAGCTTTAGGCTAACTTACCCACAGCACCGGTGTCAGGCTGCCCTCGATGTTCTACGTGGCCTTCATAAATTAATATCCGAGCTACTACCTTGAACCACAGGTAAAAGTTTTCATTGCTGCATACGTCCGTCTGCAGGTTTAATATCGTTAAACCGAACCGGGCGCTCGCACCTGTCTGCGCATGTTACACTTTGGGGCCAATGGCCGGTAACACCGGCGACGTGACCCGCATTTCTCCGGACCCGGTGAGCTAGAACAAGACTTCACTGTGGTTTGCCACATGGAGAGGCTTTACCTGACTGTGGGTCCAGTGCCAAGAAACTCGTCAACAAGCTTATTGGAGCCTTCTGGTCTGCACCACAACATCCTGCTTTCTTCGCGGAACACCCATCTATCAAGACATGTTTTAGCCCGGACCAACGGAAGAGCGGACCGATGTGCTCACCATTAACATTCTCCGACTTGTTTGTTGCGCATGTTGAAGTCACAGTTGAAATAAAATAAAAGAGTAAAGATTTAAAGATTTATCTCCTAACAACAAACATACTTTCACTTAATTGGTGTGAATCAACGATTCCCAAAGCTATTTTTTTATTTATCTTGTTTAACCAATGATTGTCCTAACTTTAATTGACCTCTTCTTATATTTGATTTTATGAATTTATGTGGCCTAGTTTTGTATTTAGGCTACTGACATTTTCAACTAAAGTAAAAAAAAAATCGAAAACATAATTTATTATGGTCATACTTTATAGGTAGTTATATAACAGCCTAATTCAGACAGACTACCAATAAATAGTGTACTGTAAATTTTGGTTTACAGTTGCTAAAGTTCCACTAGAATTAAATCTTATATTATTTATTTATATAATCTTATTTTTTAAATAACTTTTTTAAAATTCCTTTTTTAACGCACTTCTTTACATTAGGCCAAATAAAGTGCTTTGAACTGAACTTGTGTTAGAAAGGTGGCACAGAAAAAAGCAAAACTATTGATTTCAGATCTGGTTATGGGGAATATTTCCTGGATGTGTCCCTGAACATCACACGGTGTTTTAAAGAGCCAGTCATCAGCGTTGATCGCACCTGGTTTGCTGCCACATTCGGTCCCATCCCTTGTCAAGAGTCAGTGAGGCTCTCGTGTGTTGGCCCCAGCAAAGAGCAGCCGTGTAGTCAGGTCTCCCGGACTGAGCTCATCTCGTCCACTCTCCCTCTCCGTGAGCCTCGTGCTGGCTCAGGGCGGCTCGTCATTGGCTGCCGGTGGACACCGGGGGCATGTCGCTCTCCTCGGTGCTGAAATCGCTGCTCGTCGTGATCATGTAAACGGCGATGAGGCCAAAACGGAGCGTCAGCCAATAAACACTAAAATGGACGATGATCTGTTCCAACTGAGACAGCTGCCGTGAGTAGATTACAGCCTGTGAGCTGACGTCTATCGATTTTATTGTCAATTCTCAACCGCGACGCAACGTATTTGACCGACGCATCGCCCTGTTTGTTTGATTAGCTCGCTGGACAACAAATAGCCTGACACCGCTAGAGAGCATTGATATTTATCAACAATATACATCCAGTTATATACCTGAACGTGTTCTCAGGTTGAAGGAAATATTTAAAGCAAAAAAAAAACAAAAAAAAAAAAAAACCCCAGCATCTTTATGTGCCGCTGGTGGTGCAGTTTATCCGTACCATTTTCCTAAGAAAACCAGTTTGGCTTTATTTATCCATTAGGTAGAACCTGATTTCTCAGCTGCTAAGTTTTCAGTCTGAAGTTGCAATTGTTTTTGCTGACATCACCTGACATGATTTAGTTTAACCTTGCTCTACATGCATTAAGGTAAAGGCTGGTCCAAACTAGTCTGCCTTGGTCGTGACAGGGATAAAAACAATTATATGCAGTTTACTGTCAGAATTACATGAAATAATGCAATTTTAAAAATGACAAAATTGTTAAACAGAAAAATCACATACAAATCTATTCCAGTTAGTTAAAGACAAGTAATGCATGTCTATATTTTCAAGGGTTGTTAGAGTATTGCTAGATAGTTACATTCACACATACTTTCCCTTCTGTGCATTTGTTTCTAAAGAGCTGGACTATGTAAATTATAGTGGCTCACGTTAAAAGGCAAAGCTTCTTGGACAAAAACTCATCTGCAGCTCTGATACTTTCCCCTGCAAGTAGGCTATGTTCTGTAATTACAGTGATTAAGACATCACTGGTACTCTCCAAGTTCTCTTACAGTGTTTCATCAAAACAAGAACCATCCATTAGCTACATGTGGGAGAAGATTATACCTTCTGTCTATACAAAACCTGCATATACTGTAGCTGAATATTTAGCCTGTAGAGGAGGAAAACACAAAGGAAAGTACAGAGCTGCAAAAAACTGCAGAGCTGTCAGTTGACCTGACATGGTTGACCCATAGGATGATATTATCGCCCATTCACAAAAGCCAGAAAAAGCTCACATCACGTGGGCAACAGCAGCTCTCTCTGGTCCTCAGCTGTGCCATGGCATTAGATTTATGAAACTCATCTGACCAGTCATGCTGATAATCTTTCTGGGCTGTTGAAATATTTTTTTTTTCTAGGGTTGTCCGCTTCCGTCGGACAGGTGAGAGCACACGCTCTGAGGATGAGGGCGAGAGTAGAGAACAGGTTATCAAGATTGCAGAGCAGACTGATCTGGAGTCTGTGGCACTTGCAGATGGAGCTCCAGTTCCTCGGGAGTTCGCCAATCCAACTGACGGTATGTTGTCCCAGGGGTCCATTTTTTCAGACAATATCTTGATTTCTTATGTTGCTGCACTGTCTGTTAGGCTCATACTCAAATAAGATCTTGCGTGTCACTTTCAAAATTTCTATATTTCTCATTTCTTAAGACACGTTCATGGTAGAAGATGCAGTAGAGGCCATTGGCTTCGGGACGTTTCAATGGAAACTCTCCATCCTTACTGGTCTTTCCTGGGTGAGAAGTACTCTTTCATATTAAAATCACCATTCAAAGTACTGTTTCTTATATGATACTAATTTATTATGTGTCTCTGGGATTTCTGTTTCTGTTTGCTCAGATGGCTGATGCTATGGAGATGATGATTCTCAGCATCTTGGCACCGCAGCTCCACTGTGAATGGAGACTGCCCAGCCTCGAGGTGGCACTGCTAACATCGGTAATGGCTCTTTAACGTCTGTAAAGTATCTCTTGCTTGCAGTGCTATATAACTCTCCTGATGGTTATTGATTAAATGCTTAGGGATTGTTTGAAGTAAGTGCTTGTATTGAACAGTGACAATCCATGTGGAAAACAGTAGCATTTCTAATGGTTTTTAATGTCGTTATTGTTACAGTATTTTGAGTTGAATGACTATCATCATGTCACTCTTTCCTGAATGCAAACAGGGAACTACAATAGCTTATTATTATTATTATTTCATAATTAATACAACAGTCACTGTTCACAGGAGGATATTCAAAATGAAAATTAAACATTCAGCAACCTCCATTGGCTTAGACCAAAACAAAATATTGCAGTACTATTTACAGTTTGAAAATATGCATGACAGTCTATGTACCTTATTAGTAGTAAAATGATGAAATTACACTGCACATTTACATGCTCTATTCAAGAGATATTCTTTTTTTTCCATGAACACAGGCAGTGTTTATTGGGATGATGATCAGCTCCTCTCTCTGGGGAAATATAGCCGACAAATATGGCAGAAAGACAGTAAGTTCTACTAATGTTTGCGTTTGATGTTGAGAATCCAAACTTTATCTTGAGTTTATAGGCATAGGTGTCCAGCCTTTGTCTTATCAGATCAATGATAGCATTTCTCTTGTGTGATCATATGCACAAACAGGGTCTGAAGATGAGTGTGTTGTGGACTATGTTCTATGGCCTAATGAGTGCATTTGCACCAATTTATGGGTGGATCCTCATCCTCCGTGCACTGGTGGGCTTTGGCATTGGAGGAGCCCCACAGTCGTGAGTAATCTGCACTTACTATTATAAAAATAGCACCATAATTGATCATTTCAATTCAGATTAATGGTGAAGTGTCTCTGAATATAAGGGTGACACTGTATGCTGAATTTCTGCCGATGAAGTCCAGAGCAACATGCATCTTGTTGATTGAGGTATGACCTACTATTCAGCTAGACATGTATGTTAATTGCATACAGAAATGAAATGAATTTACTAGCAGATATGTATGAAATACTGACACAAATTCTCAGTTGCTCTTACACCTGCTGGTCACTGCTGTTGTCTTGCAGATATTTTGGGCACTGGGCACTGTGTTTGAGGTTCTTTTGGCGATCCTGGTGATGCCAACTCTGGGGTGGCGTTGGCTGCTTGGCCTTTCTACCATTCCTCTCTTCATCTTTGGCTTCCTATGTTTTGTGAGTATGATGTTGTCTTGAATATGTAAGCATAACAATTTACAGCTTACATGATTGTTTTTTGGATGTTGGGTGCAGTGGCTACCAGAGAGTGCGCGATACGACGTGCTTACTGGGAACCAGGAAAAAGCTCTTGCCACACTGAAACGCATTGCCACAGAGAACGGAGCACCTATGCCACTGGGAAAACTAATCGCTGCCAGACAAGTACAGTCTGTTTGTACAGAACACATGCTCTTCATTTATGACCACCTATTATGTTGTAATTTGTGTATTCAGTTTTTAATATCTCTTCTTTTAAGGAGGATCGTGGAAAGATAAAAGACTTATTTTCATCAGACTTTCGCTGGACTACAGTTCTGCTGTGGTTTATTTGGTAAAGGGGATGAAGCCACTGAGTCATATACCTTATATTCGTCTAGTGCATAGACATATTCCTCTTATTTAAGGTTTCTCATTTCAAATTAATTAGTGTGGTTTGGATTTATGTCTCCTCAGGTTTGCGAATGCTTTCTCCTACTATGGACTGGTGCTTCTGACCACAGAATTATTTCAGGAAGGGGGTGCATGTGGAAGTAAGTATGAAACAGCACCACAAAGGCATTGTAGACAGTAAAATGAGTTGGGGCTGGGTGTGTACTATTCGGTTTTGTTGTTTTATTCCGCCCCCTAGTGTCCAAAGGAAACAAGATGGAGCTCCGCTGCAGCCTGGAGTGCAAATATCTCAACTCTGATGACTATAAAGACCTGTTGTGGACAACGTTATCCGAATTTCCAGGTACTGAATCCAGTTTGTTTTTCAATTATTATTTATTAACCATTATTTTTGGTAGCTGTTCAAGTATTTCTTCTTATAAAATAATAATAATGTTAATTACTATAAATTAGAGAGGAAATTAGTTTTTTATATTTAGGGTCACTGATATATCATGATTCCATGTTTTATAGGACTCCTGGTGACGCTGTGGGCTATTGATCGACTGGGAAGAAGAAAGACCATGGCCTTGTGTTTCCTTGTCTTCTCTCTGTGCATCATTCCACTTTATGGTTGTGTCGGGAGGTTCGATGCGCCATATTTAAGCTTTTTTCATTACATGTGGATCCTTTGATTATCCACTCATACTGCCATTGTTATATCTCTTGCAGAGCATCAATGACAGTCTTAATATTCATCGCTAGAGCCTTTATTGCAGGAGGCTTCCAGGCTGCATATGTGTATACTCCAGAGGTAAGATATTCAACCAGAGTGCAGCACTTTTCTTGTATTGCATAAAGTACAAATAGTTATTAGTAGAGATGACATCAAATCAGTGTCTAAGTAAAGAGAGCCAGAATAAAAGCAAAGCAGCGTCCTCAATATTTTCTAAAACTCTATAGGTTTACCCAACAGCAACCAGGGCGTTAGGTTTGGGAACAAGCAGTGGAATGGCCAGAGTTGGTGCCCTCATTACACCTTTTGTTGCGCAGGTAACATCCAACAGCCAGTTTTGGCATTTAAATACAGCACAAATTGATATTGTGTTAAGATAATGTTTTTGATAATAGTGTTTTTTCCTGCGCTTCGTCCTGCAGGTGATGCTGGAGTCCTCTGTATACCTGGCTCTCTCAGTGTACTGCTGCTGCTGCCTGCTAGCTGCCATCGCATCTTGTGCACTGCCAATTGAGACAACAGGACGGGGCCTGCAGGAGTCCAGCCACCATGACTGGGGCCAGGAGATGATGGGCCGGGCATCCTCCCATAGCTCAGAGGGGTTCCCTCACTCCAGCTCCGGATCCCAAGGCTGAGAACTAACTGAGTAGACTGAGAAGTGATTATAGTGAAGAAAAGAGGCAAAGAGAAGCAAGGAAGCTAAAACAGCTTTCTGTGTCCATCTCCAGTCCCACCCTATGACTCTTCAGTTTAGACACCACAGTGGCTTCTGAGAGCCAGGCAGCACAAATTTTTTCAAATGTCACTGTACTTATAGTCAGCATTGGTGTCACAATTTTTCCACTGTTAACTGCACCCGAGGGATATCAGAAAGAACAAATGATCTACATGAGCGCAAGAAGAAATGGACACAATGAGAAACTTTCCCGAACAAGTGAGAATTCAAACACTTCAAGCAAAGTATTTGAATCCTGCTTTTGTAATGCAAGAGAAGGAACGGAGAATTCAGAAGGTGAAGGTGTTAGAAGTTAGCTTCAAATAACTATCTTCTGTTCAAAGAGCCTTAAAACTACCTATGAAAAAGCTGCTTCTATTATCATGCTGGATATAGATGAGTAGATATGAAAGAGTATTACCTTGTGCACACGAATCGCCTGTTAAAATCCACATAACAAACTCAGCTTAGTTAAAAAAATGCATTGCTGGAGTGAGAAACAGTTCCACAACATCAAATCCACAGGCCCTAAGTTTAAATAAGTCTGAGGTTACTTCATTTAAGATTTTCTACCAGGCAGTGAAACAAACATGCTATACAATAAGTCACTGACTTCTTTGCATACAGTAAGCATCGTTTTTATATCCTGTGTTAAATATGTTTTTTCTTCATTTAATGTTGATAAAATTTGTTTTCTACTAAACAAATGAGCATAAGGCAGCCATAACTCTAATAATAATATACCATCTCATGTCATAATCATTATTTGGTCCTTTTATTTACAGTACATCAAGCTGACAAATCTGCTGAAGGGATCATTTGAACATAAGTGATAATAAGACAACATTTCAGATATATTGTACAAATTATACAAGTACATAGATACTCATCTGCATTTGAAGACAACTTTAGCAAAGTTAATGCATATTGGGAAATTTAAAGCTGAGTATTTTCTTCACCCAAAGCTGATTCAACCCAATTAACAACTTCATTTTTAAAAAATGGCATTAACATGAGTATATGGTGTTACAATCTATAAACAATCTCATTTTACCAGAATACTAGAGGCTGCGCACACATAGACCTACACATGTATACACAACCATTTAGCAGGATGTTAAATTTTGTCTGTCTGTCTGTCTGTAAATACTCAAAACCCGGATTAGTTGTTGTTTTTGCTTTTCTTTTTAGCAAAAATGATGAGATTTTGCCCAGTCTGATTCCATGAGTGACATACTGAGCAATGTTTTTAAAAAGATTGAGATAAACTAGCACAGATCCAGCAAGTTCACTCTTACCTTGCCAGTGTTTGAGATTTAGTGCTGCATTAAGTGTCTGTGCACACAGATTCTTGCACTTGATGTAAATGTGTATGATACTATAGTAAATAATATTTCAAAAAGAGCAATGGTCAACTTTTTCCAAATATATTGAAAGCATTTTCAAACATAAATACATTTTCTATGCTTTTTAAAAACAACCCAAGCTTCCTACAGATTTAAGCTTTTTTAATGTGAATCAGCTGATAATGGATGAGACCAACAGAAAGACATCTAACCTTTCATGTTACATACAGTATAAATGAAATTGTTTTAAAATGATGTAATTATGCCAAAAAGACATGGCAGTGGATATCTGTTTGCTTTGAATGTTGCCATAAAAAAGAACTATTTGCACATCTTTGGATTACAAGGCACTGTTCAGGAAATTTCAGAAAGGAGTGCACCAATTACTGCTCCCAGATACAAATTTACAAGTGAGCTTTTGGACCTTTGCCTTTTTGTTCCACAATCTGACCAAAAAGCCTCGCTGCCTCCTGCGCACAGCCTCTGTGAATGGTGAGGCCAAAACCACCATGGCCATAGTTGTGTATCACCTGAAAGAGCCACAACTTTTAGAAGCTGATTGACCAAAACTCATATTTAAAATGATGCTTATCTGTTAAAGTTACCTCTATTGCAGTTGGACCAGACTGTATGGTCTCCCTCTCCAGTCGAACTTTGCTGCGAGCAGGTCTGAGACCAGACCAGTCTTCCATTATCTTGGCATGCTGAGGTTAAAAAACAACAAGAAACTTAAACCTGGAAAATGAGCTGAAATATATATTTTTTTAATTGTACTAAATTACCAGAGTACTACATACTTTGTTATTCCTTATCACTAAAATGTTTGAGGATTGAGTTATATAAGTATTCTAAATATATCAAAAGCAGAAATGTTAAATATTCAGTACTTTAGTCTGTGTAAATAATGAATCACTGTTTGTACAGAAAGTCTTTTTATGGCCTCATCCACACCAACATCATCATCTCACCTTGAGACTAGGCTCAAGCTTGCAGGCTTCTTCCCAGATCTTCTTGTGGTCCTTGGAGTTGTTCTGTTCACTCCAGTTTCCTAACTGGAAAGTCCCACCGACTGTCACAAGACGACTCCTGCATACACAGATGTTCTATTGGCTCATGAAAACAGCTCTGGCTTTCTAGCAGCACTGCAGTATAATCTCAAATCAACCCAAAGACGTGCTGTGACATAGTTTAGCAAAATTTCATATGGAGCAATATTAGTTATTATTATATTGCTGGTGAAATAAGCACACTATATTAGTTATAACTGCAAGGCAACACACATTACATGTATTTTAGCAGTATTATTATGTATTTTAGCAGTAATATTGTGTATTTTAACAGTATTATTATGTATTTTAGCAGTATTATTGTGTATTTTAACAGTATTAGTATGTATTTTAGTAGTATTATCCTACACACAATACAAGCGATAAGGCTGTGTGACTCTGCTCTACCCTGGAATGATGTATGGTGAATTGTAGGTTCCGGTCCTAAAATTGTGAGTAATAATCCAGTGCTTCAGCCATGGAGCATCCACCTGAAACATAGAAAAACTCATCCTCCACTTCTACTGTGTATTTACAGTTGGTTTTTACAAAGTGCCCGAGGCTGTTCACCCTCACCTTCACTATCTGACCACGGGCAGGTTTAAGGTCCGGATCTGGCTGGAGCTCTCCTGATCTTACCCCAGTGCAGTTCAGGATCACATCCGCCCCACTTTCTGCCAGCTGAAAACACGCACGCACAATATGACAAGAAATAAGGTAATAATGAATAATAATACAATTTCTAAAACTGCGTTAAAATACACAGTTATGTGCCACTATGCTTTGAAAAGGCGTCACTAACCTCCTTGAATGACTCTACTTTCCTGTGATAAAATTTCACACCCCTCTTTTGCAACCTGGAAATAACACAAAACCAGATGTATATGAGCAGTACAAAACCACCTCTAGAAAGAAATCTCTTTATAATAATATACCTCTTTTTATTATAATATAAGAGCAATAGCACTTTAGAGATCTCAACATTGTCAAAATTAAATTGCTGAAATTAATACAAAACTAAAATAAGCAATCAGGTACTTACTTTTGTCTTTTTATTGGCTTATAAATGATGTCGTATACAGGTACTAGACCAGGATAAACTCAGTTCAACTCAGCACTTGTGAAACTCTAGTTAAAATATGCTGATACAACACGTGAAGTGAAGAGATAAGTTAATCACTCACCAATCCATCAGCCAAGGTAAGTATGTTTTTCCTTCCACCATGACAGCAGTGTTGAACCACCCATAACTGGACATACAGTATTTGAAGACAGTAAGAGTGTGAGAGCTACTGGCACAGGATGATCCCTTCAACCATAAAATATTTGTAGCTTTTATTGGGAACAATGCAAAAATATTTTGTAAGATAAAAACAGAGAACGTGTAAGGAATAAATTGAATCTTCATGTTGCCAGATGCTTGGTGAAGAATATCCTTATGTGAAATTCTGTAAATGTGTATATACACAGTGCTATATAGAACTTATTTTACTGGTGTATGTGTGACATTGGAAGACTCTGCTCTACTTTGTGTTTTTGATAAACAGCAATACCTTGCAATCCAATGTGAGTGGGTCAAATGTTTGGTATGACAGGGAAGTAGCTAACTGAATGTTTGTTTTGGCAGTTTCAGTGAGAACTTACTTGTATCCAGGAAACATCTGCAGCTCTCGTTCTGTGAGCTGTCTGAAGCCCAGGACAATATCTTTAAATGAAGGATCCTAAAATCAGAAACAAGGGACCACATCAATTATTTCCTAAAATCTCTTGGCTGTGTGAGTCTGCAGCCAGGATGGCTCCTGAATCCTTAGTGAGGCCTCTATTAATGTTTTCCAAACACAACAGGCATATTCTTTGTGCAGCAGCAGATATTGCAATGTTAGGTGGTAAATTTATAGAGCTGTTTGTTGAGGTTATATTGTAATTCAATCTGCATTTTAACTGCACAAGGACCTTTGCTCTTGGTTGTAAACTGCTTTCTAAAATATTTTATCTTTGAGCTACAATTTACTGCACATTGTTTTGGAATCAAACCCTACTCACTGGGACTGGTTCAGTGCAGAGGTTGTAGCCAGACTGAAGGAAAATACCCATTTTTATGGATTCTGGTGAACTCAGGCAGCTCAGCAAGTAGTCAAACGTCTCTTTATTCCATTGTCTGAAGGTGAAGACAAATAGAGCATGGAAGTGTTGTTCACTTTTTGTAGATAAAAGAGTGGAATCAAGGGCCTGGTAGAAAGAAAGCACTTACGTCTCCTCTACGTTGCCCTTATCATACAAGTAAGGCTGCCAAAAGCCAGCAGCTCCGTCACTAGTGGTTAATGGAGTGAAACGGTCCGCATACACCTCGATGGTCAGTGGACTGACAACCGAGTGATACTGCTCATAGATGCTCTGAGCTGTTGACAGACCGATGACTCCAGCTCCAATCACTGCCACCCGCATGTCTGAATCAACATGAGGCTCAACGCACTCACTTATATATATATACTCACATATGTAAAAACACCAACATTTACAAAAGGCTATTATTGTTAGTCATATATTATTAAACAGAAGCCTAATTATTATTAATCGAAATGACAAAAAAGTCACATTCAATCAATCACTGTAACAGAAAACTTAAAGCGGTGATGAGATGGGAAATAATTTGGACAGATTTCACGGCTGAATCACTTTCTATAGTTGTGAAAAACTTCTGCATCGTGTCCACTTTAAAACTATCTGTTATGTAACTGAACAGACAACATGGCGAAGCTGCAAGTCAGAGAAAATCGCTGATCTGGAAAACTAAAAACGTATGTAAGTATTGCATGTTAAAACTGATCTCATGCATGTACTGCAACAGATCATACATTCAAAAACCGGATCTGTATTTATGGGAGAAGTTCGGGTTTTACCTGCAGACAGTAGGCCTATGCGCTCTGCAGTTCAGGAGTTGTTGAATCGTCAGGGCACCAGCTGTCACATGGGCCGGGGGCGGGGATATATCTGGCCTTTTACGCACAACGGGACACTGAGCACAGGAGAGTTCTTTTTTTTGTTTGTTTTTTTTTTTTGTGCGCACACAAATTATATTTTAAAGTGACTTTATAGTGTAGGCCTGTTTTAGATTGAGAAACCAACACTATACTCTATGCTAAATAATAAACTGTTGCTGTTTCTTCTAATCAATTAAAACAATACTTCAAGAAGAAAACACGGATCCTCTACAGGAAGATGCTGCACGTTTTACCAAATTGTGGTAGCAAGCGTGCTGTTTGATGCTGCAATCTGCCTGGGAGGCTGCACAAAGCAGAAGGATGCAAGGTGACTGGACAAACTGGTGGACAAAGCTGGTTCAGTGACTGGAATGAGGCTGGACTCACTGGACAGTGTTGAGAGAGATGCACACAGAAAAAGGTAGAGGCCATCCTGGTATACACTGACCATCCCCTTCACAACATCCTTATAGTGTTCTCATACAGTGTCACTACACTGATTAAACACTTAGGTAAACAGGAGTCAAAGATGAGACGTGTAGTAAGATTCTGGTGCTTTACTGTTTGCTCCTTTCTTTAACATTGCCAGTGAAAACTGTAAACAATACAGACACAAGTATTCAGTGACTCGTTTTTCCATAGCAACATGCCATATTAGGTAGCTATGCTAAATCATAACGAGTTAACCACATTTCTTCAACAAAAACAAACGTAATATAAACTTGTCATACCCGACTTATATGATTTAAGAACTCATTCATGTTATATTTATAACTTACGGCATTGCTTCTCCAATATTTCAACGTATTTTTACAACGTAGATAAGATAAATGGTTGAACTCCGTTGTTGCTGTAACCAGAAGTAGTAAGATCGGAGCCGGAAGTAGATGAAAGTTAGCGGAACTCATTACGATTGCCCTATATATATGTATTTTTAACATTACCACACTATCACAACAAATTATAATGATGAATTATAAATATAACAAAAACATTTAGAAAGAAACGCCTTGAAGCCAGCACAATCCTGATGGAGCAGAGAAGCAGCTGCACTGGACGACTCACCTCATTGTGCTGCAGGACTGAACGATACAGGAGATCCTTCATCCCCACAGCCATTAGGTTCTACAACACCTTAGCCAAGATGACTTACCAACATGAACGGAACCTACTGATTGTTTTTACTACTTACTAGATTATCAACAAGAATATCTATCTATCTCTCTCTATGGTGGACAAAATCAACTACATACTGGACAATTCTGCCCACCCACTTCATGAGGAACTGTGGCGAATGGAAAGTTAATTCAGCCACAGACTAATTCCACCTAAAGCCAAGACTGAGAGATTCAGGAAGTCTTTTGTGTCCACGGCCATAAGACACAATATAAACAATAACGCACACACACACACACACACATAAAACCCCAAAAATAAATAATTACTTTATTACTTTTCTACACACTTTATTAATTACCACTAATTAATATATTTTAACTAATATTACATGTAATAACTTTAAATTAGAATAACTGCTGCAACAATTGAATTTCTCCTTGGGGATTAATAAAATACTTCTTCTTCTTCAGGAATCTTCTTCTTTTCCTTTGGGCTGCTCATTTCAGGGGTCACCACAGCGAATCATCTGCCTCCATTTAACCCTATCCTCTGTATCCTCCTCACCCACACCAACTATCCTCATGTCCTCCTTCACTACATCCAAGAATCTCCTCTTTGGTCTTCCTCTAGGCTTCCTTCCTGGCAGTTCTAACCTCAGCATCCTTTTACCAATGTATTCACTGTCCCTCCTCTGAACATGTCCAAACCATCTCAATCTGGCTTCCCTGGCTTTTTCTCCAAAACATCTAACATGAGCTGTCCCTCTGATGTAGGAATATTCTGCGCAACAATCGCCATTTTTAAATCTCGCGCCGCTGTCAAGCGTATCGTAGCAACGCTGATGGCGCTTCCTACGACACGTGACTCGTGACCAATGAGAAGCGCGCTGTTGGTGTAATGGGACATAACGGACAGACTGAGCCTGGTGGCCCGCAGCCTACACATCAGCACTGTGTTTTAGTAGGTTAACCTGTAGATTGGATTAAAAAAATCCAGAAACAAAGCGCCTCTCGTATTTATTCAATACGGAGCAGGTCTTTTAGTTTCCAGTTACAGGACGCAACCTCACATTCTTATATAAAGCACTTGAAATTACTATATTTAATATGTGGTGTAGAAAAGAATGTTATGCCTTATCATTGTTGTTGATATTGTTTCATTAGCGTAGTGTGTAATTCAAAAAACAAAGTGCCAACGGGGTGTAAGAGGCCGTGAAGGTAGCCCTTCCTCCACAGACAGCCCTGTCTGCAGGATAATAAGGCTCCCCTCCCTCCATCCATCCATCAATCGTATGTACCGCTAGCCCAGCAGCTAGCAGCAGCTCACCAGGCCACGGCGGCCGGCCGGTGCATCGTCCTCAGCTTCCAGCCATGGCGTTGGTTACTTTGCAGCGGTCGCCGACCCCGAGCGCCGCATCCACCGCCAGCACAGCAACCACGACCGCGGGGGAGGTGAGTTGGGTCCTTGGGTGAACTACAGTGATGGTCCGGTGTGTTGAGGTGTCGGTGGACAGGCGGAGGATGAGGGAGATGTTACCCGAGAAAGGCCGCTGAGTGGAGCTAAATTAGCGCCGTTAACTTAACGTTAGTTCGTGTTATGCTAGGTGGCTAGCTAACGGTAGCTAGCAGACGTCTTCGTTACTGATAAGCAGACACAGATGGCCATCACATGTGCAAATTTCTCATGTTTATAAATGTACTTAAAATGTATAATAAACATTAGAATCGTTAAATCTGCTAGGCATCAGTTTAAAGCGCTAGAGCTGCGTTAAGTTTAATATGATAACTAAGCTGTAACATTAGCTAACGTTAGCTCTGTATGATGTAACTTGCTGACTTTGAAAATTAACATTTTGTTTTTCAACATTATATCATGTCTGACCACCTGCACAGTAATAACAGGGCACTCACGACCTTGCTGCTGTCCAAATATTGATAAATGCACATGGGTTTAACGTTACTATCAGTAAACCTGAGATTTTTTTTTTTTGCCCTGTGGATCGATTTATTATCTTTAGCAGACAATGAGAGACAGTCTGCTCCATAGCGTTAGGATTTTTCTTTCAATTTCTATTCATCTGTCTTGTTGGTACTGTTATAGAAAAATATGAGATATTCAGGTAGGTATGAGAAAAGGACTAAACTTGAAAGCTTGCTTATGCTTCTCTGTAGAAGCAGAGAGTTTGAGGCTTCTTGTTTTCTGAAGACTCACAGAAAGAAAAAGTAATTGTCTAAAAATCATTCAAGGATAACTTCCTTTTGCTATTTGTCAAGTATTTGTAGAGTTATTGTTACCCAGATGGGGGCGCTAGCTACCACCAATAAATAGAAAAATTCACCTTGTTCTGCTCTGTATGACCAGAGAAACCTCTATACCCTTGTGTATTTGGTGTAAGTGTCTGAGCTAGAGTTTAGTCAAAGCCACAAGTACTTCTTGTTTTCACAGCATGTGTACAGCAATGTCGCTGTTATTTATTGCAAAGTATGTTGCGTCTTTTAAAGGAATTAGTTCTGTTGGTTGGATTGGGTTGTGGACTGGAGTGGTTCTGCAGCTTGGTGAGCTGTGACAGATAGGGCTGCTGCAGCTATGATGTCATTGACTCACAAGGGGCGGGTGGGGTGGTCGAGTACTACTGGAGGAAGGGGAGGAAAAGAGAAAGGAGGTAAACAGGGATGCAAGAGATGCTGGCACAAGGCAGTTAATGTGTGAGATTATTTGAATTAATGTGCAACAATGAACAGTTGACTTGGTATGCATCATTATATGCTCCACTTTACAGAATTTATTTCTAGAATTTACAGATTTTTTTTTTTGTTTTGTTTTCTTGTGGAGTATATTTTACATGCTGCAGCTACACATTATAGCATTCCCCTGGCAGCAGAGAAACACATCTATGTTTCTGCAACTTTTGCTTTATCCCTGAGCATGTAGACATTTTTGAAGTCACAACTGGAGTTTTGTTCCCAAACTATTGAGTCATCTTGTGGTTAACTTCATTTAAAGTATTTTAAATTAGTATCTCAAATTTCTCATATTTGATTAAAGACTGTGTTTTAGATATTCCTAATCATAACAAATGAATTACAGTCATGTAATCACCAGACACAGCACACTTACTGTTATGCTATCCTATTTATCAGCTTCACCCATCCAGCTGAACTTCACCATTCATCACCATTCCATCAGCATATTTTTTTTATCATGTAATTGGTTGCAATCCATGTTAACATCTATGGAGTCAAATATAATTTTATATACTCCCTTCTTATGTTGATCAACTTTAAAGTCATGTCTGTACTCGCAACTTATAAGCTTCTGTTACTGGTATGGCTGCTATTGCCTATAATGAATGTAACACCTGCACTTGCATTGAATTCACTGGTATTTGCTTGGAGCATCTTATTTGACAGCAGTCTGAAGAATAGAAAGAGGATTTGTCTTGATTGGATTGTACTGCCAAACTTAATGCTCTCTGATGCTCAAGTCAAACTATATACCCCTTTATCAGTGCAGTTCATATGTGATGAACCATTAGTGATCCCATCCTCTGCAGAGCAGTTCTATGTAGAGCATGTTAAATTATATGTAGTAAAATGCATCTAATAATGATTACATGAGTGGAAGTATCTGCCTTAAAAGGTATACCAACATTAAAAGAATAAGTCTTTTTAGATTCTGTTTAATATGAAAGTGCGAAATGCATAGCATCTGCTCAGTGGGTTACCTTATCAGTTTCATTAGTCAAACACAGATAGGTAAAATATAGATGAGCCTGTGGCTTCTAAGTGGAAGCCTGAGACTGTTTGTACTATCAAAATGGGTTTGTTATTAATTTGTTCCCCTTATATGCTTTGCAGGATTTGGGGAGTGAAGATGAGCGGCGAATTAATCAGAGGTATGTTTATATTATATTTCGTTTTGCCTTCTAAGGTACATGGCAAAGCACATCAGATTAAATACATGCAGGTGTTGCTGACTGCTGCATCTGCCTTTTGAGTCATTCAGGGAAATTTGGACTGGCGGCAGACTAGCTGGCATCAATAAATGAGAACAACTTGACTGTCTGTGTAATAAAACATCGGTTTGTCTTGTTGGCAGAGTCCTCAATTCCTACTACAGTAAAAACAATGTTATTCACAGCAGTTTCTCAAGTAATGTGTTGACAGGTGTGTCTATATTTCTATCAGCACTGAGACTGATGAACTTGTTCTTGAACTCTGCATCATTAGTTGAGTCACTTGGCTTCTTGGCTGCATGTATTGCATTGGATTGGCTGTAAGTTCATCATATGTTTTGTGCTAAAAAGTGAAGGTATAAAATATGAATGTTTGCATCTTTTTAACCATACTAAATATTTTCTTTTTCTTTTGACAAAGTTAAAACTATGTGTTGAAAAATGCCATTGCAGTCAGTGTACAGCCACAGATCAGTGCTTTTTTAGTCTGAAATGTTTGTGTATGTCTTTTTTTGTTTGTTTTTTCTTATTGTTCCCATTACTGTGACAAGACCAAGAATACATTTTTAGGATAAAGTAAATGATTTCAAGAAACCGCTTGGCTCCAGTAACTGGTGGTTTGTGTGTTTGATTCTGAATATAGTCACAGCCCTAGTATGTATGGTTTTGTTTGGTTAAGATCAATGTTGTGACAGAGTTTTGTTGAGATGTGATAAAGTCCGTTTTCTGCTAATAGCTAGACCAGTTTGAAAATAAGGAGAACTGTTTTGAAACAGAAAGAGGTTGTAATTTTATTAGGTAACCTCAGGCATTAACAGCAATATAAATGTATATTTTGGGCAGTTTAAACTGAGCCCAATGTAAATGTGTCTCTCAGATATAGTAAACTTTCATCAAGCTCATGTTGTTTTAGTTGTATCTGTTCTACACGTGTCTGTCTATAAATACTGTATATTCTGTCAGTATTTGAATTTGAAAGCATGTATAGCTGAACTGTACACTTATAAACCTATACTTGTTACCCTAAGCAAATGGGTGATTCAAAGAGTTCAGTTTTTTTCCAGCTGTGCAACCCATGCAATGTCCCTAAGCAATGCATTTGTGCAATGCAAGTCTTGTCTTGCCATGAAATCGCTCATGGGGCTTGTAAGCCACCTCATGCAATTAAACTGCCAGTTTTATAACATTATGGCATATTAAGTTGTGTTTTAGTTGGCAGGCATATTTCACTTCAGATCAGAGCACTCTGATCTAGTACACCTGATCGATAGCTACAGTACATCTGTTGACTTACCACCATGCCACTGCCAAGTGGGAGTATTTGTGCATGCTTTTCTCAGCAGACTTTGATAACGATGACAAGCCTAAAGGGAAGACTGAGGCCGGTGTAAACATTGTGCAGGTGTTGCACCTTGTACACTGAGTTGGGCAAGAAGCTGAATTTGGCAAAAAAGTGTGTGTGTATGTGTGCCCGTAGATATGAGGTTCTATGTTTGGAATGAGGAGGAGGAATTCACCACACAGTGGAAGATGTAGGACTGACAGGTTATGAGATTCACTCACAGATGTAAAACATATCACAGGACACTTCTTATAATGTGAAACCCATTTAATTTCTCCTTAACATTTTCTTATTCAAATAGAACATTTATGAAGACTGAAATGAGGATTAAAAGGTTACAATATGTCAAAATATTTGAATTGAGAATATGTAAATTGGAGAAAAGCAGGCAGACAAATGGCAGACAGAAGCACAAGCTCTGGATATTTATTATATTCTAGCTGCTTCCTCTCTCTCTCTCTCTCTTTACCCCATTTCAGTGGTGTAAGGGAGAAAATGCCAGTATTATGCAACTGGCAGCCCCAAGAGGAGGCTTTTTTCTTGCATTGTGTCAGTGTGTACAAAACACTGAGACCATGAATAAGCCATCCTTGTTACTACCTCTGTCTAGCTTCTGGTGGACACCTGGCGATTCAGTAGCTTAGAGGATATCCTGTCCTGTTTGGCCCCATCCTGGCTCCATCTGGTTACTGTTGGAGCAACAAACTGTATCTCAACTCTGTGACTTGACATCATTCCTGCTTGCTAAAGCTCAACCTCATATGCAGAGGAAGCACCTCTATCCAGTCAGGTCCCTTCACTTCTGCATGCACCTGACATTGAGCTGTCCATGCTTCCACCCGGAACCTTAATAAACCAACATCAGCTGGAGAAATACAGTATCGGATGGTGACCCTGTGTTACCGACGTTGATGCAAAGAGTAGGGCAGCTGTCTTATCTGTGTTGCATTTGCAGTGTTGCTATTGTTAATGGCTGTCAGCAAATCCTTTCAGATTATCAGAGTCCTGCCATTATCAGAGTACAGTGTTTATATGTGGAGAATTGAATGCTTAGTGAGAGAAGGAAAATCTGAAAGAAAGTTGTAACCTATTTACTGTATATCAGCTTTCAGCCCCCAAACAAAGATGGATCTGAAGACTCAATTTCATCGTCGTTTTGTCTGAAACTTTACCATTGTAGACATGATGGATATCTACTGTTCCTAGCTTGCCATTGTGCTAATAATCTAAATCGTTGTGGTTTGTTTGTGGTACATGTGAGTGCGTGGCATCCAGCGCTGGCCAGAGAGAGAGAGACAAGGTAATCCTCTCTCTTCTAAACCCAGCTATAATGAGATTTGGGACTTTTGGGAGATTGCCAGTTCTCACTGCCCTTTATGCTGATGCTTGGCCCATGTGTTGAGCTCCCTGGCGGCGCTACCTTGGATTCTGTTGACCCCTAAGGTGGCATGCACTTTGAGACATCCCATTAGGATGCCTTGGGCCAAAATTCCTTAGTCTCCTTTTTTGTCTTCCTTCAGTTGAGCAAGTGGTTTTGCTTTTCCCTGAAAGACTGTGAGGAAGAGAAGGCAGTGTTCTCAGCGAGTGTTGGAGAAGTGAACATGTTTTGCATTGACTGAGGAGGAAAGCTTTGTACAGTGACCTGATGGCTGAGGAAAATAAATGAATCACAGAGTTTATGCTGACCGAAGGGGAAATCCATCTGTTGAATTCCTTTGGATTCATGGTCAGGGCTGTTCAGGCAGTTTGTTTTCATATTTGTGGAATAGCCAAAAAAAAAAAAAAAAACGGAAATTAATAATTTTGAAAAATTGTACATGTTTATTTGCACATTTATGTTGCTTTCTTTCTAATGGACTTGAATGCACAACCTACAACATACTATGAGTTAGGGTGACTCAGACAAAACAGACTGAGGGACGGGGGAGGCGAGCAGCGTATGTGCCTGAGGCAGCGGGTGGAGGCTGAAATCCGTCCCTCCAGACAGAAGACTGACTTGCGCACTGATTTGAGTTACTCAGATGACAGAGGCGGAGGAGGCAACAGAGGGAGTGGCATCTAAACAGACGGCACTTCTTCAGTGAACAGCACAGATGAGTAAAGACTGTCTGTCACTCAAAAGCGACTGGCCAGCACCTGAGCCTGTCATTCTTTTTTTGCGCTTTGCTGCTTCATTGTTTCTGGAGGCCGATGAAGAGGATTTAGCTCTAGGCCGAGAGGCCTGGGTTTCATTTCAATCAACAGGATGCATCTGGTTGTAGAACCCATTCAGGAGGTCGTAATGAAGATGCTACCCTATTTTGTGGAGAATGCTGTGTTGACCCAGAGTGAAATAAACCGCATGTGAGTCTAGTCTTAAACAA
Organism: Mastacembelus armatus; assembly: GCF_900324485.2. Classification (NCBI taxonomy): domain Eukaryota; kingdom Metazoa; phylum Chordata; class Actinopteri; order Synbranchiformes; family Mastacembelidae; genus Mastacembelus; species Mastacembelus armatus. The sequence continues at coordinate 12,830,079 of NC_046641.1, forward strand.
AAGACTCAGTGGTTATATTTTTGAACAAATTTTACTAGTTCTGCTGTTATATCTATCTAATTTGCTACTTTGGTGTAAGTAAAAGTTGGCTGGATGATTTTGAAGCAGATACAGTGATGTCTTTATAAACCATCAGGCTGAATCAAACCTTGAGCATTTATAGCTGATGACAGATTATGGACTTCAAAAAACAAAGTTATGATTCAATGGCAGCTGAGATTCAGTGATGGTGCACAAATCCCTGTATTAGCTACATTTCCATGATTGTTCAACTATGTGATTACATGTGTTTTCTTAAAGTCTTTCTGTAAACCAGCTGTAGGTACTATAGGTTGTAGATAATTTAGCAAGCTTTACTGTTGTAGTCTTTGTTTGATTTGATTCCAAATATATTTTTAGCCCTAGTGTTTGTGGAGAAGCTGATAGCAGGGTGCTGCGGGGCAAGAGGCAGTAGGGCTGAGGCTTTTTAATTAGAAAGTCTGAGTATGGCCTGTGAAGCAGTGGGACAGCTCTCAATTTACACATATGAACAGGTTTCATATATCCTCAAATTTTATAAAGGTTTTATCAAGATTTTTTTTATTTTATTCTCGTAAGGTGTCAGGTCTAACAAGGACCTGTGGACTTTAAGTTGGGATAGTAATTGAAATAGGAATAATGAGCAGCAGGGATTTATAAACAGTACAGAACATCGTCAGCTCTGAGTTCCAATTTTGCCTCATTCTGTCCTTCATTCCCTGACAGTAGATGCTCCTGATAGCCTCATAAATCTCAAACTGTGAACAGACTGGAACAAAAATCCACCAAATTGAGACAAAAGCTCTTGCTGAAAAGTGTCCACCCCCCTGCTTTGTCACTGGAACTTTTTTTCTGTGGTGCTGGGGGTGGAGTGAATTTATTGTGAGATGCATAAAACGAAGTCCATTGTTCCTACAAAATCATCCGTTTGGCTCTGGCTTGCTTGTTTTTCATGTGGGTTTTTAAAGTTTGATCAGAGAAAGCTGGTTGAAAGAGCAGTTTCTGAGTTGGATATGACTGTGTGATGGTGAAAGTTGTAGTCAGTGATGCTATTTAGATGACTTTTAATTGTACCTGTTTAAAGCAAAGGCATTTGACCATTGGTTTGTGCATTGTTGCAGCTGTAGGAGGTCTATCCATTATATTTTTGTATGATATACATGAATAAAAGTTATGGATATTAACCAACTGTTTTCTCAGGACTGAGCAATACTGATTTTTGGGTCAGTTAAAACTGCACATGCAAAACAGTTCATTCTTTTGACAAAAATGATAGTAGACTGATAATATTGCTCTTTAAAACTAGCATTATCTTGTAATGGTGACATCATACCAATACACTGATTTCTATATTTGGAAGCAGGCATTGTATGAATTTAATACTTATTTGGATTTTTTTTTTGATCAATTTTGTACTTTCCTAATGATGTCTGGGTTTGGCAGGCCGCACACCGAATCCGTGGTGTATGTGCTCCACCCTGCTGCCAGGTTCATTTATGAATGTGCTCTCATTCTTTTTCCAATGAAAGGGAATGATTGAATTCAGCCTGGAGGAAACAACTCACTTTTTTTTTTCATTGCAGCTCTGACTTATGTCATTTGTTGACAGCTTTGAGGCCTAACCTAAAAAAAGCTGGGGTTTTACAGGCAAGTGTGAACTGGTCTTTGCTGCTTTTCACTGGGAAAGTGAAGCATCACAGAAAACTGATGTTAGAGCTGTTATTTTTGTTTGTGTTTCATTACACCGAGCCAGCAGAGGCCCGACAAGTCAGACCTGACAAGTCAGACCTGAGTGCAGCCCATGCAGCAGAAAAAAGAAAGATAAGCATTCAGGATCAAAACTTGATTCATGGCCACTGCAGATCTGAGGTCTGCCTCTGTAACGTGGCAGCTGGGCTTTTCCACTCAGCTGTTGAGGTAATTTACCGGCAATAGACAGCCGTGTTTTATGCTCAGCTCCTTGGCAGTGTCAACTGAACTGAACTTTCCTGTTAAAACCAACTATTTTGTCTTGTTCTTGACTTCTCATCCATGCTGTCCAGTGAACAAACTGGAACAATTGTGCAGAGATGTTGCTCTGCAGTGTACTGTCTGATATATTGCTTCTATGTCTGTATACCAGTAATTTCCTCTCTCCCGTTTGTTTTGCAGCCTGAGTGAGAGCTTCTTCATGGTCAAGGGTGCTGCTCTCTTCCTGCAGCAGGGGAGCAGTCACCAGGGCCAGAAAGCACATCCTCACCACAAACATGCAGGTGAGAGACACAAGACACCCCAGAACATCCATCCTGCTACCCCTATGAGTTTGCCAGAAATTGAGTGTAGCACTTATTAGTCATCTTGTCAGATTTCTTCTACAAGTTACTTAGTGCTTTTATGTGATGATTGTATGAGCTGCACTTGTTTACACTGCAGCAGATGTTTGTAGCTGAGGTGAGGAGGATGGAGGTCGCCTCGTTGATAAGCATGTTCCAGACTTATAGCTTAGGCAGATTAGTGCTTAAGTCCAGTGCATTGCAGGACTGTAAGTAAAACTTGTGGTGACAATAGAAGAAGGCCCTCATTGTTTGTATTATCTTAGAACTTTACGAATTGTTGACTATTCTCAGCATAGCCCTGTGACCTGTGTTTTGTGGTTTATTTGATGAATTTTAATTAATTGAAGTTTGAGGTCACATGGCAAGTTGGACTGAACAATATACTGGATAGTTTCTTAAATCAATGTCTGCTTTTAAAATGTCAGTGTTGAAAAGTCACAATAAATTGCTTTAAAGACACAAGGCTGGCCTGACAGTCTAGTGGCATGATGGGAATTCAGCACCAGCCAACAACCAAAATGCTGCCAGTTCAGTTGGCAACTCATGGCAGTGGCTGGCAGCTTTGTCCACTCTGCTAACAACTTTGTCAGGTACCCCACATATTGGCTGGTGCTCCTTTGTTCTCAAAAGCATTTGGCTGGGGAAATACCTGCCTCATTGCCCAGTAACTGTGGCTTTCAGGGAAAAAAGACATTGTGGTTACTTTTGCAAAGTGCTTGATAAAGATATCTCTCCTCTAAGAACTGGCACTCTACTACAAGTGGTTTTGCGAGGGGCAGTGTTTCTCATAGAATTTAGTTGTCTTCAGGTCTTTCTGGAATGAATAGGAAGGAATACTACACCACCAAGTCTAAATACAGAAAACAATGTGATCTGTTAACTCATCCTGCTGTAGACCAGTTTTAATTTAATTGCGGGAATTGACTTTGTGAATGTTTCTTTAACTGTGATGGAATCAGTGAAGAGTCACTAATAAAGGGTGTGCATTTATAGGACATCCAGTAGCTTATTTCAGCGCTGATGCCAATGTCAGTTAAGGCTACCGGTTGAACTGGTTTGAACTGTTCACATCAATATGTACGAAGTTCAAATGACTGCAGATATATTTATATTTCTGTGTAATATTTGTGTCATATTTTAAAGCTGTTCTTATTTAGAGCAGATGCCAACTTGGCTGCCATAGTCGTGTGAACTGAGGCCATGAACTCGCTTATCTTTCAAGATATTTCATCCATGTGTGTCCATCACAACACAGTTAAATAGCAGATATGCATTTGGCATTGTGAAATAAGTAAAATAAGTTTTGGTACGATAGCATGTTGAAACAGTAACTCAGAAGAGGAGCATAATGACACACTGAAAATAGATGCAGTGATGCAGAAACTTTGAGTTTTGCCACAACTTGACAAATTTGTATTTTTTTTTAGGCTATATATGTTGACATTTTGAGTTCTGTTATTTATTTCTGTATTTGGGGAAAAATGCATGAGCTGTCCAGAAATATTAAAAGTATTCAGTATTCCTGTCCTTCTGTTGGTCAAAGAACCAGTGATTTAATGTTTTGTCACTTTGCTGAAAGATCGTCTTTGTTGGTAAGGTCAGCTGAGAATAATATTTTTGAAGAGGTAGTGATTTGTGTCAATGAAACATCTGAAGGATTTGTTTTATCTGAAATGCGTTTTAATGCTTTGTAAATCTGACATAAAATACGTGTAGTTTCCCAGCCTGACCTAGATATTTTGTTGAAATGATTTGCTTTAAAGATTTTTCATGGAGATTTATAGTGACTGTAAAGTGGGCTGTAAATCATGTAATATGAGAGTCAAGCACTTTCTGTTTAATGCCAGTAGCTGTAGGTAAAATCAGCATATCATGATTTGTCTGTCTTACCTGCCCCAACATCTTTCAACATAGTTGGCTCACCATCAGCTGCTGTTTTGCAGCGCTGTTGGTCCATCTCCACCCTCTTCTACTGTCCAGCTTCAGTGACGTGTCTTGGCACAGGGAGCACTGAGGGATGCAAAATGAACAAAGACAAGTTATTGAATTGTGGCTTTGTGGCTGATAAATCTGCATATGTGAAGATGGAAAACATATGATTTAATTTGTATTCAGTTAACATCAAATGTCAGCTTATAAAAGTCACTAAACAGGTTGCATGTTATTGTCTCCAAAAGGAGGCTTTAGTTTTGGGCTTGGTTTTAAACACTAGGGAGCGGTGTAACTTCATATTCCTTCACTAAACTGAAGAAATGCTTTTAATTACATTTAATTGCCTTAGATTCTCTGTAATTTTCTCATTCTGTGTTGATAGAGTGTATTATTTCTTTCAACTCAAAATGTACCAGCATGTATGAGGAGTGAGATTTATAACCAATGACTGCAAACAGGCACTGGCAGTATTGGATCAGTTTTCTTTATACTTTTCCTCAACAGGCGATTTACCTCAACACCTGCAGGTGATGATAAACATTCTTCGCTCGGAGGACAGAATCAAACTGGTGAGAGACAAGCAACAGTGTCAATACATCAAAACTAAAACACAAACATATATGCATATTATGGCCAGTGACTTGGTGTAGTAAATGCTTTAGAATGCATTGTATTGTGTTGTGTATTAGCATTTAAGAGCAGGTTTGAACATACTCAGGAGCATTACCAAATCTTTCCATGGTGTGCGTATGTGTTAGTGTGTTATTTAATTTTATGTTTACCAGCTCTGTGCTCTCACACATCCAGAGGACTTGGTTACTCTATTCATGCATACAAGTTTATTCCAGGTTTCTTTGTGCATCAAGCTGTTGATGATGTTGTTGGACAGATTTTAGCAGGAGACATTTGCTGTTAACACAGTTTTCCATTTGTGTGGAGAATGCTTTTAACACAGGCCTATAACACTGGGTGTTTTTTTTTTTTTTTTCTTATTTTAAATTCCCTTAATCCCATTAGTAATATATTTAAAAAATAAACATTTGTATGCCAAAAGTAGTAAAGTAGTTACATTTTAGACAAATCTTTGCTTAACAGTAGAGAAATTTATTTTGGCTAAGCAGCTTTTAGGTAGAATTTAAAAAAAAAAAACTTGTTTGCTCCATGTACAGGCAGTGCGTCTGGAGAGCGCATGGTCAGATCGTGTGCGGTACATGGTGGTGGTGTACACCAGTGGGCGACAGGACACAGAGGAGAACATCCTACTAGGAATTGACTTTACCAACAAGGACTGGTATGAATATGTCCATTGTGTGTGGTTTTGTCATCACTGTTTGCTACATGGCTGTTAAAGGCTAAGATCGCTCTATTTATGAATTGATATACCTGTTTACTTGGTCTTACTTGTAGATATGATACTGTATATGAACTTTTCGGAAAAGACAGATTGGTATTTATGAATGTAAATAAGACTCCGTCTCAGACTGGAGCTGTTATATACTATATGTTCTTTTTTCAAATGACCAGGACTGCTCTAGACTTTATACTGTGCCTAAAAACAACAGTCATTTATAATTTAATCATCTCTGGGTTTGGCGGAGACTTGTTTACTTTTAAAGATATACACTGAGTTGTCTTAGAATGGAGCAACTGGTGAAACAGGTGTTTTATTTTCTCCTCTGCCAGCAAAAGCTGTTCAATCGGCATGGTGCTACCTCTGTGGAGTGATACAAAGATCCATCTGGATGGAGATGGGTGAGTGTTTTTGTCAATGTGGTTCCTGCTTTACATACAGAGAACACACACCTGCAGCATTTAACCCAGTAATAGTCCTCTACTTTCTGACCCAACACTGCATCCACACCTGACACAGAAAACGCACACACGCACACACACACACACACACACACACACACACATAGTGCTGCAGGGAATGACCCATTGTTTTGTTTGGTCCTCAGGGGTTTTACTGTGAACACGGCAGGTCGGACTCATGTCTTTAAACCTGTGTCGGTGCAGGCTATGTGGTGAGTAACAAAATAACCTCTAGAGCCCCAGTGGTTGACTGCTATGCTTCAGCCTCATGATACGTCGCAGCAAATCCACCTTGCTGCAGTGAGGCTGTTTGAGGCAGTACTGTTTCATTCTGCCACCTGCTGGCATGACTAGGCATGTTCACAGACTTACATAAAACCAAGTTGTCAATCCTCCAGTCATTTGAATGTTTTTACTAATATATCTTACTAATCAGACATAAGTAATCTAAACTGTAACCTTTATTTTTCCTGAACAAAAATCTAGGTCAGCCCTGCAGGTGCTGCACAAGGCATGTGAGGTGTCACGTAGGTATAACTACTTCCCTGGAGGCATGGCTCTCACCTGGATGGGCTACTACGAGAGCTGCATTGCTTCAGACCAGAGCTGCATCAACGAGTGGAATGCCATGAAAGACCTGGAGACCACAAGGCCCGACTCACCCACCATGTTTGTTGACAAGTCAGTAAACTGTCTTAAATTCTTTAAGTAAAAACTGAAAAGTCTTACCTGCTGCTGAAATAATTTGGCATCTCAAAAGCAAAAACCTGTTACTGAGTGAGCACTGGGGTTGTCTTTGGTAGGCCTTCGGAGAGAGAGAGGACAGAGTGCCTTATTAAAGCCAAACTCAGAAGCATCATGACCTGCCAGGACCTTGAGAACGTCACCTGCAAACAGGTAAATATAGCACACACACTAAAATTAATTACAGTTGAAATAATAGGATTTCTACTATTAGTAGTATTATTACAGTATATATGCAGTAGAAGGTGTAAAGTTACATTTCAGCATTATTTGACAGAAAGAATTCACTAACACAAAGTTATGCTGTGTATTTTTTTTTTTTTTTTTGTCAGATACGTACAGAGTTGGAGCAACACATGAACTGCAACCTGAATGAGTTCAAAGAGTTCATTGACAATGAGATGCTGCTGATCCTGGGCCAGATGGACAAAGCTACTCTCATCTTTGACCACGTCTACCTGGTGGGGCAACTGATACTATATCTTACATTCACAAGAACATCTGTTGCATTGGTCATTTCCTGTGAATAAATAGAGATAAATAATCCCCCTTTCCTTTCCATCCCAAAGGAAGACAGTTATTTGAGTAATCCTCCCTTCGAAATGATTTTTTTTGGAGAAAGAAGAGCCTTACAAAGATTTCAAAATATACGCAGTCTAAACAGTATTTTCTCCCATATGTTTTTAGGGATCCGAATGGAATGCGTCTAATTTAGAGGAGCTGCAAGAGACGGGGTGATTTATTTTATATTACGAAGGAGATAAGATAACCGCACGCAGAACATATTTTCACTATGATTTGAGCAAGAAAGAATGTTGTTGATGAGTTAACGTTATCTTTTCTCCCCAGGGTGGGCTACATCCTTAATGTAACCAGGGAGATAGACAACTTCTTTCCAGGCACATTTAGTTATCACAATGTACGTGTCTACGATGAAGAGGCAACTGACCTGCTGGCTCACTGGAATGACACATACAACTTCATTGTTAAAGCAAAGTGAGTCCTGTAGTAGAACAGAAGGCATGTTGCTCATGTGTTTACAAGTGAACCAAATAACACAAGTATCTTCTCTCACAGCAGAGTTGTTTGTCATTGTGAGCTGTATGAGGTTTCATTTCCCACTGTTATTTAATATTTGAAGGAACTGATTTTGAGTTGAGTTTCTGAGTTTGGTGGTTGTGGCTTGAAGTATTTGGTCAAAAATGTATGGAATTGTCGCCCACAGAAAGAACCACTCCAAATGTCTAGTTCACTGTAAGATGGGTGTGAGTCGGTCTGCCTCAACAGTTATTGCATATGCCATGAAGGAGTATGGCTGGTCGCTAGAGAAGGCTTACAACTTTGTCAAGCAAAAGAGGAGTATCACACGACCCAACCCAAGTTTCATGAGACAGCTGGCGGAGTACGAGGGCATCCTGGATGCCAGGTACAGTCACTCATGTAATGTCTGTGCAGTGCTGTTCTTTTCTCAGTTTATCTGTTTTTTGAGTTCTGCAAACTGTGTTTTCTATATTTTTAGCAAACAGCGACATAACAAACTATGGCAGCCAGGCACAGACTGTGAGATGACAGAGGGGCAGCAGGGGTTGGCTCAGTGTTGTGGAGGGGAGGAAGGAGCTCACCTCACTCCAGAACCAGGGATGTCTCCCTGCTGTGAAGAGGTGCTGTCTGATAAAGGTGCAGCATGTCCTTCCCCATGCAGGACTGTTGCATTAGATATTGACCCTGCTTACAACAACTACTATTTCCGTCGGCTCTCTGACTCAGCGCTGGACAGCGAGCCATCAACACCAGTGCGCGGCCCACCCCTTCTTGGCATGGAAAAAGTCTTTATAGAAATTGAGGATGTGGAGCGAGATGCTCTGCTGGATGATGAGGCGTTTGATGGGCGTGAAGGCCTGCCCCTTCCCCACTTTGGACCTACAGCAGAGGGAACAGCTGCCCAGACCTGCAGTCGTGGCCCTGAGCCTCTGGAAGAATTACGGCTGAGGCTGGAGTTCAGCACAGTGGAGGAGGAGGATGAGGAGGAGGAGGAGGAGGAGGAGGTCATAAAGGAGGAGGCGGAGATGGAGGTACTAATGCAGCCAGATGATGGAGGGGGTGGGGAAGGAGGTGGACAAGAGGAAACACAAGATGTGGAGGTAGAGGGGGATACCGAGGGTAATGGGATGGACCTGGCATCCCTGAATGAAAATTCCAACAACAACAACCATTTCAGCACTCCATGTAATCACAGTGTAAGTTTGAGTAATGAGGTTAACCTGCATTTTAAAATTAAAGTGCTGTTTCTAATTTTATGGATCCAGTTTGCAGAAATAACTGTGTCTTGTCTTTATTTAGGATAAAGCTTCCTTCATCCTTCCTCCAGGTGATGCCTCCAGGCTATCTTGGAGGGATTCTAAGTCCAATCTGAAAGAAGAGTCTCCAAAACTGGTTTCTAAGTTTTGCCTTATCTCCACTTCACCTGAAGTCCCAAGTGCTTCATTTGCAAAGTCCCATACTACCTCTTCTGAAGACCTGACGTCTTCAGTGGGACTGCTGCCCCCCTGTGACCATCTGTCTTACTGTGCCAACTGTGCTGCCTCCCCACCCAAAGCCCTGCTTGAAACAAAGGAGCAGCAAAGTGAATCGCCGAACTTGGTGGAGCCTGGGGACAGTGGAAATTTGGTGGAAGTGAACACTGAGCTTGAAAAAAGGCATCATGCATCTGCCTCACTGGCTCTCCCTGAGCTGATGAAAGTGGATTTGGAGGACGAGAAGTCTGCAGTGGCTTGCTACCATGGTCAACAACACGAGACACTTTTACAATTGCGGAGATCTGGGCTGGTCCGCCGACGTGCAGAAAGGCTAGAGAAACTTTCAGGTCTGTCTCAGGAGAGCCTGCACTCTCTGAAGCCTTTGGATGCGTGCCAACGATCCAAGAAGAGCCTCTTCCACACTGAGGGGGAAGAGGGCTTCTCTGGCTTTTCTGGAGATTTCATTAAATCGTCAACACCATGCCAAGTGCGGTTAGAGCCACTGGTGGTGCCGCTGACCAATGAAGCCTTGTTGGGTGTAGTGGGTTCTGCGCTGCTCACACCAACTTCCTCCCCTCACGGCTCCACCCTGACACGTAGCTCCAGCAGTGACAGTCTGCGGAGTGTGAGGGGAAAACCTGGCCTCGTACGTCAAAGGGCACAAGAGATTGAGACACGCATGCGGCTGGCAGGCTTAACCGTGCCCTCGAAGCTGAAGCGCTCCAATTCACTGGCCAAGTTGGGCAGCCTTAACTTCTCCTCTGAGGACCTGTATTCGGCCTGCTCCTCCGATGCAGGAACGCTACTGCTCCTCTCGCTGTCCCCAGAGCCAGACACTACTGGCTTGGAATGGGACTCCCCCACCACCTCTGTGGTGTCCCGACCCTGCAAGAACCTGCACACTCCAGAGAGAGCTCTACCAGGTGAGCCCAGAAGCTGACACATCAAGTGGAGTGTATGTATGCTCCTCCCTCCCACTTATCTGTGTCCCTGTGGGGCTGGACAGGGTTGTACAGATTCTGGAAACAGGAGAGAGCCTAGTCTGAAGAAAGAGAGAAAAACAAAAAGAACAATGCCAAGTGTTGCTACAAGGAGTTGATACCCTCCTTTGCCACATTGTTTCTCAAACTGCTGTTCACATTGATGAAAGTCATATTGCTGTATCTGATGTGTAAAGCCATCAGTTCACCTCTAACTTGGTTTGTTTCGTGGACAAACAAGTGCCTTATTCTTGAGACCAGAGGCACAGAGCTGTGTGTTAGACAGCAGAATGAAAAGGTACAAGATATGCTCTATTACCTTTAACTTCACAGCTGTTAGTACCTGATATGTTCCAAATTACAGTATCCATTGGCACTTTTTTTATTTTTATGTGTCTGGTACAAAGTGGTAGTCTACATTGATAAGGTTGAGCCCCTCAGTGGAGCTTGACAGAAAGCAAAGTGTTAATAAACGTAGAGTTGTTTACCGCACAGTTGATTTTAGATGCTAGACAGTTGTAAAACGAATGGTTACCTCATGTTGGATTCACAGAGCCGTTTCTCAGATAAACACCAGGCTAAAGTTTAAGTCAGTTCATTTGCTGAGGAAGTGAGGAAATCAGTTTTGAAGTAATTTCAATGCGGAGGTGTATGTTAGTGCATCAGTGTGTAACTGTGTGTGAGTCTCTGAGTGGATGAATGAAATTAAAGTGGAAAATGTTGTGACTTTTTTTTGCCAGAGGCATGCTCACTGTTTTCAACAAATGGAACAGATACGTTTCTGAGTTTGTTGTTTCTTTGCACTGTTTTTATTGAGTGAATACTGGCACACAGCAAGCTATCTTCCAAAATAACATTAGACTAATGTTATTGACCTCATCATTCCCTACAATGTACAATGTTTGTGGGAGAGCAGTGAGGAGTCACACTGCATGGCTTGAAATCATCCTAATAATGCCTAAAGTGACAGGAAAGGAGGCGTTTTGGCAGCCAAATCATATAATGTATGTGAGGTTTATTCCCAAGCTGAGGTTATGTGAACATTTGGATCTTAAATTCAGCCAACGTTTTAATCTTATTTGTGCTTTTGAAATGTGAAAAGACCAAAGTTTTTTCGCTGTCTCGACAAATTGGAAACACCACTGAAGCTGTACAAAATATGTGAATCATACTGTCAATCACATACATATTTAAATGCTGTCACATCTTTTTTGCACCTTTTGGGAGAAACAAAAGAGACTCAGTGGAGTCATCAGGCTTCTAGCCGTCAAGCTTTTATGCTCATATCATCAATGGGTTTTAAAGCTTTTGTCACGCTGTTGTGACAATGATCACTATAGGTTACTTCACAGTTTGTAACCATTTTCTTTTTATATTTAAGTATGCAGTAACTTTTGTACTGTACATTGCTGTAGTTTGAATGCATATTGCACTTTTTATGTTCAAAATAATGTACTGTATGTGCTAATTATGGAAATAAATCATTTTTACATTATATACCATGCATTCTATTTTGTCTTAGGATGATTCATTACAAGTAATACTAGTATAATCATTGGTCTGTGCAGTGGATATGTAATTTTACACGCACTTGTTAAATGGGGAATCAAATGCGTGCAGGGAAACAGGAGTGGGATTATATACTGTATCACCCTGTATGCACTAAATAATTTGCTTAAATGCTTCCTGAATGGGAAAACTATTAGATATTTAGGCAGAACTATGATAGTGCATGTACCATGAAATTACATCATTGTGTCCCCATCTGTATGCTTTGGCAAGTAAGTGTTTCTCTAACAGCTATCTTACATAACATTTGGCTTCCTGTCACTGTTTGCATGACATCACTGAATATCTGAAGCTACACACTCTTGTTCCTGCCAGCCCATTTGACTCTATGTGCCTTTTTAATCAGTGTTATGTGCTCTGTGCAGTATAGCATGTGGTGGGAAACTGAGGTGGCAGAGACGTTATATACTGTTGCTGTTGTTTGTGCACATGAAACCTGAGACGGGTTATTCCATAAATGTGAAATAGAAAACTAATACGAGTGACTGCTGTAAACTTGCAAACATTTAAATGACAGAGGGGCTAAATAGGGATCATTGTAAACCTCATCATTATTGTGCTGGGAAGTCTGTGCAGTCTGTTTTGAATTAATCATGAGCTTAAATTAGAGACAGATTGGCTTATGTCTAGACAAGATTGACCTGTAACACTTTTTCAAACACAAAAACACTGGTTGGCAAGAAAACGAGGACTGTCTGACAGCACAGCAGCCTTCAGCCTACAGTCTCTGGGTGTGGGCCCTGGCCCCTCTTCCCCTTCTTCCACCGGTGAATTGCTGGCTGCTGTACCTCCACTTTTGTTTTATTATCTGAGGACGTATCCTGTTTTGGACGTTGCTATAGGGACCAAGAGAAACAAAAGGAAAAGGTTTGAACTGTGTCTCAGATCATTTCCCAGACTCCTGAACATACACAAGTTGGCTGCAATTACTCATTTATCTCACACACATTCATGTACATTTTACTTTCTCTTAACTACTGTAGGTTTCTGGAGTAAAATAGTATGACCTGAGCAGTGGTATGCAAGCAGTGATGGCCAAAAGAAGCAGAAAAACAATTAGGATATTCATTATATATGGATCTGAAATAGTCATTTACCATAACATGCAATTGTACTTCCCTGTCTTTGAATTGGAATCAAGGTAAAGGTTACAACTGGCATATCTAAAATCTGCACAGGATCACATTTAAAACATGTTCCCCACAAGCCAAAGTCCACAGAAGCCAACCCTGAAATAAAGATAACTTTTCCAAGGCTTGTCAAGCCAGAAAAAAGTAAAATCAAATCAGTTTCCCCTGATTGTATTAGTCAAATGTGCTGTGACGTCACATGGATGCAATATAAGGCTCCCATTGCTTGTGCACTTGAGGGAGGACTCAACATCCCTAAACAACCAACAAAGAGCACTCTGTTGGCCCTGAGAGAGCGATCAACCCGTCTACAGCACCTAACTGGTAAGTGTCATCTGCAGTGTATGACAGGAGATCAATATTATATCCACCACATTGTAAAAGGTGAGAGCAGTCATGAGGGCCTGTGCCTGGCATGTTGCGTTGTACAAGTTAGATCTCTGAGATGATAGAAGTCTTTTTTTTCCAGATGCTGAAACTTTAGTTTGACAGAGTTTTCTGGTGCATTGGTTTGAATTCCTGTATGTCTGAGTATGTCGAGGCAGCAGAACACATGGTGATCAAGTGATCAGCTATGAGCACACAGGGAAAATGAAGCATGATAATGGGCCAGTTGTTAACAGGAAGGGACTGCCTTAAGGGAAGGGGTTACCACACTGACTGACAGAGTAGGTGGAGGATAATCAATAAAATCAAATTCGTCTCAGCTGTGACAGTGACCTGATGAGTGCACAGGATCTGAAGGAGGAGGAAAGACTGTTTTGTAACTATCTCTTTGCCTTTTATTTATTATTTTATCGTGTCTTTCTGGTCTCACACTTTATCTCCCAACATGAAAAACAATATGCCTGTATTTTCTCCACATAGCTATACCATCATTGTAATGCAGCATGAGCTCCTTTAGCCATGTGCCTGGCCAGTGTGCAGGCCTGTCAGATGATAAGACAACAGCAGTCATATGTTGTCCCACAGACTACTGATAGGAAACAGGCTCATTGTTCATTGTGCTTCATCATCTTCTCTACTTACTGCTGCAGTTTAGTGGATGAACACTGACTCTGCAATATTTTTATTTAGGGTGTCCTTAATGCTTTGCTTTCTTTTAACCATAACTCTCTTTTATGAATTAACATTCATCCTCCTTCAAATACTAACACTCCTGAACCATTTGACTATTTATCATCGGAAACTTAAGTATAATTATAAAGGAAGCAAATCAAAAGTTCGGTTGTTGTCAAGCTGGACTGTAATGAAAAGTTTAACGTTAAAGTTTCAGAAACATTACTCATGTCTTATTCATAGCATGTGCTAGCAGGCAGTCATAAGACTGTGACCTTTTAATACTAAAACAGAGGGAAATATTAAATCCGTTCTCCTCTACAAAAAAGAAATGGAGCCATAAATATGCAAATTGGCTGTGTATTTTAAAATGCTATGAAAATGAGCAACCTTTCCCTTTAAGTGGATTCATTTTTATGTAAGCATAATCTTGTGTCAAACTCTGCATGTATGTTTTGCTACACAGTGAGGGTCAAATGTTTAAGTTAAGTAATATTAAGCAAAACACATTCTGAAAATTTAGGATTGGGATTGAACATTTTGTGACTGTAATCTATGTTAAAGTTGGGCTGGTGCAGACACTGCAAGTGCCTGAATAACCCAACAGAGGGTATATTATAGCAGTTGAAGTCATAAGATACTCCGATTCAGCACTTCCATGAAAATGGCTCCTGTGACTATGAATTGTTTGCTACATGTAACAGGTCTGTTCCCAAGGTTAAAACCGTTTCTAATGCATATACTGGGATTTGGTTCATCCCAGTTGTCTCCTCTTCTGCAGGAATCTGTTTCAGCAGCTTCCAGTTTTCAGTTTATTATTTAAACAGGGAATATTAAAAGGTATGTTCAAAGTCATGGTCTGCAGGCAAAAGAACTGTGCTGCAATTCCTAGTATGCATGACTTGGTCTATTTTTATGAGGTTAACAGCATGTCTTTCTCCACAGACCAGTATGGGACAAACCCAGGACAAACTGGGAGGAGGCGATCAGGCCCTTGGTGAAGGATTGGAGGAGACAAAGCCATGCCCTGACTCTGGAGGTTCAGACATTCATACAGGTGATGTCACTGAGGGAGAAAGCTCCTGTGAAGAGGAGGAGGAGGCTGGTAACAGCAAGGAAAATTCAGGGAAGCCAGATACTCTGGATCTGGATGAGAGCCCCGGCCAAGAGCCAAAAACACCTTCTGGTGAGACGCACGTAAATTTGTGGGTGAGTCCTTTTGCTGAAAGGGAGGTGAGACAAGGAGTGGCTGCAGGAAGAGAGAGGGGAGGAGGAGGTGGAGACGGAGGCTGGACCTTTCCAGTTGTTCCACAGGAGACAGGCACAAACCAAAAGAGTAATGCGAGCATTGAAGAAAGAGCCAGAGCAAACAATCTGCTGAATCAAATCAAGAGAGAGGCAAGGAAGACTGAAGAGGACCTTCAAACATCCTCAAAAATCAAGATGGAGAATCTGGATGAGGAAACCCTCCCACATGGGGAGATCCAAGAGGAAAGTTCTCATAAAAAGTATGGCCTTGTTGTTACCTCACAGGATGCAAACTCTTTTAACAACAATGAAGAGCGATCTATAATGATGAAGAACAACAAATATGGAGCTCATTCAGGAGGAAGTGAGATGCTGTCTGTCCAAAATCAGAAAGAAACCATCATGGCTGAAGTTAAAAATGAAGATATTAAGCTCTGTGCAGAAACAGTTGGCTGTTTGAGTGAGAGGAAGGAACCGCCTCCAGCTCAATGCCAATATCCTCTGAAAAACAGTCTGCAGAAAGAGTCTCTATTAGAGGTGAGTGATACCATTCACTGTAGACCTTCAAAAGAGAGAACTCAGAATAAAAGAAAAGAAGAAAAACATGAGGTGAACCTAGTTTCAAAAGACTACTCTTCAATTAAAAAACCAAAGGTCAATGATGATCAGCATCCACTGGAGTCAGTGGGGCCTCTTCTACAAACGGACACAACTGAAACAGCCACAGGTCAGAAGATAGATTCAGATTTAGTATCAACTCCAGCTATGCCCATTGAACCCAGCTCTATTTTGGAGAGGTTACTGCAGAGGAACAGAAAGGAGGCGACCCCAGCTACTTCTAAAATAAAAGATGTCGACATTGACGGCAAAGACACCGCAGATCTTCCTACGGAGTTGAATGCAAAGAGGATCCTTGACAGCACAGACATAACCATTGATAGGATGGATCAGTCTGAGTGTGACATAAAGGGGATTTTACCCTCCTCTGTAGATTTAAAAAAGACATCACCTAAAGCAAACCTTGCAACAAATGATCCTCACATTAAGGACATGAAACAAGCAAACACTGGTCACAGTGTGGCCCCACATGGACTTTGCTTCCAGCCTGCAGGGACTGGAAATATTATGTGTGAGAGGGAACTCACAACATTGAATTATTCCAAAGCTGATTGTCAGAGTTCAGAGAAGAACTCAGCAGATGCTTCAGTCAAGGAGAAGGAGACAAAGCTGAACGTGAACCCTGCTAAAACCCTGTCTTCAAACTTGCAATCAATTGCTCCACATGAAAGTTTCTCATGTAAAGTGAGTGGTGTGACTATTGAGGAATCTGTACCTTTCTCTGTCTCTCATGCAAAGTGTTCACCCATAAAAAGTGTCGAGCAAATCACACTACTTACTGCAGAGAAGACAGACAGCAGTACAGAAAGACCATCTCAGCAAACAAAGAGTGACAGTGAGAGCAAAGTTGATCCACAATCTGAGAGGGCAGATACTCAGGCTGTGAGGAGAAAGAAGGGAAAGTCCTCCACTGAAGACACTGCTGCACCAGCTACAGACACTGGCTCACATTTGGTTGCAGGTGAGACAGTGATGTCAGAAAAAAATCAGGTCACATCTAGCACAAACCAGGATCTTCATATGACACTTACCACAAAAAATATAACATCAGACCAACCCGATAAACAAACTGGTGAAGACAGTGTCTCAGACAGAGACAAGTCCCAGAGCATTTCCAAATCTAGGCCTGTCTCAGAACTCATAAAGGAGACAATTCAACTGCATGAAAAGCTGCAGCACCAGGACCGACCAAAGCCAGCTGAAGTGAAGTCTGAAGAGCAGGGCCAGTCCGTGAAGGTGGCACAGATGAAAGCGGCTTTCGACTCAGCTCAGAAATCCCCGGACAAGCCAGTCGAGAGGAAGCCATCAGTCAGAAAAGGTAAACGCATTCAAATCTATACACTGTCAGTGTCAATGTAGCTGTCAGGTACATTTAGTTTAAACTGATGCGATCTAATTCAACAGTCCTGCAACAAAAACTCCCCCTGTAATGTTTTCTTTTGCCAGACACCGTTTCAGGGATGTGTTGATTCAAATGTATGATACAATTGTGGAAGATGTGGCTTGTGGTGTTGTTGAACTGTACTTCATTATACTAGCCACTGTTTCTATTATTTTGTCCATTGTTATCAGCAAGGCTAACAGAAACAGCTATGAAATGAAATGCAGTACAACACCTGTGAAAGAGTTTCATCAAAACTGTTTCATGAACTTTACCACCTTGATGAAAGTAGGATTTATTACAGGACTGTTGTATTAGACTATATTAGCTTTAACTACATGTAACTATTTATTATGTCTCTAAATGTTTATCCTTAACCCTAAATTAATTAGTAAGCCATTTTTGAGTGAAAGAAAAAGTAATCAATGAAGTCTGCTGTCCTGGAACATGGAGCCTGAGATGTCAACACACACACTTGCACACTTGCATCAACCCTAGTCTACAAGCCTGAAGGAGGGTGAAGGGGGAAAAAAAGAAAAAGATGATGGGTGATGGGAGCACAACTGTTCTGTTGTCAGGAGTCTGCATCACTCTGGTTTTGCAAAATACTGCCATCTTGTGGTGCTGGATCATATGGGTGGTACATTATGTTCTTCAGGAGAAGTAACATATGGTGTTATTATAAAATAAGATATAGTACACTCATGTAGAATACACATGTGCTATTATCTCACTTGTTATTACAGACTGTATATTATATGGACAGATTGTATAAGATACACAAGTAACTCACTCACATAGAAATAATAAGGCATTTTATATGATTTTTATATATGTGCTCACCCACACTCACTCACAAGCACTCAGACACTTTACCAATACAACCATTGTTTATTTATCCTGATTTATATGAAATGAGATTAGATTAACCCTAAATGCTGTCACAGAGCTTATTAAGACACGTAAATGATATGATTGCAGTTTAACACACAGATAATAACAGACACTTAACAGACAAAGAGAGGATGTAAATATTTAATAATGCTGCAGGAGATTCAAAAGCAGCCATAAACTGATAAATTGATGGTTTTCTGTAAAAAGGGACCTGACGGAAACGTGAATTCTGGAGTATATCCCTAAAGTCTCTCTGATTGGTTGTTAGAGCTGTCCGTCAAACAAACGTCGACCCACTCATAGCTCGCCAAGCCAAGCTAGAGGGCGGGGCTAGCGTTGGAGTGAGGAGAGCAGAGAGCGAGCGGTGTCAGCATAGCGGCGGCTCCGGCACAGGGAGGAAGGATCAATTGGGATAAGTACTGGGCTGTGTTATATCATTCATCTTTCGGGAATACTCTCATTTTCCTCTTAGAAGGTAGGTTACAGATTGCGTGGGGTGTTTGGCGTCTTTTAGGTTGTTTTCTGTCTTTATCTGGGTGCAGTCGGCTTTGTTTGCCCACCAACAGCAGCCCAGACAGGAAAGTGCATGCGCTAGCTAAAATGAATCGGGATACATAATGTGAACTGTTTTTTTTTTTTTTTTTTTTTTTTTTTTTTTTTTTTAGCTAAGTTAGCACTAGCCTCCAGTTTACAAGGCCAAAGGAAAGTTTCTAGCCCTAACCACAGAAATGACTGTTCCCAAGGCAGTTTTGTTTTTAGGTGGGTTTCGTGCACAGTTCATGGAGTGTGCTGTTTGACGTTATTGGATGGGGTGGGGTAGCTGACCAGTGCGGCACGAAAACTTATCTCTGAAGCCGTAGATCCAAATAAACGGGGGTGCAGGCAGCACAACCGCGCCCTGGCCACTGTCATTCATATGGGCTCTTTAAACTGAGCAGTACGCTCCAAATATAAAAGAAATATCTAATAGTTCTACTTTCATTCGCACTGAGATTTCTTTATTTTACCCTATTGATTTTTCCCTAAAATCTGAAAAGAGAATCGAGCTGCCCCCCCACCCCCCAAGCAGGGTCATGGCATAAAGAGACGTGATCGCAGCTACATGCTTGTTCACCCGGTGCTGGTCTGGTTATAAAATAGTTGGTGTTAGGTTTTCCCTAATCTGTGCTGGTAATGCCTAGAGTATTTAGTTATCAGTCAGATCATGATGCTGCACCTTAGTTTATTATTCCTGTTTAAAACTGGCAGAGTGCATCAGCATTATGTTAACAGCTGGTTTTAATTACAGCCCATTCACAGGAAAAACAAGGAGTTGGTTTAATTGTGTTCAAGGCAATCTACTAGTATATATGGGTTTTAGTCAAAGGAACTTTATTGCCTGATCAGTTATTTGCTTAATCTGCCTTTTATTAACATCCAGTTTCCACAACTGGACCACATATGTTGTAATTTAAATGGTTCCACATTAATGAATGGCTTAACAAGGACATTTTTGTTGTTGAATGTGTCCTCAATAGAGCTGAGACTAAAGCTTATTGGCTCGTCTTCTATGAGTCTGTATTAAAAATGAATGAAATGGTAATCCTGCTTAAAATGCTATGTAATGTCTTCATTTGTCAGACAAAGAGTTTAAAGTCCATAAATATTCAGTTTCTAATGACAAAAGCTTTGAAAAGCAGCAGATTCTTACCTTTAGTTAGTTTGAGTCACATTATATTTTTGGTTGATAAGATGACTGAGATAAAGAACCGGTGGACTAATTCAGCCTTGGTTACAGTTATAATGAATTAGCCTCACAGTTAAAATTTGACTTGAGTCTTCCTTGGAGCTGCTGGTATGTAATTCCCCAATCCCAGTATCATTCTGGTATATTAGTGATTGATCCAAAACCAAACATTGCAGGGAGATCAATAACGCTTGACGGTGCCTCTCTTTTTACTTGCCAGCCACATGGAGTCTGTGTAATGAAGCCCCCAGTAGCTGGCTGATGATCCAAATAGTCCTCTGTGTGATCCCTCTGTTGCCTATCACCCTCCATCACCACCTCATTTGCTTTCTCATAACAATAGGCTAAATTGATTTTCTAATGTCCACGATTATTGTGCCAAAAAGGGCAGCAGCATTTACATATTTTCCCCTGTATTGAACTAAGTTACCAAGCTCCCTGTGTAGTCAGTTTCAGATGTGAAGGAGTTTCCCTCAGAGTATCGCTGTGGGTTGCAGAGCAGGTGAAGGCTGACGCAGCGACCTCAGGGTCAACAGTCAGCAGTGCTACAGCTGTGTTTGGGTTTGTTGCCCCTTCCAGACACATCAACCTCTGCCAGTTGTGCTGCAGTACAAGGTCATTAGAAGTGTGTAGCTTGGGTCAAGAAGCAGAGGGAAACTGAGCAGGAGATGTGATGCTCATGTGTGGGCTGTAGAAAACTCTTGAGTGCATTTGTAACATTTTGAAATGGTTTCAGGAAGTTCAGGAAGATTTACAACTAGTATCCATTACATTTATTTCATCTGTTTTGATTGGGGCCTGGCTTAGTTCAGATGTTCACAGGTGGCACTGAATGTCATGCTAAAATTGTTTGGAAGTAGTGGTTTCGGCTCAGGCTTTGTTTTGTGGACAAGTAGATTATCTTGAATCTAGCTTAGTAATTGTTTGATATCGCTCCTGTTACAGTTTGTGCTCATATCACTCTGCTGGAATAGTTAGTGTCTTGTGTAAAAAAAAACTAAATATGTAGTCAACAGTTTGTCCTTTATGTCTCAGTTGGACTCAACATACATACATACATACATACATACATACATACATACATACATACATATATATATATATATATATATATATATATATGGAAAAATTCATTTGTAGCAACACTGAGGTACAGTATGTTAGATGTGTTAAAAAACAAACAAACAAAAAAAAAACATACCTTATATATATATATATATATATATATATATTTTTTTTTTTTCCACATATATATATATATATATATATATAAGGTATGTTTTTTTTTTTTGTTTGTTTGTTTTTTTAACACATCTAACATACTGTACCTCAGTGTTGCTACAAATGAATTTTTCCAACACATGAAACGTGGTAGATTTTTCTGTGGACAGCTGGGTAACTGCTTGACATATTAGTTTTGTTCCAACCAGCCTGTTAGACAATGAATCACATGCCTAAATCTACGCTGCTCACACACACCGGACACAGGCTTTACTGCCAGATTCATTCCAGTTTTTTATGAAGATGCATAAACAAAAACAAAAATGACTCAGAAAACATGTCAAACCTATTCATTTAGTCAGTAAAATGTTAAAACATGCTGAAGCTCCTCTTTTAGCTTTGCAGTGCCCTGTAGCTTAGCATTTCCAGCGGATGCATACAGACATTTCCATTGGTCTTTTCCACCACAGCTGACATCTGCTGAAATGGAGCAGTGGTTTGTACATTGCTCAATGGGGGAAGGGGGAAGTAGCTGATCAGGAAGAGGAAGGGTCATGCTTTGCATTGTCAGGCAGCAATTTTCAGTAGTGGTCAATTTATGTGGCTTTAGATGCAAACGTAACGGGATGTGCAAACAGTTATAAAAACCTGAGCTTTTCCTGTTCATAGGGTTTTAAAGTGGTGTCATTTTAAATTGTTGACTTTGAGTAGGATAAGAAGCCTATGGTTTAGCCTTTAAGTCTCTCAGCACAAAGAGTGATAGTGAGTGAGAAAGGGGTTGGCGATTTGGTACAGTTCAAGGCCTTCTCAGTGTCACACTGAACATGCAGACATTTACTGGCACATGTAACTTTTCTATGCAGGAATCTCAGGGGTCTGTTTTTCCTGTTTTTAAAATGAGGAAGTTGGGGGAAAAAAATCATTTGACTTCATCTGTAAGTGGCTGCCACAGTACATGTTGTTTATACACGCAAATAACCTTTATCTAGTATGTGGAATTTGATTGGACTTAGTAATTGGTTCTGTCTGTGTGTTACCTAGCACTGAGTTGGACTTTGAGCCACATTGCTTTTGTGTCTGCAAATCTCATTTCCTCTACAAAGTACAATAGCATTCCATGAAACACTGGTGTGTAATGTATTGTTTTCCAGTACTATGTAAATTGAGCAGAACACAGACTGTGTGGTCACTTGGGGCTGGAAAGAGGTGAAAAAACAGCACCTTATCTCACCGTTGCAAAAAGCAGTGGAATGTAGCTGGAATCTGATTACAATGGGGGTCTGTGGCCTTGGTTACAGGAAGGGGATTTAGGTGGCGTCTCATGCGGTCTTGGTGACAAAAGCCAAAAGGCAGTCAGTGCATGGAGACCACTGAGGCCGCATTACTGGTGTGTGTACTGGGGCAAGGGCTGGTGGTTAGCAGAGGAGGAGAAAGAAAGAAGCCTGTGACCATTAATGGCTGGTATGTCTCTGATATTACAGTATGAAACTTTCTGACATTAAAATCTCAATACTGTACAATGTGTTTACATTCATTGCCACCAGCTACCTGTAGTGTGGGAATATTAGTCTGTCATTTGTTGCAGGGCTATACCTCTTACAAATGACCAGCTGTGACTTGGACTGTGGCTGCCAAGATGACACTAGCAGCCACACTGCTGGGAAGGTGGCTTTATTTGTTGGCGATGGAAAAGCACCAACAAATAAAGGAATTGCTAAACTAAACATGTATTAGATTAAACCTGTTGAGAAACATGGCAGAGTGTTGTTTTGTTTACTGATTGTACGTATCCACAGAGAGCTTTACAAATGCCAGTGACCTAAGACTGAGACTACATGCTATTTTCAAGGTAAACGGCTCCAGATGGGGCAAATGTTGGGTTGTGATTAACTTGACGAACACAGGAATACACTTATCTTCACAGTCAGATGATGCATATTGTAGCTGAGTGTTTTTGCACATGCAGGTGCTAAAGGTACAGGTAAAATACCAACCTTGCTTGTTACAAGAGTTGTATGCCATCAAGATGGCGACCGACACAATCAGTGAGGCACCTACAACGCCATCAACACCAAGAACAACAACAACAACGCCAACACTACCTGACAATACCAACTCGGACAATGCCAATCTACTACTCCGCCTAGCAAACAATGAAATCACCAAATTAAAGCAGGAAATACGCCGCCTCTCTCACGATCTCCAACAGAAAGACTCCATACTGACTAGCTTCAGGGACATTGCCCTCAAGCAGTCGAGGAAGATCTCCACACTTACCTTCACTCTCCAGGACACTGCCCCATGGGACCCGTCAACCTGTCCACGACCCTCCTCCTCTTCTACACCATGTCTTCGGTCCTCCTGGACCGAGGTTGCGGTTCGTGGGCGGAAAAAATATCACCATGGGTCTCCGCGTCCCTCCCTAGGCCTCTCCAATCGATTTGCACCTCTGTCTTCTGCCACTCCGGACCTACATACTGTCTCATCTGCCAATCACGTACCGGATCCTTCCGCTCCGGTATCCCAACAACACCCGTCACCCGCCAATGTCGTTCGGCGCCGTCACCTGCTCTCGCTCCCCTCTGACGACACCCGCTGCCCCCGCCTTAGTCCAAGTGCTCCTCGCGAAGCCCGTTGCCCCGGCGGAAAACAGTCTCCATCCCGCTCAGCTACTACATCCGTGCGCCGTAGGATCCTTCGCGAGGCCGTGCTCAGGCACACTCACGGGCTCCCTAGCTACGGACCAACCGAACTGCTGCCTCCACCTTCCACCTCAGCACCTGATGTCACCGCCCCGCCTCCCCGCCAGTCAGCAAGACGACACGACTCAAACGGCCAACTACTGGCGTCTTCTCCACGCCCCCTTTTCCCCCCAACCACGTTAATCATCGGAGACTCAATTATAAGGAATGTACACTTTTTCAACGCCACTACTCACTGTTTCCCTGGAGCTACGACCTCAGACATCTTGGCCATGCTTCCTGGATTACCGCCAACACTTCCGTCTTCCATCATTAGAATGATTGTTCATATCGGAACTTGTGACACGTCACTCTACCAGTCTGAACTAACTAAAAAGGATTTTCTCTCTCCTCCACCTCCTAAGCAACTGTGGTAAGACTATTTTCATGTCTGGTCCCATCCCCACGTTTGGAAGAGGCTCTGGCCGCTTCAGCAGAATCCTCAGTCTCAACACCTGGCTCAAGTCTGTCTCCCTGTCCTACAATCTCCAATTCATCGACAACTTCAACCTCTTCTGGAACCGACCTGCCTTCTTTGCAGGAGATGGTCTGCATCCCAACCGCCTGGGCTCCCATATACTTTCCACCAACATTCAACATGCAGTTCACTGTACCCCACACGCTAACACTGGACAACCTGTCCATTCTGTCCCACAAGCCTGACTATCTGACTCCATACTACCAATCCCCTCCATCTGGTCATCCTCCCGACCTCAGCCGAGGAAACCTGGTATACGCCTGATCAACCACTCTGTTCTAGCTAACATCCCCACACACATGGACTCTACACCTTTCCATAACACTCATTTTGGGCTACTTAACGTTCACTCCCTCTCTCAAAAAGCATCCCTCATCTTTGACATTATTCTAAAACACAATCTCGACATCCTGTGCTTAACTGAAACCTGGCAGCAGCCCAACGACTTCACTGAACTTAATCAATCTATTCCTCCTGGTTTCACATATCTCACCCATCCACGCCTCTCGGGACGCGGTGGCGGCCTCGCCATACTGTTCAACCTTAAATACAAAATATCCATCCACCCCACTGTCACCTTTCAGTCCTTTGAAGCTCTCATAGCACGTATTCACGGTCACACACCAACCTTCTTGGCCACTATCTACCGCCCACCAAAACCTAACCCGACCTTCCTGGATGAACTGTCTGACCTCTTAGCTAACCTCATCTCTCTGTCAGCCAACATAATTCTTCTTGGTGATTTTAACGTCCACTTCGACAATCCCAACAACACCACAACAAGACTTCATTTCCTGTCTGGACAGCTTTGGGCTCCAACAATACATCACCTCCCCAACACATTCTCTAGGCCACACCCTCGACTTAGTCTGCTGCTCTGGCGTCACAGCTCAGTCATGTTCTACCCTCGACACCTCCTTCTCCGACCACAAACTAGTCTGCTTCAACTCCAAACTACCTATCTTCAAAACCCACCTCTCCCGCACCATCACCTTCCGTAACTTAAAGAACATCGACTTCCCCTCCTTCACTGCTGCTCTCAACAACCTTTCATGTTCTAATTATACACCGTCCCTCTCCAACATGTTATCCAATTTCAACCGTGAGCTACGAAATCTACTCGACACCTTCGCCCCACTCAAAACTAGATCTGTATCCTTTACGCACTCTGCTCCATGGTACACCCCCGAACTCCGCCTCCTCAAAACCCAAGCCCGTCGCCTTGAACGTCTCTTCAAAAAAACCGGTTCATCCACCCACAAGGACTTATACCTAAACCACATACTGAAGTACAAGCAAACCATTACCCAAACAAAATCTGACTTCTATGCCTCTCTTATTGTATCCGCCTCTGGCTCCACGCGTTCCCTCTTCTCCACTGTCAAAAATTTATTGGGCCCTCCCGATACTCCTCTCTTCCCCTCACTCTCCACCACCTTGTGCAATAACTTCCTGGATTTCTTCTCATCAAAAATCGAAAATATACACCAGCAATTTCCCCCCATCTGTGACACTGCGAACTGCCTCCACTGTACCCTACCCTGTCTATCAGTATCCTCCCCTCTTTCGAGTTTTATCATTCCACCCACCACGGTTATCTCTTCACTGATCCTCAAATCCAAACCCTCAACCTGCAAACTTGACCCCCTACCAACCAACCTCGTCAAGCTCTGTCTCCCCTCTCTCCTTCCTCATCTTACCCACATTATTCACACTTCCCTCAGTTCTGGTATCGTACCCCCATCACTCAAGACAGCCATCATCACACCAATCCTAAAAAAACCTGGCCTCGATCCTGCGAACCTTAACAACTTCCGCCCTATCTCCAATCTCCCGTTCCTCTCTAAAATTCTTGAAAAAGTTGTCCACCACCAGGTCCATACCCACCTTTCCGCCAATAGCTTATACGAACACTTTCAATCTGGTTTCCGCCATCTTCACAGCACTGAAACTGCCCTGGTCAAAATCACCAACGACCTCCTAGTAGCCGCAGACTCTGGCCTTGTCTCCATCCTCATCCTCCTTGACCTAACTGCAGCTTTTGACACCATCTCGCACAATATTCTCCTCCATCGCCTTGCTTCCATCGGCATAGCCGGCTCGGTCCTCTCATGGTTCACCTCCTACCTCTCTGACCGCACCCAGTCCGTCCATCTCCAGAACTTCCACTCCCAGCCCTCTACTGTCAGTTGTGGCGTGCCCCAGGGCTCTGTCCTGGGGCCCCTCCTCTTCATTATTTATCTCCTTCCTCTCGGACATATCTTTAGGCAACATAACATCAACTTCCCCTGTTATGCAGATGACACCCAGCTCTACCTCTCTGCTGCTCCATCTTCTACCCTCCCCCCTCCCTCCCTCCTTACCTGCTTACATAATATCAAATCCTGGTTCACCCATAACTTTTTGAAACTCAACCCCGACAAAACTGAAATTCTCCTCGTGGGCACCAAATCCACCCTTTCTAAAACCAGCACCGTATCCATTTTAATTGACAACAATACTGTCCTCCCCTCCCCCCAAGTTAAAAGCCTGGGTGCCATCCTAGACGGTACTCTCTCCTTCACTCAGCATATCAATACCACTACCCGGTCGGCCTACTCCCATCTCCGTAACATAAACCGCATCCGTTCTTCACTCACCATCGATAGCACGGCCATACTCGTTAATGCCTTTGTCACCTCTCGTTTGGATTACTGTAACTCACTCCTCACTGGTCTACCTCTCAAATCACTTCATAAACTTCAACTTGTCCAGAACTCTGCTGCCCGAATCATCACCAGAACTCCATTCTCACATCATATTACCCCTGTCCTTAAACAACTTCACTGGCTCCCTGTGTCCTTCCGTATAAACTATAAAATCCTCCTTCTCACCTACAAAGCCCTCCACTCTATTGCCCCACCATACATCACTGATCTACTTCACATCTATTCTCCGCTTCGTACTCTCCGTTCCTCCAGTTCCACTCATCTCTGCACCCCTACAGTGCGCCTGGCCACCATGGGCGCTAGATCCTTCAGCCACACTGCGCCCCGCCTTTGGAACATTCTCCCTCATCGCATCCGGTCGTCTCCGGACTTATCAACTTTTAAATCATCACTCAAAACGTATCTGTTCCGTATAGCGTTTTCCACCTAACTGTCTTAACTTCTCAAAGCAGCCCGTGATGTTCTACCACCCTCCGCCTATTTCATATTGTCTCATATTGTTTCATATTTGTTGTTCTGTCATCTGGGTTTCTGTGTTTCAATTTGCTCTTGCTGTACATCGCCCACTTCCTGGATGCTCCGCACTTTTGCCTTTACATTCTGGCCCTCTGTTAATGCATTGTTGATTTTATTGTTGTTTTAATGCACTCTATGTATTTCATGCTGTATGCTTCCTTTTTCTCTCTGTAAGGTGACCTTGAGTGTTTGAAAGGCGCCATGAAATAAAATGTATTATTATTATTATTATTATTATTATTATTATTATTATTATTATTATTACTGTTTGGTAGTGTCAGTGGCTGCATGTTAAGGCGATGTGAGGAAAAATGTCAACAATACAGGTTAACTCCAGTTTCTTTCACCAGTACAGTCAATACCCTTTTAGGCAGGTCCTTGTCAGATATATTTATGTTGGGCAAGTTTGATGGGAGAAGCCCACAAAATATTAATGGGGATACTTTCACACAGTAGACACAGGATGCAGCAGTTTTCCAAAATAACTGTGTTGTGGAGACTGTTTAGACTTTGTCATAATTCCCCTCTAATTCTACTTCCCCTGCCTCTCTTACCTCAGCTCATCCTGATTTGTGGCTGGGATTTTTGAGTTACATCATTCACCAAGTGCACCATGAAACACAGAGCATCAGGGACAGTTTAGCATCCCAACAACAAGGCAATGAAAAGATGTCCTTATAGTTGTACTGATAAACATCACTGACCTTTTGCATTGTCCTGAATAAGCCAGTATCTTTGGGTCTCGCAGAGCTGCATCAGGCAGTGAGTTTTGGCCACTGGTATTCTGGCACTGAACCCTCAGTGAGATTTTTTTTTTTTTTTTTTTTTTTAAGCTTGTTTCCCTTCTCTAGCTGTTTTGCAGTCTTATGTCAGAGCAAAACAATTTCCCCTTGGATTAATGGAAGGCAGCAGTCTGTACTGTAACTGTGAGGTAGAGATGAGAGGGAACGTGGCCCAACACAGCAAGTTCAACCCTAAGTCTTTCTATTATCGCTTTTTCTTTGCATGGCAAGACAGACGTTTAGTGATATGACAAGCACGACCACCTACTTTGTGTTTGTATGGTCAAAAAAACAAACACAAAAAAACAATAAAAGTGGGGTGTGGTGCTCTGTTTGCCATAAGACCCACGTTTGGTTAACAGGACTGTCAAGTGTGGGTGTTGTTGAGGAATGCGGCGAAGGATGCTAAAAACTGTCACACTGGCCTCATTTCCTGTTGGTCATTTCCGCAGGCTGCAGGGCCCTCCTTCTGTCTGTGCACATCAGGGTCAGCTCTGCTGGCTCAGGAGGCAATAAGGTACATGGCTTTCCTTTCATCTGAATTGCTCAACAGATACTTGAGGTCTTTTTGTTTGAAGTAGGGCAGGATCAGTGAGCTGTAAATCTCAGGGGAATGTCACCGAGTAGCGTGGCATTCCCTCAAGGTTGGTCTCTATCTCTGGCTTATGGCCGAGGCTGTCAGACTAGTAGCAGCTCTTCAGTGCCTCAACACAGCCCTTGCTGTTGACATTGTTGACGTGTAGGTCATTAAAAGCTGAATATTAAATAAATTCACATTCACTGTTGATCTAGTTAAGCTCCTGCAGTTACTTTCAAGTGTTATAGTTGACACAAACATTTAGCTTTATCATTCAGTTTTAAAACGTGTTCAGTGCAATGTGCTACACTGGATGAGGAAACCCATTGCTCTAAGTTTTCTTTATAGATATTTTACCCTTTGTGTTAAAAATGTGTGTTTACT
The DNA here is from genome assembly GCF_900324485.2 of Mastacembelus armatus. Classification (NCBI taxonomy): domain Eukaryota; kingdom Metazoa; phylum Chordata; class Actinopteri; order Synbranchiformes; family Mastacembelidae; genus Mastacembelus; species Mastacembelus armatus. The sequence goes on from NC_046641.1 coordinate 12,859,428, forward strand.
ATTATTTCCTGGGATTTCTGTGGCAGTCACAGGAGTCTGACCGGAAGTTGGCCGATTGGATAAGGCCTCTGGTAGTTTTGAGCAGAATGACCCTGCCCTTCTGCTTCCTGTGTGCTGGCTTTTAAATCCACAGAAACTCTTGCTGAGCCTTTCAGCTGCCTACGTTTATTCAGGATGGTGTAAAGGCTCCAGAAACACACAGAACAATGTAAACAGAAACAATAGAATTGATGTTACTGATTTACTACTGCTGCTTTTTCTCACCACTACTCAAACTACAAACTAGCTGCTCAAGCACCTGATTTTGGTCCTGATTTTTTTTTTTTTTTTCTCCCCTTTCAGTGACGTCAAACACTGTTAGTATCAGGGTGGTTGTTTGTCAGTGCATCCGTTTTACATTGAGTATATTCAGTTTTCCACATTCATTGCCTGTCACTGACTAAATTAACAGCCAGAGTTGCAGAAATCAGTTGATTGAAAGAAAACTCATGAATTGTTCATTCATTTTTCAAGCAAAATAGCAAACATACTGGTTCCAGCTGAGAATTTAATGCTTTCATTTGTCTTAGTGTGACAACAAACTATCTTTGGAAGAGAGAGATACTGTTTGGGCAAGCAAGATGCACATTTACATGATCTGACATTATATATGTATAAATGGTTGATGTAGAAAGTAATTAGCAGATTAATCACTGATGAAAATAGTTTAGTAGCTCTAGTTACAAGCATATATTTCACATGCCAAGAATTCACTTTGTTTCAACTGCCCCTTGTTCTTTGCAGGTTTAGTTAAGGTTATATGATGCCCTTACCTAAGAGTCCTCTTGGAAAAGGGGAGTTTTAGCATGGCAGCACTAGGATCTGCCCTGCCCAGACTTGACCTTTTATGTGCAGGATCAATGCTCCTGACATAAATGTAGTAATTGTAAAAATAAATGATTGCCCTGCAATAACGAACCATAATGTTTTATTTTTTTGTATCAGTGGGAGTGGCTGTTAAATATGACCGTGGGGAGCATCCACTGACTTAAGATATGGTGTTTTTTTTTTTTTTTTAAAAAGGATTGTCAGAATACACCAGCACCAAACAAGACTTGCTTACAGGCATTGCACAATCAGCTGCAACCCCACCCAGCCTGCCCTAACCTGCAACGTGTGCACGTATAAAGCCCAACCCTCTCCTTAAAGGTTTCATATCCCCGGTGTACAAACTAGTTTATCTTAGACGACTTTTGTACGTTGTACAGGAAGACCAACAACAATGAGTCAAGCTGGTAAGTTTTGGCAGTAATGCACAATGCTGATTTTTGATGTTTTTCCTCGAATGCATGTAGGTGACATTTAGGTATTAGCTAATGTTTGGCCAGAACTAGCCTTGATTTGTTGTCAGAGTGGTTGGTTGTTGTAACTGTAACATACAGTGTGGCATAATATTGAACTTTTCCTGCTATTTGTAAAGCTAAAGGATAGTGAGACTGGTGTTTTTTGTGCAGGCCCAGACAGACCTCAAGAATGCAGCGATTGTTTTGTCTGGTCTAGTCACACTATTGTGGTGAAATAACACATCTCATAAAGCTCTCCTGTATAAAACAATGACCTGTTTTGTTGCAAATTAACAGAGCCAGGGGCACCAGACTACTTTTACTGCTTGTTCCGCATTAACGATAGGAACAACTCGATAGCGTTTATGTGGGTTCGGTTTGTCATAAGTAAAAATTACCTTGTTTGGTTATATCAGTGATTATTTAACAAATTTGAAATGTTACTCCAGCTGACTTAATAGGTTCCTGCCAGGTTTTGCCTTAGGTTTGCAAACTGGAAAGACATGTCGCCCGGTTGCAAAACGGCGCATTATATCTGAACAGTCCACCAAAATGACTTTATATTTCAGGTGAGAACTAGGGGATGCAGTTATGCTTAATTTTGTCTTTATGAAGTTCAGCAGTCGGGAGACAGCTCAGTTAAAACTCCGGATACAGCTCTTCTCGTTCTCGCCATTTTCTGAACCTCTTCCCCATATTCTTCTGACAGGTCTGGTTTCCAGCTGCTCAGCATTGCCCATTGCTAAGCTCCATTGTCAGTGGATATTTCTAGACTAAACTCCTGTTGAGAAACCTGAGCTCATTAAACTTTGACTGTATTTACAAGGCGCGGAGTAATCCCAAATGTGGAGTTATAATTAAATTTTGCTTTTTATAATTATATGTAAGCTTTTAAGATGCTAGTTTAGCATTTCATTTTGTTGTATTGTGTTTTTTGGCTGAGTTGGTATTTCCCTGATGTTGCTAAGCAGCATGTCTGTGTTACTAAACATTTCTTGGAGACAGATTTTGCAGCCAACTAAACACCCATGCAACTGCCCAGGGCATAAAGTGAATTTTTGCTCTACCTTTTTTTTTTTTCTTTCCTTTCCTTTCCTGTTCACTTATGCTGCTGCACATCCAATGTCACCCATTTTAGACAAGACTAATCATAATTCCCAGTATAAAGACCAGCACGCCCCAAGAGAAGCATCAATAGGCATTTTCAGTGATACAGGTTGATGTGGAGAAGAGTTGTAAAATGTTAAATCCTGATGAATAGCCAGAGGTCCAAAACATTGCTGGGCAGGTGAGGTCATGTACTAGCCAGGCACAGTGTTCATTATGTATACTGGCCCATTGCCAAATCTTTAGACAATCTCAACTAATTGTAAATCACTATTGAGGAACTTTGTCAAAGTGCATCTTAATTCATTGTAGCTAAAATATAGAGAGCAGAAATTATCATGATAGATTACTTCTTTCTTCTTCCTGCTAAATTGCTGATGATCTGGCAATGACCTCATAAGTCAGTTATTGCTTTGCTCCCCGTTTTTTCACTCTTTCCTCTGAGCATAGCGCACTGAAGCCAAGACAGCATATGGTTCCATTAGACCAGGACAGACTAGCTCTATTAGACCAATTGCAGTGGCCAACAATTAGCCCGTCCAACAACTGACAATACTTCAATGTAAAATATATGTCGAATTCAACTTTCTTTTAAGCCTATAAAAATGTGCACCCAGTATATTGTTTTAAAGGGTTTTGAGATGCGGTGAGGTGAACAGCCAGTATTTTCAGTTTTTGAGGGGTATTTGCACAGTATAGAATTTAATCCTTGATTGAAACCAAAGTTTTTCTTTATGGCAGAAAATAGCAAAGGACTGTTTGCCGGCTTAGGTCAGACCTGGAGTGTTGATCTGGACTCACACAGGCTTTTAATCTGTGTGAAAAAACACAACCTTTTTCACTCATGTCATTGGGCGCCTTGTGCTCCAATGCAGCTTGATGTCATCCAGCACAACGCTGTGTTGGCCAGTCATGTAGGTGCAAGAACACATTCCAGCTAGATTACTTTGTAACATGAAGGCCTTATTTTAGATGTTTAACTTGAGATTGTCATGACCAGAGATAAAACAGTTGCAGCCAGGATAACTTTCCACAGTTGTAAGACTAATTAAGAATCTGTGCGTTAAAGACAAATCGATTTCCTCACTTGTACTTTGTGGATCATATTTTGTTGTCGCTACTGTATGTGAGGACATATCTCCACCAACACAGCACTTCATTTAACACACACAGAGTGGTGACTAAGAAAGGGTATGGGGCCAGTGGGCTCGGCACCAATGTGTTCTGTCTCACCAACTGTAGAGGTGTACATTTGGCTGGGCAATCAGTGGATTGTTCAAATACCATTGCATTGGTTTCTACACAAGCACACCCAATCACGTCTTAACTTGTCTGCCACACAGAGTTCCTTGTTGAGGATTGCTGGTATTTTGTGCAGTTACTGAGATAAGCTGATTCTTTATGTCCATATAAAAATGATCATGTGTATGTGGTAAATATTCAGTGTTTTAAATGGATTTGAAAGAATTATGAGAATTAAAAAAGCCTGCAAACCTCTAGGCGAAAGCAGCAGCAGCAGTTTCTACTCACACCTTCACTGTTTTGAGTTTTGTTTTGTTTTTAGACATGAAGTCTCCCACTAGACAGGTAGCTGATTTAGATGTCTGTTCACAAGTAGTTTCTATTCCAACCAGGCTGTGTGACACAGGTGGTATAGCTCTAAAGGTGAGCAAACAGGACTCACCTCTCATGACAAAGTTGTCTTTGTGGAGTGTGGCCCCAGTTTACTATCACATTACTGTAAGGAAGAACAACTCTTCTTAAAGTAACTGTAACTGATTATGTAAGATTTTCTCAGCAGAAAATGCTGATTCTTCTGATGACATGTTGGTGAATTAGAGAATAATCTTTACAAGTTTGTGAGCCGATCCATTTCTTAAAATTTATTAAGGGTCTTTTTACAATGTATCAGCCAGGATGTCTGGAGACTGTTTTCTTTGGATGTTAGGTAGTTGCTGTTGGTCTGTGTCAGCCTTTCCTGTAATAATTAAATTCAGATTTTTTTTTTTATTATTATTATTTTTTATTTTTTAGACATTCACTTCTCATCCAGATAAATTTAGGGGTGGAACTAGAGAATATTATGTAACTCTTCATTTAAGGAAGATTACCACTTAAGTGTGATTAACTGTAAAGCGAATTTGTCTTTTTGCCCACTGTGGGTGTGTGGAGATGCCAGGAATAAGCAGCTTTAATGACCATCATGTTTCAGAAAAGAACTGGACCATTAGGACCCTCCCACATCTCTACAGGAAGAACTTTGTGCCTCTGTTGCGGGAACATGGCCTGCAAGCGTTTCACGCTGGTGCTCATTCTTCTCGCCCTGTCTTGTTCGCTCTCTTTTGCACACAACCACTCAAAATGGAAAACCCCTTCCAAAACATGTTCCACATCCTGTGCTACGCTTTGGTCATGTTGGTGATTCAGGCTGGTAAACTGCTACCATGTGCTGTATCAAAAATACAGGACTTAAGTGGTTTTGTAAAGCTCCTTAAGACCTTGTCATTCTTGCAGGTTAGATTGGACCTTGGTTCTGGTCGTTTATCTGAAATCTCCCAGCTTTTCATTATCTTTGGAAGTGGTCTGTTATTGTAAGCAGAGCTTTGGGACATGTAGCTTTTGAATGGGTTTGTTTTCCAAAGCTCTTTTGACTGCCAGCAGATTCTTGTCTTGGTAAAGATTTAGCTGAACCAGCTACAAAGTCTGTTTTTGTTTGGATTGCGTATGTCCCATTTTCATTGGAAACTGGTTCATTGTAAGTGTGCTACAGATGAAGCATGTTAGTCAAATTAAGACAACTAGCCAGTGAGAAGAACCTGACTTCATTTAAAACATAAAGTGTGTTTGTTTTCATATATTTTCTATGCTATATATTTTTGAAATCGGAACATTTTAAACTCTTGAGTCAGTGTGTGTCAAAGTAGCAGCATTTTCTTAAACAGTAAAGCTGTGCTCTCAAACTCCACTAGTATATTATCCCCTCACACCAAAAACAAAAAGATGTTATTCATTTTCACAATCTACAACATGTGTTGCTTGTGCTCTTCTTTGAAATTGTCAACATTATGATGCACAGAAATCCCAGGGAGACCCTTGAAGTAACAAGTAGTAGTGATTTGTTACAAAACACCCTCACATCTGCAAAGGGAATGTGTTATGGAAAGAAGCTCACATGATCTGTCTGTTTCGACAGGTTTGCTCCAGTGTGTGGATGTTTTGTATTCTCAAATCTTTTATCTAGCTCAAGCAGTCTGTATGTGTGTTGGTACCTATTATCATATTACTGTTAATATTAAAACATATTCACTTACACCTTCATGTAAACACTGTATGTCCAAATTAATTGGCTGAGTAACATATGTTAAACATATCCGCTCTTTTCCACAGATATGAGACGAGTTGTACGGCAGAGCAAATTCCGTCATGTCTTTGGCCAGGCGGTGAAGAATGACCAATGCTACGATGATATCCGGGTTTCACGGGTCACATGGGACAGCGCCTTCTGTGCAGTCAATCCCAAATTTGTTGCCATAATTATTGAGGCCAGTGGTGGTGGAGCTTTCCTCATTCTCCCTCTTCACAAGGTAGGTTTCATGGTGTGAAGGAGACGGGACGCCACAGGGTATAAGCATAATGGATGGACAGGTCACGACAGTCAGAGCTCCCCTCTAAGACAACAAAATGGAGATAGACTGAAGCGAAAGTTTGTTTGCACTTATTGCTTCTTCATGATATTTCATTAGTGCACACTGAGTGCCTAACAATGCACTGGTTAATGAGTGATTTAGGACCATAGACAGTCTTGCATATTATTTTTCATTCATGTTCATTGATGGTCAAATGTTTTGGTATTATTCTAAGGAACAATGAGCAAAGTGATGTATTCTTACACAGATAATTTAAGTGGACCGAATTACAGAGGTGATGGGGAGAAAGTTTCGATGTCATGAAAACAAAGAAAAGCCATGCTGAGGGATCATATTTAGACTGGCATGAATGTAAACATTAAACACAAAGATGTATAAGATAGATAGTTAAACTAGTTGAACCTTCTTCCTTTGTTTTTGTGAGCATCAGCCTGTTATTCATGTTTTGTGCACAGTAAATAAACATTTGCATTCAAGGCTTACTCTTTACAAGCAAGACCGCTGACTCTTCATGTGAGCGTTCATTGGGATTAATGCTTACCAGCAGACTGTGTCACACACTCATACAGAGCAGAAACTACTCCCTAAGCCCCAAACAATCTCCTAATTTTTGCCTCCATATAAGGAATCACTCCACTCCAACTAGAAGGATTCTGGGTTGGGCAAGACAGCCTTTCAAGAGTGTTTGGCTATAAACAAGTGAGCTACAAGGATATGTACATCACTTTTGTTTTAACCCTGCTGTCATAATTGGTCTAATTAAGGTGCATGTTAGAACAAGGCCCTCAGAGAACCCTTGGGTGCCAGCATAGTTGATAAGGATGAGTTGCTGGCTACTGGTTTCTTTTTGGCAGCTGTGAGCAATGGCCAAGTGGCAGGTCCTAATACATAAGTGTGTGTGAGTGACATAAGTAGTGTAGTACTGTTGACAGATGCAGCTGTAAGAAGTGTGCACCAGTACACTGCCACATGTCATTTGAGAACGCTCTGGCATAGGGGACCAGATCTTTAGTCTTGTCATCACACAGCTTACACCTCTCAGCACCTCATTCAGTACAGAGCGCGTACTGGGGATGGGCTACAAGCTCCGCTGGTTTCACGCTGCTCCTGCCCTCCTCTCTGTCTGCGCGTTTGAATGAGTTGCCCTCTGCATGCCATGTTCCAGTACAGTAACAGTGTGTCTGCTGAACAAAGTCTACTTTCACTACTGAATTAAAATGGTCTGGGAGACTGAGGTCTTTATGTGCAGTGCAAACCTTGGGCAATTTCCTCAAGTTGAGAGATTAAAACAAGCTCTTTTGATTTTTAGATCTTCCCACATACAAGCTGGCAGCTTGACACAGACTAATCCTTCAGCTATGGTGTTTTCTTCATTTCAGCAGGCTGGAGCTGAAAGGGAAATGCCATGTTTTTTAAGAATTAAATTGTGTTGTGTATGTATGTTGTTACTTGGGACAAAGTGACCAATATATTTTGCCACCAAACTGGTTTTACCGCTTAGTGTAATGGAAAATTACAAATTTCCTTTGTCACCCATCTGTTATGTCCCTACAGCATACAAATGGGTGACAAAGGAAATTGCAAAATAAAGTGTTTTAGTAAAGTGTTGTCAGAACAGGTTCAACACACCTTGGCATTTAGGCTACAAATCTCTGAACTCCACCGAAGGGATGTACACCATTCCTGTAAAGAGATTTCCTCATTTAAGAGCACTAGCTAACATGTCGGTCCACCACTGTTTATCCTTTAATTTGCTACCTGTCATAGGAACAATGACCTTAACTAAATGGGCATTCGCTTTAAAATATTCTTTCTTTTAACACCTATTACTAGCATTTATCACCATGCTATTCTCAGATTAATTTTTCTGACAAATCAGGTCCATCTGGAAATCTCAGTAGAGCCTCACATGGCAATGCAGGTCTCAAAAGTGGGTCAAGTTTGCTCTTTCAAATGGCTAAATTAGACCATGCTGCAGTGAATCAGTAATACAGAGGTGTCCTTAGCACCTGAGATCTTTTACAATAAACTGTTAAAATGATGTTGCCTCTTAATTATAAAAATGTTAAATAAAAAAGTGCATCAGCATTTGGGTTGTTTTTGGCAGATTTGTTTTATTTTATGAACTTTTGTCAAACTCATTTCTGCTTTGTTGATAAAACTTGTGCCTGACTGAAGGACAGTTGGAGTTTGACTGATTGTTTCATTTCAAATGTCCCCCATCCTCCCACCCCTCCCCATCCCTAATGTGAAAGTGCATCTGTCCAGCTAACCCATCTGCTTATGCTGTGTGTCTCAGTCTCTGTGGGCAGCCAGCTGCTCAGGGCCTTTGTCCCAGTGCAGCCTTTTGTCATTACCACACTTCAGCTGGGGGGAGGCAGAAGTGTGAAGATGCTCCTTCCCCCTTCACAATTAAGCCAACTGTGAAACGGCTTTGTTGTAGGGATATTAATGAAAAACCTTGGAGATCAGAGGATATACTGTGACCTGATCTGAGCCTGATTTTGAGTAGTCATCCCATGAATGTGTTTTAGGAGATCTGGATGTCACATTCAGAGGTGGCACCCACTTCATTCCTATGAAAGTTGCTCAGTTGGTGCAAAAATGTCCACCATATGTCTGTGTTCTGTGGTTTTGGTTCCATACAACATACATGCTGGTGTCAGCCCAGATGATACAGTGTGCACGTCTGAGATTTCCGCTAACCAAGCAGGTGACTTCTTATTGGCTCCATACACACGTTAATGAAACAACGTAAAATAATGATACAGCTTGGCCCAAATCTTACTGGATGGAGTGGATCAACTTCTGTTAGTCTTCTTGCAGGGTTTGTGATGATCAGAAAATAGTTTTCAGTTTTACAGCATATCCTTTTTCATTGAATGGGTATGGGGGGAAAATTTGCATCACATGATGAATGCTCAAGTTGTAGTAATGCAGTTTGGCCACTACACCAAAATTGCTTCTTTGTGTGACTCAGAAGGATGAGGTTAGTGCGGCCGGCCGCCGTGACTCAGCACAGTCACGAGTATTGTTGCTTCGTTGCTGTCAGAGCACAGGGATTTATACAGAGGGCTCAGCACATGTCATTCTCTTCCCTCATGCTTTCAGTCTCCCCCTTTCTCCTTCTTAGCTGGATGCCTGCTAATTTATTCCCTAATTTCCATATGAAGGAAGCTGTGGGAGTGAGCGCAGCAGCTAGTGAATCTTCAGTGAAACATTCCTGATAATTCCTGTCTGCTCAGCATAAAGAAGTGAAAAGAAGAAAATGATTACACGTGTTGTGATATATATCCCTTAACCTCAAATTCCTTACTTTATTTATGCAGGCATGCCATTGATAAAAATTCCATGCTGCACATGCTGTTTTAGCCATCAGCATCTTTATTTTCCATGCAAATTGTTGTTAGCTTCTCTAATTTCCTCCTCTGCTTATTTCTTTTAAAGACTGGGCTAAGCTAAACTCAACATCACATAGTGTATTACCTAATGCTGAAAGTGTGTTCCACGTTAGTGCATCAAATGCTGCCTCTGTACAAACACAGCAATCAGATGTAAAAAGTGTGTTTGATTTGGATTCAGTCCCTGAGTACACCATTCATCCAGTGCAGAACCTTTGCTGTTAGTAATCCCTGGGTGTGTGCACAGTGACACACTATTTCTGTTTCTGTCTTACATTTGCCAGTTTGGCTGCTAACTAAGCAGCACCCAGTTTTCTCTCTCAAAAATAGTCTATAAGTGCATAATATCCAGGGTCTTCCCCATACTTTGGTCAGTTTGTGTTCCAAGACCTCCATCCTGCTCAGCTGCTTCTGCCTTTCCGCTTCTGCCGCTCAGTCCTGCTGACTGCAGATTTTACCATATATGGTCATTCACTGCTCCCTGCCTGACAGCCTTCCAAGACCATTTCCTCCCTGCCCTGCCATTGGCTGCTCCATGCAGTGTCAGTACACATGTGAATTCTGGGATAGGCCAAAATATGAAGAGCGGCCAGGATGAGAGAACTGGGTTGAAGTCAGCTGTTGTCTCTGTCACAATCACTCACTGTTTTCAAGAGCCATTTTAAATTATCTTAATGTGATAATCAGCATGATTAGTGACTAATATCTATATATTTGTAATATAGAGCAGTGAGCCCTGAAAGCTGACTTTGCTATGATACTTTTAAATGACAGATGGTGTGTGTGATGCCATTTTCAACCATTTGATGCATTACAAGTACCTGAATGCACTTAGTGGGATGAATGTAGTAGACAAAATCACAAAACAATCTTGTTAGGAATGCTACCTTATGTATGTTTCAAGATCTTTTCATATGCTGTCTGTTTCTTCAGCTGTAGGACTGTATCACAGCAGGCACTGGGGAGACAGTAGGAAGTATGTGGAGACACTGTAGACAGTGGCCGTCCTTCACGGAGAATATCTATTTAGAGCAGTATCATCAAAGAGATGACCAAACTTAATGACCCTTCTCATTATCATCCATTCATGGTACATAGAAGTACGTGATTGAACCTAATTACTATGACCCTAGACGTACTGGAGATGTTTTATTTCATTAGCAATCCTCTAACTCATCATGACTTTAAACTATGGATGAAGACGTTTTATGTACAGTGGCCTGAATGTACTGCACTGCAGCATATCAACAATACAACTCTGTATAGTCTACTTAATCTCTTTAGCTATAAATAGCTCAGGTTCCACTCAGTAGCGTGCTGCATTGTATTGTTCATGCCCTATCGCTCAGAGGTTGTAAATCTTAAGAAAAGGTTCAGTGTGTGATGCCACAGCCGCTACTGCATTAGACGTTCGTTTCAACCACGTTGATGCAGAGATTTTTTTAAAAGTGGAAATTTCCATGGAGCTCAGAGCAGCACTGGACAGCATGCATGAAAGACCCTTTAGTGGTGTGCATGTGTGAATCACATGTTGATCGGCAAGGAAAGGAAGTGTGCAGGCCTCTTGTGTGAATGAAAAGAATGTCCTCTCTTGCCTTGAGGGAATGTTCATCCTTTTTTTTTTTTTTTGTGTGTGTTTCATTGTTGTGCTGTGTATCTGTCGCTGTGCGACTCACTTTAATTTTCTGCAGTTTTACTTGTTGCTATGCAACTGGTTGTTTTTAGGCATTTGGCAATCCTTTTGAAGGATACAAGTCCATAGCTAGTGTCATTGTGGGCATGTAATATATTCAGTCTAGCCACTTGCTGATCAGTTAGGTCGTTTTCATTTTTCTTGTTGTGGACAAAAGGATGCTTGTAAATCTTGTTAAGCGTGTTTCCTATACCTGTAAGCCCGGTGCCTTGGAGATGTATCTTCTTGCCTGGCTTACCTTATATCTGAAGTGAGAAAACATGACGAAACTTCCCCAATGAGCAAATGTAAGCACTAAGGAAAACTGCTCAGTATTTTTGTTTTTCAGTCAAATTATTTGAGACCCAATAGGCACCTGGATTTGAAAAAACTAAACTAAAATCTTAATACTTGCACTCATTCCTCTGGATTCACTGTAATTAGCATGTTGATGATCAGTGTTTATACAATAGACGCTGGCATTTTTTAGCACACAGATATGGATAGCCGAGTTTGTGTGCTATGCTTATTTTCAGAGTGACAGAGTTGAGTGGTGTTGCCAGTACGCCCTCCATAAATAAATGCTGTAAATGCACCTTTTAAACAATTTCGGACAAAAACACGATTAACACCTAGATCATGCTATATTTGACACCCCAGCAGCCCTCTTGCTCACATTAGTCATACCCATACCAGAGCTGCCTTGGGCCGAGGTGTGGAATGTGATGAACTCCTTTCCCGAGTTGATCAGGAGGTCGAGCTCAAAAGGTTAATTCAGGTGTTACTGGGGCTTTGGTTCAACCAGCAGCTGTGATTTAATTATAACGTATAGAATGATTTGTGTGTGTGGAGAACTCAAACTTATACAGGAGTCTTTGTATCAGGTCTGAATTGGAGTCTGCATGTGAAATGTCTTGAGAAGTATTAAAATGTCAGTGTTGAGGCCTGTGCAGAATCAGACATAAAACATAAATATATGCTTATCAGAAGTACTCTGTTTACATGCCCCTAATTGCATGCAAGAAAACCGTTGCCCCTATTAGACCCTGCCCCTGTTTAAGAATATAGCTAACATCTTCACTGCCTTTACAGTAAACAGTGATGATATATTCACATAAATATCACAGTTTGTTCCCTTTTTTGCTTAAACATAAAGTCTTTTGCAATTCTTCAGCATGGTTGTGATGGTAATTGGTAGCTGAGTGAATGTAATTAGTGTTTTATTAAGTCTGTGTGTATCATATGACATTCCCATCTGTGGATAATGTGCTATAAGTGGTATACTTTAGGTCTGTTAATCTTGTGAGAAACGTGAAGTCTTTACTGTAAAAATGGCAGCATTTATTAAAGCAAAACTCAGTTGCACCTAACTTTGAATTTCTGGCTCGTCTTATCTCCCCAGTCAGTTTGTTCTTTATCAGACTTGTTTACGCCGTTTTCTGTTAATACACCTGGTCATGAGTCTGCCCTTCCTGTTTTACATCCTGTTCCTTCCGCCTTAAGGAAATCATGTGCAGGAATAATTTTAAGCTCAAACATGCATCTCTGTGTGATTAAATTAATATGTATAGATAGGATGTCTGCACATTACTGATAATTACATTTGTCATTGATTTATGAAATGAAAGTGGGATTTTAATATAATATTTAGATCTGTACTGAGAGCAGTGTGTCTGCTTTCTTTACTCTGCTTCAGGGTGAATTTCAGGGTGTGTTCAGGAGTCAGGGTGAGGTTTAGACAAGTTCTGATGATTTACACATGCACACAAACAGAATTCATTCTCCTGTATGCTGGACTTTGATCCCTGAACTTGAATACGCTACCAGTCAAAAGTTTGGACACGCTTTCTAACTAAACTGAATGAGAAAGTGTGTCCTAACTTTTGACTATGTGTCATCTCAGCTCTGTCAGGCATGTGATTACGTGGGAGCTGGTCTATTTTCATATAGTACCAAATCACTGTGAATGCCAAGCCACTCTAGGGCTGTAGTGACCCAATAGGCGTATGCATCTGTTCAGTGTCACTGAATATGAACAGACTTCTGTGATATGAATCATTTACTTGGCCATCGCTGTGTTTATTAGCTGTGCCACTGGAGATCTGCACTGTACTAGCAGCAGGCGTAAAGTCTCCTCTGCTAGGTTTCATTGAGTGCTATAGCAGACATAGCAGACAGGGAAATGTCTAAGAGCAGAAATACCTGAGCAGCAAGACAGTCATCCTGGGCTGGACTGACCCTTCAAGGTCCAGACCACCATCCTCAGTTTTGCCTCTGAGTTTTTGTTTCTCAGTGTTTTGTACTAAAAGTTTAAAAAAAAAAAAAAAAATTTAAATGGACCGACCCTGTTAGATTTGTGCATTTGACGACTACACATCTGGTTACTTTAAACTTTCTTTCAATTAAACAGCTGGTGTGCTGCAACATTGGATATATTTCTTTGTTTTTATGCTCTTTTAAAATTATATGTGCTTCCAACAGTAAAGTTTAAAACACCATTACTTACTGCTTTCTGACTATATCTCTCTGACAGTTTCATCTTTAAGTCACATATAATATTTGGCTACAAAAGCCATAATTTTGAATTTTGGCTGAGCTTTCTCTTGAACTTTGAGACCGTCACATTACTCACATCCATGGCCCTATCTTTTGTAGCCAGGACTTGCAGATTAAAATTACATTAAATTGTCGAGTACACCTCCCACTGCTATTCTAAAAATTAATAAAATTTGGCTTGTTGAGTGTGCAGCAAGTAAATATTAGTATCGAAGATGCGTGATAACATGACCCAGAGGTACCATAGTAAAGGAAGAAATAGGCTGATTAAAAAGGTCTTGGGGTCATTAAAGAAACTCAAATGGATACACAATTTAAAAAAAAAAACAAAAAAAAACTGAGTCCAGTCAGCACACTGTACCAATTGATGCTAAATGCGGTGCTGCTTCTGAGTCAAAATATGTAATTTAGATGGTGTGAACAGCAGATGTGTTTGGAGTATAGTGTCACTGTAAATCACTGGTTTATGCTGTGTGGCTATTTAATACTTTATGCATGGTGTGCGAGCTTGCATCTGTTGTTAGCATTAACATTAGTAATTGCTTTGAGTTATATTCGCATGAGGTTTAATTATAGTTTTGGTTGGACCTCTTACTCATTTCTGAATATACAGTTCTTTGATTTACTAGCTACTCTCAAGCCGTTACTTTTGGTATAAACAGCACATTTTACTGGGAATAATGGCAGAACAGCTGTGGGCAGGGAATGCTTTTTTTTTTTTTTAATATTAGAGAAGCCATCGTGCTGTAAGTAGCACTGCATCAGCAGACCTCCTTCCACTGTTAGTGACATTATTTCTTTGGTCCTGTACTTTGAGTCTCCCTAGACTAGGGTGTGCCCCGGACACCCCAGCCACTATGGTGTTGGCTTGCTGTGGCATCTCACCATGTAGAGTACCTGGCTCAGAGGGTTCAAAGGACACACATCCTGCTGCAGGCTGACTTTGAGAGGTTAGAGGTGGATGCACAGTTTAAGCTTTGGGTGTATGAAGCTTTCTAGTGTGTGTTGTGTAAATTTGTTATGTAAAGGACACAGTTTGTTTGATTTTATTTTAAAGTAAGGAGATGCTGTGGATAACTAAGCAGCTGTTGGCATATCTCTCCTCAATAATGACGTCACCACTAATAACTTTCCTTAATTACTGGTGGTCCAGGGGCTAAACCAGAGGCTAAATCTAATCTCACTCTGCTTGTGTCATGTCAGTAAAACCTCAGTATTTTTTTGGCTAAGCCGTGGTGTGACAATCCAAGGCTGGTCAAATTTTAAAAAATTTGCAACCTTTGTTTTTACTTATATATTTTATTAGCATTATTAATTTGATCATGTTGTGTTCAGTTCCTGAAGTGTGCCTCTGACTGCGTCACTCATATGTAATTTCATTGTCCCTGTAGAATTAATCTGTTTAAGTGCCTTTTCTTAGATGTTGTTTGTGTGCATGAGGTTAAACTTGCAGGTGGGATTTAGGATTACACTGTAATTGTCCTGTTTCAAAACATGCTCATGCCTCCGGCATAGACTAAGACTAATCTAATTACTCTGTTTTGTTTGTCTTTACAGTCGGGACGCATTGACAAATCCTACCCCACAGTGTGTGGTCACACAGGCCCCGTGTTAGACATTGACTGGTGCCCTCACAATGACCAGGTCATCGCCAGCGGCTCTGAAGACTGTACAGTGATGGTAAGGTTTGCCTGTACACCTGAACTCAAACCTTTTAATTGAGTGAATGCTGTATCACACAAGAGACATTAGATTACTAACTTTTATTGCAAAAGGCCAGGCTATTGTAAGCCAGGGATGGTTGCAGACCTCACCCTCTGGATTAGATTAGGCTGAAATATGTGTTGCAGGAATCAGTGCTGGGGAATGATTTAGCTGTTTGTTGTGCTTAAGTCACTGACTTTTTTTTGTCTTCCTTTCTTTTGAAAGACTTTTTTCTGTAGCTGTAGTTTCCTCCATATGTCCTTATTTGGCTGGTTATGTGGGCTGAAATTAGTGTGCCGCCTGTTTAGTCCGCTACTGATTCCTCACGTGAAAGTCCTGACTTCCTGGTAAACTGTGTATTACTGGCATATTCATGTCATGTGTGCAGAAGTACAAGTCATGCAATGGCGACAGGAGCCATAAAGAGTTTGTCTTTTATAGCATTTGATCTTCAAACGGAAAGTTCATAGCCTAAATAAACTCTCTCTGATGTTTAGATTAGGTGGAATTGTGTATAACTAATATAAACAACAAACTATTAGATATTTACCATAATGTGTGCAGAGTTATGCCATTTGCTATCACAGAGAATGGAAATCATATGAACAGGCCATTTGCTTTTAATTTGTACATTAAAAACATTGCCATGCTAAGAAAAGGTAGTTAATGAAATGAAGACAGATCCTACATAGGGATCATCTAAAAGAGTTTACAAAAATAAGAAAGGTCACAGATCAGGAATTCAATCAAAAAATAGTGACAGAGTAAAAAATGATTTTTAGTTTGATATGAACAGTGAGTTTATGGGCAGATATCAATATAAGCAACATGTTTTGTCACCTTAAAAGAACAGGTTTGCACAAATATGAAGCATTATTCAGAATGCTGTTCACCACAGTATTCAACTTCCAACCATGTGTAACTTTACTTTATAAGTCCAAACAACTCCAAAGCCATGTATTATGTTTAGATAGATGAAAAGTTTCATCAAGCAATTATAAAAAACCCTTTTATTTTTAAATTTGTAATCCCCCACCAATCATTGAATGATATGCTGTTGATAGCCACTGAATTCTTAGTCACTGCTGCCTCCCTCAGGTTTATTTTGGTAACTACAAGTTATTGGTTTCTACACTAACAATTGGTATGCTAGAGTTGAAAACTGACATTTTGTTAAACACACCCACAAAAAAGAATTGTTCCTTTTCTGCCCTCTGTCATATTCATGTCCTCCGCAGGTGTGGCAGATTCCCGAGAATGGCCTCGTCACATCCATGTCTGAACCAGTGGTGGTACTGGAGGGCCACTCCAAGCGGGTTGGCATAATCACATGGCATCCAACGGCACGCAATGTCCTTCTTAGTGCAGGTCAGCTCTCTCTCTGTCTTTGAATCTTAAAATTGATGCTGCTGTAATGTAGCTGTTCTCAGAGTTGGCTGTCAGACCTGCTGAAATTCACTCTAAACACATCATGATGGTTGCTGACTCAAAAATACTGTGTGGGACTGTGATGTGCTGCTCACCTTTACTTCCCTCTCGCCAGGTTGTGACAACCAGATCATCATCTGGAATGTGGGCACAGGTGAAGCCATAATCACCCTGGAGGACATGCACCCTGACGTAATTTACAATGTGTGCTGGAACCGCAATGGTAGTCTTATCTGCACCGCCTGCAAGGACAAGTTCATCCGTGTCATCGACCCCCGCAAGGAGACGATTATTGCTGTGAGTTCTTTTTAAAGATTAATTCAAGTCATCCAAACAAGAACAGTCCATATATGAATATAAACCCGCAATTACTATAATACAAAATGATAATAAATTGTTCAGGAAAAAGTGACTCTATACCATATGCTTCACTATACAGGAGAAAGAGAAGGCACATGAGGGTGCCCGACCCATGAGGGCCATTTTCCTGGCTGATGGCAACATCCTCACCACAGGTTTCAGTCGCATGAGTGAGAGACAGTTGGCCCTCTGGAACATTGTAAGTTGCTCCATGAATGCTGATGGCACTACATCAGTTCAGTTCTGCTATACATGTCATATAAAATGTAATTTATGTTTAATGTCCATGTTGGAATTAAGAACCTGCAATGCATGATTCCCACCACACTTCAGAGAATGTTTTTAATTTTAAGTCAATAGTACTAACGAGGCTGTACGCTTGTTAAACAAACACCATGTTCACAATTTTACTAATTTGGAATCTGCTACATTATTCATAGCTTTGACAAGTGCAGTCATCTTTTTCCTGTTTTTTAAGTCTGTTATGTTTTTTTTAAGGTCTCACTTTGCTATAGTCTCTCAGGCAGAAGTCTGAGATCTAGTTCTGCTTTTTCTTTCTCAGCAAAACATGGAGGAACCCCTAACTGTTAATGAGGTGGACACCAGCAACGGAGTGCTCCTGCCATTCTATGACCCAGACACCAATGTTGTTTACATCTGTGGCAAGGTAAATTTCCTTTTAAACACTCCATCAAGCATTATTATAACAGCATGATGTTGCAGGTCTGAATTTGACTTCCACATAGCAAAATAAATGACTAACTCTTCTTTTTTTTGTCTTGACAGGGTGACAGCAGCATCCGTTACTTTGAAATCACAGATGAGGCTCCATATGTCCACTTCCTCAACACCTTTGTCACCAAGGAGCCCCAGAGGGGCATGGGCTACATGCCCAAGAGGGGTCTTGATGTTAATAAATGCGAAATTGCAAGGTAAACTAAGAAGCCAATTAAATCTAATGTGCAATTCCTAGTTTCACCACTATGAGGCAGAATGTAATTGTATTATGAATACTAACCTCAGGACCATCCACAGAGAACTGTTCTAAAACAGTCTGTAGCCTTTTGTGTTTAATAACACACTGAAACTGTGGATAATTTGGTTTGGGTTTGTGTGTTGCCAGGTTTTATAAACTGCATGAGAGGAAGTGTGAGCCCATTGTGATGACTGTACCTAGAAAGGTAAGTCTTCATCCTAAATGGCCACTTTGCACACAGTTACCTGAAATCTAATTTTCTTCTTAAAACACATGAGAACTTGTTTAATAATGTGTTACAGAATTTTCCTTACACTTTGTCACTCTGTCCTTCCACCTCAGTCGGACCTGTTCCAGGACGACTTGTACCCAGACACAGCTGGACCAGAAGCTTCTCTGGAGGCTGAGGAGTGGTTTGAGGGCAAGAATGGAGATCCCATCCTCATCTCTCTCAAGAATGGCTACGTCCCAGGCAAGAACCGTGAATTCAAGGTGGTAAAAAAGAACATTTTGGACCACAAGGTGACCAAGAACACCGAGAACTCAAGCCCTGCCAACAAGTCTGTCTCCCCAACTCCGTCAGCTGTGAGTATATGCTTCTTTTTTTTTCTCTCTGATAAGTATCTGATAAATGTAAACAAGAATACAATGAACAAGATCACAAACAATTTGCATTCAGTAGCAGGACAACAATAGATTTTCCTCTGATTGACAATAGACAAGGAAATTCACTGTGGACTGCATCAGGGCTGAATCCAAATATTATGAATTAATTTTCGTTATGATCTGCCTACAACAGTCCAAAACTAGACATCCATTTTACTCTTAAGACAAAGACAAACAGCAGCTTGTTACTATTGACAATCTGGAACCAGAGAATGTTTGTTATAGTTATACATTGAAGTGCTTATTTACATAAGTTGGCTAAGAAAAGTCTTTCCCCTCCAAAAACCATCTGATATCAGTGTGTGTGTCTCTAAAACTCAGTCATAAATGCCCCTGACTGCTGGCCATAACTCTTTGTAGCGCGTTGTGTTAGGCAGATAGACTGTGTAAGGAGCAGGGTAGATTATTGGCTGTCTTGACTTGGTGGTTTGTAGATGTTGTTCAATTTACTCTCTGACCCACAAACTAAGGTGCCTATTGCTGCTCTGGGCGCCTGCTGCTGGGCGTCCTGCCGCACTTCACCCACAACTCAGCCAACCTTCTGGGTCCCAGCCCATGTGTGTCTCTGCAGTTCTGCTCTGTAATCACAGCCCACTGGGCTCCAGTGCTGGCGGAACATGTTAACCCTTAGAGTACCAGGCCCTGCCACATGGCATATAAAGTCCAAGACTGCAGGCGGCACTTGGCACAGGAAGTGTCTGGTGCTGTATTGAGACACGTATTACAATAGAAATGTGTATAAGCATGCCAAATAAGTCTCTCTCATGTCTACCACAGAAATCTGAAACCAAGCTGGAGGAGATCTTGAAAGAAATCAAATCCCTCAAGGACCTGGTCAGCAGTCAGGAGAAACGAATCATCCAACTTGAAGAGCAAATGTCCAAAATTGCCATTTAAGGACCCTGTATCTGACCCGCTACAATTCAGGACGTTCCATTGGCTGGGGGTGGATGGGTGGGACCTCAGTGACTGTTTTGTCCGGGTACTGCCTAGCAAATATCCCTAGCAACATTCCAGATGAACTTTTTCTTAGCCAGCCCCGACCCTCAGTTTAACACAGGTGAAATAAGGACGTGTGGCAAATTTAGCAGAAAATACTCTTGCTTTTTGTTAACAAAGGACTTCTTTTATTCTGTGGCAGTCATTTTATTTTGTCTACTTGTATAAAAAGGTCTTACATAATTATTTCTGTTTTAAAATAAACTCCAATGTCAACAGTTCCCATTTACTATTGTTATACCCAAATATTTTTAAGTAGTTATCAGTGTTCACCATGCCCCAAAATTATGTTGCCAAATTAGAAATTTTGTTTACACCTCTTTAACAGTATTTCTCTCTCTTTGTGGGAATATTCAAAGCGCAAACAAGGATGCTCTGTGCAGTAGACTGGTTATGCAAAGAGGAGACTTTCATCACTAATTGAGATGATTTAAATAAACTGAATTGAGCTTCCATTACCTTGTAGTTAAAAACAAATAAATTCTGATTGACACACTGAGCTGCCACAGTCTACAACAAGTACTCAGATTTGTCATAAATGCCAGATTCTTGCTGACTCTAATGAGCCTACACAAATCAGCACCTGCTTTCTGCTGTTTTTTTTTTTTTGTTTGTTTTTTTGTTTTTTTCATTCCTGTATTTTTTTTCTGTCATTCTGACTGTGGACACAATTGTCCATGTAAACATGCATTCCTATCTTGTTTCATTAATATGCACTGCCGCTTCTTGGTGTAGGGAAAAAAGCTCCTGAAGATCCTCTTCTTGTAAAACTCTCTACTGTAGTGACTCGGTTACACTGGGTGGTGGTTGTTGTGACATTTTATGTCCCATGGAAAGACCAAACTTGTGCATTTCTAAATTCTTGCAGAAAAAAAACATCTTTTATTTCTGCTTTGTCTTTGGTAAGAGGCTCAGTCAGCAGCCTCAGTGGTTCATATGGGTTTGTTCAACACACAGATGTAGTCAAGTGTAGTGTTATTTTCTGTCATTGTTCCTTTGCATCACATCTGGATTTTCTGTGCAAGCAAAACAGGAACTGATATGAAATGATCACACATTGACTTGACTGTTTGAAACCATCTGGTGATAAAACTGGAGATTGCTACACAAACTGTTCATGATCAACCTTAACAGCCTAGATTGTGTGTGAATATGTGCCTCGTGTCTTTGTCCCGTTGGGCAACTCCCACTATGGTTGTTCCTGCTTTGTTTTTGTTTTTTTTTTATTTGAGGGGTTTATGAAATGGATTCAGAGTACAATGTCCAAGACTCATCTCTAACTTGGATGAATTGAATGATTGGGTTATTACATCACTGTTAATTTTAGCCTGTTTCTTGTTCCAGCTGTGCTTATATCCCTCTTAGCACATCCACTTCTGGGGTTTTTTTTTTTTTTTTTTGAAGCTTATTTCTCAGATCTTCCTAAGCCAATCAAAAAAGAGGAACCATTGTCCAATTTGAGCTGTTTTTCTACAATAAAAGCTCTAGTTTCTCCATGCTTCAGATTTGTTTCCCAGTGTGAAGGGGAGGCAGTGGTTCAGTCTGTTCTTTGCCTTCAATAATTACCACTGTAAAGACCTGAAAGTGCCATAGAGGTGACCATGGAAGTGTTTTTAGGCGATTGTTGAGAGTAGATTGGTGTAGTAAATGGAAGTTGATAGCTGCCCAGATTTTAAACCACTTTGAGGTGCTATATTTAGTACAGGCACTATGTTCAAAGGACACTGCTTTTAAAGTACTGTATGCCAGCCACGTGGATGACATCATGAAGTCCTGCCAATCCATCTCACAATACACCAGGCAGGCAGCATTATTTTTCAGGGTTTGTTCGAAGCATCGTGCCCCTGACTTTTTGACACCTTCCACCTCGGTACGGGTATTCAAACCATCTTGTAAATGATGTCACACCGAGAAGCTGTCACCTGAACAAGCAGCCTTTTGAGACATTGTGGCTTGAAGATGCCATTTGAGCACTGAGTTATAGAATATTAGTGATAGGGAAATCTGCAGAGTGCTACAAAAATGTGAGTCTGAAGCAAATTTTACTGCCCTATCTTTTATATCAGACTACCACTCTATGGATTCTTTAAAGCACTGTGGGCATGAGAGCTGCGTTTCGAGGAGTATTAGTGAATAGCAATCCAAAGGGACACTGTAGGTGGGAGAAGTGTGTAGTTGAGAGATAGATGTATGTTTGTAATTAAGGTCTAGAAAAATGAAAGCTGTGTAAATAACATGACCATGTCTTCTGTTTTTTTTTTTTTGGTTTTTTTGTGGTTGTGCTGGAAGTGGGTATTTGTGTGGGGAGGTGGGTTTTAAATGTTCCCCCTTGTCTTTGTTCCCTGCACCTTGCCATGATGCATCATGAGAAAAGCAGAGCCTCTGTAGTATTGGAGGTTGTATGAATATCAAAGAAAATCAAACCAGGATGAAGTCTCATGTCGAGGTCTGCTCAGCATTTTTGATCATTATTCTTGCTTCAAGTATCAAACATTGATTATTAAAAAAAATGAATAAAGAGTTTTTAAAATGGTACAGGTTTGAATTGGCACTACTAATTTGTTTACATATGTTTTGCTGTTTTTTTGGATGTTTTGATTTTATTAGACTAGACGTATCTTTAAAGGATAAGGCTGACATTATTGAATATTCTTGACACCATAAGACAAAAATCCAATATGTTAGTCTGACTCTTTATACAGTACAAATTCTATATCTTGTCTGTGGATCTCAACTCCAAACCTGAGCGCTGGCGTTTTTGTTTGTATTGATTTTGTTTGATTGTATCATTTTTAAAGTTCAAAAAACAGTTTCTGTTTTGGTAAGTTGACATGTATTCTTCCTGTTTACACATTCACATGCACAAAACATTCAAAAGCAGGTCATCAAAAAGCAAGATACGAATAAACTTGTCTACCAACTGATAAAAATGGGTATAAAATGCTATACTATTTCACTGTGTTGTAATACATAAGTCTTTGTAACTTCATCAGTTGTAAATGAAAAATGAAGGTAATCTTGATCGAATTCACTCAAATCTTTTGGAAAATATACCTTTATGTCCTATGAATTACCACATGCTTAAACTCTGTGTATCATCATCTCACATTGTCTGTCAAAATAACTGGATGGAGTAAGAAAGGAGGAACAAGCAGCCTTAAATAGATGCCTTGCATATTTAGAGACGTACCCAGAGATAATTGCTCATAAACGACCAAAAAGATTCATGTGTTTGCTTTGTACATGTGTTTTACAATGAAAGGGGTTCTTTCGCTTTGCATTGGTCTTGTATGCCTTGTAAAGATACACTGTAATCAACAAGGACTTAATTAGAGAGGACTCAGTGGGAGGCAGAGGAGGCCCGGGACTCACCCAGCCAAGTACAGAAATACCCCTTTCCCTGAAACATGGGACTCAAGTACTGAAGTGCAACATCTTTGCAGTTTGTTTTATAGTAGAAAGCTCAGGCTGAGCTGTGTTCGTCAGTTTGAGTCAAACGTTAAATGGATCATGTTTATATTCATCCATTCAGCTATTATCAAATGTCACATCTACATGGCTGCTCTCTCTGTAATAAATGACAAAAAAAAAGTTCAGTCCCAAATGGCTGTTCCATAAGTGTAGGAGGATGAAGACTGATGATGGGAGGCAGAGAAAGAGGGAGGAGAGGCTGAAAATAGAGGGCTGGGCATCAATTTGCAGTAAGGAGCCTGTTCTCAGAATAACTTAGCAGAGAGGGTGGATGCTCAGCAGCTCTTTTTTACTCTTACTTTCCTCTTGTTACTTCTCCTTTTTTCCTCCTTTCCTCCAGCACTGCAGCAGATAAACTAAGGATATCATTGTCTGTAAGTATATATTTAATTTTGCTATGAATTTAACCTGGATGTTATCAAGAAAGAAAAAGGTATAGCTTTTTTTTCAGGCCTTTCTGTATCTACACTGACACAATATTGTAGCATTTAAATAAAGATTCAAATGTTATGATCCATTTGGTTTATACATGCAACTACATACTCTTTCTCATGTGCATGTATTGTACTGTGCAATTTTAAACTCCTTGAGAATTTCTAGATTCTCTTCGACTCTACCACTGTACCATGTTTATTGCACATATACCCCTTCACATTTATATAACTGCTAATATTATTTTGCTTATTTTGCATGCAAAGCATATGGCCAGTTTCTAATATTTGATACATCACTAGAAAAAAATCATAAAATAGTGAAAACAATATTCAAATAACATATGTAACAACTCTTCTAGATTTTGTCATTCCTACTTCTGTATGTTCATCTAAGCAAGGTCATAATAGTAATAGATTGCATTATACTGTTTTATTCTTACTTTGACTGGAAACCTCTTCCATGCCTGTTAAAGTCCATTAGGTGACTTTCTTAAACTGAGTTCTCAATTTCATCATCTACTCTTATTCTGTACTAATCTTCAGTATTTTTTTAACTCTTGATGCCAGGACGTGATGTTTATAGTGTTGAATGTGCTAAGTTTTTATCTATCAGTACGTTTTGAGGTGGTGTAATCTTTGAGCTTTGTCTCTGTTGTGTAGGCACGTTTCACTCAGTCTAAGCTTTTTACTGCAAGCACATGTATGATACAGTCATAGAGTTTTGCAAATGCTTTTTTGTAAATTTTGAGATTTAGGAGAAAATCTAAATCCAAAGAGTCTGAGAGGTTAATTACTGAAATGCAACAAAATGGAGTAATTGCATATCTGGATGGCCTTCATTTGAAGGTAAAGTCAGCCCTCTGCTGGAGTACAGGAAATGTAATTATGGCTGTAATTATGGGGATTCAAGGGGCAGTGTCATCCTGGAGTTGTACATCCAAGAATATGGAGTCGCAGTCACCCATCTGGTGCAGCAGAGTAAATACTGTATGTTTGACCACACAGGCAGGGGGGTTTCACACTCTCCAATCTAAATCAAAGGAGCAGCAGCTTCACTTTAGCATGATGCTGATTAGAAGCTTGTCTTGACAGCATAGCACTTTGTAATTGCACACTGTTAAGAGTTAAACAGGTTTTAAATGGTAACAGACTGAACTCTGCAGTTTTCTGTGTTAAAGTTTGACTTCACGCTGAGATAGAGAGAAAATAATGAGGAAAAAAAAAATAACACTGGGTCAGAAAGTTTATTCAGTGGAGGCAGAAATATCCTCACTGGATGTGTGCTGCTGTGGGCTGGTGTACAGTGTAAATACAGAGGCCACAGCAGCAGCTCTCCCATGCCTCTGTGCACCCTTTGGAATATAGCTTCCTCCTGGCTTTGGTGTGGTGGATGGGTGGCCTCCCTCTACTTTACAAATTATAAGGCCCTCAGCACCAAACTCACTGTCTCCACCCCAAATAAGTAATGGCTACTCTGCTGCCTGCTAAAATAGATCTGTGGCAAGACAAGGAACGACAGCAAACCTAACCAAAAAAAAAAAAAAAAAAAAAAAGAAAAAAAAAACCCTGAGTCAATATGGATACTGGAGATGCTATTTCAGATGCTATGTGTCAATGGTATGACAAACCTCCTGACCTCCTGAAGCTTGTTAGTGGTTCATCAGTGGCAAGAAAAATCTATAAGTGCCACAACTTGGTTAAACAAATACAACAAATAAGTTAAAAAATATCTGCAACACAAAGTATATTTATTCTTTATAACTTCTCTCTAGCCCAGTGATAGGTGTACCCCTCTTCTCACCCAGTATCAGCCCACAGTGACCCTGGATAAACAGTAGATCATAGATGGATGAATGGAAACACCCCCCTCTTTTCTGTTTTAGTATGAATTAAACACACATGTCGCAACATGCAAATTAGTGAGATTTAGATGTGCTGATATATCTTTACCCAGAGCCAGGATAGATGCATAGTCTTTATGCTAAGCTAAGCTAATTACCTCCCAGCTCTATCATCTGAAGGAATGCACAGAAGCCAAATGAGTGTATTTCCTGGGTTACTAAACAGTTTCTTTAAATGGAGTCAAGCCACATGTTTACAGATCCCTGTACAAATCAGATTTGCTGATGATGGTTTTGTTGTTGTTGCAGGACTCAGAAGTAAAGATGAAGTCCCACGTAGTGTTTCACATCACCTGTGTGGCCCTGCTCTCTCTGTGGTGTAGTGTGTGTCACTCCACTCCTCTGTTCTACAACGTTTCCCTGGACGGCAGTGGTGATGAAGCAGAGCTGGAACTACTTTTTCCAGTCTCCTTCTCCACCCGGGCACCTGTTCAGATTACCACAGCTACTGGAGCCCCTACCCTTACTAACACCATCACCACCACCATGGTCCGCCTGAAGGACTTTGTCCTAACCCGAGTAGTGGACTTCCTGCAGGAGAATTTGCTGATCATCATTGTTGTGACCTCTCTCCTCATTGTCATGGTCTTCATCATCTGCTGTGCCTCTGCCATGAGTCATAAACGCAAGCTGGAGGCCTACAAGCCCCCACCCCATCCGCCCAAGAAGTATGTGGCTGATAAAACTGGTGGACGGAAGAATTCAAACGACCTCCAGGACAGGCCGTACGCCGTCGATCACGTCAAGAGAGTCCAGACTCAGAGCGTGGCCTCGCCCAAGAACCTGCGTGTGCCCTCCAAGGCTCTGGTGGGAGAGACAGGGAGAGAGGCCAGGTCGTCACCTCGCCAGGAGGTGAGAAAGGTCAGGGAGGCAGAGGAGGTGGACAAGCGGAGAGAGGAACCCAAGCACAAAGAGCCAAAATTGAAGCACAGGGAGGAGGTGCAGCAGAGCTCCAACCCCAGCACCAGCTCCGGTCAGCCGGTCTGCACCTGCCACCTGAAAAAGTCCCACCATTAGGGCAAGATCAAGGATGCTGATGAAAAAGGAGGTGAAATAAAATGTTTCAACTATAACATAAGACCAAGACAGGTTGGGATCAATTTTGAATGGTTGGTTATTCTGCAGAAATGGGTAAAATGTCAGAACATTTTAATTAGGAAAAACCATTTTACAGAGGAAAATATAGTTACAGATTTTGTTGGTCATTTGTTGTTAGGAGTGACAGCAGTACTGCCGCATTCTTAACCGCTTAAGATATTCAATAACAAAACATAGTAAATACTCCCGTATTTTTAATACAGAGATTTATTACTTTATATGCCTGCCAAGACAGAGGAACCTCCTCAGTATGTCCTGCTGTATGTCACGATGTCGTTCTCACAGCTAAGAGACCTGGCTCAGTCAGTCCAGTACACTTGACTTTTTGAACATGATAGGTAACAAGAGATGTCTTCATATTTACATTCATAATTACTTAATTTTGTTCCCATTTTGTTTTGTTTTTTTTTACATCATATCATATTGTACTTTTACTTTAATAACCTATTTTACAAAGTTTTACACTATTTGCAACCCTGTTATTTTTTTTGGTCAAAGTAAAAACATAAATTTGCTTATTGTTTGCATATTTATTTGGCCTTTAGCATTTGGTATAAAAACTTTGTAAACAGGGATTTGTATGTTTCTTAAATATCTAATACTTATGTATAAAATTGTTATTTTTAATGTATCCATTTGGAGAGTGAGTCAAAAACTTGAGGCCAGGGATAAACAGTTGCTCTGTTTTGCTGGTTTGAATACTCTGTTCCATTGAACCTCGGGCTGCTTGCAGCCCTCAGAAATGTTTCCAGACAGATGTTTCCGCTTTTTGTTTACAAATTTATTTTCCTTAACTTTAATAAAACTGTTGATATCGATGTTTCTGTCATTACTGAAAGTGCAGCAATGGAAATGCAGCTCTGAAGAAACCTACAATTAGACACAGTGAGGAAGGACTAAAACAAAAAGAGGACGCTCACTAGTTGCATCTGATCAGTATAACGTGTCATTTTTGGGCTGTGTACACTCAGAAATCATAAGTAACTATTGTAAAGGTAGTTAAAGGTAAATCTGCTCAGTGGAGACACAAACTGTCCTGTAACAACATTTCAAGCTCAAGATGTGAAAACACACAACACAGGAACACTGGCTCCTCCATCGTTTTCTGGTCGGTGAGCCACCTGGCACCACACACACACACATCACACACACACACACACACGTATAAGCACAAATGCTGCAGATGGTATTAAAATCTACAGGTGACGAGAGCCCCCCTTTGTCCTCCACTGGCTACTCTACAAGATTGTTTAAATATTTCAACAGCTGTAAACCAGATACATACAGATCCCTTTGCTATAAAACATGAGCTCATCTATTGTTTGTACAAATCTTGGAGACACTGATTTGATCCAGGATAATTTGAACAAAAAGTCAAATAACTTTCCATATTTCGAACAAACAATGACATACTGCACTCATGTGAACAGTGCAAGTATTGATTTATCAAGTATTCATGTTGCTTCTTAAATGAATTACATCCTCCACGTCCATCTTGACATGGGTGCATACTGATACTAAAATGTATCATTCAAATCCAGTATCGACAGATTAAATGTAAGTTAATATTGTTAAAAATACCTGATGCTCAAACCAGTTTTGAATCAAAAACGTGGATCAACTCGCCAAAGATCAAACGTCACAGATGACAGCTGAAAAGCAGGCATAACCCTGTGGCTGCTGTAATGTGAGCCCAAATAGAGCCTTGCGGGTCAGATTGCCCACTCTTTTGTCAACGAGGTGCTAAATAATTCGAGTTAATACTACCCCTTCACTTTTACTCATCCCACCAGGTGACAGGGAGACTCTTGGCCACACAACCCACCCAGCAATGCTCTGTCATGAGATTCACTGGCTGTTTGACTTTTAGGAAACAAACAGAAGGGAATATTTCAGACACCTGTGTTGCTCCCGTTTTTTCTTTTAACATTTATTTTTTGCTGAACCTCTTTCTCTGTGTATTTTGACTCTTTTTACCATCTGCCACTGACAAACAACAGACCCTGTTAATCAATTTGAATGGTGAAGAGGATCCAGAATAGGTAATACAGCACCTTAAGGCTGTCGTTAAACTTTGATGAGCTTCTGCCTGGAATTCTCAGCAGCGGCGGTGGTTACGTTCAGCCAGAGAGACAGTGGATCATGTAGGGTCCATGGGGAAACACACCTGCTGATCCCTTCAGAGGAGCAGATAATACAGGAATAGAAGAATGGTGAGTGCTCACACGTTTATCTATTGGTGACTATACATTACTCCTAATGTACAATGTAACGACAGGGGTGCGGAACTCTTGCTTCACAGCAAGAAGGTTCCGGGTTCGAATCCCTGGGGTCTTTCTATGTGGAGTTTGCATGTTCTCCCTGTGTCTGGGTGGGTTTTTCCTAGATACTCCGCTGTCTTCCTTTAATACAGTGAATAAGTAAGTGAGACACCATCTCTCCTTCATTGTTCCTTGCAGTGAGTCATGCTTTGGTGCAGATGTGGTGCCCTACTGGTTCTCTGCGTCTTTCCACTAGTCTGCCTCACAATGTCTTCCTGTCCTCCCGGCTGCTGCTGTCCTCGCCCAGGACTTCTGGTTTTGTGCGAGACCCTGGGTCTCAGGTCACTCCCACGATCTGTCCCTCTCAGCACCTCAGCTCTATCTGTGGCCAGAAACCAGCTGTGTAACGTGGATCACCTGCTCCAGCCCTTCTCCGGCCTCCAGGAGCTCAGCCTCAGTCATAACCTGCTGGCACGTTTCCCTCGTGGGCTCCCTTCCAGCCTGGAGTCACTGCTGCTGCAAGAGAACCGCATCACTTACATCACCTCAGGAGCCCTGAGGCAGCTGCGGAACCTCACTCGTCTGGATCTGGAGGACAACCGCATCCGTGCCATACAACCCGGGGCACTTGAGGCTCTTAACAAGTTGCAGGTGTTGACATTGAAGGGGAACAAGCTTACACACCTCCCTCTGAATCTCCCTCCATCGCTCACCCATTTAGACCTTTCTGCTAACTGCATCACTGCCCTAGACCTGCCCTCATTGTCTTCCCTGGTCAATCTGCAGGTCCTCAAGATCAACAGCAACTGCCTGCGCTCCGTCCCAGAGAGTGCCTTCGACAGCCTGCCACGTCTCAGATCCGTGGACCTCAGTAACAATCTGTGGGTGTGTGAGTGTGACATTTTGTATCTTTACCGCTGGCTGCTGAGCACCAGGTTGAAGATGGCCACAGACCTGGAGTGCACCGAGCCTGTCCATCTCGCTCACCGTCTGCTTCTGAACCTCTCTGTCATGGCTATCTGTCCTCAGGTCCTGAAGTCAAATGAGAGGATGCACCAGCTGGACTCCAGCTCTGCACTGAAGAGAAAACTGGAGACACTGAGGGAGAAGCCAGCAGTACAAAGCTCATTTGAAAACACGAGGGATGTGGGAGACTTGTCAGAGCAAAGATCAACAGAAACCACTGCTGGACTCCTTCACAAAGCTCGTGTATTACCTGAACACTACACTTTAGAGACCCTTACCTATGAGGAGTGCTTATCACTAAATCAAACACAGTCTGAGAGCCCATCCCATTTAAAACCTACTGTTTTTATCCTAGATGGGGAGCAGAAATGCCAGGAAAACACCACAATTTGGTACCCACAAAGTAACATAATTACTGAAAGCACACAATATTTGCTTTCCACAAATAGAGATGCATCCTTCCCCACTCCTGACCCACAACTGTTCACACAACAGGACTCTGCAGTGATCATCTCTCTGCTGGCTGTGTTGTGTGTATTAGTAGCTCTTCTAATGCTGGCAGTGCTACTTGTATTAAAAAAGGTACTTCTGTGCCAACAGAGAGTGGCTCCCCTTGATGCAGGATCTGGTGGATAACAACAACAAGGGCACATTGTTTTAATTTATTTAATTCACAGTATGCACACAATCTCATACAATATCCTGTAATATGTTTTTGTATTTGTACATACAAAGGATACACAACTGTATTTTTCATACTGAATCCTCCACAAGGGACCAGTGATTTTCTACAGTCATGCCAAAATAAAGCCTGAATGCCAAAAAACATACAAAACAAAAAACACAACTCAACTTTTAGCTTCTAATTTATGATGCATCTCATTTGAATTCTGTGTTGAAAAGCACCACAAAGTAGCAACAGTGTTTTGCCCCTCTCTTTAAAATAAAGGACTGGAGTCGTCTTGTATTCACAATGAACTCCTAACTCCAAAATCAGCATCAATCAGCAAATATTTCTGATCACAAACACACGAAAAGCACTGACACCTGGCACATGTACAACAAGGGAATCAAGAGTCTAAACCATCCAGAACTCCCAGACAGATGCAAGACCCGTGACATCCTATCTTCCAAACAGCACTACACTGCTGTGAGACATACGTTGGTGCAGAGACATCGACGATACCCCCAAAATGGACAAACAATATTAGCTGCTGGCTTTGATGCGTTCCTCCTACTTGTCCTGTTGTTTCAGTCTGTAGTCTGACAGCGCTGCTTTTATAGCATCTTCTGCAAGCACTAAAACAAAAACAGTGAAGAGGTTTTAGAGTCACTACCAGAACAAATGCAACTGCAGTAAAAGCTTCGATTTCCCTGAAATAAATACAGAAATATAGTATGAGTGAGAGACATGGATATAATCTTATATTATGGCATAGATCTTTTTTTTTTTTTTTTAAACAGTAGTATGTTTGTTTGTACTACAACTCATGAAAATAAATACTCTGAAATTGTCTTCATATCTGTTTTGGCTAATCCAACTAATTATATCACTGATTAATCAAAGTATTTTGTTGCATTACTGCACAAATTATGCACAAAATACCAACCTTGCTTACTCATTTGCAGCCACCATGAGGTGCTGAAGGCCAGTTTTGTATTGTGTCCATACATATGGAGAACTATAAGTAGGTGGGAAAACTTAACCAAAGTAACCATAATACCGAATGAGGTAGAAATAATATTTTATGTCTATGATAAGTAGCAATAAAGCTGTTATGGAGACTAGTAGTGATCTGAGAGCCATGTTGTGGTTTTTCCTTCTATTTGTCACCAATCAGTATATTCATTAAGTTTTAAGGAGCATTATCTGTCGT
This sequence comes from Mastacembelus armatus, assembly GCF_900324485.2. Taxonomy (NCBI): domain Eukaryota; kingdom Metazoa; phylum Chordata; class Actinopteri; order Synbranchiformes; family Mastacembelidae; genus Mastacembelus; species Mastacembelus armatus. The sequence goes on from NC_046641.1 coordinate 12,891,274, forward strand.
CTTCTGCTTCCTTGCCTTTAACTTACTGGAGCAGTGAAGCTTGACTGGAGGAAGGCAGAGTTCTTTGGCAATGTCTGAGTTCTTGATCTTCAGAGCTTCATCAACCTGCAGGAGGAAAGCTGGTTAACCAGTTACACAACCAACACAATAAAGCACAGTAGCCTTATAAAAGGCTGGAATTGACTCACCGACTTCCCCTTCACCCACTCTGTCGCTAGAGAACTGGATGCAATGGCTGATCCACAGCCAAATGTCTTGAATTTCGCGTCTATAATTTTACCATTTTCATCCACCTGTATCTGAAAACAAGACAGTAGAAAAAGTAAGGACGGTGAAAGTCGTGGCAGCGTGTAGTTAAACTGTAATCCCTGCTTTTCACCTCCGATTTACCTGAAGTTTCATGACATCTCCACAGGCTGGTGCACCCACCAAACCAGTCCCCACATTCTTGGAGGTTTTGTCCAGAGAGCCCACGTTCCTTGGGTTTTCATAGTGGTCCACCACCTGCAGCAAAACCACAAATACAGAAAGAAAACTGTTACTGTTCAGTTGCTTTAGGTCACTTCTTCAAAAAAGGACAGGACGCTGCTGTTAAAGTCAGTTAACTAGCTAACACCTGACGACACTTACTGCCAACTTCAACATGTAACTACTTAGTTAGACTGAGGTCATATCGCTTTGTTGGTCTGAAAACATTTTTGCTCGGTTACCTTTTTGTGATACGAACAGATGTTATTCAGCTCCGGTATGAAAAGTCGTCTGCTGAATAACGACAGCGAGGTAGCGGCAGACTTTCGTAAAGAGACCGTCGCCATGTTCACATACCGATGATAGACGGAAATCAACGACTGAGCACGAGTGAAGACAACCATTTTCTGTTGACAAACAAGTGTAGACGGCGGGGTTCACCGGCCGAGCAGCGCCCACTAGCGGCGGGCAGGGGATAGATAGATAGATAGATAGATAGATAGATAGATAGATAGATAGATAGATAGATAGATAGATAGATAGATAGATAGATACTTTATTCATCCAACCTGGGGGAAATTCAGATTGTCCTGTAGCACTTATATTTACTCTAACATAGCAATTTCACGATAAAATATAATAAACAGATAAATGCACCCAGTCAATAACATATAACATAAATAGCATAAATAACATAACAGTTAGTATTAAAAAGTCTAATGGCTGTGTTTAACACGTGTAAAAGATATATTAATTATGTTTTTAGATATCCTAAACTTGACCTGTCCAGGGTGTACCCCTGCCTTACACCCGAGAGAGAGCTGGGATATGCTCCGGCAGGTCCCCGTGACCCTGATTCAGGAAAAAGCGGGTATAGAAGATGGATGGATGGATGGATGGATATCCTAAACTTATATCTGAAAATTGGAGTTCTGATTAGTCAAAATGTTATTGTGGATAGCTGGAATTCAAATTGTGGAGAGTCTAAATTGAGCTGTAGTTCTCAATAAGCAATTCTTACTAGTCCAAATGTCACTGCAAATATCTGTAATCACAGTTTGGACTAGTCAAAATGTTAATGCAGGTGTCTTAGAAGTAGTGATGGGCAGGTGAAGCCTCATGAAGCTCTTTCCTTCTAATTATGTCGGAAAGCATTCAAAGCTTCAAGGCTTCAGTCTAACTAAGAACAGTGACATCTGGTGGCTAACAGGCCAATCAATCCCATGTCAGCAACAAAAGTTCATAAAAGACTGTGGTCGTTTTAATCTGCTAGTGAGTCTATACAAACAAGACCAGCGCTCTTTCCTGCTGCAGCTTTGCAACTGATTATGGTGTTTGGATGAACACAGAAACATCATTCTTTTTGTTTAGTGTTTTAATCATCAAACCTTTAAAGATAATGGTTTATCAGTCATTCGGGGACTTGCATTGTATTGTAGTCGCCATCAAAATCGCCAACACTCTCCAAATCTCTCTCTCTCTCTCTCTCTCTCTCCTCACAACCCAGCATTTTTAGTAATATTGGTGCCCTTGCCCTCTTATATAGCCCAAGCGGCGCTAGAGAAATCAAAGCTGTTAAACCAAGAAACGCTCTGAGCCAATAAAACGTAGTGAAACATTTTGACCCAATGAAGCGCAAAGTGAAGCAGCGACGACTTTCAAAGCTTCGACGTCATCGGTCACGTGAAGGTGGTGTTTTGAACCAAGCTTTTAAAGATACAAGTGTTTCTAATCGCTCTGCTTCAGGAAGACACAGGCTCCGAAGACTCGATATCATTTTCCCATCACTACTTAAAGCTGAACCCCGTTGAAACGACCTGCCATAGCCAGGGGATCTACGGAGAGTCCGGGTCCAGGCTCCACCTCCCTGGTCCGGCTGGTTTGTTGCTGTTACCAGGCAGACAGTCTCTCCAACATGGCAGCGTCAAGTAACGCAGAGAAAACGCAGTTGCAGGACATGGAAGAGGAAGACGCGGGGATGGAGGAGAGAGAGATGGAATCGGACGAAGAGGAGGAGGAGGGCATGGGGATAGAAAATACAGACGACGAGGAGGACGATACGTCTGAGGACGAGAAAGAAAACGAAGCCGAAATCCAGCGGTTGGAGGAGCAGGTAATTAGCATGCGTAGTTAGCCGACGAGCTAATGAGAATGAATGGGTGCTAAACACAGCAGGTCCGCGGCTATAAACTGGGAGCAGCTCTGCGCTGCTGTAATAGGAAATTAACATGTGGCAACGTTTGTTCCTACTTTCCAAAACAATTAAAAGGGCGCGTATGATCCCAAATTCCCACGTCGTGATTAGCTGTCATGCTAATCTGTGACGCTAATGGCTCGTCTCGTGTCACGGGCGCCTTTTTTTACTCTGTGGGTCCACTGAGACATCACATCTTGGTGTGTCGTGAGGAAAGAAGCACACATGTAAACACAAAGTACACACTGTTCTAGTTTAGCTTTAGAAGCGACACGTGTGTTACGTCTGTTTACGTCGCATTATTTACAATGTGCGCTGCAAGTTCGTCTATGCTGCACAAAAGCAGCAGAGGAAACCACGTCCATAGCGTTACCGCATCATTACTCATGTTACACTAGGTGGTCAGTTTATTAGGGACACCCAGCCACGCACAGTGCAATCTAGTTTCATAAAACAAACCGTGCAACAAAGCTTTTGTTTGTGAAGGGTATAATAGTAAGGAGTCATCTGCAGGCTGTGATGATCTTAAATTGAAGTTCGTTATGTGTCTGTCCTCTGATAGAAATGTGAAAGGGATGAAGCATCTGAAATGGTCTGGAAATTATTATTTCGGCTCAATTACTTCATTATCAAAATAGATGCCAAATCTTCTTTTCCTGTCGGCTGCTCCCTTCAGGGGTCGCCACAGCGAATCATCTGCCTCCATTTAACCCTCTGTGTCCTCCTCACCCACACCAACTATCCTCATGTCCTCCTTCACTACATCATCAAAATAGATGCCAAATATTTGTCTGTTAAAAAAGGCTAATGCGAATGAATGGGTGGTAAACATGTTAGGGGTTAAATTAGACTGCATTATCTTTAGTTAGGTTTTACTTAAGTAATAAATGTGAATGTAGTTACATCTATGGCACCTATGGGGGCATGTGTCAAGTAGTCAGGTTCCATTTGTAGTACAAAACTGTTCTACTTAATGGTACTACGATGTTGTTTGGCAGCAGTGATAAGTCACTGTTAAATGCAGGAGGAACATGAATCAATCAGCATATGTTTAATTGTGCAGTTTTAAAGTTTATCCTCCTTTTTTTATTTTTCAGCTGTCAATCAATGCTTTCGACTACAACTGCCATGTGGATCTTATCAAACTACTCAAGCAGGAAGGAGAACTGTTTCGTTTGCGAAAGGCAAGACAGAAGATGAGTGAACTCTTCCCGCTCACTGAAGGTTGGTGTATGTCTAATCCAGTTTTAGGGTCAGAAGAATCATTTGACAGCAGCTCTGCATAATTTGTGCAAGTGAAACACATTTTGTTGAATCCTGCAGAGATCTGGCTGGATTGGCTCAAGGATGAGATCCGCTTGACCGAAGAGGAGCCAAACCGGGAGAAAGTATATGATCTTTTTGAGAGAGCTACAAAAGATTATATTTGTGAGTACATCAAATGTTACTGTCTTTGATTTGACATTTGGTTATTATGCAATATTAACATTTCATTCTGTGTCTTTATAACCAGGTCCAGACATCTGGCTTGAATATGCTCAGTATTCAATTGGTGGCATGGGCTCACCAGGAGGGATAGACAAGGTGAGATCAATCTTTGAGAGGGCCATGACAGCTGTGGGGCTTCACATGACCAAGGGACAGATGTTGTGGGAGGCATATCGAGAGTTTGAGAACGCCATTTTGTCCACAGTACAGGTTGGTGTTTCTGTCAGCAGAAGAGATTGTATCAGTGGACCGCCATATGGTCTTTGTATGATGCTGTTTGATTATACACTCAGTTGGCAGCTTATTCGATACACCTTGGTAAAACTACTGCAGTTTAATAGATTAGTCCTACATTAAATCCTCCCCTCATCAAGGCAGCAATGTTCAGTTTTTGTCTAAACTGTTTTATAGAAGTGTTGATTCAATTTTATGACCATTTTGTAAGCTCAGGTTTGTTCTTCTGAGTTGTTTTGTGTTGTGCTGACCAATGTTTCCATTTTTTTGTCCACCCTGTTTACAGCAGTTTTTCATATACTGCTCATGTTACAGTCCTCTAAAGCCTAGAAAAAATGGTGCTACTAAACATTAATGTACTATATTAGTCTACTTAAGATCAGTGTCACTTTGGGCTCATGTGTTGTGATTTGTAAATTATATTTTTGTTTTACTTTTATGTTATTTTACATATATACCACATATTCTGTCTGTCATAGTTTAGTTGCAACACAATTAAAATCTCTGTAACTCTGTTAATTCATTAATATATGAAAATAAAGTTTCTTTGATGTTGAACTAATTAGACCTTTGCTAAACTTTGCTACCATTTTCTCCTCTTCCTTTGCTCTCAGCCCCCACCTGGCAGGATTCCCAACCCCGAGGAGCAGGAGCTGGTGAACACTCAGGTTGAACGAATCCATACACTGTTTCGGCGCCAGCTGGCCATCCCCTTAATGGGTAAGCATGATGCCTCTTCTGTCCAGACGGGTTGCCCTGCGATGGGCAAAACTTCTGCTGTGAGGGCCGTCTGTCAAAGCACGCCTGAAAAACTGTGAATTACCCCAGTCAAAAGTATAACACTTCCTCATGGGATGAGTTGAGAGTGACATGGATTTTGAAAGGGCATAGAGATTTAGAAAGAGGATACTCAGTTTGTTTCAGGTGTGGACCACAGGTAGCTGCCTGCGGTGTGTGTCTTTTTTGATTTGGTTGGGGGAAAAAAACACACAATGCCTTTTAAATTTTGAGATAATTGTGCTGTGTTTTTGTAGAAATGGAAACCACGTATGCTGAGTATGAAGAGTGGTCTGAACAAGGCGTGGCAGACACTGTGGTACATCAGTACAAAAAGGCTTTGCAGCAGATGGAGAAATGCAGAGCTTTTGAAGAGTCCCTGGTAACTGTCTTGGATTAGTGATTACGATTTCTAACATTTCTTTATGGATGAAACATTATCTGTTACAGTTTATCTGACCTGAACCGTGTTCAAAGTTTGTGTTGTCTCTTAACATTTGCGTGTTTCTGTCTTGCTGCAGCTGGTGTCGGAACCTCCCAAGCTGGCAGAGTATCAGGCCTACATCGACTTTGAGCTAAAGGAGGGCGACCCACCTCGGATCCAGATAATATTTGAGCGGGCACTTGCAGAAAACTGCCTGGTACCAGACATGTGGACAAAATTCACCACCTATCTTGTGAGTATTGGTCAGTGTTTGGAGTGGTGCTGTGTAGAGTTCTGACTCATTTCACACAGCATTACTTCACAGTGTGACTGCTTTTATTAATCGCCTAGAACTTGCCAGCTCCATTATCTGCCAGTGCAAGCTGAACAGTTATTATCAGAGTGATGCCATGAGCTTACATCAGTAAACTACAACTCATCATTTCACCAAGATCCTTATGAAATTGATCCATGGACTTTTTAACAGTTGTTCTTTAGTTTCTGACCTTACATCAGGTTGGTAATCATTAACATATCTGAAAAGAGTAAAATGGTTCTTAAGATAATTGTGTTGGAGTTATTTGTGTCCAGTGTTGTTAAAGTAGCCATGTCCTGTGTGGATAAAGTTGTTTCACGTTATTTTTGAGTGCTCAGATGTCTTTTTTTGAATAAATGTGATTCTGTACTACTCACATAACAGATGGGTTGTTTACTCAGTGTTTAGCAATGTGTAAATGTTAGTAAGTGCATGAAGAGTCAGTTTATGTACAAGAAAATGTGGTTGCTGATAATAGTAACACATCACTTCTTCAGTAATAAATCACATGATAATTTGAACTGTTTTGTCATCTCTGGGCTCTACAGGATCGTCAGCTGAAGATCAAAGACCTGGTTCTCTCCACACATGAACGTGCCGTCAGGAACTGCCCCTGGACCATGGGTCTGTGGAAGAGCTACCTGCTGGCCCTAGAGAGGCATGGAGCTGATCATCAGACTGTCTCAGGTAAAAATAAGAGTAGCATGAAGCTGTTCAGATGATGGCTCAGTATTATATAATTTGTATGTTATATATGTATTTTTGGGGCTATAAAAGATTGAAAATATGAGTATTTTGGAGAGTTGTAACTATTTAGAATATGTTTTTAAATACTGTTGATCTTAAGAAAAAAGTTCCCAGACATGCATAATATAATGTTAGATTTTGTTTGGTATTATCATGCTATTTCTTTTCTTGCACACAGATGTTTTTGAGAAGGCACTGAATGCAGGTTTCATACAAGCTACAGATTATGTGGAAATATGGCAAGCATACCTTGACTACCTGAGGAGACGTGTGGATTTCAGCAAAGGTGAGTGGTTAAAACAGTTTGCTCTAAAAATAGCCCAAAATCTGCAAAAATTCAGATTGTTCTTTTGCTAATGTTCTTTTTTTTTTTTTTTTTTTGCAGAATCAAGTAAAGAGTTAGAGGAGTTACGAAGCGCCTTTTCTCGATCCTTGGACTACATGAAACAAGATGTTGAAGAAAGTCAGTGGATTTCTCTGAGATTTGTTTTTGTGGTGTATTTGTATTGGTTTTCCTGTAATGAATTTTGCTGTGGCTTTGCAGGGTTTGGTGAAAGTGGAGATCCTTCTTGTATCATAATGCAGATCTGGGCAAAAATAGAGGTACTGTGACCACCATTTTCAATAGTCTCTGTACTGTAGTCTTCTGTTTAAGTTGAAGGAAATTGCCTTAACATGTAATTGCTGACCCAAATAAGGAAATATATGAAAAAGAGCATCTCAATTTAACTAACCCTTGCTTCTCCCTACCAGGCCCTCCACTGCAAAAACATACAAAAAGCCAGAGAACTGTGGGACAGTATCATGACAAAAGGGAATGCCAAATATGCCAACATGTGGCTGGAGTATTATAACCTTGAAAGGTCTGTCGGTGCACATCTCATGACAGGTTTATTGCAGTTGTGCCGATGCCTTTGTTAGCTAAAACTTGGCTGTACCTGTCCATGTTTTTACTTAATGCACAGGTCGTATGGCGACCCTGTTCACTGTCGGAAAGCTCTCCACAGAGCAGTACAGTGTACCTCAGATTACCCCGAGCATGTGTGTGAGGTCCTGCTCACCTTTGAGAGGGTGGAAGGTGAGTCCCAATATCAAATCCATTGTTAACATAAAAGTTAAGGAGGTTTTCACAAATGAGAGTGTGACTTTGTGTCCTTGCCTATAGGTTCTCTGGAGGACTGGGACTTGGCAGTGCAGAAGACAGAGACCCGGCTCAACAGGCTTAATGAGCAACGAGCAAAGGTAGAAGGACATATCAGCACTGCACTGTGCAGGGGTGTCATTTAACTGGTTTTTAGCTAATGTTACCGTGTTCTGCCCATCTGTTAGGCAGCTGAGAAAGAAGCCAACCTGGCTCGCCAAGAGGAGGAGAGATCTGAGCAGCGGCGGAAAGCTAAGGCAGACAAGAAAGCTCAGAAGAAGGTCCAGAAAGGAACTCGAGCTGGGGAGAAGAGGAAAGCAGAGCAGGATGATTATCAAGATGCGTGGAATGAGGACTCAGGTAAAATAGATTCCTTAATTTGAATAAGAGGATTTTTAGGTTTTGAGCAAAACTTGAGCAAAAATGGGTTTTATAATTTTTTTTTTCCCCAAGCTTCTAAAAGGCACAGAGGGAATGGTGATCAAACCACAGAAGAGCATATGGAAACCGAAACAGGACTCTTTGGAAGGAATGCTCCCCCTGGCTATAAGCCTGCTCCACCTGGTGCTAAAAAAGCCCAGCAGGGGGCAGCAGCCACCCAGAGTCAGAATGATGACAGACCAGAGCTCCGAAATGATAACAACAGTGTGTTCATCAGCAACTTGACGTACACCCTGGAGGAGCCAGAAGCACAGCTCAGGACGATGTTTGAGACCTGTGGTCCTATTAAACAGGTTCGCCCAGTCTTCAGCAACAAAGGGAACTTCAAAGGCTACTGCTATGTACAGTTTGAATCCCCAGTGTCAGTCCCTGAAGCCCTGAAGCTGGACAGACGGGAGGTGGAGGGCAGGCCCATGTTTGTCTCACCTTGTGTGGACAAAAACAAAAATCCTGACTTTAAGGTAAAGATAAAATATGAACAAAAGTAGACATGACCTTGTTTTTATTATAACCAGGGTATCTGCAGGTCTTAAGTCCCCATTCTCAAAAAAGGGTTTAGAAAGTATTACACAAATGTACATAGTGAAAACTTTTTCCACTGCCTTGAACTCAAAATAATTAAAATTTTTAAATATTAAAAAAAATATATTTTAATCATTCGATTAAAAAGTTTCAGGTTTAACATGGTGAACCCTGCAGAAACCCTGCAAACATGCAGTACGAGTGACATCCTCCTATTGTCCTTGTAGGTGTTTAAATACAACACATCAATGGAGAAACACAAAATCTTCATTTCTGGGCTGCCGTTCTCGTGCACTAAAGAGCAACTGGAGGAAATCTGCAAAAGTCATGGCACCATCAAGGATGTTCGTTTGGTCACGTATCGCTCAGGAAAGCCCAAGGTGAGGGAAAAATAGAACAGTCTCCAGATGTTTGTTTCTTGATCAAGCTGAAATCATGCAGATGCTGAGATGATCAGGGTGTAGAATCTGTTGTTTGACATACTAAGTGTCTTTCTGTGCGCCTCTGCAGGGTCTGGCATATGTTGAGTTTGCGAATGAAACCCAGGCATCTCAGGCAGTTCTGAAAATGGACGGCATGGACTTAGAAAACAACAAAATCTCTGTTGCTATAAGTAACCCTCCTCGCAGAAACATGATGGATAAACCCGGTTCCAGCAAACCCACGACAGACATGATGCCTCGCCAGGTCTACGGATCGTAAGTCTGCTGAAATGTTCTAAAAGTCTGCTGAAATGTTCTAAAAGCCTGCTGAAATGTTCTAAAAGCCTGCTGTTCTCACGTCTGTAACTGTATGGAAACAGAGCTGTTTTGTCTTTCTGTAGGAGAGGAAGAGGACGTACCCAGCTGTCTTTGCTCCCTCGTTCCCTGCACCGACAAAGCGCACCTGTAAGCAAAGTTGAGAACGGGACGGCAGCTGAGCAGATACCAGCAACAGCCGGTGCATCAGCAGACACAGCCGGAGAGACGAAAGCTTTGTCAAATTCAGACTTTGCCAGGATGCTTCTCAATAAGTGAAAAAATGAGTGAGAGAAGTACGACTGCCTTCACAGTGAAAGCCATCTTGTGTCCTTAAAAATTAGTGTTAGTGGTTTTTCTGTAATTGGTTACCTGACTTCCCTTTAATCTCAGTCTTGTTCTCATCATCCGTTTTGCGAGATTGCCTTAAATTGCCAAACTCCTGCCCTCCATCACCAACTCTTTTCAACCAAGACTTCCCCAGTGTGATGGATTGTTCTTCTTGGGCGTGTTTGAAGGTGTCTGGCAGGCTATTTTATATTTAAAAGTGTAACATATTTGTGTGTAAATATACTGTACCTAAAATTGTAAACGTCACGTTGCAAGGTGTCTTCTTTTCTCGTGTAATCTGAAAGGGATCTGACAGAAGCATATGGGAGAGTATTTTTTTAAATATTCAAAGCAGCCAAACTTGTGAATGTTGTTTTAAAAGAGTATATGCAAAAGTTTGACAGCTCAAATGTGGTGTAATATAGTTGGTGTGTGTACATATGTTGGATGTGCTACAGTGAGGAAAACACATTCTCCAGATGTTTTTAGGAAACCCAGGACTCTGTAACTTATTTTGACGGCTGAGGACTCAGCTAACAAAGCTAGCAATGTTTTTTTTGGACTACCCACTATTTTTTACATCATACCATTTCTTAGTTACCACTTGCTATGAGTCATCAGTGTTATGGTGCCCCTAAAGGGCAGTTAACTACCTTTGACTTGGCCTGATGGCACGGTTTTCTGGTTTAACAGTACCGATGTCATGTCACATGCTAATGCTTATTATCGAGTTAAAGTATCTACACAGCTGCTCTAAACTTTACTATCTCACAGTTTATCTGTTTTCATACATCACTGTTAATGTGACCTGTCCAGGGTGAAACTGTTCATCAAATCACTTCAGTTATGTCTGATTTGGAAAAGATTTGGAGAGCAAAGTCAAATTCCCTTCATCTCGTGAAATTCAGAGTGCTCGTGTAGGCAGGGTGTAAATGATGCTGTGGGAATGTGTCTGATTGGCTGTTTTGGTGGCTGGACACATTGCTGACTGATGTTTCTGCTATAATTTGAATTATAAAACATGATTTCAGAAGTTTTCTTTAACTTAATATGGATTTCTCATAAAATTGGCAACTATTGTTTAAATATATATTTTTTACATTATAGTAAAAGTTTAGGGTTTTCCATGATTAAAAAAAAAAAAAAAAAAGACATTTAGTGACATCACCTTGGACCAGAAGGTGTGATGGGTATTTTTGAGTTTTCTCAAACGTTTTATGAGCCAGTTTCAGTGATAGTAAAAATAATGATACAGGAGACATAGATTAGTTTAAGATGTTAAAAGGTGTGAGATTATAACCATAAGTGACAGGAAGTACATAAGGAACTTCGTTGCATGTACTGCTGTAAAAGAAATGTACAGATTGTCATGGACTGAAAACAATTTTTACAAATGGTGTTTGGGTCTGCGATCATCAGTTTTCACCCTCTGTGGTGTTGAGATGAGCCACAGTCAGGCTGTTGCGGTCATTAGCAGATATTATTTAGGTCTGCAGCTACTCCGACACAAGAGAAGAGAATCTATGCAGTTTTCCCATGTTAGGAGTTGACTGTCAAGTGGACCACATGACCTGTTTGAATATTAATGATTCAGTTTGTGTTCAGTATGTTAATTTCCAAAAGGTCACTGTAGTTTGTAACAAATACAAACTTTCAAAACAGATGGAATACAAGCTATATGTATTGCTCTCACCACAGTGGCCTAATCTAAAATATATATATATATACTGTATGTTGGTCTCTAGAAGTCACCTCCCATTTTAAGTCCTGATAATAAAAAGTGGTATGTGAGCATTGCTGTTTTCTATCATTTCTAGGGTCAATGTTTTGACTTTGCTATAGAGGTAAATAATAAATAGCTATTTTTTTCTGTTCAGTCACAGTATTTATTTTCCTGCTTGTTTTATTATTAGCCTTTACTATATTGTGCTGTGGGTTCTGTAAAAAAAAGGTCTTGTTTTTTTTGTCTCAAATTTGTTTTAATAAAGTCATGTAAATCATCTCTGATCCCAGTATGACATTTAACAGCTTTGTTTATTCTAAAGGTTATAACCTATAGACATAATAAAAGTTAGAACATTTTAAAATACAATAAATACTCAGATATATTAAAGTGCTTCAGTGTTGAGACATCATTTTTATCCCCAAAATAATTCAATATTCATACACTGTGCACATTTGCAGTGGTTATCACTAAAACATCTGAAGCCAGAGAACGCTTTGTTTCCTCCTCCCATCAGTAGAACTTCAGATAGTGTTGACAGAACTGAAACACATTAACACTCCAATGAAAATATGTGTGCAAGCTAAAAGTGGGGGAAAGGTTTCTTTGTGCAGCATCTGTATGAAAGTAAACTTAAACACAGTGCTGTCAGATTTTCAATTCAACATCCCACATCAGTTTCAATGAAACCTGCAGCTACAGCACCTAAAATGAAGCAATGGGATGATTAGGGAAAAGTAAATCATCATGTTTTAGGGATTTTTGCAGAAGACTTTTTAGATGAATTGAAAAATATCTCTACAAGCAAGCACACCACACCTCCTGTCTCCAGCTCAGTTGTGGATGGGGATGGTCTGTTTACAGCTGGGACAGGCCTGTTCCTGGCTGGCTCCTGGCAGCCCCACAGCATATTCAGTTGTAGAAATCAGTAGAGTGTCCAGTGTGATCTCTGTACATTTGGCTATAAAGCGAATGAAGGGCCTAACATCCCCCTCGTTGGCTGTGTCTAGAGCTGCATAATATTCAGCCCTTTGTTCTTTGCGAATGGTGATCGGTGGATATCGAGCTTGCATGAGCACAAGGTTCATGAGCAGGCGTGATGTGCGTCCGTTGCCATCTACAAATGGGTGTACATACACCAACTTGTAGTGGGCCAGAGCTGCGTACTCCACGGGGTGCAGCTGCAGCGCCTCGTCAGAGTTGAGCCACTGAACCAGCTCCTGCATGTGTCTCTGCAGGTCATGAGGGTGGGGAGGGATGTGGTGGCCCACAAACACCTGGGTGGTGCGCAGTCTCCCTCCCTCCACAGGGTCCACATAGCCGAGCACCCGCCGGTGAATCTCCAGGATGTCATTGACAGTCATGGCTCCTGATCTGGACAACAGCGTGGTGTTTATGTACTTCATGGCTGCATCAACTCCAATAGCCTCGTTTTGCTCCTGCAAGCTCTTGGCAGGGACGGCGTAACGCGTCTCGATGATGTGACGGATCTCAGACAGAGTGAGCGTGTTTCCCTCGATGGCCACGGTGTGGTAGATGTGGTGGTAGTAGGTTTCCTCCATCACTCGGCGGAGTGCAGAGTTCCCTTTGGGAATGGACATAAGCCGCTGAACTTTACTGTCAATGATGCTGAAGTAACGCTGGTCAATCTCTTCTACCAGTGGAAGAGTTCGGTCTCGGCTGACCAGAGCCCGCTCATTACATGGAGAAATGGCCAAGGCCTTGGTGTAGAGATGGTCTGCTTGGACAACATCCTTCTCCTCCTCCAGAATGGTCCCCAGCTCCGTCAGGGCATCCACGAACTCTGGATTCATACTGAGTGCATGCACCAGCAGTTTGTGAGCCTTCTCCCTCTTGCCCAGTTTCTTCATCTCCTGAGCCTGTTGCAGTGCCACTTTGGCCTCCAGCTTCATCTCTGCTCACAGAAACACGACAGGCACAGTTAATCCAAGGACAGATTAGAGGACAAGAGGCCTGAGACAGACATGTAAAAGCTCCCCACCTCTCTAGAAGCTTGTGTCTTTGCATATATTCTTAGCTGGTTTGTATAATTGTTTTACTTGCATTGCATCTCTTAACATTTATTCAGCATCTTTTTTTACTTGTCTATTTTTTAGTTTTGCATGACTTGTAACCTTTGGATTGACCCCCCAACGTGACCCCAGTGTGTCAGTCCCAGCACTGGAGGTTATAATACAACAGGTATTTTCCACATTTTTCAACTCACAAAATCCTCCTGTGGCCTGTATGCTCAACAGGGCGTGTATCAAACATACGGTGTGCAGTTTAGTGAATGGGTGCACTTCTTACCTGGGCTCGGCTTGGGCCTCTGAGGCAGCAGATCCAGGGCAGTGAAGGGGACAGTGAGGCTGGTGGACTGCACGGCTGAGGGGTGACGAGAGCTGCCCCACAGCAGGCACCGGAGCTGAGCTAGACCCTTGAGGGCGGCGCAGCACTGGTCCTCCACCCCAACCAGGGGGATCAGGAGGGCCACCATAGAACCAACGAAGACACACAGCAGCGGGCCCCATCCTCCGAGGACACGGCCGCTGCTGTACCGCCACACCGTCACAGCAGCCATGATGACCCCGGACTAAACCCTCCATTCTCTGCCGACACGGTCCCCCATGTGTTCCCTCCCCGGCTGGGAGAGCCGAAGGCCGGCTAAAGGAGGCGGAACACGGTCAACGTGACAGCTGGGAGGTTACAAAAGTTTAACAGCGCTCAAACCAAAAAGTTACGTCTCTACTCACTGCGGCGTTTGTGTAACTGAGCGCAAACTTTAAAACAGCGACTAAAGAAACGATAAGGAGACGAACAGCTAATTCTCAGCGTCAGTACAGCTGTGTACAAAATATACACATCATCGAATTACTCTGTCTGCACGTGTCAACATCCTGGAATATCATTGGTTGGGATGAAACTGAAGAGCCGCGCTGATTGGCTGAAACTACGACAAAACAACAAATGGTTCGTAGCAGTCTCTGATTGGTGAATTGGGAACACTTTGCCCTAGATTTAGTCTGTCAGGATAATTTTACCCACCACAGTGATCAGCAGCAGCAGGCTGACAGTAGCGCAACACACATCAGTTTGATAAAAGTGTATGATAAATATTTTCTATGTAAAACAATAGAAGTGATATTTACTTTCACCCAACAGGTTACCCGGTGTTTTATTGAACCTACTAATGAAATACTGTTTGCACCACAATAGGTCATCTCAGGTAGCTGCTTAATCCCAGCTCCCATGACCACAAACAGGGACTAAAATGAAAATGAAATGAAAATGAAATGAAATTTATAATGCCCACCACAGCTTTATTGTCATTTATTTATTCATACTGTGAATTGATGTCATGACATCTAACATTAAAGTCACTATCTTGGAATAACAAGTAAAAAAAAAAAAAAAAAAAGCTTTGTATTTTGAATTGAGCAAAGTTCTAATAATTTCCTGTAACATTTGAATGCAGATTTCCTCAGAAGCAGAAGATGGCAGCATTGCTCTGTTACGCAAACATTGCAGTCATGCAACATGATATCCTCTGAAGACTGCAGTACTGCAGCCTCAAAATCACTATAATCAAGTTTTGCTATTAATCCATTCAACTTTCAAATGTAGCATAAAGGAATCAGTATTTGCATGAAGCAACCTCTCGCTCGCTCTTTAATTACAGTTCTGTTTATACTTGTCCTACATTGTCCTTGGTATTCAGTTTTAGTAGGCTTCATGTGTTTTTCCTTAAGCTTTTATTCTTTAATATGTGTCATCAATTCATAGTGAAATTGTCTTTACAGAAATAACCACCAGCTGTGAACAGCCTGCGGTAATGAGGATTGATTCCTGGCTGTGCGCCAAAGCCAACACTATTAGACATATCTTCACCAGATGGGCATGGCAGGCTATCAGCTCTAAATAGCTGATAATCCACACATGGCCCGAGACTGTGCAGCAACGCAGTCCCCACAGACTGTGCAGGGAAAGTTATGAATGAACAACCGTCTAGCTGATTGTTTATGGAATTAGAGATTCTGCTTGAAATTTGGGATTTTGAATGCGTCTGTATGTTGCATGCTGTAGCCATAGTGAGCTGTGGAGCTGCACACATCATTTACCACCAGAGCTCCTCTGTGCTGCTCTGACCCACAGTGGTTTTGCAGGGTAATGGAGCAGCTTGTTTGAGTGTGTTTAAGCCACATTATTTCTTTTTCTCCTGTTATTTATGTGCTCCGTTACAAATGTCTGAAAATGAAGAGAACAGGATGCAGCAGGTTACATTCATTCTCTGGAAGAAAGAAAAAATAACAAAAGAATCTTGGGTCAAGATTTAATCAATATGTTGCCAATGATTAACTGGGATGGGTGGAAGACAACTGCTGCCTGTGGGTTGCAGGTTCTCCATTTTGTGGTGCAAATCAGACTCTGTGCTGTATAATTTTCTTTTTGCAGCATAACACTTTTATTATTACTCTGGCTTGAAAGAAGCTTTCACTCCATAATGCATGAAATCAGGCCTAGAGAGGTGGCAGGAAGAATAAAAAAACACAAGTACTTCACTGGTTTGTATTTTGACATGAAAGGTCTTGGTTTTATTTTTCCCTTCGCAACAGAAATGTTGATAAAGTCTTAGGCTCTGCTACATCCTGTAAGATGTCCTTCAATGGCTCAATAGCTGCCCAAAATACCAAATTGCTGATTATATGTCCATTAAAAAGACATATATTTTATGTGCACTATACAAATATTTAAAGATTCTGCACTTTCTTTAAATATTTCCCTTATATTCCTTTGACATAGAATACAGTACCCAGACTATACCAAACAATCCGATCTGCTGACTGCAAATAAGCAATCTGCCAAAACTATTTTAATTTCACAACCAATCTAAATGTTGGCATCAGACTTTGGATGAATTTATCTAAAACGGATCCTGTTCAGATACAAGAGAGCAGGTGAAATACGACTCTACAGGCTGTGTCAGTCTCTCTACAGCTCAAGGCTTTATGCTTCTTCACATTGTTGTGTGTCAGCTTTGGATATAAACAGTCTCTGAATGGCAGCACTGCCATAAATACCCGCTCCATGACGCACGAGGTGAAGGTTTGTTGCGTCACAGAAATGCTGATTCAGCGGTCGCCTCTGAGGAAGCAGTCATATGGTCAGTGACAGCTATCAATCACTTCAGGTTTGGTGCAATAGTTTTTCTTTGCTGATGCAAATATTTGGCTGGAGTTGTTGGTCCTGACACTTAAAGGTCCACTCCATCAATTTGACATGTCAACGTCAGTTTGACAGCCTGTGTGCTCAGCTGTGTAATGTTTTCGTGGCTCGTGAGGAAGCTTAATAGTGAAGCTATCAGGGCCATCTAAGCTTAAAGACTGTATATTTATAATGCAAACCATGATTTACAAACTGATTTTGTGATTGTAATTTAATTTCTTCAAAGTGAAAGACCTTATCATTTTACTGGTATCCACAATAGAACTGTGGATGATTTTTCCCTAAATCGATCCTCCGTTGTTCCGTTAAGTGGATCCTCCGTTCTTGAACGGACGCCACAAACAAGCATCAAAGCAGTAACATCTTGGCTATACAGGGCTCCACAACAATCGAGTTTAGACTCTGCTTTGATGCAAGACAAATGTGGCAGAGCGACTGAGCAACTGAGGAAGGAGAAATTATGAAATGAAATGAATGGCCCCGGGTCATATTGCAGACTAATTTGATGCCCATCTGGCATATGCTCACATGAGCTAAAGCCCTCTTATCTGTGGTAACAGATAAAACCACAACTCTGCAGTTAAAATCACTGATGATAACTGCACTGTTTTCCCTGTGCAGATGCAATTAAATGCCTCATGTCACTTTGGGATTATTACCAGAATGGAACAGTCAATTTAGGTGTTATGTTTTGCATCTTTAATGCATTACTACAGTGTCCTTCTATCTCCAGTATCAGTGTTGTTAAATGACCATGATGCATGGAACATGAGCTACAAACCTTCTCATTAATCTGTGTTAAAAAAAAAAAAAAAAAAAAAGAATCTGCTGAGTATTTTGCAGACTTGGTACAGAAATCGGTGGCTACCTGCATCAGCATGATCTTCACACAAGCTGACATGTTAACTTGAAGCACACTCTGGCGAGGACCAGTCACAGACTATTAAAATAACACCCTGTCTTTTCATTACTTGCTGGAACTGTGCTTCAAGAGGTAGAAAATCCATCTGCCCACCTGGAAAAAAAAAAAAAAAAAAGAGTGACCTGTCTCAGGGCAGGAAATAAATCCCTCAGGCACAAGCCCCTCACTTTCTCTCTCTGCCAACTCACTCTCCTCTCTCCAGCCTCTGTGGAGCCGTCAGTCTGCCTGCCTTTCTGTCTGAGCACAAGCTTTGTTCTGGGTGACAGAGCTAGGTGTCAGAGATAGAGGATCTCGTTAGAGAGTCAGAGAGAGAGAGAGGGATGGTGGCTCTCTTTGCACTCTTGCAGTATGGATGCCTCAGAAAGCACGGATGAGGGGGTTGTACAATGAATGATAGAAAGAAGGGGAGCTGCACTGGGAGCAACAACTGTTCTCAGTTGTCTGCATCCGCAACACCTTTCTAAATGGAGGGTTTGCTCCAAAATGCAACACTGACAGACTGACAAGTGCTGTTACAAGATCATTTGGGACCAGCAGGTGGAGGGTTGCCTTCAGCCTGTCCAAGAGCTCCTCCGTGAAATCAGTGAGATTAATACACCCGCAAGAAAATAACCAGTTCACAAGTTCCGAATGTCACTGTTTCACAACAGTACTCTGATATTTTCCCCCTGTGATCCAGCAGCTTAGTGAGCCTTACCATGTGTGCTGAGACCCCCTTGAAGAAAAGTGAAGATACGCAGCACACCTGCGGTGGCCCCTAGGTGTCAAACAGGTAATTACTGGAGTTTTTTACTGCCTGAGGCAGAGAGACCACTGTGCACACTGCTGTCTAACATTAAAGTTTCTTCTGTTAAGGTAAGCATGAAACAAATGGTGGCACTTTTTAAAACTTTGCAGTTAACTTTCATTGTTTTCTTTCATACCCTTTCGGTCATGACCTTGGAAACACATATTGATACTCTGTGCAGGAGTATACCAGAGTTGGCTCACTGAACTTAAATCTTACAGAGAAAAAAATACATAAACTGTGGGTATCAAGGCTGAAAAAACAGCCTGCAGAGTAGATGCTCCTGTCTGTCTGCCCTCTTCCTCATGTCACAGTCCCCAAAAGGGAGCCATCTCACTTTGAAACACCCTTTATGAATGACTGAACAACAGATAATGTGTGTGTGTGAGGGAAATTTTATTTGTTCTGGGGCAGTCAACAGACATTCAGGGTTTTGCATCTGATCTTTGGTCTTTTTGATAGGCTTGATGTGTTTTGTGCTGTTGTATTGGCTTATTGTCAGCTGCAGGATATAACCTCAGATTGTAGATGCTCTCTGTCGGGGGCCCTGTCTCCTGTGCTTTGTCATGTGCTGCAGGCTAGTCACCTGCTTCAAGGGCTCAGCAGGGCCAACAGGTGAGTAAATGATGTTGTGGAAAGACAGGAGGCAGAAATAATTAGCTCTCGACTGAGGGGCAGCCATTACCAGAGACCTCCTTGCTACTTGCTGTTTCATTATTTCTCTTCCACACTGGCCAGTGCGATTCAAAGGAGTGGGTGTGCAAACAGTCAGCTCTGTCAAATGTACCAATTCCTGCTCCAACAGGCACATCTTACACCACACAGTGATGACTCAGCAGCCGTGGGCGGCTCATTATTTTCTTCTCCCACCAAGAGATGACTGGCTGTTGACTTATTTGGTTTCTTTGGTAACACTCAGGGGGGAGTATAAAATAAGCATTATACCAACTTAGACCACGATTAAATAGAACACAACACAATCTTTGCTCCTGTGTCCTCCCCTGAAATTGCTTGCTTTTGGCTGTTTTGTAACATGTTTATGAGAGTTTGCAAATGCAGGCTGAGGATTGTGTGGCAAGAAAAACTGTTCACACCATCTCATCGAAACTGCTCCCACAGCCTCAGTTTGCATGCTTTGCAAATAGACCTGTCACATTCACATTTATTGTAACTATATCAGTAGTGATTTCTGTATAAGATGCATCTTGTCTTAAATCACAATTATTATATAATTAGTTTTATCATAGTTCTTTTTGGAGTTAATGTAATCTGGGCATACTGACCTCTGATTATATGCAGCAGTAAGATGACACCACCTGTGTTTATTGGCCATATTTAAGCTTAATCAGTGAAACTTTCTATTTATGTTCTCCTTATGGTAATAATTAACTTTAAAACTTTAATTTGTCCAGTTACAGTAACATGGTAAATATCTCATATGAAAACCAACGTGACAGAATGATCAGTGTAGTTTAACAACTGTGATGCAGGCAATAAACCATCTTCTATCACGTGTTTGTGATCCGGAGGCATTTAATGTCAGCAACGCCTGATTGATTGTTGTGGGCCCGTATGGTAATAATGCCAGGATTCTGTCTGGAGGCGGAATTCAACATATCACACACACACACACACACACATACACACACAAAATAATAAAAAATTGCCAGTGGCACCTTCATTTCTGTCTTTTCTCTCCTGCTTGTCAGTATGTGGATGCCAGATCTTAATTATCTGCTCACACAGTTCTTCAGGGAACAGAGAAGCCTCATCTCAGCTGCGAATTGAAGATTTTTCTGATGCTTATTAGGGCTTTTTCCAGATAATTATTTTAAACATACTAGCACTTAGGAGTTGTTTCATCAAGAGTAACAGATTCGCTGTTTTAATCATCTAACTGATATACAAGTTGAGAACCACAACCTACTGTTGTGTCACTGTAGTTGCAAGCAGAAACCAAATGATCAGGAGCTGTGCCTGCACCCCCCCCACCCCCTGAGGATTAGAGTTGTCAATGGACTTTTCCAGTAGCTACCATCAGATCTGTCAGGCTTTAGATAGATAGATTTAGCTAAAAACAGCACAGATGATCACAGTTCTAAGGCCATCTTGGATATTTCCACTCTATCCCATTAGCTTGATGTTCCTCTAAAAGCTAGCTTTCTATCAATTTCCTCTGTTGGAGATTTTTTATTTTTTTAATTGACCCTAGTGCAGGACACAGACTTTATTTCGCCTGGATCTACCAGGCACAGGCAACATATATCTCCGCCACTCGGCAGGCCGGGCACAAAACAAAAACTAAACTACAGACTCCTGGAACATACAGTGTGTCCAGAAAAAACCAAGAGGTATAAATACCTTCAGGACGGTGAACTAATTAACACAGGTGAAACTAATCTTAACTGATGAACATAAAGCCACCCAAGATT
This sequence comes from Mastacembelus armatus, assembly GCF_900324485.2. NCBI lineage: Eukaryota > Metazoa > Chordata > Actinopteri > Synbranchiformes > Mastacembelidae > Mastacembelus > Mastacembelus armatus. Next base: position 12,912,180 of record NC_046641.1, read on the forward strand.
AACACAGGAGGAAACAGGAAACTAACCAAAACAAAAGTCCGAACTGGAACCGAAAATCCATCCCCATAACATACTGAGAACGATGAATGTGGATCATTTGGATTTCCTTTATATACAACAACAGTTGCAGAAAATCTTCCACTTGAAATAAAATTAAATAAACTTACATTATGATACAGACACATTTAAGGGAGGGTGAAGCCAAAATGGTCATTTTAGACTCTTGTATCCAAAAAGGCAAAAGTCAGATGAGACAAATGTTACTCATTCACTCTTTTCTCTTTTCTAACAATGAAAAGAGGGTGAAAGAATAGGAGACACAAAGGATGATAGAACTAGAGAACAAACATTGTCATGTGCAGTGAATTATAACAGAGCTGTTTCATCAGCAATAAATACAAAGCTGGATTGGTAAACACATGCAAAATAAAAAACCTTTACACTTGGATCACCTCCAGTTTTGGTTTTCTTACTCCAGGCTTCCAATCCATTTAAGAGTTAATTTTAAAATTCTCCTTCTGATTGATAAGATTCTCTAATAGCCTTGCTATTGCTCCAGCTTTGTCCTAGCCCTGTCCTCAGACTCTCTAATCACAGCCAGGGTCAATGGAGGAGATTGGAGCTGGGATACTGTGGTATTTTTCTGTAGTGCTGGAGTAGAGTCTATGTGTGAATGGGAGGTAGCTGTATTTCTGATGTCCTCTCCTCCCTCTGTGGTCTGCGTGGGTAAAAGTCTGTTTAGCAAAGATTTAACATAGAGCCATGTTGGTCCATATGTGCATATTACTGTTGGCAAACAGCCACCTTTAATCCTCCTGAGTGTAGTGTGTGTGTCTGTCGGTAATGCATGCTGGTTCACATATGAGAATGCATTTGTGTGCTTTCTGTCTCTCAGCCTGATAGACAAAATCAAATCATCATCAAACATTCTTGACTAAAGCCTTCTTTAAAAATAATATTCATAGTAAAAAATGTGCTTCAAAAGAATTATTAGCAAAATTAGCCAAATAGTTAAAAGTATTCATGCAATCCAATAGGAAACAAATAGACCAACACTAGCCCGAGAGCTACTTCACTAAAAATGGTCTTTTCACAAATGACTTTTCTTCTGATAGCAAGGAAAAGCTAATTAGGGCTAATAAGGTTTAAAGGCAGAAATGTTTTCACAACAGATCCAACTACTGGCCTGTTTCAAAGAGGCTCAACCACAGTCAGTGATTCACGTCGTGAGGAATTCACTTATTCTGCGGTTGGTGGTGGACAGGGATCATTGACTTGCCTACCTAACTTGCAGCCAACTTGATGACAGGCTCTAATTAGCCACTGGTGCAGTCAGTCAGACATGAATACAGTATTAAATGCATGCAAATTAATCTTGACACATCTTTTACATCAGGGAAAGTCAGATATTGTACTTAGAACTGTATTATTTTCATGTTATATGTCTTGAGTTTAGTAACTGAGAGAAATGTCTAATGTTTAGCTTTGAAATTTAGTCCTTTCTGTACTAATTTCATTTGACCTATGGTCAGTTTGTTTTTGGATCCTTTTGTATTTAACGTCATACCAGTTATCTCTCACCTAGACACCACTACAGCACTGCAAATATCATTGTAGTTCTAATAACAACAGGCAGAATTAAAATTATCATCATGAAGTAACATCACTTGAAGTTAATGCCACTGCTTTGCTTCACAGATCGTTTCAACACACACGATTACTATCTATTTCTGATACCATGATTCAGAGGCTTGGGCCATTTTAATCTGCATTGTGGTCCTGGATTTTAGGTAAGTAGATTTATGTTGTTGACTGCTGCATCTCTGCTACACTCTAATCTGCGTAATGGCTTTCAAGAAGAAGACACTAATGTTGCAATAATGCTCAAGTTTCTTTAAAATGCAATTCAAACAGCAACCTGATAAATTCGGTGGCAGAGGATCCTCCATCAAACTGCAGGAAAGAAGATGGAGATCTTTTGTGATTAGAGGAATAAATATAAATGTTAGGTGGTTTGTTGCATGGTATCAGGTTTGAAAAACAGAGTCACCAGTTGGCAATCAGAGGTATTTCACAGTGGAAAGCTTTATACATGAGGACACATCTATGGTGTTATTACTGTACATGCTGTGGCTGTCATGGTGGAAGGAAAATCAGAAATAGAGTTGGTGGATTGTGTACTTTCATTGGTGAAGCCGAGTAAATGGATTACTATCAGTGTTTTGTAAACTATGACCACATGGATGCCATGGAAATGTGGGTTTAAAGCCGTGATGCCAGAGGTTATAAAAATAGCACTAGTCACTTCCATAACTTTTGGGAATTGTTCTGGGAAACACTAAACTGTGAGTATAATCTGTGAGTTGTATTTGATTATTGATCAACTTATATATTTTATTTCATGAGAGAAATGCTAGAGTATCTAAGTGCCGGCAGCAAACACTGCCAGTTTGAGCCCACGTGAGCCCTGTGCATTTCCTGTCAAAATGTCAGAGGGCAGTGAGTGCTCAGTAAATGCATCTCTGGAAAACCTCAGGCCAAAAGCATACTGCGTATCTGAAGATGATTTTAAGATCAAGATGTTTATGAAATACCTTTCATACAGGGAAGAGGCACTAATAACAATGACTGCTGAAAAATCTAATTGTTACTGCATTTTAATATGACCCTCTTAGGATAATCAGTTAATCAGTGTATATAATGAGTGGATGGATGCAGTATACACAACAGATAGCTCCTTTCAAATGAAAAAAATGACTATAGCAACACTGAAATATCGACACAGGCATATTTAATCCAACACCCTGGTTCCCCCATTTCACACTAAAACTCTGCAAGAATTGTGCAAATAATATAATGAAAGATACTGCAGAGATTTATTTATCCTCAGTTTTCTTTTCAGCTGCCCTCCAGAAGCTAAAGTGCAACACTTTGCTTTTCGAAGTGATGCTCCATCAGGATACAGAAGGTGCTTGAACTGAAGCTGAAAGACAGCACCCACATCGTTACTGTGCCAGCCTGCTGAACTGAGGGAGTCCCTGTGATGTATTCAGTTTATATAGACTGGACAAAAGGCTGCCTCTGTGTGCATGTCTGCATGCAGAATGGATTGAGGACACGTGTGAATTCAATGCCCATATCAGGAATTAGGAAGTAACATCTGCCATATATTAAAGTGTGAAGGATTTTCTGAAATATAAGGGGTGAACCTATTTCTTCCCAGGGCTTGCAGCACATTTCCCAGAGAAAGACAATATCTGGTTATTGGAGTGTGCGTTTGATTATTTATAACCTCAGCGCTTGTTAGGAAATTTAATCTGCAGGGCACCGGCAGGTCTGTGGGTCCTGTCCTGCATGGTGAAAGGGATTTTGCTCAAATGCATTTAAAAAAGGTCAGGCATGCATACTGTACACATAATGTATGTATATATATATATATATATATATATTTAATTTGCCAGAGAACTGCATGTGGTTTAGCATTTACATGCATAACCTTGTTTCTCAAACATGTTTGGGAATAATTACAAGAAAACACAAAATCTTTCCTTTGTATGTTTGGTAGCCTTGAAAGAAAAGTGTACTTCATTGCCTTCTCAGTGTGAGTTTCTCTGTTAATGTGTTTGTACAAATCCATTTATTGTAGGATCTAATTGATTAATAATCATCTTTTAGGGAAGGTTATATACTTCAATCAAGAGTGAAAATGAAATTACCCTGCAGTAGTGAACAGATATAGATACTCTATATTACAGCTGATCACACAGAGACTCATGGTGTTGCTATTTATCTCTTCACACATTTGCAGCATACAAAAGAAATCTATAAAAGGCAAATATATTCAACGTGTGTGTGTTTGTGTGAGGGCTGTCAAATGCCTTTGATGGGCTAAAAAAAAAATCGTAGCATCATTATTGGTAACGTCATAGGAGTATAAGATAAAGTGCACAATACATCTAGAGGTTTTTGTTTATTAACAGACACAATGTAGAGTGTTAGAATGTCTATAAAGTAAACACTACATGTATGTCACATTTCAAATTTATTCATTGTCACTTTAAAGACCTTGTTCACCCACACAGGTTTTTTGTTTTTTTTTCACTGATTCTGGTCTGATCCTTTGCTCAGGCTGAAACGGGGCAGCATGTGGTTGAAAAAACTGTGAGATTACTGGACACTGGACTCTTTGTCTCACTTGTACCTAATCAGGTCATTATCTTCTACAAATGTGGGCTTGAATCCAGGATCCTATGTTCTGCTTCCAATCGACGCTGTCCTCCTTGCTCATGATAACTTTTTCTTGCTAAGAAACATCTGTGTTTTCATTTTCCTGCAGCTGCTCTTGTTACTGCTTCCTCATGGTCAGGAGAAGCAGAACATTGTGGACCGATGCGTCTGCACATTATGACTCTATGAAGCAGGACAACCATAAAGAGCCGATTTAGTCGCTGCGCAGTTCTCAGGCCTGTGTGTGTATTTATATATTTGTTTTTGTATCTTACTAGAAACATCTGCATCCAGCGTTGAGGCTGAAATAATTAAAATCAGTGTGTTTAATGCCTGAGATGATCATTGTTTCACTGTGCAGAACTTCCTCCTCCGGCAGCTTTGAACAAATACATCTGCTCAATAACATATATCTGCCAGAGAGAAGGGAAGCATTAGATCAGAAAACACAAGTAATTAACATGCTACCAAGCCAGAGGAAAATCATAACAGACCAACATCACATAACAAATCTAATTTAAGCCTTACATGTAGTACTGAACATGACCTAATGCACATATTAATACATTATTGTTTACCGAGTTTATGAGTGTATTTCTAAGAACTAAGAAGCTCAATGTTTAAAGGTTTTCTCTTAATATTTTGGTGTGCTGTCATTGTAACAGAAATGATCAGCCTGTTATAAATGTAAGTAAATACAATGTGTTAAAGTCCTAAGAGGTGCAAGACTGTCAAAAGACACAATGCAATACTGAAAGGGGATGGAAGTGTTGAGAAACCTCTTGGTCAGCTGTTGTTTGGTGTTTCGACTACATTTATAAGGAACGACTCAGCACTGTGCACACTCAGTTCTGAACCCCATCAAATCAACAGCAGTGGAAGCTCTGTCCTTCAGGTATGGTGTTGTTTAATAATGTGAATATTACATGGAAATTAATTTAGTTTCAAAAACATTTTAAACAATATTTTTTTAATGATATTTGTTGGGAGGTTGTGTTAAATTTGATTAAATGGTGGTCATTTTAATTGTTTTCCTTTTGTTCCCACAGAAATCTCTGCTCTTTTATGCAAAATGGAATATGATGAGTATTATCCATATTATGCAGAATATAACTACAGTGAATTTCTTCCTCACACTCCATCTGAGGAGCAGGTTTTTCAGCCCCAATCGACGTGTTTAAAGGAAGTTTTGTGTGTGTCACTGATGGTGGTCAGTGGGGTAATTTTCCTGCTGGGCTTTTGCGGAAATGGATTGGTCATCTGGATTTCTGGATTCAAGATGACGAAGACGGTCAACACCACCTGGTACCTGAGCCTTGCTATTTCTGACTTTGTCTTCTGCGCCTGCCTCCCATTCAGCATCGCCAACATGGCAATGGAACAGTGGATCTTTGGACACTTCATGTGTAAGTTTGTCCCCTCTGTTATGTTCCTCAACATGTTCAGCAGCATCTTCCTCCTGGTTATCATCAGTGTCGACCGCTGCATCTCAGTCATGTTTCCAGTTTGGGCCCAGAATCAGCGCACAGTTAAAAAGGCATCTATTGCTGTTGTTCTTGCCTGGATTTTTGCCATCGCTCTGACTATTCCCACTATGATCTTTCGGGATGTTAAGCATCACCTGGGCAGGGCCATTTGCTTCAACAGATATGATACAGACCACCACAGTCACAAGATAGTTGCAGTGAGCCGCTTCCTTGCAGGGTTTGTTGTCCCTTTCGTCATCATCATCATCTGCTACTCAATCATCATCCTCAAACTTCGCACCAACAGGATGACCAAATCCTCCAAACCTTTCAAAATAATGACTGCCCTTGTTGCTGCTTTCTTCATCTGCTGGCTGCCCTACCATGTTTTTATCCTACTTGAGCTAAACCACAACAACCACGACCACCACATTTTAGCCATCGGACTCAAAGTAGGGACTTCTTTAGCGGCAGCAAACAGCTTCCTCAATCCTGTTTTGTATGTTTTCATGGGCAATGATTTCAGACGGAAGTTTAAGAGCTCTGTGCTCTCAAAGATGGAGAACGCGATGGGAGAGGAAGGCCGGACCACCAGTCGATATCTGTCCAGGTCCAGCTCCATGGATGGCAGAGCCTCTACACACATTTAGAAGGATCAGATGTTACTCCAAAACTGTTCCTCCTAATGGAGTCATTCGACATCAAAAATACTTTTAGACCAAAAGCCACAAAGTATGCCATTGTCTGTGAGAACATATTCATCAATCACATTTGCACAGATTTACTGTCTTGTTGCTGTTTTGTTGTAGCTCTCTACTCTTGACAGGATAGAAAAATGTGCTGCTAATTTAGGCTCATAAACATGATATAGTTGAAAAACATCAGCCAATACATAAACATGTAATTAACTCATGAGTGACATCAATCTCATCGGATGTTTTCAGAGCATTTCTGAACAGGCAATTTTAATTACAGCAAACTAAATGACCTTTTACAGGTAAAGGGATGTTGAATTGTTTTTTTTTTATTATTGACACCACAATATCTGAATATTTTTTGTGTTGTAGCTTTTATGCATGTTGCAGTATACTGACTGGAATGTGAAAAGAAGTGCAAACAGGGTGGAGATTTTCTGTTGAGCAATGGACTGTGTAGTTAGTTCTTAGGTCCCTGGCTCTGTAGCTATACTGTGCGTTAGATTACTCTATCTTCCTAGCAACTCTGTATATTAGCATAAAATATTCAAAAGGTTTGCTGAATGTATTTGTACATTTTTGATATTTTATGGATGAGAGCTGTATAATAAATGTGCAATAAAGGTTTGAATGTATTTTTCTTCCTGGTTTTTGAAGGTTATGAAGCTGTACCCATTACCAGTTATTATCTGCTCCTCTCTAATCACTTAATATTGAAGTAATATTTGCATTATAAAACTAGGAGTATAAAAAAAGTAATCACTTTTTGCAAATGCATTCTTTTGTAATTTCAAAAACAATAAATAGTACCACATGCACATGTCTAAATTAATCTTTCACTGAAGGTGTAAACTGCACAGAGAGACAGGATTAATATGTATTTCCTGAGAAACATGAACCTTTGAATTAGAGTACTGAATGCACTTCATGCACAGTAACAGCACTCGAGTACTCATAACAAGAGCGAGATCTGGTGATTTTTCTGATGTTGAAACTAAGGAGAAGCGACAAAAGGCCAAGACTGCAAAGGTTACATGTAACAATAGCATTGAGTCACAGTGAAAATGTGGACAGTTCATCTTTAAAGATCCATGAATCCATTTTTTATTGTAACAACTGAACTAAAACTCTTTCTTTTGGTGGAGTCATGAACAGTGACCTTAACTGAGTCAAGTGAGGCCTGCAGTTCTTTGGATGTTGTTGTGGGGTCTTTTGTGACCTCTTGGATGAGTCATCGCTGCGCTCTTGGGGTAATTTTGGTCGGCCGGTCACTCCTGGGAAGGTTCTCCACTGTTCCATGTTTTTGCCATTTGTAGATAATGGCTCTCACTGTGGTTCGCTGCAGTCCCAAAGCTTTAGAAATGGCTTTATAACCTTTTCCAGACTGATAGATCTCAATTACTTTCTTTCTCATTTGTTTTTGAATTTCTTTGGATCTCGGCATGATGTCTACCTTTTGAGGATCTTTTGGTCTACTTCACTTTGTCAGGCAGGTCCTATTTAAGTGATTTCTTGATTAGTTAGAAATCTGCTGAACTTAGTTTTGGATTTTGTTTTCCCTTAATAATAAAAACCTTCATTTAAAAACTACATGATGTGTTTACTTGTGTTACCTTTGACTAATATTTAAATTAGTTTGATGATCTGAAACATTAAAGTGTGACAAACATGCAAAAAAATAAGAAATCAGGAAGGGGGCCAACACTTTTTCACACCACTGTATGTGCTAATGTGAGTGCACTCACAACTCTGTAGTTCACCTCAGTACTTCTCTGTTCTTAGCTCTAGTTTGCCTCTTTTTTTTGGTCTTAGACCAGAAAACTGTACTGACTTGTCTCTTTTAGCCTTGTTTTGATCCAAATCTGGCCCCTTTGGTCAAAGAGCAGCATTAAATGGTAGACACACAGTTTAAGACTAGCTGCTGAACATAGTGCAGAGTTTAGCAGCTGAAGAGATGTCAGCTGGGTTTACAGCCACTAATGACATTCCTGCTGCTGGCCTCTGTGACCATGTCAACATGCTGATGTTTGCATTGAACTTTAATCATAGAGCTGCTAGTACATGTTTTGCTCTTGTCCAGACATGGGTTAGATAATAGAACAACTGTCCTTAACTTGGTAATTATTTTTTATTTTAGTGTATTTATATATGTTAAAGAATCTGAATACAACCTTTATTCAGCCTGACATAATGTGGTTAACAGAGGATCCTGAGAGACAACGCGGTCATGAATTTACCCCCCCCTCAATTTGAGAAATATTAGCCATTTTATGGACAATATGACTGAACATGCAGAACATATATCTGCCTTTTTAAAATCATGCAACTGCAGTTAATAAAGGTACTATCTGACCACAGTCTTTATAAAGATAAGTTTTCTACATGATCACTTATATCTTTTAAATATGGCCACTATTATTCAGATTGGGCCAGATTTTCTATAATCTTCAAAAAAACTTCAACTCTTTTTTTAATCATTTTAATGGGAACACATCTTCTGCAACCAACAAACAGCAGACCGGTGATTTATTTAATGAACTGATTTATTGGGCTTCATCACTTTACATTCATTCAATAGAAAATACATTCAAATGTGACACCTATGTTCAGAAAGTGCCTGCTTGTCAATGAAAGCAAGAGCCAATAACGTTTAAAGCGTGTGTTAAAAATAGAAACGCCTTCTCCCATTTGCTCATTGCAATACAAACATTTTTGAAGTATCAGCACACACTATAAAAATATATATTTTATTATACTGAAAATGGAAGTTAATGTTTATTGGCTCTCAGTCACCAGTGTTTCCAGGTATATATTCATGTATTTTCTTTTTATATGTCAGTTTATTTTTCTGCATATGGCGTAGCACACTGAGTACCATTATAAGACGTGCTGCTTTGAAAATCTGAGCCGTTTTTTTAAACAATGAACAAAGTGATCATCAGTTTTAACTCTTTAGCTATGTCCTCTTACAATCAAGCAATAAAAAGAAATTCACATTCAGAATGATTAGCTGTCATAAAATGATTCTATAATGATCACTACTGCTAAAGGTAACCTCCGATCTACGAGCGTAAAACCTAATTCATCAGTGATCTTTGGGGCAAGTGTTGCACAGTCGAGTGCTTTTTGGATTTCTGCATCAAGTCCAGTGTCATGAAAACATACTCGCAACCAAAGTATTCAACAATGTGCACTGCACACCAGAGATAAATGCTGTAGAGATAAATCCTCTTCTCTCCTTGAGTCAGTGCCTTCAAGAGGGATTATTTATCGTCTTGAATAGGAGGAGCTGAGAATTGAGTTCTTTATCTTCAAAAACATGATTTTTCTTACATACAGTAAGTTCAGTGATTTGCAGAAACGTGGAGACACAGTATCATCATCATCATCATCATCATCATCATCATCATCAGGTAGTTAAAGACTGCATATTGCATTGTTCCCTCTAACAAAAATGCTAAAAGTTTTTAAAGTTTTCAGTTCACGTGTTGTGTGTGTACAGTAAAATAGCATTGTTCTGTGACGGTGATAGCAGCTCAAAATTTCATGTTTGGATTTTCATTATAGTTATTTCTGCTTTCTGCAAAATAAGCTCATATAAAACCATTTGCAATGTTGTATTATATCTTTTGGGTCCAGTGCTTTTTTTCCACTGGCAAGAGATTTCCTGGCACAGTCAGATGTGCCTTTTTGTAGTCACAGCTGTCGTACCTTCTTCATGTTAAGGCGTGTGCACACGTCTACAGAGCACATGTGCATAGAGCAAAATAAGTGTTTTTCAGAAGGAGAATAACAAACTTTCCCTGGTAGAGTTGTCGCTTCTATTAATGCATGAAGCTGCTGAAGTTCAACAAAAAATGAAAAAAAGATGAGTAAAAAAATGAAAAAAAAAGAAAGACAGATTAAAGACACTGATTTCTTCTAACTACTACTTCAACTTACATGAAATCACAAAAAATGTATTGAAAAAGTCATGTTATCCTACAAAATACACAGAATCTGTTGACAGAATAGTTAAAGTGGATAAAAAGGGAAACAAGGGAATCACATATATCATCTTGGCATATATTCCTCTGGAACTCCAGACATGTTCCTTTTCTTCAAGGCAGCATCTACTGTTCTGATCAGTTCATTGATGTTTGCTTTCATTTCAGGAGTATACGGGTCATATTCAAGCTTTCGTAGCCCCGATCGCTTGAAGTTTCCATCCTTCTGGCCCTCAACGCAGAGCAGGCGCTCCTCAGAAACCTTCAAACCCAGAAACTGGACCATCCCCTTGAGCTTGGAGAATAGGTCCCTCTTCAGGTGCTCAAAGTGGACCACATGGACATTCCTCCCATAATTCAGCCAGTCCAAAGTGTGGGACGCCCACCAAGGGGCATAGTTCTTCACAAACTCAGGCCACTCTGTAAAATGAGAGTACACAAAATAATTTATCAGGTGCCAATCCACTAAATAAAGGCACTCATACTGTTTAAATGAATATAAAGGAGACAGAGCTGCCACTCAGCTTATACTGTACACCAGGAAAATCATATAACACAATGAATGTAGGTCACTGAGAAAACTATAAAGACAAAACAACAAAAGTGACTGGAAACTAAATCAAGACCAGTTTCATTCCTGCCTGCTCCTTACATAAGTCAGTTGGTAAGACAAAGCAAAAGCCATAAACATAGGGCTTTTTAAGATTAAGTTATAGGTAATATGTGGTGAAAAGTGTGGTAAAAGTTTTAGTTTTGCTCTTACTTAGGTCCAGAATGATTTTCTGATAAATGCTCCACCCAATGTCTAAAGACTATGTAAACAAAATGCTAAATATGAAAAAGAGAAATAAAAAAGTAAAAAAATTCACATGGGAACTGAACCAAAGGGAAGTGAAAGTCATGATAGATAAACACTGATGTCACTTAGCTAGAAGAGTCAGTTCTTGGGAGGCAAAATTAAGTCTTTTCTGAAAGTAGCAAAAAATGGACATTGCTGTCCCTAAAGTTTAGAGGTGCTGCAGGAAAATCTTTTGCTTGCAACTATTATTCATTGATAATCTAATGGTCCATTAAAGCGGCAGCTGGCAGGAGCTGTGGCGCATTAGCACGCATTTTTACTGTTGGGTGAGGTTTCCATTAAAGTTTAGCCTGCTGAGCTCGCAGTGCTCTCTCAAAAACCAATGAATGAGGCAACTTTAGTATCAGAGTGGAGAAAATATTATAGACTGTACAATAACACAGCCGGAGTATGGAAGTGACTGCATTTCTGACTCAGGGTGTCAAAAGAGCTTAAAATGAAAAGAAAGCAGAATAATTGTTACACTAACCCTGAACACACTGTTCTGCTAATGTGTGACAGAATATGTAATTCAGTAAAATATTTATATTCTATTAGCAGTCTGACTTTAGAAACCCAAATAGAGGGATTTATGCAACAAAATCCACCAAATCACACAATGAAATAACTGTGCTTTGCAAAGTGACATGCCTGCCAGAATAAATGACCTTGCCCTTGAGATGACTTTATGGGGTCACTCTGGGTGGCATCAGTATCTGTACCATCACCCCCATGGTCTCCCCCCGCAGAGGGGAGTGCTTTAAATCGTACTGTACTGCACATGTGGGGCCACTGAACAAAATGTCATGCTGACTTTCAGACTGGAGCCTCGCTCTGTATTTGAAGTGGCAGCTGTCAGAAAGCCTTCTTCTTTACTGGAGTCATGGCAGGAGAAATAAACACTCATTGGAAATGGCAGGCCAAATGTGCTGATGTTTTCACAAAGAGACACAACTGCTGGGTCGGCAACTATCCAGCCTCTGGAAAATCAATTAAACCACACAGAAAGTCAGACAGACGATACACGGACAAGACAAAACCTGTTGCCATGGTTACAGAGACACAGTTAAATGGGTGGATGTAGTGAGAAAAGTGGAATATGCATGAAATATAAGGAGAGCTTAGCACAAGGTATGAAATGTATCCTTAATTCAACAGACAGGGTTACTAGACCCAAAGGTTTCATCTATTTGATTAAGTCACAAATAATATGCTTTTTAATAACCACTTTTAATCAATTAGATGCAAGAGGAGTTTAACCTGACTAAACAGTGCTGATGACTCACTAAATGGTTGCACAATGAAGAATGAAACACTGTCTAAGACAAAATGTCCCAATCTATAGCATAACAACATTAATTAAATCTGAAAAAGTGTATTATCACCACATACACATACAATAGCAAATACAGTATAAATCTAGCAGCTAATTATTTCAGAAACCTTAGGATGATTTTTTTTTTTTTTTACTACTTGACAATAATCCTTAAAGGAAAATTACTTGGGTCATTTTTCGATGCCAATGTAACAAGCTGGTTTTAGCTGTGGACACAACTCATGATCCAGCTCACCACACCGTCTTTGTTTCACTTCTCATTTCTCGGACAGATTGTGCTTGAAATAACGGAAATGGTTTTGGATCATCATCACATTAAAGACTTGTGTTCAGCCACACACAGTGTGGTTTATAATGTCACTAAGACAGCCCTGGATTGTTGCTCATTTCCTCCATGTTCTTTCTTATATAATGTGTCACTGTGGATTATTGCCATGTTTTTGATATTTTAACCTTGTGGTTTTCAGAGAAAAGATTTAAAAAGTCCACATACTGTTGGCAAAATTAGTTTTGTGTTTCATGACCGAGAACTTAATAATACTAATAATCACAAGAAGAAGAATAATACAATTTCCTCGATTGCATTGCTTTCAAGTTCACTTTGACAAAATGTTTCCTTCTTTATGTACAGAACTATGAAGGATGAATTGTTGCATATGGTGTAAAATATCATAGTTACTATCTGAACCTTAAATTGCACCAGCTCACCTTTCCCTTTCCAGTGGGCCTGGGAGGCAAATCCAATGTGACCGCCATATTTTCTGTTAAATTCTGCCATGAGGGCTTTGAAGGGGTTTCGGATCACAAGGATGCTCAAGTCAAAGGCTTCAATCTCCTTCCTGCCGCTCTCATGCGTCTTAATGCAAATCGTCCTCCCACTCCGCCAGTGGTCCCTCTCCCCTTTAAATCCTGTGAAAGAATGACACGCCACATACACTGTATTAACTCCGCAGGGGTATATTCACGAGTGAATACACATAAATCATGGGGGGGGGGAGGGTAATAACACCTACCTTTATTGTAAAGGGAGCCATCAAAGTAAAAGCTGCCAGTGTAGAAGCCAGTAGCAAGCTCTATGAGGTGGCGAGCCCAGGTGTTGCCGGCTCCAGGGAAACTGGCGAGAGCCACAAGTTGCTTAGTACGAGTGGGAAGGAAGTGTCGGTCCATGCAGCGGTTATCTGAGGAAGCACAAAGATCGACGGGGTGTTTTATCGATTTGTTGCATGTATAGAAAATTCTGCTGTTAAATGTGACAGTGATTCTAAATGTGGGACTAAATGTGAAAGACTGTGAACTATGACACATTTAAGCTTCAAATAGATACCAAAAGTGTGTCACTTCCTACATATTTCCATAATGTTGTAATAACACAAGCTAAAAAATTAAAATTCCTATGTTGAAACACTGTTGGTGCAAGGCATTTAACATTAATAAAAGAAAACAAAACTTCATAAAAAGGTCTAAACACAGGGATATATATAGATGCCGTAAGGTGGTATTTAACTTGAGGATTTCTCTTCCTCACGAATTGTGAAACAATTGACATTGTATTGACTTTAATGCTGGTTAAGATGATGAAAGAAATATGTGCCATGGTTGTTTTGGATTTTTGCATCAATGTGGTAAAATAACCAGAGAAATAACTATATAATGAGGTACAGCAATATATAACAAAATAAAATGGTGATAGAGGATTTTATTCATAATTCATGATTAAAAAATAGGATATATATAGAATCCATTAAATTAATAAATTAAGAAAAATCAAGGACAAATGTAAATAAAACTTTTCCCATAGATTTTCCTGCGCTGAGACTTGTTTTTAACAAATCCTATGGACGTACTGCTTTAAGCTGATAGCAGCACTGTGATGTGCTGAAGCAGTTTAAGCTGAATCTGGTCTTAATGATTTATAACAGTCACAAAGGTGTGAAAAAAGAATGTATGCAATTGGACTTCTTGATGCACTAATGCAACACTGTGCTGCAAAGTTCCATATATGTATTTCCTGCATGGAAATGTTTTTGTTTTTTGATTTTTTTCATATTAGCATATTTCTAAGAAGTACCAGGGAGGTGAGTAAAAGGAAGAGTCTGCTTTTGTAACTTTGTGGCCAGGACAGCAAAAAGCACCAAATGAAACTACAATATCTTCATACATTTTTAACGAACTGTCTCACCACACAGCTCTGTTTTATTCCTGTGACTCCTGTGACTCCTGTGCTGTCAGGCATGAACTTTACCTTGAACCTGTGTCTGGTAGACCACAAAGTACTCGCTGTTCCCGCAGCTCTCAAACTCCTCCCCGTGGCAGCGGTGGAGACACATGTCTTCGTCCTCCAGTTCGTGCAGGGAAAAGAGAGGAGTTGGGAATCCACAGTAACATCGGTCTCCAGCCAGGACAGCCAGTGATTTCTCCTGAAAACAGAGCTGCTGTTACACACTGCAAACGCACACACGAATGTGCACTGCATGAACACACATCCAAAACCCCCTCACCCTCTCGGTGCACATGTCTACACACTTGTCCACAGACATGTTTTGGATGACTGCGCTGAAAGGAAGTGCCAATGTGACATTGTCCGGCCGGTGAAAACACCCTTTGAAAATGGCGCTGCCGTCTGAAACAGACAGAACAAAATTTTATTCACCAACAGGGGAAAAAAATGCACACACAGCTTCCATCAGCTTGGTCTCTATTTACTGACCCCTGATGAAGAGATCCCACTGAGTCTCTCCACTAGTGTGGTGAGACCCTGACCTGCCACTGGACTGAACCAATAACAAAATTCACGTCTGCAGCGTGATGATAAGATCCATCCCGATGGACAGGCCATAGACCATTAATCACAACAGCAGTTTATCTTCATCATAATGTTTCGTACTTTGATTTTTCTACTTCAGCTCTTTTTGTTTTCTTATTGCTGCACACTATAACTACAATAAAAATGTCTTTTTTCCCTGCAGCCATCATAGAATAATTAATCACACAAAACTAATTGTAAAGATTAAGTGGTTTTCACTCATGGTTGGTGGGTTTCTCATTGTGCATCACACATTTAAATCACTGAGAATCTAAACAGCAGTTTCATATTTAGTTCATGGTGTCAACACGTCAACTTCAGTTCCATATGAAAGTGTGTCCACTGGCAACATTAATACAGGAAAGAAGTAAAACACTAAAAGCTTTTTACTGTGACAGATTCTATGATACAGACTTGGCTTGGCCAGCTGTAGCTGAATAAAATACAATAATAGAGCTGTGCGTCTGTGATATTGAACCTATTTAGGTTCATGCTGCACCACCACCATCTCACTCAGACCATTGAGTTCCTCTCTGCTTTTCTTTACTGGAAATATTAACTATCAGCTTTGTGGGGCTTTAAAACACAATAACACACTTTGCAAATGAGTCCAAGCTGTGTGGGTGGCTAATGTTTTATTTACTGTTGACCTTTTTCTCCAACTTGAAGTTGTATTTTTAATGTCATGTCCATGTTCTCTTTATCCCTCTGCAGTATATCTTCAGTGCAGCCTCTTTCTATTGACCTTTTTGCCTTCGCTTGTGACAGAGCTTTTCAAATGAAACTGAAATGCTTTTGTGCTCTGTTGATTCAAACATTTGCAGCAACCAAACACATATATCACAACCAAGGTCTTGAAAAGCAGAGAATATATCACTCATGCAAACACAGAGCTGAGTTAAATCCTGAAGATATAATCCTTACACTGTGCTAAGAGATCCAATGGAAATACATTCAGATGAATGTTTATGAAGGACTAATGTACCAATTAACTTAAAACCCTCAGTCATGTGAGGCTAATGGTCTCTAACTAGACCAAAAGTCACGTTATTTCCTGTATTTCCTTTTTGATACTTTGCACAGGGCTCACATGACGGAGAACAGGGTCACGGGTGAAAACCCAAACATGAAGAGCACACTCAGCAGTCTGATACGTGGCAAACAGGAAAGAAGGCAGAAATGAGAACAATAAATAAAAAGCCCTCAACGTGACTGGGAAGGTAAGATCATTTACATGCAGGAGTCGCTCATATACTTGCCATACATGTCTGTACCAACACTCAGCCCATTCAAATTAGCTGATTATATCTAAGAAGTAGTGGGTGGATGAGTAAAAAGGAAAGGAAGGGGAAAAGGGTTAAAATTACTTCACCTTGCAGTTGGGACTTTCTCAGATCTGACAGGGAAATAACCCAAAGACAAACTACTTTTTTTTATATAAATGACCTAAATACAAATCTTTTGTATTTCTAATGATCAGGCCTTCCTTCACTTCAGTTTTCCGTTGGCAGGCAGACAGTGTTTAGGATGCAGACCGTGGCTGGCTCGGCTACATAGGTAGGAGAGCTCCCCAGGGAAAGAGGTAAACACAACAGAGCAGCCTGTTCCCAACTGTGGCAGTAACCCAAAATAAAACAAATATTTTCCCTCAAAACAGCAAGGCGCCTTACTTTTCTGGATCAAAACGGCATCTTTGTGCCTCAGCAGATATTACTATACAGTATACTCAGGTCAGGTCAAATTTTCCTTAGTAAATGGGCATAAATTCAGATATTCACATTTTTACAACAAATTTTCATTGAGATTGTAAAGTGTATATTTTGACTTCATATGACAGAGCTCTCTTGTGTTTACATTTGCAGAGCAGCCCGTGGCTCACGTGAAGCTGTTCCTGTTTGTCGTGTTTGTCGTTGTTGTTGTCATTGCTAAGTGTCAGACTCACAGCGACGGGCTGACTCCTGGCTCAGCTCCAGCCTGTAAATGGACAACCTATTGGCTCCTCCACACACGTTGCTCTTCTCTCCTTTACACTCCATGTTGCAATCGCTCTCTGAAACGTTGGCCGCCTGGATCTTATGACCACAGTAGCACTCAGCTCCAAACTCCAGGCCTGCAAACATGTAGCCTCTGTACGGAAGAGAAAGAAAACAGGATTAAAATCATTAGTACAGGAAAACGGTGAGGTTTAAGTGATTGTTCTGAGTCTTCTTTTTTGAGTCTTAATCCTTCACAGGCAAACACAATGCATGAACTGTAATAAAATAAACGGATGCACAGAGGATGTTGAGGCAATTATGAAAACACATGCAAACATCACGCACCTCTCTTTGCTGACTGAAGATGAGAAAAGTTACACATGCTGCACAGCTCTAAGGCAAAGCCAAATATAAATGTGTGCAGTATATATGGAAACTGAATCTATCACACAAGGTCTCTTCTCTCCTTTCTGTTTCTTCAAGGAGGATTTGACTCCCAAGAGGCCTTTCGGATGCAATTAGACATCTAACACACCCCTCACACAGAACAAATCCCCTGGGCTGTCAATCACACCCAAACTTCTGTGTGCTGCTGCCCCTCATTTGTTTGTCTGTTTTTATTAACCTGCTGCTCTGGGAGAGGAGGCGTGCAGGCAGCAAGAGGCAAGAAGGAAGAAGCAAGAGGAAGGAAGGAACTGAAAACAAGCCTCTTTCTCTGACCCTGTTCTCCTGCTTTGTGAATCAGTGATGAGCTATTGGTGCCTTCTTTAGACCCAGCCTCGGTATTCCTCAGGGTGGGATATGAGGCAAGAGGAAGGTAGTGAAGTAGCAGCGAGAGGGAGTTAACAGGAAGCGAAATGAAGCAGAGGAGCAGAGAGTCGATGCCTATCTCTGATTACTTGAATATTCCCAGTTGTTTTCATGTTTTGAAAAAAACACCAGAAACTAACAAACATTGTCCGTATACAGATATTAGTAAAAGAAATGGACTGGATTTACTGCCCGTAAAAGAAATGGACTGGATTTACTGCCCGGGTAGTTTATTTAAATAAATAATATGAGGATTTACTATATGACCAACACCAACATTACATCCATCATCCTAAAATAATGGGAATTAATCTGCAGCACTATATGTTATCTAACATGACGTGGGCCTTAAAATGTTCCTGATTATTTTTGTAAGCTTGAGACTTGAGTCTTGTAGATTTTTAGACCACATCAAAATGTAACTTTAAAACATTAATTATTTCAGTTTTTAATGTTGCATATCCCTAAAGATATGTGCTTAATCAACTTAATGTGGTTACAGGTTGTATTCCTGCTCATAGTGCTGGACCAGCAGGTGTTTATTTTTCCCCTGGAGCCCCGAACACAGCCCCGGTTGGCTGGGGTTCAGGCAGACCTGGCAAGTTCTTTGTCAGAAAACTGGACAACCATTTCCTTATGTACCACAAGGGCATTGTTATAGTTAAATGGAAAAAGGGACTTACCCAAACCATTGACATAAAGTTAGAAACACACACTATTGTCTAAAACATATTTGTATATTGCTTCATCAAGATTTCCCTTCATTGGACAAAACTATATTGGTCAATACCTGGCCACCATACTGCACAGTATGTAGAATATTATTGTCTCTATAAGAGGCCACAAATGAGCAAAAGTAAATGCACCATTTCATCAGGTTTTGTCATTTCCACATCAGCTCTTCTGCGCTTTCAATTCTACTTTGCGTCTTAGCCTGGCAGTGATAATAAAAAGGTTCTTAAAAGGGGGGATTTATAATGGATGAAAGTTTTGGTTGTTTGCTTCTGTCATACCTTTCTGCACAGTTGTCCTGGCAACGAAACACAGTCATTTTTTTGTAGTCAAAAAAGGAAACTCCTCTCAGCGCTCTCTTCTTTGTGTCATCCACATAGCAGCCAATGTATTTTGCTGAAAAAGAGAAAATAAATTGTCATATATACTGACAGACAAACCATTTCAAAGACAACATGAATAGATATTTAGCTGTATTTTCAAACATTTCTAGACTGACAATACACTTTAGCTACTCTGCAACAAAAACATTTTTGGATTATAAAAGTGGAAAAAGTGAACTGTCCAAAACAGTATCTTCTTCACAAGACTGTTCACAAACCGCTGTAGAAGCTTTAATTATTTATAAGGACACACATCCCCTTCTAGTGGTCTGTAACTGTAGTGGCAGTCATCTCTTGCATTTTTCAGAAGTGTGTGTGTGTGTGTGTGTGTGTGTGTGTGTGTGTGTGTGTGGTGGGGGTTGGGCTCCAGTGAACTCCTGCAGAAAAATACAGCAACCCTTCAACTGCCTCTTGCCTCTCATTAACACTGCTCTCCTGCTAAACCAAGCTGCACCGGCTCTACTGTACCTTTAACAAACAAACCTCTCGCCATCTGTGCTGTGCCATTACCCCTCAGAGCCTGTGTTAATACCTAAATGGGGAAAGCAAAGTGTCCTATTCCCCTGCATTACTTTAATTGTTACGGCTGGGCCTGCATTTGAGCAGCATGTGGACTGAGCTGTAATGTTCCTACTAAATGTTGTTGAGCTGGAAAATAATCTGTTTTTGCAGCTCCATTTAAATAACATATTTCTGCATGAGGACGTAAACATATATGTGTCCATATTATTTTCAGCTGCTCAACAGACTCCCTCGACAACAAAGATTGTACCTGATGAATTGTGGTGACTGGTACATTCTTTCTCCAGTCTATTGAGCGTGCTATACTTCTGTGCAATTGCACCGCACAGCGCAAATGTGTTTATGTGCTTCAACCAGCACTATGAGCTGCAATAGTCCCTGCAGATGAAAGCGGGTTTGAGCGAATGAGTGCATTTGCAGTGAGAAGAGGGAAAAAGTCTGTTACGGTTAAAACTGCAGAGAAAGGAGTGGTGCTGGATGAATGAGAGCAAACAAATGCTTTGAAGCTACTAATTACTCTATCATCATGTTCTGCTGCTCTGCAGTCCTGTGAGGTTAGCATCTCAGAAAAGGGATAAGAGGAAGGGGAGTGGGGGAGATGGGGGGTAGGGGGTGGGCAGGCACTGAGCCAGACTGATAAACCTTCATTTGATCAAATAACCCAAAGCTCAAATGTACATTGTAAACATGTTTGCCTTCCTGGCCTTGGATTTGAAAATATAATCCCAAACCTGTACTAGAAAAACACTGTTCTTTAATATTCAATACTGTACTGTGAATCTGAATTCTCGTTATATAATCACTTGCTTATTTTCTCTCCTGGTTATGTCCTTGTAACCTTGTAACCAGTGGTTAGAGTCTGGTTAGAGCAGTTTAAAACCAGGAAAGCAACCTTCACTTTTAGTCATAGCACAGAGAGAGAGAGAGAGAGAGAGAGAGAGCAGCAGTAACTCATGTGTTGCTTATTTATGAGCATCTGAGATTTTCTATCTGCCCGTATGACACTCTGGAGGGATACCACAAACCTACACAGCCACAAGCTATAGTAAAATCCTGGTTTTATTTATGGCTATTCAGTGTTTTTTAACATGTTGCAGATGAATAAATCCCAAATCAACTGAGTAGCATCTGGACCAGACGTTTTTCACTGTTATACTGAACGTTTCTCGATGCTGGAATAATACCTATTATAAAGTACTAACTGAACTTTTGGGGTGCTTGGTCCTCTATTGGGGTGATCATATGCTACTCTTTTTATTCCATTACATTTGCCTGGCATTAAGTTACTATCTACTTTTTTCAGATGGAAATATAAATATATAAATATATCTAATCATATGATCAAACTATATGATACATCAGATCAATGTAAATGAGCCTAACATCCCATAGATTTGGGTTAACAATGGGCTGTTTTTCTTAAACACTGAATGGAAATATCCAGTGTGGTCAATAATAATTCATGCTTCATCCCACAGTGTAGAAAGTGTTTGACAAGCTATGTAAGCCAGGAGTAAATCATTTCCACTTTCCACTTCCAATCAGCTAATATGATCATGTTTCATTCTTGCTGGCTGTCTGTGCCACGCAAGGTCTGAATGTCACCTCTGGATGGACACTTCCCGTCCTCCCACTGATGTTTGTGAAACACTCTATGATCTGATAGGACGTTACACACTAGTGAGGACTTGATATGTAAACCTGTTCTGACAGGACTGTTTTGCTTAACACTATATAAGAATAGGGATGAAACTATAATGATTGCGCTGCAGCTTCATGAGTAGAACAGCACCAAACAGAGCTACAGCTGAACTACAGCTGAATTCACAGTCATTCGAAAGGTGTTGTCTGCAATCAAAGGTTACTTTGAATCATTTTCAAAGATGTATGATGTTTTGGAGGAATAAATGTTGATCAAACAACCTGAAATAAAACATTTTAAACTCACAGAAATTGTCAAATATTTTTACAATTGTTCTAATAATAATTTACATAAGATTTCCTTTTACACACTGATTAGTCATTAATGTTTCAACACTGTGATTTATTTTCAACTATTGTGATTATTCCCTAAACTATCTATTTTGCCAGTGAACTGTATTTATGCCTTTTACTGATCTGTGTTATTGTTTGTTCACAGGCAGATTTTGCATGTAGGAGAAGCCAAGAGAATTATTCAATCATTATGAGAAACAAAGCCTTAACTTTTATATTTTATTGAGTCATTTTGGATTTTGGATATGTGAGAAGATCTGATGTTGCTCTGATGTTGGATTTGTGAAGGTGTGTAACTGAAAACAATACAACAGTATAGTAAAGCATGCAGTCTGAGTTTAACCCACCTCTTCCATCATCCATGTCTTTAGCACTGCGTCCCTTAAGCGCACGATTCCAGCTGCTGGTGTAGTCTCGCCCTCTGCCGTCCATCCCCTGGCCATCCTGTCCCATCTTTTTCATCCATGGAGGACCATACCTCCGGCCAGACCTGCGTGTGTCCTTAAAACGTCTATTCATGATGCCAAGACTCCGAATGTCTGACGATGAAGTCCGTCTGCCCATCTCTGCAGCCACCACAGATACCCGGCCCCCTCGGGCCCCGGGGCCACTGTCCCCGACAAAGCCAGAATGCAGGAAAACAAGGCTCCCAGCAGTCAGGTAGAGGAGGATGAGGGAAAAGAATCGAACAGGTTTCCTGCGGAAATAGCGCTGTATCTTCAGCAGAGGCTTGGCCATGCTGGCTCCCCCTGCCACGCAGACACACTATCCCAGGGATGAAAACTCATACAGCAAAAGGATCAACACCAGCTCTCCCTGCTCCCACCATTCACTATTGGGCACCAACTAAAATGAAGTACAAGCCAGTCAAAATATCTTAATCCTGTATGAGATCCTCCAAACTATAGCATGACATTTCCATCATGCATGCCTCTTCAGTCTTATGAGGAAGGTGCTTTACACCTGCAGCTCTGTCTGCAGTGCCCACATGAGAGTCTCTCTGCGTTCCCACTGACAGCCCAGCCCAGAGTGCTGGCTCTGGGGCCGCGGCATGAAAGATGAGTGGCTCCGAGCGCAAGATGATCACTCAACACTGCTTTCCCTCCAATTATCAGCCTACAGAGATGCCTCACTAATGCTGCAGTGGCACTTTCTCCCACGCTGTGCAGAAGGAAAGAGGGTTTATTTACCAGGTGGGCTGAGATCCTTTCGCCTTTATGCGGCCAGCTATTCACTGAGGCGATCCAGGAGTGAGAGGGTGTAACTCACCATCTGCAGTAAAGGCACACACACACATACACACAAAGAAAAAAAGGTAAGTGCATACCTTTAGCATAGTGGAAAAGGCAAAACAGCGTGAGCTGGTTACAAAACAATTAAATATAATACTAGGAAATACATTTTAGACATCATAATAAGCTTTAAAGTAATTCCTGATATGTCAGAGACACAAAAACTGTACATTTACTCACTGGTTGGTTTCTATTACAATATTGTTGTTACATGGAAACTTAAGAAACAAAACTGTTCTCATTTTTTTCACATTAACAGGAATTCAGGGAAGTAAGCAAATAAAAACAATAGGATTAAACACAATTAAGTATCTGGGAAACATATCTGTTTGTGGTAGCAACAGTGGTGTAAAGTTTCACTACAGCAAGCTCAGAGATGTACATCATCTTTAATAAATTAGGTTAAGCCAAAAGAGGAAAAACAAAAGTTCTTTACCCTCTGGCATTTTCACTGATGTCTTTGGGAACTTATGTGTGTGTGAAACGAAGAAAACAAAATTCAAGATGATCTGAGGTGATGATAATAAGTGTGAATGCCTGATGGAAAAACAAAAAACAGGCTCAAGCGAGTCTGTTAAATCTAACCATCAATTAAATCTAGAGTGTTTTTTACTTTACACTTTTACACGGATGACTACATTTTCTAGGTCAGCTGAATCCCGACTTCCTCAATTCTCTGTAAGCCTCCTTCAAAGAGGTCTCTGTTTGGGGATGAGCCTGAGAGACTACAATTGGAAAGTGTAACGCAAAACTCCTCAGGGTCAGGGAAGTTTCCAGAACATTCATGGGGACACTCGCCCTTGTGGTTCTCTGTTTGCCTCGAGACAGATCCGCAGAATACTTGTCATCCGAAACCTCAATGGCACGACAGACCCCCCTTGGCTTTCCACCTCTGTACTTTTCCCTCTGGTAGTCTGGGAAGATTGTGGGGCCCTCAAGGAGAAATGGATCACAGTCTCATGTACCCGCAGCATCCGGGTGCAAAGTCAATCCTCATCCTGTCTGACTTCTAACTTTTCCTGTAGATCCTGTTGAGTAGCTTATACATACCCACAAATATGGTTTTCATTACCAATGTCTTCAGTGTTTTATTTATTTTGAGACCAAATGTCTTTTCCTAGGTCTACTTAATTTTCAAAAAGTCAACCACTAAATGTCCTGTGGTCTAAATGATGGATGATACAGCTGATGACTAAAAGTCAACAGAAAACAAAGCAAATCAGATTAGTAAGGTTAAAACAGTCTAATTCACTTTAGGCTTCACAGTTTCAAAATAAGGATAAAAGCCCTTGAAATAAATCTGTTATGGTCTAATTGCTGGATTATGTTTCAAGCTTTTAATTACCCATTGCATTTCAGATCATGCACAAATAAATCTGTAATTGCTTTTTGAAGAAACTATTTATTTCAAGATTTGATATTTTGTCAAATACACTTATCTGCTCTCTTGCAGACACAAAGATGAGAAAATTAACAACACTCTTATTGTGGTAAATTTAATGTAAACAAACGCTGGAGACAAGGAAACAATTAGCACAGCTCTGTCTAAAGTTAAAAAATACCTTTAAATACCTCATATGTTTAAATGTTGCAGCATCCTTTTTAACGAATACACAAACCTTTCTGTCTGAACTGTCAATACATTTAAATTAAATAAAATATCTTTTTATTTTCACAGAAAGCCTCTACTCCACTGGGATTCACATATATGCACTCACACCGTATAGTAATTCCTTCAGTTCATTTTTACAGCTTAACTGCTGTTTAAACAATATTGAAAAGTGACTCCTACGCAGTATCTTTAACCAGGACCTTTTTTTCAGACTTATGTAAGTGTTGGACTCCCTGATGATGGAGAAATTATTCATATTTCAGAACAAATACAATACAGAGACTCAAACAAGTGGATCTTTGTTTTAACCTGAATTTGTTTGCCTTAGAGAAACTGAATCATATCTAGGTTAGGCCCCCTGCAGGGTTACAAGGTCTAAATAGAACAATAAAACTTCATATTTTGACATGACTCATACTCCTAACAGTATCCTGAAAATGTGTAGTGGATTCAGGTGCTTTACGGTCGCAAGCAACATGGCACAAAAGAACATAGTGTAGGCCTGTGTGTGGACAGTTCATGTTATAGTGAATGTAGCTAAAAAAACAGTGAGGTGCTCCTGTTCTAAAAACAGTAAAGGGGTTAATGAGAGTGAACAGTTGGAGAAAACGACGAGCGGATGCATGTGACACCTAACCACTGTGCCTCTCATGAATTCAACAGGCACACACACGTTAATTACTGCTGTTAATAATTCATGTCTATCCAGCTACAGGAAAGAAATTGAACTCATGCTTAATTTGCAGGTTCAAGTGACAGCGACAGGAGAGTGGGTGGGCTCTTGTGTTTAGTGTGTTAGTATGCTAATTAGCTTTAAAATATTAAGTACATCCAAAGCTGATGGGAATGTCATTAGTTTTGCAGGTCTGTGTCATAACCACAAGTACCGAACATGTTAGCACAATGCCATCCCTGTAGTCGTAACACGTAACACAAAATCAGAGCGAGGGCATCATGTTAATTCCAGCTTTACGTACTGTAGGTCTGTACTCTCAGTACAATACGGGTGAACTTTGTTCTCTTTTAGTGTTATAGACTAATGGCTAAAAATCAAGCCTGACACTACACAGACAGACAGAGGAAGAGGCAATCCAACAGACAGAGACAGGAAGTGCTGTAGAGGTCTGTTTGCCCAATCACTGCAATTACTCAAGTGGAGAGGACATGAACTCTGTGACTGACCATTAATTCACATTCATATTAAATGAGCCAGAAAATATTTAATCAAAGAGGATTTCTGGGAGGAAACGTCAGAGCTAATCTGTGGTGAGCAGCCAGCTCTGCTTGTCCTGCACAAGCCAAAACATAAATATTCTGCATATTTGTTTGGGACTCATTGACCACAGACACGGGTGTCAACTCAGTGACGCCTCTTCCAGCACGCAGAGAGTGAGAAAACGTTTAGCAGAGTCCATCTAACCATGAGATTATGTATTATTTCTTCTGAAGAGACAGATGAGCTCATGATGTGACAGGATATAACAAAAGGAAACTAATTGTCAACTGAAATCTGAAGAGTCTGGATATTTGATAGTTGGTTATTTTGTAATGATAGAAGCAAATAAAGTATTTATTTTTGTTACTTGTTTCTACAGATCAGTTTTACATTTCCCCATCCCTCCGTTGCCAATAAACATCCTTTTCCTCGAACGTGGGCGAGGCTTTTAAACTTCTAGACCTCCAGCCCCGAGTGCATATCTCACCAGCTGAGTTAAATTAGTGGTGATATCCTCCCATAGTTTAAAACGGTTTTTGCTTGCTGTATTTTCATAGCGGTAAAAGTTTGTGAAATACAGGAAAACAACTGAATGGTGAAATAGCAGCGAGGTTGTGTTTGGCCCACAGAGAAAACAGCATTGTTTATCATTAACAGAGGCAAGAAACACAAGTCTGTAGCAGTGGCTGGAAGAATAGGTTATCAGGTGCTATTAGCAGGAAAGGAAACCACACGAGTCTTCTCTCTTAGCATTACTTAACTCCCAGCTTCTGCTGTGTGCAACAGTCAAAAATACTGTCGTTGGGCCTTCAGCAGTAGAAGGGTTAACAGCATTAACAGCAGAAGTACTGAGGCTCCCCTCTTTCTGCTCTCCTGGTGTGTTTTGGCCTGCCAGTGCGCATTAGCCATGTTTGTCAAATCAAATCAAATGAAATCTCACATTTCTCCCCTGGTGATAAAACTGGCCCTGCCTGCTTTAAACTTTGCACACTGCTCCCACAGACCATTCCACACTATCCCATTTGCCTCATCCATCAGTGTATGTCTAAGAGAAAGCTCACAATCAGCAGAAGGCAGCATAAGCATAAAACAATCAAATCTATTGTTATACCAGATTAATGTAAATAATGGTGTAGTTGTAACAACACACAAACAAAAAAAAAAAAAAACTTTTGAGAATTTACAACCTATAAAAAATGCATTTCACATAAAAGACTGAGAAAGCTAAAAAAAAAAAAAATAACCTTTGGATGCCAAAACCTTTGCTCCTCTACAGACTAGATTCAAGTGGCTCGCTCAGCACAGATGGCAACTCTTAGGAGTGCCTGACCCCTGAAAACTGGAGTGTGAATATGGCTGCTTCAAATACCAGGATCACACTGCCAAATCAGTTTTCTTTGCTTAGTGTTTGGCAAACGTTACCACAGTATGCGCCAGTTTCAGCTTCCCATTTTCATGTCAGTTATTTTAATTAAATCTCTGTTTGATTTCAGTGTGTGTCTGCATTAGTGAATGCCGAGTACACTTATTTTCTGGTGGTCTCTCAAAATGAAACTCATCACCAGCAATCCCTGAACAGTCACACATTACGTGAAGCTAGAAATGTGACTACAAACCCTTTTATTACAGACGTCATCCACCTCTGCCTCAGTACTGACACTTAACTGTGCCACTTCACATACCCTGTGATAAAGTTTCTAAAAACAGTTTTCCATTATCTGTGTCATCGTTCACTGTCTGCTGATTATCAGTAGGTTATGTGTTGACCTCTGTCTGTTTTCTGTCAGGAACTATTTAAACATCGGGTTAGAAAAAAGATGAAGTAAGTAAATAAATCAATTTTGAAATCAGTGCAGACAAGCTGCACATTGGTGTGAAAAGATATTCAGTGTCTTCAATCTCTTTTCATTAACCTCTTATTAATGGCCTGCTGAGAGGTTAATGATACAAGAGTTTAACAACTAAATTTTCGTCTTAGATTTATTAAGGAGTACCTTTGTGGCTTTATTATTCCCTCATTGGCCACCAAACTGTTGAGACAATCTTTGCATGATTTCCAATTATTATATTCTAAAACTTGGCTCTGTAAGTGCATTAGCAAGCGAACTTATACTGTGCACTTCTATTAACTGCATAATTATAAACACACAAGGACTGATCACTGCACATGGACTATCTTAATAAGTGAGTACCTAATTTTAGAACAGAGCAAACTACAATCAGATTATTCGACACACTGTTTTCTACGAAAGCTCAAAGAACAGCAAAGTCAGGATACATCACTGTCTTGTTGTCCAGCATCAACACCTGTCAAATCTCAAACAACAACTTCATTACGTTCACAGACTGAGAGGTGCAGGAGCTACTATACCCACTTTATTTGCAACTATGAAATGTCTCACTCCAGCATGCACCTTATATGCCTAATAACGTGCAAAGTTTTGGGGCAGACAGTAATAAAGTTTTTTTTTCTTTTTCTCATTTTGAAAGTCACTTACTGAAGAGATTAATATACACTGTCTGTTGCAGTCGTGAAATGATAACTGTGTTATAGCCCTGTTGGCTATACCCTCCAGAAGCCTGAGGGAAATTACAAATACCAGTGCATTTGGCATTGTAGAAGTTGAATAGACCCATCACAGCAAGCTTCTTTTCTTTTTTTCTTTTAGCACACTCTATGAAGCTTAAAAATTAAGCCCACAATGGCAGGGAAAAAGCTCATTGTAATCCTGATAATACTCAATGGTCCATTTAGCTCAGTGGTGACCTTTTACTCTGAAAGAGAAGAGGTAAATTAAAGGGTCTAAAAATAATGTAATCCTCTTCTTTGACTCTTTGGCATAGTAGCGTTAAGCCATAGCATTGTAACTGAGTGACTGAAGATCATGAACGTTTCCACCAGTATAGAGTGATAAGAAACTGACACAGTCAAAAGACAAAAAAGGAGTGGATGAATAACAACTCCTTTGTGATTGTGGACACAAAGCAGCAGAGTTTAATTAGGCATGAGCAGACGACAAAGACGAGACAAATCATTTTCATAAAATCCAAATTAGCGCTAGTTCATCTAGACTTGTTTTGCCATTCACTGTTGGTTTGTAAAAGTGAAGGACTGGGAAAGATACTGGAATGCTGGAAAAACAGGAAAGACAGTAGTGGCACTAATGATTCACCTCGAAGCAAAAAAAAAAAAAAAAGAGAGAGAAGCATCCCAGATTCCTGTTGTGAGTTTCAGACCTACCCTCAGTAGGTGTCACTCCCAGTTCCCAGCTGGCCATAGAGGTAGACATTTGAGAAGCAATCACTTGAATCAGTCCTCTCTAATGGCTTCATAAAAGAAGTAATTATTCTGCAGTGGGGAGGTGCTGTCAATGGGAGATCAAATGATGCCTTCCACTATCCAACCTTAACAACGCTCCTCATTCAGAGCCTTGAAGAATATCTGCAGTTCAGTTTTTTCAAAGAAGAAAAGGACCCCCCCCCCCTTTTTTTTCTCCCACCTTTATTGAGCACAGAGGATCTCTCTGCTTTAATTAAAAATGAATTCTCCCAGCTCAGCTCTGCCATGAATCTATCTCAGTCCTCTCTGCCTGAATAGACTTAAGCAGGGATTGCAGAGGGTTTCAGCAAATGTTTTGTGGGTGAGGCAGAAGAAGAGTGAGGGGAAATAGGAACTTCCTCTGCATGGAACTTAAGGCAGTTTTCAACAGCAGATCATTCATTTAAACTAAATTAAACACACAAACACATCCTAATGGCATGCAGCCAACTAAGAACAAGGAACTTTCTTTTTCCATGTTGGACACTGAGAAAAGTGCATTTTATGAAGCAATGTTTTCAGCAACACTAAAGAGTGGGTATTTTGTATTAATGAGACATACTGTTTGGAAACCCGAACCACGATCTTTAAAAATAAAAGGCCTGAAAAACCTGATTTCATTCTGTGTGAGATCTGATAATGTCAGTAAAATTGCGGATGCAAAGTGTTAATTCACACCAGAGTCTGAAAATGTGAAATTATACAGTGGCCTGCTGAATTTCCAACCTAAAGAAAAAGAAACATCCAGTTTCATTTATTCAAAAACAAAAACAGGAAAGGAGAAAGTTAGCCCGTAGGTGTGAGTATGAGTGTGAATGTTTGTCTCTACATGTCTGCCCTGTACGTGATGGACGTGTGATCTGTCCAGGGTGTAAACTGCCTCTCACCCAATAACAGCTGAGATTGGCTCCCGGCACACAGCCCTCTACAGAATATGCAGTATAGTTAATAGATGGATGGATGATAATGCCGCTAAGCAACCTTTAGTAAGTTCAGCATATGAACACTGGACCACTGTGGTGATAACACACCAATAATTTGTTTACAGCATGTTCAGGTAATATCCTCTCATAATCATGTCTGCTCAGTGTTGTTCTCAGAGGAGGATGTTGACTCGACTGTCCTTGTGTACCACACGGCTTTTCCTGATCTGCTGGGCATAGCAATGGTGGATAAAACAGCCGAGTATTTGGCGATCTATTTCGTGTCTACTGTAAGACACATGTTCAAGCACCTGTGTCAGCGAGCACCCACTCTGCTCAAGTGTCCTCAAGCAAGAGGCTGAATCCTCCAGCCTTGCTGCTCTGCGCATAACCCCTCACTCTAACCTCCTACGGTGGGAGAGCATTTTGTATTTATTTTAAAACAAATGTGTGCTTCAGAAACACTGAAGACATCGTTACATTTGAAGTGATCAGCACTGACAGAATGTCACTTTCCTTTTGCTAAAGTCATCTCAAAGACAAATCCTACACCGCTGAATCCATTCGAAGGCAAACTGATTCCACATGCCCTTTGCCTCATTGATTCATTGTGGTTTTCAGTTCACTTTGAACCATTTAAGGTTTTGATCAGTGTAGATCCCTGAGAGCAGATACAGTAAGTCTGCAACATTCACAGATGGAGAAGCAGAGGATTAGGGAGGCCACTCTAGCTGTTGTCTGGTGTAAAGGTCTGGTCAGAACATGCCAAGCGTATACAGCAACTGCAATAACAGTAGTTTGGCTTTTCCAAGTACAGTACTGACAGACAGAGGTACTTAAAACATCACAGTGACTAATAATACATCATATTATCATAAACAGCATATCATAGTACTGCATTTTGTACTCTAAGTAGTGGAAATATTCAAGTTAAGCACAAGTAAACATGTATATAAGTACATTATTTGAGTAAACTGCTTGATTACACTGTACCTCTTCAAATGCCTAAACAATACCTTCCCTTAGAAACTGATGCACTGTTTACTGGTAACTTATATACTGGTGTACTGGTAACTGGACTGGTTGATTTGACTGCAGAATACTCCCATAGAGGATTATATTCACTGTTTTCACTGTTTTCTGTAAATGTGAAGTGTGTTTTTTTTGTTTAATAACTTTACAATGACAGTTCTAGTTATATCTAGTGTAGTCTGAGTCAACAAGTATAATGCAGCTAAAACATGTCTTGAGTCAAAACATAATCTTATTTATCATATTTTCTCCTGCCTTGCTATTAGTATGAGGTCTACATTACTGTGACCCACAGCACAGTCTTAAGTATCTGATGCTCATGTTTGTGGAGTTGTTCAAGGTCTGTCTGGAAAATTAAGGTGGAGTGAGTACAACAAGTACTACAGGAAGGACTTTATCACAACATAACATCTGAGATACACAGGATGGCATCGCAGACTAATGCATCCTGACTTTATTTTCCTTTAATGAAAACAGAATGAAGAGCTCGCATGAGAGCAGTCAGCTCATCTGTCACTGAGTGTTGCTGTACACAAACTGATTTTGATGAGCTGTTCACTGTGTGCAGTCACACAGGGCAGCGAGCTGGGTGCAGTGGTCTGGATGCATTTGTTTGAGGAACATGAAATCTGTGTGTGTGTGTGTGTGTGTGTGTGTGTGTGTGTGTGTGTGTGTGTGTGTGTGTGTGTCTGCAGCAGGCCGCTCTGTAAGCATGCCTTGCAAAATGCGTAGTGAACCATGGGCCTCATCAGCACACACATCTGCACGTAAAGGTCGGGCAGCACCAGAGGCCATCTGTCAACATATCTTTTCCAATTAAACATGAACATCATTACAGGCCTTGTTACTCATATATCCTGTTTCTCAAATGTTGTTGATGTCATTATGTCCTCAATGTTGGCCCCATCAGCGCTATATGACTTGACAGTGACAGCCGAGCATTTACCTTACTGACAATAAACATGTCTAAATCTACACTGCTCGCATTACTACTTGCATCTTAACCAAATCTAGTAATCAGTAATCAAGTAATAAGATTAAAATATTTGTCAGCTTCTATTTGGAGAACTGAAATTTATACATTTGACTTTACAAATGAGACTGTCAATATGAACTTCCTCTGCCCTTTGCATGTTTCGTTTCAATTTGTGTACACATAGTATGTGTATAAAAGTTTGCAGTATTTATGTATATAGTGTAAATAGGCATGTTTGTGCCAATAAATGGGTAATTTTCTGTATTTATTTTAATTAATAACATTTTAACAATTTTCACTACATTTAATTTATTAATGCCTTTCCTTATAGCTTACTGTTATTTTTGTTCTTTAACCTTTCATTTGTAAAATCTTATATGACAGGAGAATGTTAATGTACAGTTTGTAAAAGTTTGTAAAAAGCTTGTGAAGCTATACTTCACATTTGAACAGATGCTTTGTTTTCTAATCCTTTCTGCTGTGATACTGTGACACCACTGTATAGTTTTTATATATCTGGCCCTTTAGTGTTAAAGCTCTTGTCTTCAGCTAACACATGAAACAAAAGGAAATTAAGAAAGAGTCACTTCTGCAATAATGGAAAGTTTACATGTACAATATGTACACGGAGCAGCACTCTGCAATTGAATGTGTCTACATATGTGTGTGTGTGTGTGTGTGTGTGTGTGTGTGTGTGTGTGTGTGTGGGTGTGTTCTTGTGTCTGGGTGTGTAATGTGTGTGTGTCTGTGTAGAAACAGGAATGAGCAAAGTATCTGGGGGATTCAGGCTTTCTGACAGCAGCCTGCTTTGGGCTCGCAGGAAGGAGCGAGACTCAGTGCTGGAGCCTCTCCTAAGATGAATAAAACATGACGAGCACATACAGTGGTGTTTCACTGTGGCTCTGATGCAACATAAAACAACATCTCTGTTGTGTGTGTGTGTGTGTGTGTGTGTGTGCGTGCGTGCGTGCGTGCGTGTGTATGTGCATGTTGGCAACAGAAATACAGAAACAGAATTCTCTGAAATAACTGAACAAAACGAAAGTGAGGAGCTCAACTGGGTGGTTAAAAGAATACTTCATCCCAATATGGATGTGGCTGCATTTGTTTAAGCGGTCAGTTCATTCTCTATAATACATTTTCTCACTTCCCTCTAGTGGCACCTTGCTACGCATATTTAGTTTTATGTACTTGTACCAATTCCTGTCTCTGAAAATTAAAAAGGATTTTTTGAAAAGGCATGTTCCTGCTGAATTAAATTCAGCAGGAACATTGAAAATTTAATTTTTCAACGCTTTCAGCAACACAAACAAAATGCCTTGCACCTTAAAACCAGCCAACACTGGAGCTCTGTGCATGGACAGATAACATGGCAATTTAAGACAGCTAAGGATTTATTAACCCCAGAAGTTTAACAACTTTATTCTCCTGATTCAAGGATAATGATAATAAACATCAGATCACCAGAGGGTGTAAGACTCTGGAGGCGTCGACCTATAGGAAGACAATATGACTTGATAAAACTACGCAGTCACATGTTAATGCTTAGGTAGAAATTAAACAATAAATATGGTTAGAAATTGGTTTCATGCTAATATTTAGTATATTACACAAGGCACAATATCCAGCAACCATTTCAATGCCACACACGCAAATTGAGAGTAAACCAGTTGGCAAACCGACGGTCTAAACAAACAGCTACAAGTTATGGAAAATACCATGAAACAAAAGCAACCTTACCAAGAAAAAAGGAAAAAAAAATAAATTGAGCTTGAATATTAACAATGAATGACTTACTTAGAGTCACTGGAGCTACAGATTTACCCACAACTTCTCTGTGGTGAAATATTATTTAATAATTGCAACTGCCTGACCTTGCTGCAGTAGTGCAAAAGAAAACTTGGGAGCCGCTACACTACAAACAATGCAGCCTGTGTTTCGGCCTTAGTCTAACGGTGCAACCAGACCGTGTTTAAGTTGCTGTGGATGACTGAGGAGAGGGCTGAACTGGGAGTCAGTGAGTGGAAGCTCGAGCTGAGTCATTCTGCCCCTAAGCTACTTGGGAAAGACATCTGCACCGTCACAGAGAGAGCAGAGGTGATGAAGATTGACACGGCATGGGAATGGGCTCATGGCTGACCAGGCATGTTTCATTTACTCCATGTGATAGTTCACAACACAACACAGCCAACCTGGATGGCTTTTACTGACAGATGGAGGATATTAGAGCTGCGACGGAGCTCATGTGTCTGTCTGTGTGTGTGTGTGTGTGTGAGCCCTGCTTACTGCCAGATTCAGAAAAGTAGCCGATAAGGGGATAGACCTAGATGCTCATCCTGCTTGCTGCAGGAAATTAATAGAAGAACATGTAAGGCTGAGTGTAAGAATATTAAGCCCTTACTTTAAGCGTTTCTCAATAAATGCAGCTTGGTTACTGTTGCTGTTGCACATCTTTCAGACAAAATCCCAGTAGATGCAATTATTAAGCAGAATACTATCAAGAGGATGTGACTCGATTTACCCTTTAATGACATATTCCCAACAGTGAGCAAAAGTAGTTTATCTGCTTAAAAGTTTGTGGTTCCTGATATTCAGTGATTATCACAGTGGCAGATGGGTGGTTTGGGGAGGAACAGAGGGATGCACACTGTGATTTGGCCAAGTAGTTTATTTTACAGCAACCTGACAAATTTAGCTAGCAACTGTGACAGCCCAATTAGGGTGCTGCAACCTGAAAGGAGATCTGAAATCGCTGCTGACACTGACTGCACAGGCTGACAGACCCAGAGGGGGCTCCACTCCTCTCCTTCTGATGCTGTATCACACTGGGGGCTCCTGCTGCTGTATAGCAGAATTGTTAGGACAGGGTTTGTCAAAATCTCCTGACAATCTCTTTAAAGAGAATGGCTGTCTAATTCTTCACGCTGCTGTCTGAATGCAGATGGATGTGTTTTCACAGATTGACTAACACTGCTTGAAGTGGTGTTCTCAGAGCTGAGAAAACACCACGGGGCTGCTCGCTAATATGAATGTAATACCTACTTTATCGACCTAATAGAGCTTTGAAAAGGATCCTTTATATGTTTCCCAGCAATCCTCCTTAAAATCAGTGGAAACTAATAATGACTTGTTATCTAACCCAGTATGATTTGGTTTTCTTCAACCCATTAGATAAATGACTTCCAGGTAGGACCTAAAATGGTAGTATACATGAAGCTTTAGTTTCAGGTCCACAGCATAAATGCTTCACTTCACTAACACACACACACACGCAGCATTCAAGACCATTTAGTCCTCCAGTTTCCTAAAAGTGGAGACGGTAAACTGCATTACTCTATTTAAAGGCTGTTGCCAGGTTGGGGATCTGTTGGTGCAGCAGGTACCGAAAACAGAGGCCAGCAGTTTGACACCAACAAAGGCCTTTCTGTGAAGCAGGGCTCAAGCTGAAGAAAGGACAAGGGGGTTGGCTCCTCGAGGTGAGCAGTTACAGTGTTGATGTGCTAATCTGGGCGACTGGCACCATCTCAAGGTCAGATGTAGACCAGGGAGAATGTGGTGTTTATATTTAGTTTCCTCCCTTATCTTCTTCTCCTCGTTGTTTTTCATTTTCTCAGTCGCTTTCACACACGCTTCGTTCTCTCTAACGCACATACGATGTTAAGCCTTCTGACTCCCCTGAACGGTTGGTGCTGAACATTCACACAGTTGATCAGCCTGATGGAGCGGAGGGCAAACAGAGCGTTTGGGTCAGACTGACGGGAGCCAGAGTCGCTACCACAGACGGGACCCTGACTGACCTCCAGCTGAATGGTAAATGTAGTAATGATCCATGTGTAGGGACAGAGGTGTTTTTTTTCTATATAAGACAAATACTGTAAGTAAAATAACTATAAAAAATAAATGAATGAATTAAGAATTTTACTGAATTGAATGAATGTGATAAATGACCAAAGCTAACAGGATGCAGGATAGATGTACTCTGAAAGTAAAGCAGACTCACATATAAAGTGTTGCTCTTTGATGAAAATCTCTGCTCAAATATGAAAAAGGTTGGAGCTTATCTTCCTCTCAGGTTTGCTTTCAGGGTAATGGGGGTGCCTTGTGTCCTCTATATACATAAACATAAAGGTTTCAATGAATATATCATTAGCATGACAAAAGGATGAATAATCTGGATACAATAATGTTATTTTTAGATAATAGACCATGTTATTTTGATTACATTCAACTGATTTCAGACACTTCATATCTGATTTGAGACACAAGATAGTAACACATATTTTGTTGTACCATAATAATTATATACAGCCTGCCTGTGTGGATTTGACACAAAAATGATCTTATCTAATGATTCCATGGCAATAGTTTGAGTCTCCAAAGAATACTCCGGCATGGCTGTGTATTTGCATCACAGTATTTAGGAGATGGACAAAAGGGAGCACACAGCTTTGCACTCTGACTCAAACAGATGCAGATACACACACACGCGACTCATATTAGACTCGGTTGGATTAAACAACATCAGTCTCCTCAGCAGGGTGCCTGTCTCTGTCTGAGAGAACAGCATGAACAGCAGGTCTGGCCAGCTGGCTACCTCTCCTGCCATCAGTCACTTATTCTATTCATGTCCACTTTAGTCTGAGTTTGAATCTTCTAACACACCTGAAATAAACACATACCCTCAGTTATTATCTATCTGATGAAAACCATTAAAGTTTAACTTTTGAGTTTTCGCAGCTTTGTCTGATGTCTGTCTCCAAGTATTATCGTACCACCTGTCTAGACAGTGATTGTCTGGACACATCTTACAGAAGAGGTCCGGTGTTGGGAATAATCCTCCTGTGAGCTGAAAATCAGGCTGTGCATGCAGCAAGGCTGGCCTAAGCCTTGGCTCTGTGTAATAGTAACACAGTTTCAAAGATTATCCTCTTCGGAACTCATCTTTTCTTTCAAGGAAAAATAAATTTAGATATTTCAAGATCCGATAAATTAAGACATACCCTTTGGATTTGATTTTAGAGCAGTATAAATAAAATGTGACACCACTGAGTGTGAAACTACTGTTCATCTCTCTATAAACACTCTTTACTGTCAGCACATCTTTGACGAAGACAGCAGAGCATTTAATGCCAAGCTATTTTTGTAGGAGATCTAATGAAGCTCTTGACATCCTTTCTTGAAGATGATGATATATCAGGTGCAAGTACACCATCCAGCCTACACACAGCTCGCACTGCACCACCTTTGTTTTACTGTAATGGTTAGCACAAGCCTGCCAAGTGTATTTCCACTCAGCTCCTCTGGAGATCTTCAAAGCCCGCAGCCATCGGATATGATCCACAGCACGTCCCTGAGAGGTCGCCAAGAGGATGAAGAGATAAGCCCTGGAGGAATTCAAAGCCTTCTCACTCTGCTGCCGGCCACCCTGTCGCTACACAAAGGACTTCATATCTAATCCACTTTCAAATTCTTCTCTGCAGCCACAGCTAACTTTGCATGTGAAAATGCCACTAAAATTCAACATCAATTTTATAAAAGCATTTTCTTTTCTTTCAGGATTCAGTTTTTTTTTTTACAGAAAGGCTGGAGTTAAATACCAGATGTTTTCCCAGTGGTACAAAATACTGTGACATTGACCAAGATTATCTAAATCAAAATCAGCAGCAGCAGGGAACAGTATCCTCTCATTCGTGAGTGTACAAATACAGTAGGACTTTCAGTTGGCATATTTCTTTGGTGTTGTTTGGCCTCAGGGAGGATTGAACTCATGGGACAGGAAAGTCACTGTTAGCAACAATAAAACCTACAAGTTTTTTTTTTTTTTTTTTTTTAAATGAGTGTCTGCAACTTTCTGCCCTGCACAACTGAAAATGTATTACTTTCATAATGTAATGCCAACTTCTGTGAATTAGTGTGGTGGTCTTTAGGTTTTATTTCACAGTGGTGTTCATGATCGATCAATTCAGCTGATCTAGATTCTCAGTGCTATGTGCCCGCTGCCATAACAAGAGGCCAGTCATGCTTTATGCCTTTTGTTTACTGGCAGGCAAAGAGCTGAAACAGCAGCAGCACAAGTAATTAGTGCCATTCATCAACGGATTTTTAGCAGCATTGTGATCAATCTTAACAAACATGTTCCTTTTCTTCTACTTCTTCACTTCACACTGAGCCCTCGGTCCACTACTGTGGTCTGTAGCGGACTGGAGTCAGCAGATACAATGAGGGCGAATGGAGGCCGCTACATTTGCATAATCATTGGACTAATTGGAAGTTACTTTGTGTGACGTGCTCGCACGGTTTAGGATAATGACCATTGAATATATATGCTCTTAATGAATGTGTTTCAATAAAATCCCAGTGGTAGTGGTATTAACAGTTATTATTATTAGTTATTAACATTTTATTAACAGTGCACAGCCCAAAGATATTTAATTTGCCATGATGCAAAACAAAGAACAACAAATCCTCAAATTGAAAAAGTTGGAAATAGAATATTTGTTGTTTTTGCTTAAAAATGAATGAAACGATTAACAGATGATAAGAATAGCTGCCAAAAACAAATGTTCTAGCATCGAAAAATTAAAAGGAAAAAAAAATCAACTTGTCTATCTACTTCTGTTCATTTTTTATTTTTTCACTTACCTGTATGTATTGTGATTTTACAACAAAGCACATTGAGAGCTGAGCCAGGCAGATTCCTTATGGGTCCAACATACAGTACATGGCAATAAATCCTACTGTGTTTCCGATTCTGAAAAGTCAAGGCCAGGTCCTGTCTATGCTACAGCCACAGAAAATACTTTACTACCTAAACTGAAGAAATAAATGAGAGGACCAGATTAGGTCCCACCTGTTTTCTGGGTCTAATTTGCAGCTCTGGTTAAAAATTAGCAGGAGGCCTCTAATGAAAGCCCAGCCACTTCACACTTTGTGAGAGTGTTTAGTCTGTGGACCACCAGTCATACATCTGGCCACACACTAATGCATCTTTACTGCCCCACTGAACATGACAGTGGACTGAGCAGAGACCAGGGACATCTGAACATCTGCCACACAGCATGGTATAAACACTACAGGTGAAAATATCAAAGTTGGCAAATTTCAGGACGATCTTAGGGAATAGCTAACTAAAGAGTCAAATACACAGAATAATATATGCTCTGTGTAGTATATAGAAACAGACACTGCACATATATGCTGGTGTTTTTATCACCTGAGGCTCAGTCTGGCTGAAACATTGCCTTGAAATAAAGACAACCAACTGTAGATACAGTTTTAAAGTAACAGCTGAATAAAATAAATCCTGAGAAACAGGTTTTGGTTTGAGTTCTGCTCAGTGATGTTTAACCAGCAGTGTTCGCGTTGGCGCAGTTAGACTGTGAACCCATCCAGACTTCTGCAACACGACAAACCTCTGTACACATTTTACAGAACTGGTTTTGTAAGATGCTGCAGTAAAGATTTGCTTCTCAGTTGGCTCAGATGAGAAATATTACGAGGGAAGTCGCCTTACCTCTACCATGGGTCAGGATAAGGTTTCAGCAAATGATCTGATGTTGCAACTCAGTTGAGGATGGTCATCTCCCAGGCTCATGTTTCATCTCCGCGATCATTTTGCCAAATATTAACAACATGTCCACTGAAAAGCTTCTTTGGACTCTGCTTTCATCCGCACTCAACTAATGACAGTTTATCAATCCCGTTAGGTCGCACAGTCTCTCGGTGCTGTTCAATAATGCTGTACGCTACTGTGCCGCAGATGAGCCTCTACACGCTCCAAGCTCTCAGTCGGAGGAGGAGGGAGCAATGTCAATGTCCCCGTAGGTTTACGAGTCTACATCAGCCCCGCTGCGACGGCCCCCCTCTTCGTTAACACTCGCTCCAGTCGTTAGTTTAGGTCAAAACGTGGATGTGGTGCAGGCAGGTGGGTCGAGCTGTCTTTTCTGTCGCCTGTCCGATCCGAAGGAAAGCTGTTTGACGATGCGGAGACTCAGAGGAGGCGAGAGAGGCGCGCCGTGCGCCCTGCGCTCCCACACGGACCAACAGCACTGCCTGCTGTACTTAAAGAGACACAGCAGAGGCGCAGAGGCCGCCGCGCTCTGCTGCTTTCTGGGACACACGGAGGAGGCTTGGCGCGGTGACACACTCCCTGCTGATAGTTTGTTTTCATTCAGTCGACATGCGGATCAGGCGTGTGGGTTTGTCGCATGTGAGCCAGTTGAATTTAGTATAGATCCTATGAAACTAATCATCACAGAGTCAATGTGCAGGATTATGACATTGTTGATTTGAAAAGGAAGAAGTGAATCTGTTTCACAGGCCCACAGGTTTCAAAGTAAAGTTTTTCATATCACCACGTATGTTTAGTACAAAGGAGATTTGTAGTAACCATGTACATGATCAGCGAGTACACACTAAAAATCTACTGTAGCGCCTTTAACTTACATGCCACTGTTTATTACTGATAATTAACGATATGTGAATTCTTTGCAGTTTTTAACATCATACACACATTGTGTTTACATCTAACAGCTGTGGGTCACAGTTTGAGCCTATTAGCATCTTACACAGGATCAGTGTAACTATGTTTAGTTTTGGGTAAACAGCCCAGCAGCAAAAGGAAAACAGATAATGGGTCAATATAATGCAATGGTCCTGGATAAAGTTAAAACAGGTCATCTTGCCCAGTGACATTAAATGACCCAAACTAGGCCAATTTTTGACAGTGACTATAATCTGTGTCTAATATACTTGACTCCTTGAAGTGTAAAATATGTGAGTTTTGCGTGTGTGAACATATAAACTGATAAATAAATTTTTTTTAATAAACGGATCCTTTTCTGCCAAATATTACACATTTTTTTAATCTTTGTTTCATTTTAATTCTGATTTCTGTTTCTGCCTCACTCCTCTCAAACCTCCAGCTGTTCCGAATGTCTGACCATGGTTCTCATCCAGGCTGTTCAACCGCAGATCTCCTTGTGTGTAAATGTGCTCTTCAATCAGCTTTATGGTTCTGTCCCTGACACTCACAGCTGTTAAATCAATGGCTTAGAGCAACTGCATTACACAGATCTTTAAACGACATGTGCAGAAATAGACGTTTACATGCAAACAGTGTGCCTATAAGACCACACCATCGTCTCCAATCCACCTGGATGGTGTGTTTATGAAACACAGAAGGACGTCTAAGTAAGACATTAACTGTTAATGAAAAACCATTGTTTGTCTCACCTGTGAGGTTACAGTCTCCTCCTGCTCCAACACCTACAGCAGTAGCGCAGTAAGCCGCTCACCAATTACAAGCATAACACTGGACTGTGCTAAAGCGATGGCGTTCTGACAACAGAGATGACTCTGCTTATTTCTGCAGCATCAGTTCATGAGTTGGTCGTTGTCTGCGAGTAGTGCTGTCACCTCCAATTAATCTCCACTACATGGTGACTCAGCGATGGACTCAAACTCAGAGGAGCATTCTTGAAAACACCACTGTGCAGCAGTGATATTACTCACGCTGAATCAGGCAGACAGGATGGGACAGCAGCCAAACAACAGAATCCTAAAACTCTCATTCTGATGTTTGAAGAAAGTAAATGGATTTTGTGGGTTTGTTTGGATAAACAGCGAATAGAAAGCTAAAAAAAAATATTCTGTCTTTGTCAGGGATATACACACTTGCATGCAAGGTAGAGGTCAGAAGAGGAGGTTGATCAAGCCTATGTGGTCCAGGGCAGCACCACAGCATCAAGCACTCATAAATGCGCATCATATGCTGTATTGTGTGCATTGTCCTGTGACCACCACTAGTTTACGTTGACCAAAACAGAAGTAAATAGATGATAATGGGCTCATTGTGTACAATCCGTGCTCTCTCACAGCTCTGTGCTCTCCCGTGGTAGCGTCAATAAGAAGGAGGATGAAAAGAATTTCCCTCCATTTTCAGATTGTGACCAGCTCAGTTTTTCCTCTCATGGTTCTGGTTT
Source organism: Mastacembelus armatus (assembly GCF_900324485.2). Lineage (NCBI taxonomy): Eukaryota > Metazoa > Chordata > Actinopteri > Synbranchiformes > Mastacembelidae > Mastacembelus > Mastacembelus armatus. The sequence continues at coordinate 12,954,302 of NC_046641.1, forward strand.
GTGTCAGGATTTAACTAATTGTGAGCACAGGTGGCAAACAATCCGACAATCAGCTCACGCATGTAAAATTGTTCTGTTCTGTGTTTCACTGGAATATTTATTTATGCCGTACAACACCACATATTTTAAGCAACAGACCAAAAGTCTATCAAAGAAAAATTTCAATGCATAATTCCTCATATCATCTGTCTGGATTCAAAGGGCAGTATCACACAAAAGATCATTCTAGCTTTTCTTCATGTAAAAGCTACAATATGGGAAGAGCTTAAATATTGTGTTTTCATGAAAAATAAGGGCACTTACTCATTACTTACATGTTTTGCCATGTTGACAAGAAAAGTGCTCAACCTCATAAGAATGATCAATATTCCCTTTGGACTAGTTGTCAGCATCATGTGCAAGAAACAGAGCCCTCATGCAGATCTCAGGGGACTGTCATCAGTGACCATCATTTAGTTTCAGACTTTGTAATGGAAACTCTTACATAATGAAAATCAAAACACCCACAGCTTTCAAAGAACAATTGTGGTATGTGTGGCAAATGGCGAGTTTCCATTAAAAGCCATTTCCATTTTCCACCACTTTATTGCAGATTGTGCTGGTTTTTTACATCAATCACCCAATAATCATATGTCATGTTTATTGATCCGCATAATGATTTATTCTCTGCCCGCTAACCACCCACCCAAGAGGCCAATCAGTAATTCTCATAAGGATCGACAGTGAAACCTCCCCAGTCTGACACATTTAAGAAAAGACATTGCTCCAATATGTTAGACCTGTAATGAAAAAAAAAGAACTACAATTCATTTCTGGAATAGTTCACATTGATTTGACACAGGAATAACACAATCAATAAGAGTAGTTGCTGTGCACTCTGTTCGACCTTTAAACCAATAAACACTTGCTTTCCACTCCACAGGCAGCTTTTTGGCAACAGCTGCAATTACATAAGTGAGCAGGAAATCTCTATGTTGGGAGTAATTCTTGTGTTTTCAACCTGTTTAGTCAACTGCATATTTGTAATAACATTTTTTCTTGAATAGCAGTGAAAGGATCTCATTTGGAATAATGTCACAACAACATACAAACATTTGAAGGCCAGTTAGAGAGTTGGTCTGTGGCAAAGTAACTTAGCAAACAGGCTAATGTGACACAGGTAGTTGTAAGACTAGGCCACACTAACCGAGAACCATTATACTGACCTTAATGAGTTTCAGTGGAACACAGCAAAGTTTTTACCCACCATCCTTATGCATTTTTAAAAAACTGGAGTGTTCTGCATTGTAGAGAAGCAGTATCTGTGTTTATACAGAATTCAACCTTGCTTCATCATAACTCTGCCTTTTCAGTTCTTTTTCCCCTGACACTCTCCTCTTTGGTTGTTTAGCTGAAAAACTGGAAGTGGTGGAATTGCTATTTTCTTTCCCTCTCAGCCTTCTTGGCTGTGCAATAATGTTGTGAATTTCTGAACCCTAGCTTACAGCTATAGCAGACCTTTTACTTCACCTCCACTGTGCACAAACAAGCACACTCCTTGTGCTGATTGGCTGGAATTAGCCAGCCTGAGCCTTTTTTCTCCATTTACAGAGCACAGGACTCAAACACACCAGGTAGTTTGAGTGCACAGTACACACTGGATGGACATCAAGAGAACCATGAGGAAAATTTAGCCAAAATTGGAATTAAAACTGTGGGCTTAAATTTTGAAGCTGTAACTATGAACAAAACAGAAAAACACTTTGGAGAAATTGTCTTTAACACACATGCACAGCTCATTCCTATTGCTGGAGAATCTTGAAATTTAACTTTGTGAATTAAAAAAATAAAGAAATTTGTTTTTCTTATTGACACTGAAGAAGCTTTGTGCCTGCGGTCTCTTTAGTCTTCTTACCCGCTTCAGGATTCAGACAGCAAAGAAGAATAAGATGCACCAGTTGATGACCTGAAAGTGACATTATCATCAAAACGCATATCTACTCATCAACCACACGCTGCTGCTGCTGCTGCATGTGGTTCTCATGACGGTTGCCTACTAAAGCAAACAGTTTTATTATTGTGTTTGAGCAATTCTTCACACCTCCAGTTTCTTATCTATAGGTGACTGTACCCACAAAAACACCCATATATACTTTAAGTCAGTAATATTTGTCTTGCAGTGAAGCAAGCAGCTGATTGCATAATAATTTTATACATCTGCACAAGCACGTGTGTGTGTGTGTGTGTGTGTGTGTGTGTGTGTGTGTGTGTGTCGATAGCGACAGTCTGGATAAACTCAAAGGCTGTGACTGAGTAGAAGTCGTACATCAAGTATCAGCGACAGTGGCACTGAGTTATTTTCTGTCAACCTGCTCATCAGTGGAGCTGTGTGGGTGAGGACTGCTGATAAGCTTTCTTTGGCTTTGTTAGCACAAACAAAAGTGCTTGTGTTTGCTGCATTTAAAATTTTAACCCTTTGTTTTTGCATCTTGTTCTGGAGCCTGTTTTTAACACTATAGGTTTCAATTATCATATGCAGCAATGTGAAACATGATCAGAGCTCTGTCAGTGAGCACATGGCAGCAGCCATGATGTATTGGGTTGCAGCATACATCCCCAGACACAGTTAATGGTGTGGACAAGGTTGTAAAATAAAGCAGGCTGTGGCTGGTCTGTTTCTAATAAAGGCCAAGAAAAAGGAGCAGGATTTACTACGGTATCAGTCCTCATCTATTAAACCTGGCGATGGCTGGTTTCATTAATAATTCAGCAGTCGCTCTGAAAACTACCAAAAAATAGACCCTGCATTATTTAAAGAGCACAGTGAATTAATTAGAAATATGAATTAATGATTAGATTATCCTAAGCATTCAACTTAAATCCTGGCTGTAGCAATCAATGGACAAATTAAAGAACAAATTTTACACATGCACACACACGCTCGCACACAAGCGGTGTTCTGCTTGGAGGACCGAGGCTGTGAAATCAACCACACACTGTAATTGTTATTCAGGAAGCGTCTCAATGTCGTTGCTGGAGCCCAGGGTAGTGTTACTGGAGACCCACTACTTTCACTCAGAATTAAAAAGTAATGATTCTTTCCCTGAGTTTCATTTGATCTGTTTGACTCTGCTGCCTGTCATATCTCATTAGACACATCTGGCACAGTTAGGGATGTTCTGGTCAATAGTTTGCTTTGCTGTGACTATCACTGTCTCACAGACACACACTTCAGTTTACACCCAATGAAAAAAAAAAAAAAAAAAAGCAGGCTTATCTTGTGTTTTTTACTACCACTGATTTATAACCGGTGTGAAACCTCTTGCCTGACATTAAATACAGATGTGTTTGTTTTATTAAAGGTTTTCACATTCCTGTGCCTTTAAGGCAGGAGCTGCAGATGTTAGGAACAACAGCCTTTGCATCTAAGGCACTTACACCAACCCATATAAGACAATGATGCTTCTTTCTGTTTGAAGACTAAAAGCATAAATAATTGGTGACAAACTGCAGAGATTCATAAATGATGTGATGCGTCACAAGCAGCCTTGTTGCAGTCCCTCATTTCTGGCAAACTGTTTGAAAGCTCTACCTCTTCTCTTATGTCTGCACTGACTTTTGTCTTGTATTATTAATGACTGTGGATGATGACTGACAACTAAGACGAAGAAGAGCACTACAGCACATTTGAGTGTGGGTGTATTTGCGACTGAATCAGAGATAGCAAATACACCCACAATGTTCTGTTCAGCTGCTCCTCATCTACAGGTCTGGTGTTTTAATGAAACGACTAAGGCAAATTCCACTATGACTACTCAGTAAATGAATGGTTGTAAATTAATATATTTAGCTTCCCACACAATTAGGGATTAATCTGAGTCTGTTTAATGTCACTGGAAAAAATCCTGTGTTAAACTACTTTCTAAATTTCCTTTGGGGATAGGACATAATAATAATAAAGTACTTCAAATACCAAATTCTGATTACACCATGTTTTGTGAAAAGTAATTGCGATGATGCCTCCTAATCCACAACAAATTTATTGGTGTTGACAAATCCCAATCCCAGGTCTATAGTTCATAAACCTACTCTTCAAAAATGATTTTGTTTCTGTGCTCATTGAAGTGTTTGTCTTTGAACACCATGTAACAGAAACTCATTGTGGTAATTGGGGTTTTTCTCTCTCCAGGAAATTAAGGGTGTTAGATTGTGTAGTCAGGCCCAGAACACCAGCCCTTTGCTGATAATTATACAGTACATCACTAAAACTCATTCATACAAACACCCACGTACAAACATGCCCAAACCACACACAACCCAAAATGATCTAGGGTGTTGGCAATTACAGACATTCTTATCACATTAATTTTTAATATGATTTTTTACTGACTGGTAAAAGTCAGTGTTTTTTGTTCTGGGCACCCAGTTTGTCTTATTTGTTACACTGTAAGAAAAGAACATAGTTTTTGAAACATCTGTCAAACGGCAGCACAGTTGTGTCACAACCCTCCATTCTGAGCATGCCCATGAGAGTTGACCCACTTCACGGTGCAATTTGTCTCTGTGACATCCTCCTTCACTTCTGTCTCTTCCTACAACTAGCTGTCACCATGAATAAGTTCAGATGACCTCAAAAAGGAAAGAAAGTTAACTTCTGTTTTTTTTTCTGCCCATGCCAACAATGTTGATCAAGAGGAATAGACACCACTGTTTGTTTGCCACAGTTCACAGGTAGGACATCCCGAGCTTTATGCTGATTCTTTCTGATACCTGCACAGATGCTGAATGGGCTGACTGAACCATTCATGCTTTTAATTTGTAGGAGTTTTGGTGATTTCTTTCTACAGCACCCCATAGTGTGCAGGGACCTGAGACTGATGTTTATGGACTGTTCGACAGAGTCCCCCTGTAGAAAGGACTTAACCAATCATTACATTAAATGATACATTACAGTACAATACATTAAAAATACAGATACTCATTGTTTACATATTAGCTTTCATGCCTGCTATCAAGCTAGATATTGGCTGTATTCTTTAATTATAATCACACTCCAAGTACTTCTGTTAAATCATACCAACCCCTTTACTGTCAAAAGCAACAGGATGCATCGTTCAGTCATCCTAGAGGCTTCAGCAGTTTGACCTCCCCCAAAAGGATTCTTACTGCTTTTACTTTTTGGTCACCAGCACTTCAGTGTCGTGTGAGCTGCTGCAGCCATACAAAGTAAGAGTGAGGATCAACAATCGATCCCCAAAAAAGGAAATTATCAGATGACAGTCAAGTTTTCAGGAACCACAAACTGAGCACGGACAGAGATGTGAGATTAGATGTCCTTGCTAAAGCTAAAGCTAAGCTCAGCTACAAACATACAGTACTCACAGATACTAATCTCAGTCAAGCATGTTTAGGACAGATAAATAAAACAGAAATATCATTATGCAAGAGATACAAATGAGTTTGGAAAGGCAGGCATTTTTTAGTGTAGTAATACTGTCCATTTGAAGAAAAAGGAATCAAATACTGTGCAAACAAGGAGACCTTATATGGAGTCACTGTAGGCAAAAAAGAACACGACAGATTGAACTAGGATCGTGTTGTACAAAATCTGATCCAATTCAATTCCCTGCCAATTTCAAAAGAGCAGAGTAGACATATTGAGATTTCTGTGTGAGCTCATTAGTTTATCATGGTAGACACTTTTTTTCCTGCAAAGGAAAAAAGATCGTTATTCTGATGACACATAAAAAGTATCAGACAATTTGGGACATGAACAGACAGACTTTCTGCACGCGGATGCTTACATGTACGACGTCTATGGCAGCTTCATGCAAACTACTGAAATTCTTCATGGGAAGTTGAATGAAGCACTGCTGCTTTTTTATGCCATCCTCGACAGTGCACAAAAGAAAACATCCTTTATATATAGAAGTATTTAGAAAGCACATATTCAGTGAGATCTACACAGACACCACATTACTGCAAACCTCACACTCAAGTTCAGTAATGGGACTTCTTGAACAGATACTCTATATTACAGATAACTTATGACCAAACAGGAGTCCAGTGTTCTTATAAAAGGTGCAACCTAAAAACAGAATGTAAGGAGAACTAATTTAGTGTGCAAAGAGCAAAAAGGTTCCAAATAAGTCATTCCATTGATAAAACTTTTGAATGAAAACTCCTGTTTCAAAAACGTCCTGCCAAATCTTTTAATCACATCATGTCATGAGATCAACATCATATGTAGTTTAACTGTGATGTTGATGTAAAGACAGCACACAGTTAGCCCACAAATTGGGCTTGCTGATATACCAGTAAGTTCACAAGTAAACTTTAGTGAAATAGTCGAAATAAATTGGAAATGATATGAACACAACGTCTTCACCGTTCCTTGACAACAAAACTGGCTAAGCATACAACAATGGTTCATATTTGGCAGAGAGTCAGAGTAATGCCATGAGCTGCGGATTTATTATCAGCAGGAGGTGAGCTCTATTTAGGGGCAGGCTTGTTTTGTATGCACAATCTCAAACAGCCTGAAAGAGAGCTCCAAAAATCCTCATTAAACAATGACAACTGTGCAGAGGGGGCACACTGTAGCATCTGAGCCTCAAAAGCTCTTATCTGCATATGAATAGTTGGCATGATATACTCATTAGCATTTTAATGGGTTGAAATAGAAAACATAAATAAACAAAAATGCTTATTCAGACATACAGGACAAATCCTGTATGCATTTAATATTAGGTCTGCCATGTTAAATAGGCTGGGCTATGACAAAGGCTTGGATTCAAGCCACCATCAGTTCACGTCCTCATCTTCTGCAATGAAAATACAAATACTGAACCTTTATTTTACATGTTTTTCTCTTCAAACTGCACTACCTCTCTATAGGTTACTACCACCACACACCACCTAGATGTATTGGTTGTGCATAGAGAAAGCTAAACATCATAAACAATATGACAAACCAAACCTACAAGGGGGCCTGCAGGTGCAGTGAAGAGGTTTGGTTGTGTAAAGTAAAAACATGCTTCATGCAAGTCACCAACAGGAAACTAAATAAGAACGTATCAGTGATATCTCAACTTCCCCATATCATGATCTTCCGCATGCCTCACTCTTTTACTGTTATGTTTGCTTTTTTTTAATCAGTTTATTCATACTCTAATTTTGACATCCAAAGGTATCTTTATCTGACAGTACCATTACAGACATACAGAAAACAGGGGGAAAAACACATATGGTGTGAGCTTTTCAAAGTTTCCTTTGGATCTTTTGTGGGAGTTTTTTTTTTTCATAACCATGTGGAATCTAAGGTTCTGGGTTTGAATCCTTTCACACTGGGCCCTTTCTGTGTGGAGGCTGCATGTTCTTCCCGTGCCTCGGTAGGTTTTCTTCGAGTACTGTGGTTTCGTCCCACAGTACAAAGACATGCAGTCTGGAGTTAGGTTAACTGGTGTCACTAAATGTGTCAGCCCTGTGACAGACTGGTGATCTGTGCAGGGTGTACCCCACGTCTGACCTAATGTCAGCTGGGATTGGCTCCACCCTCACTATGACCTTGAACTGGATCTTTAATCTTAATCTTTACAGAAGACACCAGAGATTTTACTGTATCTTTAGGGTAAATAGATGATGTTGTCCATCTGGAATTGAAGAAGTAAAACTTCCTACTTTGTATGTAGCATTTCATATTATTCCCAATACCATACCAGTTGCATCATCTAGTAATACTTAATACCTGCTTCTTTTAGTTAATCATCTTCAGATCTACACACATGAGTTAAAACAGATGGAATAATCTTCGCTCACACAGTACACTGCAAAGAAAAATCCAAAACAAGTGAGTGGAAGAATAGAAAGAAAAGGAGTAAAAAAAAAACTGGGTGAAGTGCAAAGTTTTCTTAGAAGCAGTAAGAAGTGCTAGTTTTTGCCCTCTTTTTTAGGCACAGTTGTTATTACAGTGGTGATCAGCTGCATCGCTGAATTTTACGGCCCGCCGCACAATTTACTTCTACTCAAAAAAATTCAAGCAAGAACTAAAACATCTCCAATGTGAGGCTCAGCTTTAACTCAAGAAGCAGATAAATGTCTTCACACCTCACAACAGGACTCAGATGGTGACCCATCTCCCCTTTCATTGCCCATTCAGGCTCACAAACGCTTCCCCTCTGCAATGTCAACCCATTAATATAGTGCCCCTTAGGTTTCACTGTCTATAGCTATTGATCAAACAGCCCTCCCGGTGTTAATTTAGTGCCCATGATATGTTCTGTCATGAGGAAAGCACAGAGGGAGTATTGATTAACGTACAGTTGGACTAAGGGTGCTGCTGCAGCACTCTGCGGTGAGAGTCTAATTAACATCCCAAGTGCTTAGAGCACAGTATTCAGACCTGCTCTCTTTTGCTTGAAGGGTTTCTGCAGCTCAGAGTTCACCTCAGGCCAGAACCAGTAACACCTGTACATTTTGTCCAGAGTGGGATCAGTCATTCTGAGAATATAGTTTCAAAGAAAACATCAACCAGGTTCCATATTTCTTATGAATAGATATTCTTCTAACAGTCATTCTGAAAAGCTGTTTTCAATGTTGCATAAATAAAAAATTTATATATAAATCAAAGAACAAACCACTAAAAAAAAAATAGCATGATGAAAGAAATAGAGCAGGACTGGAAAGTGTTTTTTGCTGTCAATATATCAAATGTGTGTGTTTTTTCTTTCCAATATATTTCTGTAACAAAACCACTAAAAACCTCAAGGTAAACTATTTATTTCAAATAACCTATAAGAGAACAACACATAAAGCAGTTCTGATACCAGTAATGGAAAATAGTGAAGTAGTTCAGATTTATAAAGATTTTTTCATTCGCCGCTGCAGGGCTGCCACTCAGTGACTCACTGAGGTACATCTCCAGATGACATTAATATGTTTTTCACTGAAAACAGAGTGAAAACAAAGAGATTTGATCCAACAAACGCACCCACACACACACAAACACCAAAGTTGCTAAAGAAATTGTAGATTTGTAGGATTTTGTTTAGCAAACACAAAGAAAATGAAAACTACATTAGAAAAATCTCACCTTAGAAATATGCAAGTCTGAACAGCGGTCTCTAGCTTAAAGTGCAATATCATGAATGGAACAAAATACACCAAGGCAAAGAGACATGAATTTGAAATATGCTTATGTGTGATGATATTTAAAAGGAGGGCTGAGCAGTCTTGTTTCATGGAGCAAGAGTCTGCATGTTTTCCATTCAGCCACAAACTGCAGCAGACTTCACTGTCAGTAACGCCTCAGGCAGAGAGGAACTGAAACTAATCTGTGAAATCAGCAGGTGTTTGGTTGAAATAGCAACATTTTCAGCACATCATGGCTCGTGGTTGCTCGTCCTATAGAGACAGAAATGGACGCAAACTTACATAGATGATGTCTCTGTGATTATTTTTTTCTGTGTTAAGAAGAAGATAAGTGATTAACTGGAGGTAAATCATTGACTGGTCTGACGTCTAACTGGAGATAATGACTGAAGGGAAAGTTACCATATTACCAAGTATATGTTGCCCTCTGAGTGTTATCTAACCTTATTAGTCCATTTCAGCTTTATGGCACTGAATCAAAGACAGCAGGTATAATATCCTGTGAATGACCTGTTTTGTACACACAGATGCAGAGGCTTTATCTCTGGTCACACCACAGAGGTAAACACAGTTTCAGTCACCAGATTGTCTGGGTTGTGTTTTTCCAGCAGGAGATCTTCAGCATCCAGGTCTACTGTGGGAGTCATAGCTGTTTTTAGTATATGAGGGTTGGAGACGAAAACATTTGAGAAGGTAGCAACCTTTCAGAAAAATACATGCAAGCACATCAACAAACTAAACTAAAATGGCGAAAGTAAATATTACACCTGTTAAATAGATATGTTAGCATTGTTAAAGCATGATTTTTAGCATGCTTATGTTCACATAAAGGCTGAATAATGAGTTCTGTATATTCGCATGAAGAAATGATCCTCTGTTGCTGTCAAACAGTGGGATCCACACTATAGAGACCAGTGAAATGCCCCAGCCCAGCAATGCTGGAGCTCAGTATTCAAGAATGATCCTATACAATATTTATGGACTTGTACTGATAATCCTAGACAATAATTGCTATGGTGATTGCATACAGGCAGTGTAAACCTCACTAACACCAGTACAGGAAAAAGCAGCAAACCGAGACGGAACTGGTGACTAAGAAGTGTAAACAGGAAATCTGGTTTTGAACATTTGAGCTTTATGTGGCTGTTACCAATGATCCAGCAGACTGCTACGACTACAAAGAAAGTCAGAAACATGACTGAAACCACAGCAGTGTAGTGATCCCTTAGCTGAAACACATAGATAGCTACCTGTGCAGGAACAAGACTGAAATGGCAAAACAGCTGTCACTGGTGAGAAAACATCAAACCTGTTTCTCTGAGAATTAAGAGTTTTGCTGTTACTTACTGCAATTTTTACTGCAGCTCTCCACTTTTTAGGAAACACAGAAATTTAGGACCAAACTAATCTTTTACGAATGTCATACCCACCTCAAACTGCATATTGCGAGCACATTATCATACTGGACTGTCCAGGCTCAGACACGTGAGCATAAAGAAGAACAGAGGGGCCCAAAGCTGAAAGACAGGCATAGTGGAGAGGACCTCAGGGTACACAACAAGCACCAAACCAGGACCTGAAAACATGATACAGCAAAGGTGTTGTTAGTATTGTAATATACATCCATCCATCCATCTTCTATACCCGCTTTTTCCTGGTTCAGGGTCACGGGGATCTGCTGGAGCCTATCCCAGCTCTCTCTCGGGTGGAAGGCAGGGGTACACCCTGGACAGGTCACCAGTCTGTCGCAGGGCCACATATAGACACACAAAGACAGACAACCTCACACACTCACACTCACTCCTACGGGCAATTTTAGAGTCACCAATCAACCTAACATGCATGTTTTTTGGACTGTGGGAGGAAACCGGAGTACCCGGAGTAAACCCACGCAAGCACAGGGAGAACATGCAAACTCCACACAGAAAGGCCGGGATGCGAACCCACGACCTTCTTGCTGTGAGGCAACAGTGCTAACCACTCAGCCACCATGTAATATACATATATACATAATAAAAAATAATTTGGTTTGATATGTCACACATGTCCATACAGTAAATATGAAGCAGCAGGTTGGCTTTGATTAGTGTAACTTAAAGACTAAAAGCAGAGAGGAACAACTAGCTTGGTTCTGTCCAGAGGTAACAAAATCCGTCTACCAGAACCCCTGAAGTTCATTAATTATGGGGGTTATGTGCCAGACTATGTGTTGGCCAGGCGCCCTCTCCACTGATTGCCTGGCAGCTGCCAAGAATTACACTTTGGCTTTTCGGATATAGCGTGTTGATTGGCCAACCATGTCCACACATATTAAAGATTACTCTTGAGGAAAATTAAACCAATCATCATAACAACAAGAGATCAGAATGGGTACAATAGGTCAAGCTCCAAAAACTTCAAATTAAACTTCACAGACAGAGTGTGTGTTCTTGTTTAGATTCTTAAAATCAAAGAAAGTGTGTGTTGCTTGCTCTTTCCAGGCTTGATGGTTACCATCTGCAACTATGTGAGCCGATTGCTAAGAATATCACAAAGCCAGCCGGGATACTATAGTGAATGGGCTGATAAATGATGCAAAGCATCCTTGGGAAACGAGGAGGACAAATAAGCAATTTCAGTCAAGTTCAATTTTTAAGTCTAAGTAAGTCAGAAACAGTTGTAAAAATAGAAAATGAAACAGTCAATAAATAATGAAGGGCAGTTAAGAGTTTCATATTTTCTGCACCAGGCACAGAAGCTGATGCCTTCATTAGTGTACACTGTGTATTGTATTAAAACTATTCTAATCTCTTCTTTTTTTAAACAAAACTAGTGATTTGTGATTTTTGATCAGATTTGTTCTATGTCTCCCTAATTGGTTACGTGCAGAGAGTTTAGCAGAGAGAGTTAATTTCAGTCCTCTGCTGGGTGGGAGTAACCTTGTTAGACAGCAATTGAATCATATAATAAACATATCACATTTAACAAGCGGAGCCAACAAATTCCCTAAACAATCTGTCCTCTGGGCTGTTGTGCATTTTTGAACAGAACAGCCATATGGAAGCTACTGTTACAGTGCACACAACTCAGTGCACTGCTATTCAACTCAGGCATTGCCAGTTTTAGTGAATGGTCTATTGCAGTTTCAGTCAAGTGAATCTGATGTATTTCTGATGTCTGTGATGGTGCCAACACTCTGTATTATCTCCTTTCTGTCCACTAGGACTGCACTGTCAACATTTTTAAGTTATTCAGTTTAACATCAGTGAATGGAGTCCCTTATATACTGTACTACACCAAAAAAATATAAGGCAGAAAAAACACTTTTTTTTTAATTAGCCACCAGTTTTACTAGAACACCTTATTTATTTTTCAACACATTTGAAACATTCAACGACACTGTAACTATGGAAATGCTGCTGCGAAATACACAACCTGTGTGAGACAAACCGATCAGTTTGTGACAGTGTGACACATCAAGCTGTATGAAGAAACATGCATGTTGATAATGGTTTGCAGTTTCAAAACTCTTCTCAGTTTCCTTTTATCCATGATTATGGGTTGGCTGGCTAAACATGTTTGTTTTGAATTTGAAACTATATGTTATTTATTTGTTAAATATCCATGACCAAATGAATGCCAATCTGTGTTGAAAATGGTATTATGTTTGTTACAATTTTCAACATAGATTGCTATGTTGAAAACTGTAACAAACATAAACATAGATATTATTTTAGTAAAAGTTCAGGTCAATAATAAGAACAGACAGAGAGAAATAGAGACTCTCCCTTTAAAAAATAATAATAATGGTACCCAGCTAGTGGAAAACAGAAAATAAATAACAACTGAGACCAGACCAACACCTGCAGAGTCACACACAGCAGAGGAAGAGACAAAGTAAGAGACAGGCTGTGCGTGGGGAAGTTTTTTTACATCTATTAAAACTGATAGGAAATCCCTCTCATGCTCCATATTTTGCAGCGATGTGTCAATTTTTTGGTTAGGGATTATAATTATGGCTGCAGTCTACATGTCACATAATGACAGAGGACAGAGAAGATCTGGCATCACCTGTGGCCAAGATGAAATCAAGCAAACACCGCCACAGATGAAAGGGCTTCCTGGAGAAATGGATTAGAAATTCCACTGTGTCATTTGGCCTGCGAATATGACATGTTCTTGGCCACATGAATAAAGGTGAGATCAAAGTCTTCCAACACATGTAAATTATTCAGTATTATAATACAACACCTGGGGTTATTAGCTGTCTGTCAGGTTTCAATTTGGGTGTTTGTGTGAACCATATGTGCATTTCTAGTTGTTCCACTTATATTCTCCTCAGGGAATTTAGAACAATGACTCAATCAAAAGACCAGCAAAAATAATATGTGACATATTGGAAAATAGGCTTATTTACTTTTTTTGCAAAGAGTTACACATTCACAAATGTTAGCAGCCAGGTGGTTCAGCTTATCACCAAGACTGGCGCATCAACATGTAGATTGTCTCTGCCCAAATCCACCTTACAACTAATTAACACATTATCTGTACAAAAACCAAAGAGTGAAAACAATAACTTACAGTTTTACAGAGGTTATGTACAGACTGTACAGACATCAGAGTAACATCAAACTTTCATTATCTTACTTTGGCCAGGAACATGTGTTCAGAGCGTTTTCATTAACGTTACGTTATTCCTATTCCTGATCTTTAGCATTATGTTATTCTTCCCATCTTTGTTGGAAATCTGTTTTACAGGAGCAAAACCTCTATTTTGAAATGGCTCAGCAGGATATAAAAACTTTGCCCGTTAAAAACATTTCTCAGCTTGTTGAGGAAAGCCTGGAATGCCAAGCTTCACTTTATTTAATATCACTGCTTGATCAAATGGAAGTAGAGGTAGTTAAAAACAGCTCTGGGTCAACTAACAACAGAGTCAAAGGAAGCTGACATGGTTGACTGCTCCACTGCTTCACCTCCACACAATCCAAGTGGTGTGGGGATGCATCATTTAAGAACTGCCAAAGCATATCAGTCTGCTGGACTCAAAGACAAAGTGGAAAAAGATGGAGGGAATGCATGAGAGATATCCTCTCCAGTTTTTTTGTTTATTACCCTGTCAGGTTTAAGCGGTCCATCACTATTAGAAAAAATGAACAAGGTCCTGAATGACGAAAACATAATTCATTGTATATGCTATTTTAAAGCATAGGCTAGTGCAGTAAATTAATATTAGTGGGAATATAAATCGCTGATCACATAAACTCCAAAGGTAAACCATTCAAAAGAACAAAGAAAACCACCTGTTTTAGGTCCTTGATCTGCACAGAGCATTAACCAAGAAAAGGGCCCATGTGTTTATATCTCTGTCTTTTAGGGAATAATTAAATAATGGAGGAAAATCTTAAGTGAGGTCTAAACATTTTCAATTTTGTTTAAAAACTGTTTAAACACTGAAAACATTTTGGCCTTTGACTTATCTCAGCTCCTGGCACCAAACCTTAAGTGGTAACAAAGCTCAATATCAAGAAAACCAGAGAACTGGTGGTGGACTTTAGGAGGAACAGGAAGACCCCAGTCTCTGTCTCCATCCTTGGAGACGAAGTAGAGATTGTGGACTCCTACAAATACCTTGGAGTCCACATTAACAACAAACTAGACTGGTCAAACCATACGGATGCACTCTTCAAGAAAGGACAGAGCAGACTGTTCTTCCTCAGGAGACTGTTCTTTTGGTGTGTGCAACAAGCTACTGAAGATGTTCTACGTGGATTATTTCTGATACACTTAACAACCTATTGTATGAAGGTAGTCGGCTATGTACAGCACCACCACGTGGTCTCTTTGAGACGTGGGTAGAGCTTATTTTAATATAATGTAGAGCTCTCCATTTAAGCTAATTAGTTATGAGAGTTGAGAGCTTTTGTTGTTGTGCTACGTTACAACTCATTGAAAAGTAAGGATAGACTCCTACACAGTGGCCTGCAGCATACACATGGAAAGCTCACCATCTCTTCCCCATTCAGCTCGGCAGATAACTTGATCTGACCTTTGACATGCTCACTGGTCCGACCACATTCAAGCAAACAGGTGTGTTTTAAGGTTTGTTTTTTGTTTCTTTTTGTTTTTTTTTTCAGGGGAATTCGTTATTCAGTAGGCAACGTGATCAGATGTGTCACACCTAGGAACTTCCAAAATTACTGGTAGTATAAAGTGTAGTATGAGAAATGAACACATGAATAACCTATAGAGTGATTGCAGTATTTACTTGAGTGTACAGTGTCATTTTATATGCAGTGTGTGTCTGTGTCTTATAGCATATTGTCCAGTCCACAGGTGTGTGTGTGTGTGTGTGTGTGTGTGTGTGTGTGTGTGTGTGCGTGTGTGTGTGTGTGTTGCTTTCAGTGATGCTAAGCTAAATGTATATTACAATGCAGTTTAACAGCAGCACAAACAACATAACACTTCAGTCAGCAGCAGGACAAAACAAAACAAAAACACAAAAACCAAACCTGATAATTAAGCTGTCCTGTGCTGCTGCCTGTGTAATGCGGCGATTGTGACGGTAGATGGCGCCACTGCTGTTTCCTGTCGCTTTGGGGCCAGACCTCAGTTTTCTCCTGCTTCCAGGTGCTGCAGCTGCGCCCTTCCGCTCTCCGTACAGGAATTTGTAGCATTACGTCAGTTATCCTGCCAGAGGCGAGGAGGCGGCTGCGGCTCTCAGCTCTTGAAGCCACGGGCTGTGTGCGGAGGGTTACAGGAGTCTGTGAGCTCTTCTCCTCTGTGGTATTGTGGAGCTGGGAGTCCCGGACGGGCGGACGGGAGAGAAATGAATGTTTGAAGCCCCGTATCACTGCTCTGCTGCTGCACTATGAAAAGTCTGTAAAGGGATCTGGACTTTGACGACACTCGGAGAGTCGATGGAGGAACCAGAAGGTGAGAAATATGTTCGGCTCTAACTTTTTCACTTAAAACAAGTTACTTTGTTTCCATTTATCCACATGTGTCGAAGCGTTTTACACTCTGAGTTGATACACTTTGACCTGCACTCTTTTCCTCTCCGTGCTCAGCTCGGGCATAAAAAAATACCTGTTGTTTTCTCTCAGCTCCTCAGTCCTGCCTGCTGTTCCAGCTTTCTGTGATGTGCTGCTTTTATTTGCAGGGACCGCTGCTGAGAGCTGTTACTGTGCGGGCTGTGGAGGAAAAATCCAAGACTCGTTTCACATGAAAGTTCTCCGGGACACCTGGCACACCGCCTGCTTTCAGTGAGTCTATGGCTTTTATCAGCTCCTGTACTGTGATGAGCTCAGGCTTTGTCAGGCACAGTCTGATCAGTGAAGGGTTTTAAAGGCAGGAGGAAACAGTTTGTATTGACACCATAGCATTATGATTGTTTCCTCTGTTTGGGTGGATGTGCAAATGGCCTTGTGGATAATCCCAGAAGCTTCTGTCTTGTAGCCTAAACATTGGCCCAGATCTGTTATTTGTTCTCTCTCTCTCTCTAATGCATCATTGTTTTTAAGCCTCCTTATAAAAACTGCACCATGTAGGATGTCACACCCACTGGTGTCACAGCTGACAGGTCTCTGGCTTCAGGTCCTTGAATGTAAGACTGCTCAGTGAAATGGTCCTGCTTTGAGGTTTAATGATTGCCACACTGGGGCTGATGTGATCTCTCTGGGTTTCACAGGTCACTGGCTCACGGTGAGATGTGTCTCGTGTGGGGCAGTGACCTGTAGCTGGATGCCATCATGATATAACACTCACAAGATTTTCCCTCAGTTATCGCTATCATTCACGTGTTATCATGTGAGATAAGACAGCTCAGGTTTGGTTTTTGTTTTTGTTTTGTTTTTTTAAACTGATTACTCTTGATTAAACTGAAGAGATTATATGTCCAGTAGTCACAGTGCCTAGTTGGACTCCAGCATTGTAAACAGATGAGTAAGAACTTGGTAGCAGATTGGAGCACTGCTTTTTATCAGAGGCCACATACTGCAGATTATATCCACAGATGCTTTGTTTTTTTTTTTTATGACTGGAGTCTGGCTTTGGAGGTCTTCTGGTGAGTCCAAAAGAGTCTTAAGAATAGAACAAACTTAATGCTGACTGTGCTCTCTGTTTCTGACTACTGAAATAGCACTCTGCTGTTTTGAGCCAGTATCTAGTGGTGTCCTTACATAACCTGGGATTTCAGTCTTTCCAAACAAATAAAGCTCCTTATATCATCTGAGAGGCAAAGTTCACTGCCTTACTCACCACTGATCCTCTCCCTCCCTTTGTACTTCTCTACTCCCTTACATTTCTTTGTGTCCTCCTTCAAATCACCCGTTTTTTAGTCACCGAAATACTGCAGATATAAGATTACATTTTGTGTGTGTGTGTGTGTGTTTATGGGAAACCAGACAGCAGTGTTGTAGGCTTGACTCCTTTTGAATTTCTAATCCCAACTCACTCAAAGAGCTAAATGTCTGAGCTGTTTAAGGAAATAGCACAACAGATATAAAATGTCATTCTCACTGTGGTGTACTTATTGCCTTTTGTCTACATGCTGCAACCCTGCACTCTGTGTACCTCCACATTGTGTAGCATTCTTACAAGCTGAGGTCACTCTTGTTCCAGTAAACCTGGCAGGATTATTGAGGCCTATAGGTAACGGCACATTCGACTCTGCTGTCTTCTGCATTCCTAGACAGCGATTCAGACGCGTGAACCCGCTTTCCCAGACACTGACTGAATGTTTTGGTTTTTGTTTTTTTTAATGAAAAGTGGCTGCTTCTTATCTTGTACTTTACTAGAAGTGTCTAGAGTATGAAATGGGTATAATTATCATACTTGGCCAGAAGAGTATTTATTTTCAGCTTTATATATGATAGGGTCAATACTCTTGATCTATCCTCTTTTATTTTTTGCATTAAAAAGTGCTATTTCAAATATATGAGGAATTAGTTTAAAAAGTTTCTAAACATATGTGTCATATGTGTTTATTTTTCTACCATTTTCCATTCCAGTTTAGTGCGAGTACAAAGAACATACACTCATGTGAGAATTATCTGTCACATATTGATTAAAATTAAAGATAATGTTTAGCATGTCGCCCAAAATCACATACATGAAATGTATATAATGTCCCTGTGATGTGAATGAAGAAATAATTGTCACTTGTTGGAAACAGCTTATTGTGGAGAACACTGAGAACACAGCAGTCAACAACACAGCAGAGATAAGGTCTCTCTAAAAAGTGAAACACTCCCTCCGCAGGCCTTCAAGACTTCTACTAAAGGTCCCTCTCTTACTATCTCTACTTCAAGCTCCAACAAAGGAATACACTGCAGCAGGAATGTAGATTTAAGGAAATGAGTAATGTTTATTTTGTAGTGTTTGTGCAAGCTGCTCCATTGCATTGTTCAAGCACCTGAGTTTAACGTGCCTGTCCCACATTCACCAGCAGGAAATCAGGTGTTTTTATAAGCACCCCCGCGTCACTTTAGCTTGATATATTATAGTAACATAATGGATAATAACTATGGTTTGTCAGCTACTTTTATCGAGGAATGCTTTTTGTTAAGAACAAGGCAGATAAGGAGGAAATAGTTGTTTTTGCTGCTTCACCTAGACAGATACTGACCGAGAATTTCTGAGGCTGATACTCATTGCAATATTTGTGAGTTAGGAAATACAATAATGCTGAATTGGCTAATAGTCGTTATTTTACATAAACATAATGTAAGATTATTTTATCGGGTCTGTTAGATTTGCATATTAAAGAATTGTAAGCTCTATATGTATTGTGCTGGATCGTACAGTTAGATGTCTGTGCACAGCTCAACCTTTTTTAAATCACAGTAAAACATACTGTGCTTTTGGCATTTGAAATATGTCAATACTGAAACTTTTTGCATTACGACTGACATATCTGCCTCTAATGATATATCACTTATATACTGATTTCTTGGTCGGACTGTGCTGTTGTGTGGAATTTCACAACAAAAGTATTTAAATGACTACATCCTCTTTAAAAATTTTCATAAAGAGAAGCAACTTTGTTGTGTAACCCAAGCTGTGATATCACACACAAGAATTTTAACAGATGTGTGCCCTTCAGTTTCAGTGCAGGCTTTACCTCAGAACACCTTCAACTCCACCTCCCATCATCATGTCACTGTGATGAATCAGGCTGGAGTCATTTTCATGCTGACGTTGTGTTCATTCTTAATATTTGTTGCTTTCACCTGAAGTGAGCAGGCTGTGTGTTATTTCTCAAAAGGCCATTAACATAAATGCTATTTGGGATAATTATCTCAAAGCTGCCTCAGAGCCTGTTCTTACACCACGTCCCACTTTTCTCTCCACAAAAGATGCAAACATGGTCTGCTCGGTATAAAATGGTAATTCAAAAAAACCTAGAAATATCTGTAATCTTTGCCAAAATCAATAAGCCTGTAGCAGCTATACCTACAGTGCAGAGAGCAGTGCAGTGCTGAAGTCTGCTGCCCGAACGGCACCAAAAGATACTAAATGCATAAAAACACTTCCCTTTGACATTTTGTCTTGCATGTGTGTGTATGTGCACAAAGTATGTGCATATGTCTTAAACATGATATTCTGAATATCATCAGAGTCATGTGAGCAGATCAGAGATTATTTTCCAAAGGTGCAAAAGCAACAGCAGAACTCTCACAGTCATACTAGGTAGTACCATATCCATTTATTATAAATAGTTGTTAATCAGGAAGTCAGTAGAGTGTCAGTTGAAAGCTTATTATTGTAGTCATTCCTGAAAGTATTGTAATTTTGAACCACACCTAGTACCTTGCTCTGCTTTTTAATCTGAAGATCAGGACAAATTTTTGCTCACATCCAAATGCAACAGCGTCCAAACAGTAGTGACACATGTAATCTACTGTGATTTATTTGCCTACACTTTATCATCCAAATGAGAAGTCTCTTTCTGCTGAAATTGCCAAATTCAAAATAAAAAAGATTTTAGGAAGAGTAGGACTATTTGCAAATTCTGAACATTGCCATCACAAAGAAATGACTGCAGACATTTGACTAAACTAATCTGTGACTTACTGGTTCATCCTTGATTTGTCCTTGTGACAGTTGAACCTGTTGCCACCATTTTGCATAACCAGTACAGCTTGTTAAAGGGAACACTCACAGCCTGCAGGTGCTTCCCATGCTGTCTGCTGGCAGCTTCAGCATTTCTCACGCTGAACATTGTGTCCTGAAGTCAGGGCCATGAACGTCCCTTTAATTTGCCAAGGATCCTCTCAGGTGACAGCTTGGATCAATCAGCAGCTGGAGCAGTGTTATGAAATAAAGGTCCTTAGTATTTACACCGAATTGCTATTTTCGTAGCATTCCACCTTCATTGGAGTTCAGAAGAGGTACATACAAGTTCACACAAGTATAAGAAAGAATGAGATACCCTGTGACTCACACAAAGATAGGTGTATAAATATCTGCATGCAAACACTGCACAATAAACAACCAGATGATCTAAGGACTTTGCCCGTGTTAGAGATATTTTGGATGTGTTATAACACATTGTTGTCATAGTGTTGCTCCAGTCTTTCCTAAACTGGATCCTATTAAAATGTTGGAAAAAGGCAAAGGATTTGGCTGCCTTATTACTAGTGTTCAGACCTTGAATCCACCACCTGCAAAGGCCTGTCAGGTTGCCCTTCCTTAACCGTTGGTGCTGTTTGCTTTTCTTACACTATACCACTGCACAAACAATAGCACGTATGCAAGACCTGGCAAGTCTTATGTGAGCAAGGTATTTACTGTGCCTTAAGTTACACCATGTTAAACACAAAGTACATGTTGTTGGGAACATGCCAGCAACTAATGTTCCTGTCCCATCCAGCCTCAAAGTTGAACGCGTTGTGTGTACAGTGTGATTATTAGTTCCTGCAGAATCTCTTTTGTTAATTAGCAACGTTCACTAAGCTATAATGAATAGGAGGAAGGAGTTTTAAGAAAAAATACTAAAACATTTCAACTAGTTTGGGGAAGAGTTCAAAAAAGTAACTAGACACTCACCTCTTACCTGCTCTAGTGTCTTTTGTCTTATAGCACTGTTAAATTAGCAATGCAAACCAATTAACATATTTCTAGTTAAATTGCTAAAAAAAAAAAAAAAAAAACATTTTTCTCTTTTTTGGATTGGAAATTTGTCATTAAACTCAAGTAAAGCAGTATAACCACTCAAGTGTGATGATTTGGTGCTTTTCTGTGATTTATTTCTTTGTAAATTATTTAGAAGCATTGTTGTTAAGTTGTGGCAACATTTGATTTGCATTTCGTTTCTTTATTTATTGAGGTAGTATCATTTGGGGTTGGGAGGTGAGGTTTTATAATGATGACCTGGCCAAACCGGCAGCAGTACAAACCACATCACACAGATAAAACAATGGGCATCAACACACCAACATATTATAAGTATAAAAAACATCTTCTTTGTTGTGTGTTTGTTCTCACAGGTGCTCTGTGTGTTCTGACCACCTCACTAACTGGTACTATGAGAAGGATGGCAAGCTATACTGTCGCAAACACTACTGGGAGAAGTTTGGAGAGCTCTGTCACGGTTGCTCTCTGCTCATGACTGGACCTGCCATGGTGAGTCTGCTGTTCTCATTGTTTAACACTTTTAAAGCTTTGTCAAGAGAAGGTTTAACTCCAATGATTGTCTAAGTGCTACCCAGCCTTTGAAGACAGTTGTATAATATCTGCAGTGGCTTTGCTTGGCTTAGAGACATTGTGTTTTCTTGTTTGCTCTTTTGTGATTGTGTCAGGCCTCAGTCCAGTAAATCCCATCACTGAATATTAGACCGCTATTGCTACATGTGATTGCCAGGCCATGAAGTCTGCCCTGCCTTCAATCATATAACAACAATTGCCAACAATTTCCCCCACTACTTACATAATACCAGATTGCCCACAGAGCGTGCAAAAGCCCTCTGTGCTCCCCATTCTCCCCACTGCTCCAGATTAATACCAACATGCATTAAAGGGTAGGGGGCCTGTTTTTGTGCCAATTACATGTGAGTGATACTTCACATGGGCTGCTGCCGAACATAGAAGATTGGACCCTAGACCTCGCTTGTGAGTTGGTTTTCCCCCTTGAGGCCCCATCTGTTCCTTCTCAGCACAGAAGTTCTCCACAGTTCACTTCTTCAAGTACACAGAGGATTTAGTGGGAAGACGCTACAGCATGAGGTGGTTTTGGCGCCCCTCATGTTGAGTTGTCTGTGGTGGGGTGACTCTTAGATTTTGCCCACAGTCTACCATTCATGTTGTGATGTGTCCTGAAGCACTACTGTGTAACTTCTGAAAGAAGAAATAACACATTCCTGCCTTTACAAATTACATGTTTTATTAAAAAATAACAAAATACAACCCTTCTCACTTCAGTATACATGGGTTCTGCTGCTAGAGCCTTTTAGCTTATTGGCTAATGATAGTGACAGAGTCATTCATGCTCTGTTGAACTTGCTGCGTCTTAGTATTTACATTGTCTTGTATCTGTGACGTGTGATCACAATTCAGCAAATGTTCAGTGACACTTATTTTTATCACCTTACTTTTGTCTTAGTCAAGTTCCAGCTAACACATAGTTTAATAGATTACTGGCTGTCAGTGTGATTTATGTACCTTAATGTAAATCCTACTACTCAACTGTAAAATGCCATTTCAATACTTAACTATTCACTGTGCCTTCAGGCTGACACAGAGTATGAATTTAATTTTTTTTTTTTTTTTAAAGTAAAATGTAGAAAAAACACACACCATCATTTGTAATGTAACAATTATGTACTGAGTCTAACTAGGTTTAATATAACAGAAATAACTATAAAAGTCAAATCTGGCAACAGAAAAAATGGTTTATGTTGAAATGAATCCAGCTGTCAACCAGCTTCTATTTAGCATCCACAGGCTGAAACATAAAATTGAAGTGGCAGCAGCTTTTGGTGGTCACAGCCAGGGTCACTTGTCTGACATGGGACCAGACTGAAGTTTTTATTTTTGCCACCAAGCAACACACATAAAGGACTCTTCTATTTAGTATTGGCATGCTGCTTCATCAGCCAGTGAAGCCAAATGTTTTTTGGCAGAGCTGAATTGGCTGGGCAGTCTCAGGCAGAAAGAGAGTCATTGTGGTCCATCAGCAGAGGAGGGTCATGCAGAGCCGCTGCTTTTTTTTTTTTTTTTGTTGGGAATTCATGTCCGGAGATCTATTGTTTTTGTTTTTCTCCTGCATTTAATTCTTTGTTTATTGACTGATTCAAAATTATTATTGTTGTTATATTCTTTGCATTTAAGGCACTGTTTTTAGTGATCATATTATATCATTTACTTCTTTTTAATGTCCTGTTTCATGTTTTCTATCTCACCAAGTCCTACTTCATTACTTCATTGTTTTTCACTATGATCTTGTATTGTCAAGTTTTTACGACTCTGTCTGAGGCAGTCTGTGACAACAACCACTGGGGGAGGTTTTACTCTTGGCTTTAAAGACAGGAGTTACAGACAGACTCCTGAGATGTCACAATGACTTGGCTGACATCACTTTAATCTCACCACAGCAATGAGAGAATCCTTTCCCATCACTGACTCGCTGACTTAGAGCTGTGATAAATGAGGGAAAATCACTTAAATTTTAGATAAAACTAAACACTGAAGCAGTAGCCATGTCCCTAAATCCATAAACAGGTTTTGATTATGTGGTGTATTATGAATAGTGACAAAATTTCATCTATATAAAGCAGAAAAATAGCTTTTACTGTAAGAGTATGTTGCTGTTAATATAAAATATGGAACTAGGGGCATAGCATCACCTACTTGAAGATATTCTTGTAATACTGTTTTTTAAACATTTTCTGCATTTGTTTTTTTAAAATTGTGTCTTTATGTAACTCAGGTAAACCTTTACATTTCCCAGTGTGCTACATTTATAATGAAGATTTTATAAGTTCATATTGAACCTGAAATAATATTTTTAACTCAGATATATGCAGTTAGGTTACCTGTTTTACTGAAAGGTTGGACACAATATCTTATCTTACATGAGAGAGAGAAGTAAAAAGCAAGTGGATGTGGGAGACACTGCTGAGGGAGGGAAATCAGTCAGAGCAGAGAAATAACGTGACAAACTGGGAAGCTGGTTTTAGAGGGTTGAAAGCGAGAACGTCATCGTCAGTGGCTGAGACCTGCAGAGGGAGGAGGTGATATCATAGCTGATTCCAGACAGCTGAAACCGAAGCAGGTGTTACGACTGTGTCAGTGCTCACACCAGGAGGAGGGCAGAAAACAACACGCAGCACAACGCACTCATATCTAAAGAGCACAGGGCGGCAGCCTCACCGTCAACATATTACGTCTCTCTGCTCGGCGCTGTGTGAATGCTGTGGATAAGAGCTGGTTTGTTTGTGGTTCCAGGTGGCTGGAGAGCACAAGTATCACCCTGAATGCTTTGTGTGTCTGAGGTGCAAGGTTGTGATTGAAGACAGGGATACCTATGCTTTGGTGGAGCGATCAAAACTCTATTGGTAAGTTGCTGGCACTGACTTTTTTTTTTTTTTTTTGTTTGAAGCCATTTAAAGTATTGACACATTTTAAGTGACATGCAGCTGAGAGATTTGTATCAAGATATCTTAAAGGGACGACACTCTTAACATACAAGTCTCAATATGTTGGCGGCTTCTGTAGTGTGAAAGTGAAGTTTGTAACGTGCGATGTTGATGCACATGTGAAATAAAAGGGGTAATAATAATTTAATAGAGTTCCTGTTCCTCCTGGCCTTTGACTTCCTTCCCCATGACTGGTTTGACTCATGTATGCAATGTGTATTTTGTCAGTTAGCTTGTGTGTTTATATTTTCAAGATTTGGATTTGAAGAATTGCAGGCAATGATCTCGAGTTAATGCATAGCCTTAAATGTTATATTGTAAGTCATTATTAGTTAGTGATTATTCCATGACTCCTTCAGTTTTGTGTCCTTTGAACAGTAACTTCACAACAAGTACTTGCTTCACTCTGCTGTTGTTTACAGTGGAAAGTGCTACAAGCAGGTGGTCCTTACACCCATGTTGGAAAAGCGATCACACGACTCAATCCTAGACTCCCTACCCCACACAGTGACCCTCATCTCAATGCCCTCAGCAGCTAATGGCAAGAGGGGCTTCTCCGTCTCAGTACTGAGGGACATCAATGGCTCAGTGAATGTACAAGTCAAAGAGTAAGTAACACCTGATGTCTTCTGTCTCATTGCTCTGTGGGAAAAGCATGAGTAACGCCCTGTGTAAGACTGATTAGGTTTACTAAATAGATTATTTAGTATGATGCAGTAGTGGTAGATAGGCCTAGTTCTCTTTAACATTCCTCCTGTCCTGTTGATACTCACATATTAGTGTTGGTGCTGTGTTGTTCCAGCGTCAGAGGGATGCTTATTAGTCCAGAGGTGCGAAATGCCATCCACGTTGGGGACAGGATCCTAGAGATCAATGGCTTTCCAGTGGGGACATTGATGGAGGAGGAGGTGGGTATATAGTTCACACACATCTCTGGTACTTATAATATGTGATCTGAATATCATCAAATGAAGCTTATTCATGTCCTTAATGAGGGCAAGTACATTCCTTGAGTGCAATTTGCAAAGAAATGTTCTTATTACCTGACAGCTACATATGTGAGCTTAGGGAATTCCTTGCATTCCTGCATCCTTTATGCATAATTCAGCTGGGAGAGGATGGTATGTGGAATGACTATACTTAAAAAGCTCATTTCCACAACCTCGCCCTCACAAAATTACAGGCATTCCAGTGCAGTTGTTATTTGCTGCTTTGATGGGGGTTTTTTGTTGTTTTGTTTTATACTTTCTATCACTCTTATTAGAGCTCAGTTCAGGCATTTGTAATATATGTTATGAGCTCCATCAGAGGAGAATGGACATTTTTATTGTCAGTAGATCAGACAATTTTTCTACCTCAGATATAGTGTAACTATAAAAGGAAGAAATGTGAAAAATAGAAAAAAACATAATTTTCATGAATAAACTGTTCAAAGGTCTTTGGGTAAAATCAAATTTTATTTAATTTTTGCACAGAATTCTGGGAATGATGGGTATGATTGCATCCCACTTCCTGGGACATAATCATTTTAAAATCATAGAACATGTTTCAACCTTAAATCTCTTGGTTTACTTAGGTGGACAATCTGATCCACCACACCAGTCACACGTTGCAGCTGCTTATGGAGTATGATCCAGTCAGGCAGCGTTTGGATCGGCTCAAACTGGGGTCACCCAGGCTGGGAGTGCCAGCCACCTCCCGTATGCGTATGTCTGCACCTTCTGATGCAGTCCTGGATGTGGATGTGGTTGATGAGAGCACATTGAAAAGGAGGTCTTTGAGGTATGTTGGAGCAACACAAAACTATGCAGCTCACATAATGTGGGTCTATACTGGACACGTGTTGAGTGTCATAACTGTCTCTGCATTTTCTTTTTCTCCAGGCGCAGTAACAGTAACATATGTAAATCACCTGGGCCATATTCTCCCAAAGAGCCATCTTTCATCACCCGAGACATTGGGCGCTCTGAATCCTTGAGATCCTCCAGTAGCTGCTCTCACCGCATCTTCCGGCCATGTGACCTCATCCATGGAGAGATCTTAGGCAAAGGATTTTTTGGGCAGGCCATCAAGGTCAGCCTCACACTGACAACAGTTTTTATTTTAACCTAATTTGGGACCTTTTTAGTATTACATATGTTTTCCCACTGACAGGTGACTCATAAAGCCACAGGGGAAGTGATGGTGATGAAGGAGCTGATCCGTTGTGATGAGGAGACCCAGAAAACTTTCTTAAAGGAGGTTGGTAATGTGCAGCAGGAGGCTTGTGTTTCCTCACAGCCCTTTGGCTCAGCATAGACCTGTGATTTATTATACTCTTAGTTAACGGGACACCACATTTTCCAACCATTACTTCTTGGTACCTTGTTATTTTGTAGGGAAAAATTGATCAGATTTTTATTGTGTTTAATGCTTATTCTCATGGTTTTGCCTTTAGTAGAAACTGATCAGGGTAAATCTGCCTGCAAACATGTGGGAACTTGTTTCTTTCTGTCTAATCTTTAGGTTAAAGTAATGCGAAGCCTCGATCATCCCCACGTTTTGAAGTTCATTGGTGTGCTATACAAGGATAAGAAACTCAATTTGATAACTGAGTTCATTGAGGGAGGCACACTGAAGGATTTCATCAGAGACATGGTGAGGAAACTAGTTGATCAACTTAACTCTTTCCCTCTCCTCTTCCACCTTTCACAGCCCAGAACAGAGTCATGTGGGAGGGGACTGACCTAAAGTAAACTCTGCACTGACAGGGGGCTCCCAGCTCTATAGTGGGCTGGATGGCATGCCAACTGGTCAAGATGTGGAATGAGAAAAGTTGTAGAAAGTGTTCCCAGGTGAAAGTTAAATGCATGCGCTCCCCTCCTCCCACAAATTTCTGAGGAGCAGTTGAGCTCAGCACATGCACATAGAGGGAGGAGAGGGAGAGTGTTTTTGTGTCTCTAATTATATTTAAAGTGTGTTTGGGGGGGGGGTAATTTTGTAAGGTGTACAGTATTCGTGTAATTTTGTTTAGTGTTTTCATGTTTCTACCTTGGTACAAAATCATTTTATATTTACCCTATTATGGCTGCAGAAGGAGCATCTATTTGTTTCTGTTGACTTTTGTTTTTTGTTTTTGTTTTCTTTTCACTCTGCAGGACCCATTTCCATGGGAGCAAAGAGTGAGCTTTGCAAAGAGCATTGCTTCTGGCATGGTGAGTAACAGTTCCCGTTAAAGAACCCGATGGCTGCTATTTTCAGCTGCCTAAGTATGTGTAAACGTGCCATAGATCACAATACATTGCAGTGTGCTTTAAATATTGAGATGTGCGTTTTGCCAGAAATTCTCCCTCTCAGAGGGATCAATTAAACTTTTACTGTATAAAAATGTCTTGCACATGATTTTCCTCTTTGTTTCAGGCCTACCTTCACTCAATGAGCATCATACACAGAGACCTCAACTCTCACAACTGCCTGGTTAAACTGGTAGGAAACATGGCGTCTTACCAGACATTACACTTCATAAAATTTCAATAATAAGAATAAGGGGTATGAACGATTTATGGGGGCTTGCATTCACTTGAAAGTAGCTCCCAGCCCTGTGATTTACCAAGAGAATTGTGTCTATAAAAAACTGTGCTATGAACTCAATCGCAGTATTATAATATATAGGCAGCATTTACTGATGATTTCACTAGTGTTGTACTGTGTGTACTTCAAGGGAACCTAAAAACTCCTGCAGTTTTAACCTGATATTTTATCACTCACTGTCTCAACAGGACAACACCGTAGTTGTTGCTGATTTTGGACTCTCACGACTCATAGTAGAAGAAAAAGTTAAACCTCCGCCTGAAAAGCCTTCCACTAAGAAGCGGGGGTTCAGACGTTTTGACCGTAAGAAGCGGTACACCGTCGTAGGAAACCCTTACTGGATGGCTCCGGAGATGTTAAATGGTGAGCTGCAGCTAAAACAAAATAAATTAATAATTAGGGTAATTCTTTCTATGGATTAGTGAGTGCATTTAAATGATTCTTTACCTGTTGTTTTTTTTAGGTAAACATTACGATGAGAAGGTAGACATTTTCTCATTTGGAATTGTACTTTGTGAGGTGAGTTTCTAGTTTTCACAGATTATGTGCTTTGTTTTACTAGTAACATACTGTAGCTGGTGATTGCTGTATGTTTTTCAAAACATCCTCTCACAGTGGTATTAGATCACAGCAACACACACAAAAAAATTTCAATCACATTTTTAGTCAAATGTTAGGGCTCTGTACTGCACATTGGTGTTGGGCTGGTAATGGGCTGACCTCGACCTCTCTGCTCTATTGATGCAGATTATTGGAAAAGTCTATGCAGACCCTGAGTGCCTCCCCAGGACTCTGGACTTTGGCCTGAATGTTAGGAAGTTTGTTGAGAAGTTCCTCCCTGACGACTGTCCACCAGCTTTCTTTCCACTGGCTGTGAGCTGCTGTGACCTAACACCAGACAACCGGTGAGCACTTTATGATATTGTAATGCTTCCTTGCTTACACGAGTTATTTTATATATATATATATATTTCTGTAGTTATGGGTAGAGAGTTGCTTCTGACTAACCTGGACAAGTCAAATATACACTCACTCTTATGGGAAACACTATCTGTATCTATCACACAGTATCTGGCCAGTTATTTGAGCACAAGAGTCTGTAGAACCAGTGGAGGAAAACAACAACTGCTTTCAGGCGGCATTTTGACCTGCCTGCACAGGGACACGCCTCTACTGCCAGATTGCTTCCTCATGTTTTCTCTCAAGCTTGTCAGTCTGGTTTTAACCTCAAACCCCTTTGTGTGCCCTCCCTGCTCTTTCCCCCTCCCTCAGCCCACCTTTCCAGAAGCTGGAGGACTGGTTTGAGGCCCTGTCCCTGAACCAAGAGCTAGGGATCCCCCTGCCAGCCGAACTGGATGAACTGCACCAGAGTCTGAGTCAGCTCTACTGGCCTAAAGGCAGCTCTCCAGCCCAGAGCATAGATCAGCAATCGACCCCAACAGCAGCCTCTCCAGACTGTTCCAGCATGACAAACAATGGCACCTAGGGCCTGTGCCACTCTTTTTGTTTGTTTTCTTTTACCTCTGTAAACTGCTGCACTAACACTGTGGATGAGGAGAAAAGGAGAATTGCTTGGAACCCGAGCCATATAAGAACTGGATAACCTGAGGTAGCTGGACCAATCTTCCCATTTGACCCGAACTCTGAAAGTGCCACTGAACTGCAATGTGAGTGAAGGGATGCATTTCAAAAAGCCAAGTATTAGTTACTAGTTTTTTTTTTTACCCTACCCAGCCCCCACTCAGCACAGTGTTGTGCTCATGTCTACTGTGTATAAAGACAAAAGACCAACTTCCTGTGGTCCTTTTCCCAGCAGTAGCAGTAATAGTAAATATCTTAGCAAGTTGGAAAAAGTCAATGAGACCCGACGTGACAGCAGTTTTGTTTTGCTAACTATGAGGTTGTTGTTTGCCATGAGTGGAATGCAGAGATGAGTCCCTGCCCAGCGGAGGACTCACTTCACTGCAGCAGGAACGAAAACAAAGATGCTTGACAGCTGCGCTGACTGACAGGTCAAAGTAAACAAGGGGCAAAGCTGGGAGAAAACAGGAGTGGAAGCAAAACAAACACTGAACAGTTTCATCACTATATTTTAAGAAATTCAATTTAATAATTCAATAAATGCATTCCATGTGTGGCAAAGGAAGGTTTAGGGATTTTTTTTTTTTTTCATCTAAACACCACTAATTTAATTTTTGACAGGATAGTTACAAGATGATTTTAAATATTTCCTTTGAATGATGAATGAGCACTATTTAGATTTTTGCCACAGTGACATTTTGTTGTAGGTTTGTCAAACACCTGGTGTCTATTTTAAACACAGGTAGAACGAGGACTGTTATTAATTTTTATGCCAGAGTCAACCATAAGTGGCTTTGTACAGGAGGAACTTTTTTTTTTCTTTAGCAGTGTGTACAAATATGTACATATTACGATTCTAACTGGATATAATTTTATAATGGGAGCACTACGTTTGTAGATTTTTAGACATTTCGTCAACAGTTGGACGTTTTTGCCTTTTTTACTATCATCATTCAAGGTACTTAACGACCATTTGTAACCACTATTATTTATATCACTGTAGTGTTTCGTAAATAAACCTTTTCAGAGTTGGCTTTTTCTTGTCATTTTTTTTGTTTTCAAATTAAGAAATCTGTGGCTATTAAACTGCTTTTTTTCCAGCATCAAAGGTAAATAATGTTTGGTTTTCCCCACACACAACACACACTGCCAGACAGACACGAAAGTGGAAGTTGAGACCAGTTTATCAGTTCACAGAGAAAAAAAATGACAAGCTTGAACAGATCATTTTTTTAATAGTCAGAAATTAATTCCTAAATAACTCAATAACAATAATTGTGGCCAAAGGTCAATTGCTATCATTAGATGAATTCATTTTGAAATTTGCCCAGTTGCAGGTTCATAAACTTCTTTGATAACGTAATGTACATTTTAAAATGAATGTAGTTTTTTTTACTGTTAATTCACATTTGTGCATTTACATGTTTGCAAATTTGATTAAATAAATAAGAAATAGCCTCAATGACAAAATATTATTTATTTGATGTATTTATCCTTAAATGAGAGTGTTATTTAGAGCACCAAGGATTAGAGCTGTGGATTCCTAATGGATTTTGTTTGTTGAGGTCTTCAGTGTCACGATCAAAGCTTACATGCCAGTCACTGACTTGCATGCAGACATCTTTACTTCCTTGTAACAGGTTGATGTTCTTTAGCTGTTTATGTTTTTGCAGGTCTTCTTATCTCTTTGGCCCACTTCTTATCATGTTATCTTAATTTTCTCAAGGAGGGTTGGCGTGGTTTAACACTGTCACTCTAAAAAAAAAAGAAGAAGGTTTGGGGTTTGAGTCCTTCTGTACCCTGGGCCCTTTCTGTGCGGAGTCAACATAATCTCCCCATGTCTGTGTGGTTTTTTACAAGTACTCCAGCTTCAACCCACATTCTGAAGACATGCAGTTTGGGGTTAGGTTAATCAGTGACTTTAAATTGCCCATGAGTGGGAGTGTTTCTCTCTAAGTGTCAGCCCGGTGATAGACTGCTGATCTGTCAAGGGTATACCTCACCTCTTACCCAGTGTCAGCTGGGATTGGCTCCAGTCCAATCCACGTTCTTCAAGATCACAGTCCTGCTTGTTTTCCATCTATTCCTGCATCTGATTACCTGGACCAGGTGTGTTGAGTCAATTAGAGCCTGGAAGATACCATCAAGTAGAGCATGGGAAGATAAATTGAAATGGTATCTTCCATCTTCTGATTGATTGAACACACCTGATCCAGGTAATCAGCATTGGGTAGTACAGGGATAGATGGAAAACAAACAGGGCAGTGGCCCTCAGTACCCACTCCTGCAGTAGATCATGGATGTTTTCTCAGGTGACTGATGACTGAGTGACATATTCAAGATTTGCCAACAGAGGGAGCTGGTGCATAAAAACCTTGAAAAACATGAGCGTCTTCCTGTTATGTTGTTTTAGTGGGAGAAAAAAAAAAGTCTCTGTACTTCTATCATTTCATCAAATCTACAGATGAGATCACACCATACAGTCTGTATTTGATGTTTTATTCTCATCTGCAATAATTCATACAAATACAAGTAATAAATGCAGAACAACAATATTCTTCCACACTGCTTACAGGAAGGAAATAATTACAGGCAGCAGACAAAATAATGGAGCAGCAGTAACCAAAGATTATCAGTGATGTGGATCCAGCAGTAATCACAAAACAAGATCGCTGGCAGTGATAGCAAACAAACAAGCTATACACTCAGAATTTATGGTGCATCACATGTAAGAACCCAAAATCTTCTATGTACAATGATTTCTGTTTTTTTTTTTAAATGTGATCTTGAACAGACAACAGGTAACCATGTACATGCATTCATGTTTTTGAATGAATACCACTAACTTTGGACTGTTTCTATCCTACTCCACTCCTGCCTCTAACCTGAGGCATCAAATACATAACTCAAATGTCGCAGTCTAATCTAGCCTCCAGGCTTCTTCAGCACTTCAACAAAGACACTTCCTGCTTTGCAGACTTGAGGTTTTTTCGTTTTCTGCCCCCATCTGTTTTGCGTTGTGGCAGTGCTATTTGTCGCATGGTTCCTGAGAACACTGTATATATCCTGTCATTCCTTAACCTGTGGGGGAAAAAAAGGGCTTGTCTTCTTTCGTGTCTGCCTGTGACTGTCATCAGGTTTTAAAACTGCCTTGGTTGGCCCCTCAGTCATGTGCAAAGAGAAAAAATATGTATCTGGGAAGAGATAAAGAAATACATTCACGGAAGTATCCTGCTAAGGCAATTTCTGAGTTGAAGGCTTTCCCTTGTCTTTAGTGGGCCTGTTTTAGTTCGTTCTTCCATCCTGCCTCAGAGGATGACTATTTTTTGACACTCGCATCTGTGTCACCACTGTCTGCAAGACAAAACACTATACGTGTCTTAGCTGTGTCTCCCTCGGCCACAGCCAGTGGGTCAGTACAAATAAAAATCAACCACATGTTCATCATGTAACCGCACCTCCTGTGGAGAACACTTCCTCATAAAGAATTAGTTTCAACACACAGCAACATAAACACAAACTAGTCAACATCCATGTAACTAGATATTCATACAGTTGTTTAAGGCGGGCATCAAATCTATCAAATGTGAACATTAAAGACCTGTGACATACTGTCATTTGGAACGGATTCACCTTAAGGTTTCTAGTTGTCCATTGCGTGTCAGCTTATCTTTTTCTGTGTCTCAGATATATAAAAACCAAAGGAATGGGGACACCAAGGACACTGGATTCAGTTCAAGTCTTCGGAGTGAACACTGATCCCTTAACTCCTTTTAAAACGAAACGCCACGCAGGAAAGCAGAAAGGAGAAACAGGAAGATGGGAATGTTTTGGTCCACAAAAACATATCAGAGCCCAGTTTGAGGACTACACGTCTACTCATGCTCCCGGTGTACCGGCCTGCTGGCCCATGAGGGGGTCGCTGCCCTCCACGCCCTCCTGAACAGGGGTGGTCTCGGGGTCTGCTGTGATTACAACGGCGTTCTCATCTACCAGTTCACAAGTGGGGTTGGAGAAAGCCGACAGGGGTAGGGTGATCCTCTGCATCTCACGCTCGTACACTCGCTGCTCGTGTTGCTTCTTTAAGTCCTGTGCTCTAAACACAAACACACAACAGAGATTGATACTGACATTTAATCACCTTTCAGATTATTACGGTTAAAGTTGAAAATGTAAAAACATTTTGGTTGTTCCTGAGGTAAAGACCAAATCTCTCATGCAAATGAACAAGCAGTGTTAAGTCTTATTTTGCTCTAGCAGTCTATTAGTCGATACTTGTGTACAGCAGCCAAGCTAAATATTCATGATAAGGAGCTCCAGATAACATACTGTATCCTGATAACAGTCTTCTTTAAAAAAGCGCCTGGTCTGTAGCAAACATGAAGGGCAGATGGACAAAGGGAAGAGAACTGACGAGCTGCCAATGAGTTACAGCAACACAGGGATAAGGATCAGCACGGGGCTGCCTTCTACTGATTGGGAGCCAGAACAGAGCAATATAGCCTCGAAGTCAAAGACTTCCCAACTGCCTGCTTCAGTGCTCTGTAAACACAATTTATCAACACTTTACATAGAGGGTGTGGTTCATTTTAGTCTCAAGCATATCTGAGCTTTTTTTTTTTTTTCCTGCTTTTAAGTGATGTATTCAGTATGGACAAGAACAACACAATTTGTGTTATTAGCTTGAAGTTGTGTTTGTTGACAATATTTTAAAACAGATTTATAGATCAATACCAATCATTTCAAAGAGTTCACTCACTTTTTTTCTTACTACTGTATATTTTTTAAACATAATAAAACAGTGCATTCTTTGAGGCATCCCAATGACAGAGTCAAAAAACTCATCTCAAATCTGAGTGATGTCTGAACACTGAGAGAGGATATAACCCCTCTGACATAACATATTTCTCATCCTTAATAAGAGTCATGTCCTAAAAATAGGAAGCACAGACATGGGCACTGCTAATCACATGTGACAAGTAAACACAGATCTGCAAGGAAAACCTCTCCCTCTTTCACAGCGCTGGGACCACCACTTTGCATATTACATAACTGCAGCAAATGTGTAGGCCTCTCCATCCCATCCAACCTCTCCTCCACACTCTCTTCTCTTTCAAGAATGCAAAATAAGAAGACTTCAAATAGACTGTGGGCGTTTTATCCCCTGCCATGTTCCGATGTTGTATTGTGGTTATTGTGATGAAAACATTAAAACAGCTGCTTCACACCCCAGTAGAAAAACAGAGAGCATGGGGAAATGTGAATAACAGCTGATGCCCTAAACTCCATTAACATGCACGCCTCCATGTGATTTAACTGAACACACTGTCATTTAATCTGGGCATCTCAAAGATTTCATCCACCCTACATGTGCCATGGAAAAGAGGAAGACAAGACAGGCCTGCAGCATCACATTATGGCAGCCAGGAAACAGACCAAATGCCCGTTCAGAGCGAGAAATATAAATAAATGCTCTTAACCTCTTAATATTGAACTGATGATCTTTGCTGTGATTCAGATACTGACCTCTTATAGACGTAGCCAAAGGTGATGCCTACTCCAAGGATGATTATAATCGTAACCATGAGGATGCCGAGGATGTAGCCTGAAAAACCAGGGGAGATAACAAAAAAGTTAAAAACTGAATATACAAATACATGATAAACATATTTAGTTTATGTACCATTATATGACTTATCACTAAGACTGATTCAAACTGCAACATCAAATGTGCTTTCAGAGTACGGGTAATACCAAATACAACATACCCGGCATGCCAAGGTCTTTTTTCTTTTTGGGCCCTGTGTGCACTCGCTGGCTGATTCCCATCACTGGCTGCACAGCAGCAACTTCCCCCCGAGAAGCTCCCGACTTGGCCATCTGAAGGCTCTGTGTGGAGAGAATGGCTCCTGTTGGCTTGGGGGCTTGGGCCTCTGATCGCACTGGTTGTTCTGATGACACAGTGAAACAATGTCACTGTTAATCAACAGTGTTGAATGGCTAAAATATTATCACATCAAAAAACCATATACTGCTATATTTAGTTATTTCTTTTCTTCTCTCTTTTCTTTTCACAGGAGTGTCAAACACCTTTGTTTTTAAGTTATTACATTTGCTGAATTAGCCAGACAGGTTGTGCAGGTCAGTTACCCCTCAGATGTTACTTCACCATGTCATAATATGGTACACCTCATTGTGTACTGCATGGACAAACTTGTTGACTTGATCTTGTTTGACTAGAGGCGCGTCGGCCAGACCAGCAGGTTTATAGTTAATAACAGTAACCACTACCTGACTCTGCTCACATGCAACTTGGGGACACTTTGTGCCAAACAGGACATGTATATCAGCAGACAGGAAGTTTCAACTGCGGAAGTGAACATCAGCTCTTTAATTTTCTTTTCAACTGCACCAGAAGTTTTTTTTTACCAAGGCGTGCAAGGGCATGATGTCGTGCATTTAAGCAGCCAATTAAAACCTGTTTCCAAGGCACAACTGAGCCTCTCTGCCAATAAGATCCGTTTTGGGCGTGGTCACTACCACTCTTAAGAGTGAACTTTGACATGTGACTGCAGGCCTTTGTTATTGTGTGATCTGGGCTGGCTTCTGAGGCAAGGAGAAAACAAAGGTGTAAATATAGGAGACTTCTCACAGACGTTTAACCATGACCAACTGACCCACTACAGACTAATAGTCTTAAATAGGAAAATAAATTGCCATTAATTCATCATCAACACTGACTTGCTTTTTTTTTTACTGACCCATTCAAGCTTAAAAACTTGCTGCATCAACAAAGTTCTCTCTTGTCGTAAATACAGTGTTTGCTGTCTCTTGTTGACTAATCAGGATATTTATAAAGTTACATGGATCTGATTCTGATGTCTTTCATTGTTGTGTGTTCATCTCCTTTGTTTACTTTACCTTTGCATGTGTCGATTTCACAGAATTCTCTCTGGACGGTCCCATCTGGGGCAGCAATGTAGCACCAAGGACTCTCCGAGGAATCTGGGTTTCTGCAATAATTGTGATCTCCAACACCTGCAAGAGGAATGATTAAAAAAAAATAAAAGCATGTCTGTTACTGATGCCGGTGTCTATGTGTCCCTGCTGAAACCACTAGATTCATTAATCATTAACACCACTTCAGCACACTGCAATAAACAGGCCGCAATGAACACAAAGAAAAGAAAGAGCAGCTGCTGAAATAAAGAAGCATTCAACACCACAAACAGACAAATCAGTAGCACAGAACCAAATGTGTGTGTTTGCTGCACTGCATGTTTGTATCCTGCAGCAATCTGTATTATGCACAGCATCAAAGTTATTTATTAGAATTCCTGTTTCCTGACATTGTTGTACATATCAACATCAGCTGCATTTTCCTCCTTAACTTAATCCAGCATTCACAGATTTCTGATTAAAAATGATTTACCTGTCTGTGAATCGGGATGGCTTTTAACGTCATAGTCCTTAGTGGTGCTGGTCCAGTTCAGGCAGGTCAGACCTGAGGAGGAGCTCTTGTGTTCCCCTCTGTAGTCCTCACCATTTGTCCTCAAGCAGTCTGAGGTTAACAACAAAACAACACGTGAGCACATGAACATAAGTGATGGTGCAAACAAAAAGCAGAAAGAAAAGGATAAATACTCCATGTCATTTGAATTAAACCAGGCTTCACTGTACAGACAAATGTTACATTGCACACAAAATAATAGTTCATAGCATAACATTTTACCTTTTCCACTTGAAGCATTGCTCTGCACAGTCGCCATGCTGAGGAAAACAACGTGCAAAGTCCAAAACATTTTGCAGAGCTGATGGGCTGAATTAACCGACATCATGGTAACACTCTGTGCTTTTTTTCTTCTATAAATAAAATAAAACACACACAAATATATATATAAATGTTTCAATTGGTCGAAGAGCCTGTGCTGAAAGCGCTTCAGACACACTGCTCTGCTTATTGGAGTCACAGCCCTTGTTTTTGTCAGAGCTCAGCTTTCTTCGTAAACAGCCTTCAGTGGGAGGAGGAACTGCCCTTTGCAGTACAAACCTCAAGGTCCTAAAGCCTCACCAGGTTCTCTCTCTCTCTCTCTCTGTCTCTCTTTCTCTCTCTCTCTCTCTCTCTCTCTCACACACATACACACGGGGAAAGCACCCGATGAAAAACAGTCTGTTAACTTATCGTGGCATGCAACCTTGTGGGAATAAACACGGTCCAAACAGTCCCCATGGAAAGTCAAGGAAATTCATTCACATGTTTCTTTATGCTTAAAAAGCTTATGGTTACTTCTATAATCCACCTTCTATAACCGTTCACTTTTCCCTTTCCAACAATAACTTCCATCTTTATTACATTTGTTGTGGTCGTCTATTAATAGCTGCTCTGCTTTCCATTTACCAATGAAAATACATGAGTCATGATTTTCCTTTTATAATCCTCATCCAACTCCTGAGTCTTATCTGGTTCTCAGGGCTCAGAACATCTGTCCAAAGCCAATCTTACTGTTTCCCAGGCTTCCTCTCCACCCAGTGAGGCCTGTATTTCCACTGGCCTTGGTAAAAATCAGCCTGTGTAGAGTCCAAAGGAGTCTGCCTGTGTGCAGGATGCTGTAGAGCCAAAGCAGAGAGGGTCTGTGTCACTGTTGGCTGATCAGTAAAGAGGGCAGCCAACGCGTGACTCAGTCAGTGATCACTAAGGCCTTGTTCAAATAGATGCTTGCCCAGTTTTCAGGCAATTACTAGAGCAAACACACAGCATCTGTCTGGTACTCTCCATCACACTCTGCACATTTAGGATTACAGGGGACAGGAGCGTCTCTCGGCATGCAGTGGGTGAAACCAGTAACCAGACCATTAAGACCTGAAAACATTTATGAGAATTAACTATAAAAGTCTATTTTGAGACTAAGTAGCAAAAAACTAACATTTTCAGCAATATCCAGAATAACAACCTCAGTGGTTGACTTTAATATATTCAGCATACAAAATATTGTTTTTGACTCTCACTAGGATTCAAGAGGGGGAAAACACTTTCATAATGATGCCTGTATGCACAATGCACAAACATGCCCGATAAAAAAGGCTGCACCTACTTGGCCATGCGCTCCAGTTGCCAGAAGGACACAGACTTATAGAGACTCAGCACTCTCAGTAATGACAGCAAAGGCTTTTATCAGGCCAGATGGTCATTTTCCAGTTTCATACACACTCTGCCTTCATGTCCAACCTTCCTCGCCTGTATCTCACTTCTGAGGCTTTGTTCCTAGGCTAGAGGCAGAAGACAGACTATTGTTACAGGTAATGGGAATAAAGAGGGATTGGTTAAGGCTACAATCTGATGCTAAAAAACATATTTCTGAAAAAACTCCTAATTCATTCGGATTCAGCAACTATGATTTGTATATATAAAGTTATATGAATGTGTCTCCTGCTGTACAAAAAGATGGTCTATCTGTCTGTGACACAAATGATCTCAAATCTCTCTTACGTGGCCCTTAAAGTGAATCAGTTTATACGACAGCTTGTTGTTCATGTTAATCTCATAGAGCTCTACACACTAGGTGTTAATTGAGGCGTTGGATCACGGGGAAAAGTACACTGCATAATCTTTATGCATGAATCATTAATACAATCTAGATGCCATAGCTGTTGCATAATCTATAGACTCAAAAGCACAATGCGTCATGCACACACAAAGGAAACCTCAACTGACATAGAGGTATCTCATGAGTGTACACAGGTATGTCAATCAAATGTTACACTGAAGTTTAATAAACCTGCAACTTTACGTAGTCAGGTGTTAATAAATAGGTTAAGATAAAGTTTATTTTGAGAACTGAACCACACTGACAATACTATGCAAGTTGTGAGGATACAGCAACAAAAACTTCCATGTAAACTCAATTACAAGCCTGATATGGCCCTCCACAGCATGTGCAATGGCTTATATGTCAATGTTTGTCTGCCGCCCATCTCAAACAAAAGCAATGGGCTATCTGGTGATGTAAGACTGCTCTAGTGTGATCTGTTGCGGGGCAACCGTCAGCTCTCTATCAAATCCAGTCAATCATCTTCAACCCTCGTGGTTGGAAAATGGACACTTATCCAGGCAGAAGGCCTCTAATGGAGCATTCAAGTGAACGCTCTATTACCCTGCTGGGGACCAAGCAACCCATTTCTCCAGATGCTGTTGCAATCTGAGCCCTGTTACTGCTGAGACATGGCAAATAACAAATAGGAGCACACTGCTCTGGTGATAACAGAGAGCATATTGTTTTGGGTGGCAGTGATCATAAAGACAGTCAGAGGCATTAAAAGCTTTATTGTAGAAAATAAATAAACCTTTAGAAAATCTGCAGTTTTCTACACGCATTGTAGAAACAACAGGTTATGAGGAACAATTGTTCTGCTACACAGCACATGATGCTTAATGCCCAGCAAGTATCTTCTGTGTACACAGTGTGATGATGGAAACAAGTGACTGCAGCCACCGAGCTCTTACATAACTCTGCCAAGTGCTGGTTAGCTGCAGCATCAGCATTTACACTACTCATTCAAAACTCATGCTGCACATGTAGACGCAGATGTTGAAATATCCACATGTGAGTTTATTCTGGTCCACATTGGTAACAATGCTCACTTTAGGAGTGGGGGAGAAAGGCGCTGCTTGTTTCATCAGAATGGCACTTTTCCAGCTACAGCAGCTGTTAAATCCAGGGGAAAGTGGACACCGTTCTGACTGAGCAGACTACAAACTTCCTGTAAAGCCATGCGCAGGGACGGAGGATCACAATCGTGTCGTACGTCTCCAGATGTTTGCAGCAGTCGAAGGAGGAAGGCAGCCCTGGTGAACAGGCCGCACAGGGTGCTGTGGAAACAGGGGTCCATGAGGAGGGCCAGCCAGACCGGGGTCAATGTCTCAGCTTAAGAGAAAATAAATAATCATATTATAAGGAGAGATATAGACTATTACCACAGCTCATTACATTTCTCATATGAATTTATCAAACACATTCTTATATTCAGAATGATAAGCTGATATGTTACCTGGCTGAATCTCTTTGCAGGCTACCAGGCTGTGTAGCACCTGTGCAGCACTCTGCTCGGCCCATGCACTCAGGCTCTGTGCCAAAGCAGAGGATTCAGAGTATTTTTCAGCCATCTGCAGCAGGTAAGGCAGCACATGCGTAGACATCACAGACGGCTCTGCAAACACGTTGGCCTCATCCTGCTCATACAAACTGGAACCTCTAAATAAAAGAGCAGTAACAGCTAAGCACTCAATAAAGGTTGCGCTGTTTCTAAGAGAGTATTGATTCAGTGAGGTTACATACGCCGTCTCTGAGGCCTCTCCGAGCACAGATCTGAGATCAGGCTGAGGCACATGACACAACAGCACATCCAAGGTGCTGGGTGTATCCCAGTATTTCTCCAGCAGCAGGTCCAGTAGGTCTGGCAGAGCCTGATTGACCTGCATAATGTAGACACTGCCCTGTCTTTCTCCTTTTCTTGCATGCTGCAGCATGGAGGTAAAGCACGCTGCTTTTAACCTCACCTGCTGGCTTTGGTCCTGCAGCAAGTAAAGTCCTGTATTGAGCAGCCTAAACCAGAAAGATTCAATATTTTTTATCTCAGTTTAATAGAGTGCTTCACTTGATAAACAACATTCTTCTATATAACTTCTGTCATACCTGATCATGAGGGCAGCCTGAGCACTATGGTCTCTCAGGCTGCGGCTCATTAGTGGAACTCCACCCACACACAGAGCTTCAGCACACGCCATTCTGAGCACTTCAGGGGCCTCTGGTGACCGATGGCCCTCCAATATGCTACACCAGCGCAGAAGTAATGGCATCTTTACACTGATTTTGCACAAAGATAAGAAGAAAGTCAGGCCTGCAGGTAGAACTGTTTTAGAATGAGGCTCTATGATGAAGTAAAAAAAAAAAAGACAATAAACATGTAAGAACCTGGAGTCTGACCACTGGGGAAGCAGCAAACTAGCAGCATATAGAGCTTGGGACAGAAATTCTGGCCCACCTCGTTGGTTCTCCAGGTTCCCAAGCAACAAATCCAGACACTCAGACAGAACCGGTTCCTGCAGTGGTGCCAGCTGAGGCATATGTCGGGGTGATGTAGAATCACCCTCAGCCATCACTGCTACCAGTGCTGAGAGGTAGGTCCTGCAGTACTCCACACTGTGGCTCAACAACGCCTCCTTCAGGTGTGACTGAAGATAAAAAGTATTAGTTCAGTCCTTAAATCCACTTGTCAATTGACATATTTTTAAAAAATAAACCAGATTTAGTTTGGTTTGCTTTTCACACACTAATGTAAAGAACAATGTTTTTTGCAAATATGAAGAACAATGCAAGTACAACATGATTTATCTCAGCTCTTCAGATAACATCTCAGTACAACACAGTGCCAATGTCTTATTTCTGAATATTTCCTCACAAAAAAAAAACTAACAATTTAACGTTTACCATTATTATAGTAAAACAGAATTATTTAGGCTGTATTGTATAAATGACAGAAAGCCCCTATCCAGTTTCACATCTTATAAAGAGAATAGACTAAAACTCTAGACAGGATCAACATGGGAAGGAATTCCTGGCTGGTCTTGATAATATAACAGACTGGAGAGTTTATCGAAATGATCTACATGAACTTTAACACAGCAAATGAAAATGGTAGATATCCTTACTGTAATTACAGAATATAATAGCTTACAGACACACCCTTTCTTATGTAAAGGGGAAAAGAAATCTCCAGCCAGATTTCGGCCTCAGACAGCAGTATATTGCAGCCTATCTTTGCTCGCCCAATTTCCTCGCATTGTGTTCCAAGAAGGTTGTTATACTGAAAGCTGTCAGACGGGTTTTGGAAAGGTTGTTTTTTTCATGCTGAAGTCTAGGGAGCAGATTATGTCGCACCTGCAACACCCTCTGTACCACCTCTTTCAAGCTGGCCTGATGTGAACATCGCCCATCCACCACCCATGCAAATAATGAGAGCCTGAGATCAGGGCTCGCTGCAGAGAAGTTGTCCCAGAGTTGACACGCCCGCTTTCGATCTGCACAGAGAAACTGGATGGCTTGTTCATGGAAGGACGCTAACCCAACCTGTGGAGATAGCACAGATAAATTATCCTGGTAAATATGCAGTTAAATGCTCTGGAAAAGCTGGTTTAAAGGTCCTAAAAACATGATTAGTCATTCAGCATTCTTACTGTGAGTGATGAGGCCTCCAGTTATAGTACAGTGTTGATCCTTAAGAAAAATACCATTCAAATGCAGCTTGATTGCAGACTAGAAACCTTTGCTGCATTTCAACTTGTTTTTTATGTTTAACGTATGACAACACTATTAACAAAAGGTTAAAATGCCCCACTAGCAATGTCTGCTTTTAGTACTGTGTGTGTCACATACCTGAAGACCGTGTTGTGGTGTTTGGAGGTGATGCATGAGTGTGTCATTGAGCTTTGACAGGTATGTCTCACAGGAGACACTTCTTAGTGAGTCTGTCACACTGAGGTAGGCCGCTCTCACTATGGGGCAGTGCTGATCTTCAGTCACCAGCCACAGCGAGGCCTGCACCCTGCTCAGAACCTCAGACAGGTCAGCTGAAGGGCCTCTGCACACAGAAACACAGCAGGATTTAAAAAGGCTGGCAGTGTGTGATGAATCCATAAACCAGACACTTTAAAGGCCTGAGAGTGTGTGATGAATGAATAAACAGCTCTTTTAAGCCTCACCTGTCAGCGCTCAGAGCTCTCTCTAGAATGGCTTTGATCTGCAGCAGCTGTCCGTGGAGCCGGTTGTGACTGCAGCACTGCTGTGGACCGGGCAGCTGAGCTGTCAGTTTGATGAGGATGTTCACGTACTGTGAGGGGGGAGTCATGGCAACTAAAGCCTTAGCGGCCATCACTCTCACACTGTAAATAGGACTGGCAGACAGCTGGAGCAAAGGAGGCAGGAAATCTGACAAAGTTCTGGAAAGTAAGAAAAACCAGAGAAGACATTTACCTGCATAAATAAAATTCAGCACTCAGTTCTCCTTCCACTGAAAATAACAACTAAATTGCACAATTACACATTCAAAGTAGTTAAAGTTCGAACAAAAACCTAAAGTGCATACAGTACGTTAGTCCTTTAACTGCCACTACAAAGAATTTGAATAAGCCTGATCATACAGGCTGCAAGAAGTAAACAGTAATCACTCGGTTGAGTCTTGGACACCAGGCTGGAGCTGGGCTAACAGAGTCAGGACGGGGTAGAGCGAGGGTTGGAGGCGCAGCTTGGCCTCATTAGGTGGACCCTGTAGGACTTGTGCTGCCTCTCTCAGCTCGCCCAGCAGGAATGGCTGGAGGGCAGGGTAGTGGAAAAAGAAGGCAGCGGGGGACATGCCATGCTGGTTAGGTCCACCCTCTTCACTGCTGGCCCGCTGACCAAGCATTCGTGAACACAGAGAACCTGGAAACAGGATATTAATTAGTGTTATATCATGGCTTCGAGCTAAACCAAAACAGTAATTTAACAGTCAAAATTAATATTTTCTGCAATTATTTTGACAATTTATAATTATTTATTATTCTACCGGCTCACTAATATTCCAGCATTTGCTAGATTCTACATCTTTTATAATAGTAAAATGATTATCTGAGCTAATAATAACCTATGATCAGACTGACCTATGAGTCCTAGTCCTAAGGCAATCCTTATTCCAAATGCAACTAAACGGAAAGCTCTTAATGTGTCTGTCTTACTGTAAAGTTGCAGAGCAGCATTCCTCATTGCCCAGCAGGGAGAACTGAGCAAAGTGAGTGACAATATGGCGACAGCAGGAGCAAACTGAAGGACAGCTCCTCCAAGTCCTGACCCACGCACCAGGGCCTGCAGAGTGTGAACTGCACACAC
Organism: Mastacembelus armatus; assembly: GCF_900324485.2. Taxonomy (NCBI): domain Eukaryota; kingdom Metazoa; phylum Chordata; class Actinopteri; order Synbranchiformes; family Mastacembelidae; genus Mastacembelus; species Mastacembelus armatus. The sequence continues at coordinate 12,999,117 of NC_046641.1, forward strand.
CTGGAAAAGAAAGACATTATGTGCCCATCTCTTATATTTATGCATATTTATGCATAAAGATCAGTATCCTCATTCCTTTGGTTTACAAACCTCTGGCAGGTCCAGTGTTTGGTCCCAATTCTCAGGTAGAGGGGTTCGGGCAGTCTTGAGTAAGGTTTGCATACTCTGGGCTAACAGAGGTCTTCCTTTGCTGGCCTCCTCTGCTGACACAATACACAGGATGAGCATTGGCAATCCTGCGGCCCGCCGGGTCACAGATGTAGAACGAGGGGACTGCACAACCTGCAATCCCTAGGAACAAAGCAATCATTAATATCCAATCAATCATTTAAATATAAAAGTTGTTAGTCCAGCATCTCTGTTTATTCATGAAAAGCACATAAAAGCACTCACTTCTTTCAGCATGTGGGCTGGGATATCCCTCAACTCAGGGTCATTGCTGCTTAACAGAGAGGCACAGAACTTGGTGAAGCCAATACAGCATCCCTCTACTGCCCCCTGTTGAGGAGAGATATGCTTTTCAGAAAGGAACATGGGAGTTAAGGCAGTTCTGACTTAATGCCTCTGAACAGATTTATCAAACTCACCCAGTGACGACATTTGAGAAGAATATTCTTGAATACTTTCAACGCTCCTTTGAGATCCTCTGTTGTTAAAAGGCACTTACTGGGTTTGGACTTGGTGATAATTTTGTCAACCAGAGAACCTAAAAATATTCCTATTTCCTAAATAAAAATATAAAAGCATGTCACGTTAATTATGAACATCCAAAAAAATCATTTAAAAGTTGCATATCAGGTTCTCTTTTACCTTCAGGGAGACCCAGCAGCAGGTGAGAACAAGGCTGTGCTCCTCAGAAAGCAGGATACACTCCTCTCCATCCCCTTCGCCTCCTGCAGATCCTTGGGCTATCAAAGAGCTGATGGCATTTCCCATATCACAAAAAGAAGGGGGGGCATCTAAGACAGAAGAGAGTAATTTTCTGCAAAGGTGTCATAAAAACAATCTAAGATGTGGTGTTGTAAATTTCTCTATTACCTTTTTCAGTGGCACAAACATCCTGGTTTCCATACAGGACACCCAGCAGCAGCAGAGAGATACTGTCCAGCAGGCTCAGCAGCTCCATGGTCAGACTGTGGTCAAGTGTGTCATAAACAGTGGTGCTGGGTGTCTCAAGTAAACACTTCTGAAGGGCACTGACAACGCCTGGAACATCATACACAGCAGGATTTAAAGAACTAAAAATTGTTTTCTAGGCTTCACCATCATGTAGCTAAATGTGAGTGCAGCTCTTAAGTTTCACCGTGTATAGGCTTGGTTCTGGCAGCTAACATCATGTCATCCTTGGCTGTCAGATAGTGTTCCTCAAGCTCCTTCACTAGGATTCTGACCATGCAGGAGGCCTTGGGGTCACGTCCACTGTTGACAGTAATATTACTGTTCAGCCTGCAGTCTTCAGGCTGGTCTTGTGATCTACAGATAGAACGACAGATTAACTGCCATCCTTTGCAGTTAAAGCAACCCTAATTCTGCAGCATGCTCAAGGCAAGGCTTACTTCTGCAGGAGGACTTTCATCATCAGTGCTCCCATCTGAGCCTCCTGCACCCGAGGACTGCGGAGAAGCTGCTTGGTTCGCGTGAGCAGCGCTGCACCAACATCATCAGGAAAGATGGGTGGGAAAAATCTCAACAGTAATCCAGCTGAGAGCTCCCGAATCTGTGAACAAAAAACAAACAAAAAAAAATAAATCCTTGTTCGTTTTACTAAAATATCTTCAAAATATCTTTGATTTAAACTACATAAACAGGGAAGGGAAGTTAAGGCAGCTATACCTCATTTGTAGAATCTTCTAAACAACTGATAAGAACCAGCTGTTTAGACCTGCAGAAGAAATCCCACTGTCCTCTTTGTCTGGCACAGTTAATAAGACACCCCATATTCTCTGCAAGAATGATTTCATGAACATCATTACATTTTCATGCCAAAATAATATAAAACAACATTAAGGAACATGTAACATTTACCAGGAATTATACACAGAACCACCAGTTAGCGGAAGCTATAACACAATTTTTTGTCTTAATGTTCTCTTTTTTTCCAATCACTGACTTTGTAAACTGACCTGGAGGTTGTCCCTTCTTCTTGTCCGGGCTCCAGGTGTCTGTACAGGTCTCCAGCACTGCAGACAACAACAACAGTGCAGTCTTCTTCCTCTGATAACTGTGTCCTGGTGCCAGATAGCTGTATGGAAGCTGACCCAACCATTCCACAAATTCTACATGACATACAAGAAGGTTTTGATGAACAACAAACAGACAAAAAGAAGTGTCAAAATTACTATATAAACTAAATACTATACTAAACTAAATACCGAGAACAGGAAGGGCAAAGAAAGACAAATAGTATTAAGCATGTGGTCTTATCTGTTATCTGTGATATGAGTATTGAGACAATTCTCTATTGAGACATTTTATAATTTCAAGTATGGGTCATCAGGCCTTCACTGACCTCATGTGTGTTGAATGCAGAATTTATTGCTTTTGCATTGTGTGTCACTCATTAAGAGTTTTTTTTTTTTACAAAATGTTGTGTGATCCTTGTAGTTATCTATTTTTGATCTTGTTATAAGTTTTGAATCCATACCGTGACTAACAGGTGTGTTACTAAGGAATTTAAGAACATGTGCATTCAGTTGAAACACTCAGGCTAGACATTTAAATCCAGAATGACAGATGTATATCAGTCTGGACAGCAGAACATAGATTATCTCACCTATTCCCTGCTCCAGTATGTCCTGTGTCCTCTCTGGTTGGGTGGTATCTCTTTTCTTTTTGCCCTTCTGTCCTCTGATATGTGCCAAGCAGCTGTCTCTGATACGAACCAGAAACTTCTTGACTCCAGCCTGAAAGTGCTGGCGAAACGGAGAGGACTCACAGTTTAGGTTCTGAGGAATGAACCTTTTCATCATTGACACCTCCTCGACGGTTGGTGTGTCTTTGGTCTTTGGGCTGCAGCAAAGCAGGCTGAAAGCAGCAAGACGCACTTTGTCGTCTGCGGATCCTAGAGCAAGATGGAGTGTTTCAAGGGTTGAACTACCCCGCAAATCCCATGGAGAGCTTCCAGTCGTGGCTCGATAGGAGCTCATGATGCAGGCCCAGGCGTGAAGGTGGCCAGGGGTGAACGTGTCCAGAGACTGCAGCAGATATTCCACAGCAGAGGGGAAGACTTGAAAAGTGCAGGGCAATAAGTGTGTGGAGCAGTTGTTCTGTAGGAGAGTCACATCAGACGTCAGCGCCTCGTAAAGGACGGGCCGCCATCGCCTCGCCCATTGATTGGCCAGATCTGACTCAGTGTGTGAAGCAGCCTTTTGTGAGCCATTGCACAGCTCTCGCCTCTGCTGCTGGATCAGGCACTTATAAAGCTCTGATCCACATGGTGACAGGTGATTGGTTGACAAGCACTTCAGGAGATGATCAGGTATGTCAGCATATTGATCCAGCACCTGTTTGATTAAAGAAACATGCATCAAAGTCATCATGACCACTACTGACTACATTATAACATTAATAAGGCTCAACTCTCACCATGTTGGTACCCAGATATGGCAGCAGGGCACAAAGCCGATGATACTTGGGTTTGGCTTCCCAAGGTAGTTTGATTATTTGTTCAAGCAAAGTATAATAAAGAGTCTTCTTTGAGTCACAAAAGTGCTCAGAGTCCACCTCATAGAGGTCCAGGACCAGACAAAAGGCGCTGCGTGCAAATTCGGATACACCTTCCACCTGCCAATGCACAGTAATAGTAAGATGCCGCTGAACATTTCTGGTAGTAATATGTCTCAACATTATGTGAGATGCTAATATGACATTTATTATTCAATACACAGTGTTTTTTAATAATCTGTACACTATACCTTACATTACATGGCTGTTCATTGAGTTCACAAATAAAAAAAAACGCCATTTCACTTTGAATAATAACATATAATGACATAATGATGCTTACTCACTGGACTTTCTGCGTTGGTCCAGATAATGTGAATAAGCTGTTTCTGCAAGCTGCTGTTGTCAGGCAGAAGACGAACGCCGGACATTTTCCAGATATCAGCCAGACATTCTTTAACCTTCTTCAGCCATAGCGTTAACACTGTAACAACATGTCGTATTTAAATGGGTGGTAGTGCCATTTAAACACAAGAATAAACAACCTGGACATAACTCACCTTCGAGGGCAAAGTAGTGACAATCCAGCTTCTCCTCACACAAAGCACAGACCAGAGGAAACAAACCTTTCAGCAGCAAACACATCTGGAAACAATGAAATGACAGGTTTGGTAATCAGAGCAAGCAAAATAACAGTACAACATGATTTGAACAGAAAGTTTGAGGAGATATACCTCTGGGGCATCCATGTGTGAACTGAGCAAAATGTGAGGTCGACAGCAGGTCAGGAGGCCCCTGCTCACAGCCAGTCGCTCCACCCCGTCTTTGCTTTTAGGGTTGCACTGTACCTGGAGAGCGCCAACAGTCAGCAGCCAGGGCTCTGAGAAATAACAGAAATGACATGCTTTTTGTGGATATAGTACAAAAGAGAAAAGAAGTAAGTCTGTTTATGTTTTACCCACATGGGCGTATCTATGGGTCAAACTCCAGATTATGAGCTGCTCGTACCTAGGTGAGAGACCTGCAGCAGACTCCAGGCAGCAGCTCCTCCAGCTCTGCTCTCTGGTGCTGTGTTGATCAACATAGCCACAGCCGTGCCTGCCAAAAGCCGAGTGTCCCTGTTGATGCACTGAAAGACAGGAAACTCACTGATAAGCTGAAACAATATAACTGATATTTATCTTTTGTTATTAATAAGTTAGTCTGAAGTGGTGAATTAATGAGAAACCTGTCCAAGGATTATGTCCACAAGCGCCTGCAGGATTTTCTGTACTGATGGGTCCTTGTGCTCCTTGTCCCACACTAGGGGAGCGATGTCACTGGACAACAGCTGAAACATTTGCAAACACACCTGCAGAGATCGCAGTTCTGAGGTCACTAAGAAACACCACACAGTAAGAATGTAGCGAATACATAGGATTTACATGCACGGAGCACTTTGTGTACCTTAACAGCGATGTAACACAGCGGACCATCTCGCAGGGGTTCTTGGTCCAATACAACAGGGAATAAATCCGACACCTTGTTCGACCATGATTTGCATGTCTCTCGCCACACCTCACGACCAACAGTGCTGTCCTCCAGGAACATACAGGCTAGAAATGTTTTGAAAAAAAACTTGCTGATAAAAAGTCTTATATGAAATTAGTAACACAATGTAATAACAAACCATTTCTAGCCAGCACCAACCTCTCTGTAGATCCTCAAAAGACAACATCTGAAAAGACAAGGTAAAAGTTACCTGCAGTGCCTTAATGCAACTAAATGAGTAACAGAAATGAAGTGAGAGCTCCGTACCTGCTCAGAATTGACTATAGAATCCAAACACTGATGGGTTTCTCTAAAAACCAACCGGTGGTCCGCTTTTGCCAAATGTTGCAACATCTGTCAAGTGAATGTAAAGTTTCAATGAGATTCCCTTTTGTTATATTTAAGCATTGTGCAGTAAAACAGACACTCAGTCGGGCTGACCTGGTCCACTTTACGACAAGCTGTGGAGATGTTGGCCATCTGCAGCTGCATGGACAGAAGCAATCTGACAAGAAGCAGGAGACAATTCTCCCCTAAACCCCGAAGCTGTGCCTCTGACATCTGTCTCAGCAGCTGGATACTCTCCTCTAAACAGCGCTCCTTGCATCTTTTCACCCTGCTCCTGTTCAAGCACAATTAAATTACATATTGTTTAAAATGCAGTGTTTATAAATACTAATCAATAGCCTGTAAGTTGTCCAACATGCTTAGATAGATGTAACCACTAACCTGGAGGATTCAGACAGTTTATTAAAAAGCAGCCTGAGAGCTTGGCTGTCATTCCCCTCGGTGATCACACAGTCTTGCAGACTTGTTATCAGGTCTTGAATCGTCAACATGGTTTTATTAAGTCCACTGTACAGACACAGGACCAGCACGTTGATACTAGGGCTGGTACGACTGGTCACGTGACACAGCTTTAGTTCTGCTCTTTGTGAGCCAGTGGTCATTGTAGAGCCACAGCGACATGGTGCCACCTACAGGCTGAAGTCCGCAGGTTCTCAGGATTATTTTATATTCACATGTATTTTATTGAAATCACAGACACTCAAAAAAGAAATCAATGACGAAGAATCTGAAAAAACATCTGAAGTGCCTAAAACTTTTCCACAGTACTGTATATGTATGTAATAGTACCAGGCAAAAGGTTAAACACACTTTCTCGTTCAATTCAATGGTAAAGTCAGACCTGTTAACATTGGAATTTGAAAATAAAAAGGCAACAGGGTGCTGTTCTTCTTCTTCGACCGCTATTCCTCTTCTAATGAGTTCTGTAGATGTTACAGCTAATGATGTGTATAATGCCACCTGCTTTACCGGAGGCGAATGTAGCAAACCCACCAATTACACCCAGTGGGATTTTTTTATAGAAAGATTAAAAAATACGGGAAAATATTTAAACGGGGTGGTAGCATGATAGAATGGTAAAATACGGGAGAATCCAGGGGAAACCCGGAGGATTGACAGGTATGGGTAAAGTGTGTGGATCATGGACTAATTATTATTAGTCAATGGGCCCCTGGGCACCGATCTGTAAAGTACCCTCCCAGAGTATTATTAGTATCCTATTATTTATAAATGTACTATATACTAGTGTACTAAAATTACACACATTTGTTTATCTTCATTGTCATTTTGCATTTAGGACATTTATTGTTCAGTGTGTTGGTGAGCTCCGGGAGACCCCTGACCCCTCTGAGCCCGGGTTGAGTTCACTAATCCATCTATGACGCCATTAAAGACAGGTCAACTGGAAATGTTGCATGAATTCAGAGCATTGTTGCTATGGTTACGTTCATCCTATGGCCTATCTGGTTATACCAGCCTATCTAATGGCGTTAAATATTGATGCTTTCAATTTTTACACTATAAATACAGTTGTAACAAAGCAAACTGAAGAAAAACCCGATTGTAAATGTAAAAACTGTGTGTTAATATTATTTTGCTGTAACAACAGACAACTACTGTATCTATGGAAACGATTATGTACCACTCCAGGCCAGACGGGGTCGCTCTTGTTAATTAAAGTTTGGCTTCTGTTTCCTCAGAACAAGACGTTGCCAAGACATCACAGACAGTTTACAACGATGCTGTTTTTATAATCGGACGTGAACCAAATGGCTAACACGGTTCATATACTTTTGACCCTGTCCACTTCACGTCTGGTCATATGTGTTTTACCGTTTTTCATCCTGGTTCATGCTCAAAACCTTCTCGGTAAGACGTCAATAAATATGTAACGTTACAGCTCATCCAGCTTTCCATCGAAATAGCTAACGTTACCTTACAAACCTAGCTAGCCGGTTAAGAGATAAACACAGTCAGTGGTGTAGCTAACTAGGTCAATGGCTAAATCAGTTATTTTAATATTAATTTTTTGTAGCTATTATGGGATGCAGCAGACAGAAATGTGTCTGGTATTTTGAACAGTTTTCCAGCCGTCCTTTCTCACTGCGACTGGACCAACAGTGTCTGCACTTCTGCTGGGAGACACGACAGACATCTCTCTGCATCTGAGGACGGTGTCTCCTTCCAACACAACAGGTCAGTGGCACTTTCAGTGGAATTTTCAGCTTAGCTCGCTATAATTTCATGTACCGTTATTCAAAACAACACGTAACCTTAAAAGAGTTTCACTGCTGCTCTATTGTGATTGTGTCATCTGTTGTCATTTTGAGGTATTTGGTGGTTGTTTTTTACAGGAGGCTTTGATTCGCCTTCATGTGTAGCTGAGGCAACACAGTGGGTACTCACAGTGGAGCAGGTGGGAAAGGTAAGAAGTCACTTTCACAATTAACAATGCAATAATGCTCAAGATGCTGCAGTGATAATTATAATAATGAGTTCAGAGTAAAAAAAAAAAAATCTGATGAGCTGATGTTTTAGTGTAAACAGTTTTTCTGCTGTGTTTGATTTGGTTCCCCAGACTGCAGTTCGGGTTCAGCTGAGACTTAATAGAAGTCTGCGTTTGTGTGGTAAGAATGAGACAGATACAAACTGCTGTTCAAAGCCATTGTGTGTCCTGGAGGCCCTTCAGGTGTCTGCTTGTGTGGGGAGCACACCACATGCATCACTGTTGATCCAGGCCGAGATACATGCCGTGTTGGTGCCTGCTAATACAGGATCTGGTAATTCAAATGACACTTGTAATGGAATGGGAATATATGTATTTAGAGCGTGCCAGATCTATAATAAATAGAAATCTGCTTTTCATTTCAGATAATAAAACAGTAATTCCCAATCAGGTGTACCAACCACTGGGCTCTTGTCCCTGTGATCTCACATTTAGAGCATGTGATGTACGATGCTGCTGTGACAAGGTATTTATATCTGTCATTTTTAACAAGAGCGGCAAAACGTATTTACTAAAGCATTAATCAATGTCTTATTTGTCTTTCACTCTGTCAGGACTGTTCCATTGAAGAGTTGAAGCTGTTTGTGTCCCACTGTCTCCCAGGGCCCTTTGGTGGTCAGGTCTCCCCTGCTCCGCATTATCAGTGCTCTGTGCAGTCTTCTGAAAACTCCCCAGACTGGTTTCCGTTTTTATGTGTCAATTCTCCACCTGAAAACAACCCCTACCTGGGTCTCTTTTACCAGGGAGATACAATGTGAGAAATGTTAAATATGTTTTTTTTTTTTACATTGTGTAAATCATTTATTAGTGGTTTTGTCATGCTATTTTTTCTCTGTTACCATGTCTAGTACAGCTAAGCCTGGCCCATCCTTCCAAACGCCTCCTTTGTCAGCTCCAGTATCACCCAATGTTTATATTCAAGGAAGTCCCATTTTTACATTAAATGACAAGTACCTCACTATTCCCCAGGTTAGTCATGTGTGCTGCATGTTGCTTGTTTTTTAATACGTTTTTTTGAGAATATATTTTGCAACATTGATTATGTTGCAAAAGCGGTAACTAAAGCTAATACCCTTTATATTTTTCTTCCACAGACGGTGCTCGGGCAGTGTGTAAACAGTGCTCCTGTAGCATTTTTAAAAAATTTCAAAGTCCTGTGTGTAACTTTGCTACGCTCCTGTCCAACTGGATCTCCCTTAAAGACACTGCCAGCTGATTTGAGGATTAACGTGAAGAATGGGCAAGGAGGTAGGTTTTGCTCAGTGTACTGTAGCCATGCTCTGATATCTTCTTTAGATCCATGTTTCTTTAATTTTGAGTTGTTTTAATGTATTCCAGGTAATGTTATAGTAGATCTAACTGATGAAGTGGCTGTTGACATGAAACAGTTTATGTCAAGGGAAGGTGCTGTTGCCTTTTCAGGTAAGGGGATTACAACATATCATTACTAAAAAACAACAACTTAAAGTGAGGATTAACCTTAGTGTTGAAATATGTGAATATTTCACTAAAGAGAGGCTGGTATGTGAGCATGTGACCTTAGCGCTGGATTATAAATTCTACTGGAGAGGAAATGGCATCTCAAGTATCAAGTTGACACGCACTGTTGGGACGATCAGTTTCAATGATAATGGTAAGTGCCCACAACACTTGCCCAGGATTTGGTTTATCATCAGTCAAAGTTGGCTGACTTTTGCTATTCTGTCTCTTGAACAGTGGCGTTAACTACAAGGTATTCTGCCGTGTTTCTTAATGGAGAATTTGTAGGTGAGGCCAACTCAGGGAACCCAGGTGAGAGCAAGATAGAGTGGATTGGCTGTGGATGTGAACGGTTTTAACCAAAAAAGTTTACAATACCTGATACAGTGGGTGATACAAAGATTTTAAATGACAGGTTATCAGGTGGGAAGGCCTGTTATTGCTGGAAGTATGGACAATGATACAAGCTCAATACAGAGGACATCAGTCAATCTTTGGAAACCAGGTAAAAGTCTTCTTGTTGATTAATGCCTATAGCATCTAGGTAACAGTCAGTTACATATATATCATTCAAAGCAAGATGACTAAAAGACACAACACCATTTCCTGGTTTACAGTCTTTGATGGACTGTGTTTTACTGCTGAGAAGAAACCAGTTTTGTTTGGGGAGAATTCAACATCAGGATGTCTGTTACCTGTAAGTCAACAGAACCTTTCTCAGTGTAATTCCTTGAGGTAAGTAGCTCAGCATAAGATCAGTTTTGGCTCTATATCTGTTATCATTTGAGCTCCAATAAAATGTTTTTTGTCTTTCAGAGAGAGAGTTACCTCTCTCCAGGCATCTTTGCTTGCAGCCACATATGTGGCAAGGAGTGGAAACCCAGATCCTCTAACTATATCAGACTGGGTGAACATAAGCTGTAAGTAGACAGAACAAAGAAACAATTCATTTGTTTTTGTTCGGTTCATTGTTTCTGTAATGAGATCATGTATTTATTGATATTATTAAATTTATTTTTTATTACTGTTATTTTAATACGTAAAGCAAATTTTACACCACTTTGTCAAGTTATTTTTTTTTTGTTACACTCAACATGTAAATTTCAGTTGTGACACTGGACTCAAGCACAACTATGGAAGACACCACCACTTCATGCTATGGGATTCTATCCCACCAACATATCCATGTTTGGACTCTTATCACTGGCATGGTGGACGGAGTTCCTCAAAAGGAGATACGTGCTTTGAAAGTCAGGTTTGTCTCAGCTGCACTGGAATATAAAGTTTAGGTTATATGCTCAATTTAAGAGGAATCATTGTAAGACACCATGTCATTCTCATTAGACCTCTTATAAGATATTATGTCTCCTATTTTGGTCATTTTTAGTTATAGTCTGTCTACATGGGCACTGGATTGTGGAGGAGGTAATGTCGCTCCATGTGTGGACCCACTGGAGACTCAGTTGTTTTCCATCACCTCCTCAGTCACCTTTACTGATATTCCTGTCAACACAGGACCACCAAAAACCAGGTGTTTCCCTGATAGAGGCGTTAACTAGAGCCAAAAAATATGTATACATGAACTGCTTGAATGATTTTTAATGTAAAACGTCATGTTTTGTTTTGACTTTTTTTCCCCAGGTTTCAAATCAACTTCACAGAGTATGACTGTAACAGGAATGATGTGTGTTGGCCTGAGCTCCTCTTTCCTGTCACCAAGTATTACACAGGTGGGTATATATTTAATCCTAGAAAATATGTCCTCTATTTTATTGTTTTCTTTAGGAGACTATTCACAAAATTGATCTTCATGCTAAAAAAAAGCAATTACAGTGAACAGTATTTAAAAACTTAAGCAAAAGTTGAATGCAACTGACCCACAGTAAACCCTTGAATAAATAAAGCCACACCCATATACTTTAGCTGTGAAACCATTTGTACAAGAAACATTGTTCAAGTATGAAAGGAAATAGTGACAGTACCATTATTTATTTAATTCTCCGCAGGTGAGCCATATTCCCAGTCACTGGCTAAAGGTCTTATCTTGGTTTTCTTCTTTGTCACTGCCTCAATTCTGGGAACTCCATGGAGACAAATCCGACAAGCGTGGCACAATGCAGCTCTCTAAAACTGCTAAAATACTAAGAAAATATAGAGGAAGACGGAGATTGAGGGGCTAAACAAGAGCGTGAGAGACAAAGCAAGATGTCACTGAAATGTAATTACATTTTTTCACGAGGCACTGTTGAATAACATAGTTTGTACATATTTATGTCTGTGACAATGTAAATAGTTGTATTGGTGCAGCATTTTGTAATAAAAATATTTTTTCTATTACTTTTTTAGGCTCAAGTCCTCAATATATGTTTGATTATGACATTCTTATTTATAGCTTTGAAAAGTGGGCAGGCCTCTTGTGTAAACCTCTAATCTGATTTCAGTCCCACCTACCAGTTTGTTTCTTATGAGATGCTGCAGAGTTTGATTCTGGGTCATTGTTTTATTCTCACAAGACATCATCATCAACCACAAGCACAATTTTATTTGTGCCTGAGGCTGTCCTGTGGCTTGTAAGACCTACAGCAGCCGCACAATAAAAATAGCCTTTCTTGAAATCTTAATGCATGGTGAGCTTTTATTTTGTAAACTTAAACAGAAAAACTAGGACTGTTGCATGTGTAAACATTTGGGACAGTGGCAGGACTTTCACTGTCTCATCTCCTCAGCTTTGAAACCCGCTGCCTGTGATATGTGTAATTACTAATAATTTATCTTTTAAATCAAACATTTTAAAAATACATTATATTATATTTTGTCATATTTATTATTATATTTTATAACAGCCGTGGCCTTCAGACAGCGCTGAGGGCCGAAAAGCCCCATTGACGGTGTGTAGTGCCAGTGACGGTATGTAGTGCGCAGACTCCAGGAGGAAGTTGATTGTGTTCAACAGCGAGAAGTCAAGTGACGTGGATTACTATGGACGTGACAGGCAGACGTCTTCTAAAACTTCCTAAACTATGAGAAGAGTTGCGTCCACATCGTTGGACATACCCAGTTCGCGCTTCTAATACCGAGTGTCTCACATTTTCAGATTCAACTTTGACGAAACAAGTTTTTCATCCAGACAGGACACCGGCTAGCTCGCTAGCTAACCGAGATAGCCTGTTGTAGCGATAGTTATCTAAAGTCAGTCAAATACCGTGTTAGCACCGCAGCAGAGACATGAAGAGGACTAAGAAGGGCCTGGCCGACTGTCGTTGACGTTGAACTCACAGAAAGTACACGAGTTTGCGTGCTAATATTAGCCTGTCACAATGAGCTCCCTGCTCCGGGGTGAAGAGATGTGTCTGGCCCAGCTGTTCCTACAGTCCGGGTCCTCTTACGACTGCATCAGTGAACTTGGAGAACTGGGGCTTGTGGAGTTCAGAGACGTAAGTCCCGAAGTAGATGGGCGTAAACCTTTCAAATCCTTTAAAGCACAGTAAATACGCTGTCACTTTGAAAGTGAACAGCTGGTGGCAAACATCGAAAGCACTGGGCAAAGTGCATAAGCCTCCGTCTTCAGTGTTAGTTATCAGGTCGTTTAAGTTAAGTTATGTAAACCACTATCAGTGCTTTTGTAACCTGTCAGTGGGTTTTACTTGCTCAATCAGAGCAGAGGTGGATATTTGTGATGTAACTTTAATAAGGAAATCATCAATATTCAATAGATCACAGCTGTTGTAATACCTGTGGCACCAGGTAGTCACTGTATTTGTATGTTTTAAATTCTCCAGATATGAGTATTTATTTATCAGTGCCTCAGTGGTGAGTGTTTATGGGGATTGTTAATCATTTCATTGACTGAATATGTATCTCACACCCGTTTCAGCTGAATCCCAGTGTTAACGCCTTCCAGCGAAAACACGTCAATGAGATCAAAAAATGTGAAGAGATGGAGAGGATACTTGGTAAGGAAGTACTGAACTTTAATTTTTAATTTAGCCATAAGGTGCTAAGTTCAGGGCAGGATATACATTTCTTTTATCCAGTCAAGCTTCAGACAGACCTGTGATGAGACTGTAGAAGCAAAGCAGAAACGCATGAAACAACAAAAGGTCTTCTCACTTAATTGAATTGAGCGCCAGTGACCCTGCAGTCATGAGAAATGTCAGATGGTTGAATGAAACGCCATCCTTAGTTAACTAAACCCTTTATTAGATAAGGAGAATAAACCGACACACTGTCAGACCTTTCTACAAATCCAAGGTTTTTCAAGGGCTGCTCATGGTCTTTGCAACCCTTGAAACATTTCACAAGATTGCTCCTTATTTTAAACAGGATACCTTCTAAGGGAAATCAAGAAAGCAGACATTTCACTGCCAGAAGGAGATGTGAACCCAGTGGCTCCTTTACCCAAGAATGCCATGGGTATAATGGTTAGTTACATGCTTGTGCATCATCATTTATGATTTTTTTTTTAAATTTAGTATCTCATTAAAACAAACTATGTTGGTGCAAATTAAATGAATTTATAGAAATACTTACATTACTCTCCCCTAGTTGGTGTGAAATTGGTTGATTATCATTATTGTATTTATTTACATTGTTACATTCTTGTCATGGCTGTTCTCACTGGGGGTCTGTGTGTGTTCACAGGAGCAGCTGCAAAGGCTAGAAGCAGAGTTAGGTGAAGTCACCAGGAATAAAGAGAAGCTGCAGAAGAACCTGCTGGAGCTGACGGAGTACACACACATGCTGCGTATCACCCGCAACTTTGTACAGAGAACTGCTGAAGTTAGTGTGTCATTCTGTGATTGAGCTGGATGTTTTTTATTTTTTCTTTACAACTAAGTTTTCCTGTAGTTTAACAACATTTTTTCAAAATATGTCAGTTAGAATCTCCTCTTGGATCTATAATTTTGAGTTAGATTTTCTTTATCTCCCCTCCTACGCCTTGTCGTTACTTTTAGGGAGAGCCCCTACATGTACAGTATGAGGAGTTTCCATTCCTAGAAAAAGACACAATGATGGACTACAGCAGCATGCAGAGGCTAGGAGCCAAACTGGGGTGAGGGTTGATTCTCTGCTAGCCACATCAGCATTATTTATGAGTTAGTGTTTGGACTTGGAGTTTATTATATTTTACAAGTGACTTCAGTCACAACACTTTATTATTAGGTTTTGTTAACTTTTGTTGTAGGAATACTTCAGAGGCTGCAAAAAGAACAGACATTTCCTGTAGTTGAATGTTGGTTTCTCCTATCATTTTTTTGCAGCTTCATCTCTGGTCTCATCCAGAGGTCAAAGATTGAGGCCTTTGAACGGATGCTTTGGAGAGTATGTAAAGGCTACACCATCCTCAGCTCTGCTGAGGTCGAAGAGTACATGGAAGATCCTGACACGGTCGGTGTCTCCAAACTAACTTTTGTCTGTGCAGAGGACAGAGTATTGTAGAGCACTGCAATTAAGAAAAAGGAAAAGAAAATCCAGAGATCTAGTGTACATTTTTTTAAATGACAGGACAAACTTAAACTGGTGACTTTTTTCCTGGCAAACAATGAGTACTGTGATCTTCTGTATTTGTATTGAGTGACAGCACTAATCCACTTACCCATTACCTCTGCTTGACCAGAAGGCAGGCACGCTGTGCTCCGACTGGTCGCTAGTGGAATGTCAGGACGTGCTTTTGCTGATGGAAAATTTCCAAGCAATGTTAATGTGTTGCTGAATGTGTGAAAAGAGGAGGCTTGATAACAAGCTAAAACTGAACAGTCAGGTTTTTTTTTTTTTCCTCCCAGAAGCTGGATAGAGAAATCAGTGCTGTTTCTAAGGTCAAGAAAAAGTCTGAAGTACTTTCTGTTTTGGTTCATTTTATTAATGAAATGCAGTTTTTGAAGCAAAAATGTCACCATCACTTGAAAATCACTCTTGGATCTCAATGCTGCTCTTTTTATCATCGGTGCAGCATTTGTACTGTAAATGCTGTACATCATTTCCTCTTATTTTCAATCTTCAGGGTGAACCTACCAAAAGTATGGTTTTCCTAATCTCTTACTGGGGAGACCAAATTGGCCAGAAAGTGAAGAAAATCTGTGACTGGTAATTATTCCACAATTCTTTATCCTATGGTTCATCTAAGAATGGAATTACAATGTCAGTTTTATGTGTTTTAGTTTTTTTTTTTTTTTTGCTTGTATTTTGTTGTGTTGTGAATAACATCCTTTTCCCTCCATAGCTACCACTGTCATTTGTATCCATATCCGAGTAGCAATGAGGAGAGGAATGATGTTGTTGAGGGGCTAAGAACTCGCATTCAGGACCTGCACACAGTAGGTCTTACATTTTTCAAAGTGTCTAATTATGCAGATATTAAATTCATTACTGAAAATGATTCAAGTCGCCATTGACCCAAGGTTTACTTTTACATGGATTTGTTGTCACCACCCTGTTAAAATATAGATCTAAAAATGAGCTCTCAATGTTTTTTTTTTTTCTTTCTGGTGGTGGGTTTTAAAATAAAGGAAATTTCAAAACAAAGCTGTGGAAAATCTTCCCTTTAGCAAATTCGGTGACATTCAGTAACAATTTCTCATTTGAACAATTATTTTTAAAAGAAAGCAGCGAAATAAACAACAAAACTTAATGGCTGATTTAATTTCTGAAAGATTAACTTTGTTGTTCTTGTGAGACAATCCTTTCTTCTTTCTGTCTGGGGGATTGCACCATGAATCGTTTGGTAACTTTAACCCACTGTGTCTGAAAAAACATAACTGCACTCACGCCGTGTAGCACGTGATGAACGTGAGGCATCAGCTGAAAGTTTGATTTTTTTTTTTCTCTGCCATGTATCCTGTTTTTCCTCCTTCCACTTTTTTTCACTGCTGCTCTTGTCTGCTCTGACAAACCCTCACAAATGCCTCTCTGCTCTTGATGTTACATATAGACCTTTTTTTTTTTTTTGTCAAGTTCTTGAATCAATTTTAACACGAAGTACCTCACTTTTTCTTGTGTCCAGGTACTTCACAGAACAGAGGACTACCTGAAACAGGTCCTGATTAAGGCCTCAGAGTCAGTCTACACCTGGTTCATCCAGGTTAAGAAGATGAAGGCCATCTACTATATTCTTAACCAATGTAGTTTTGATGTTACTAACAAGTGTCTGATTGCTGAGGTGTGGTGTCCTGTCAGTGACATTCCTACCCTGCGGAGGGCCCTAGAAGAAGGTTCGGTGAGGAAACTTATCATGGAGCTGCTCTGTTTTTGACTGTGACTTCACTGCATGCTTTCTTTGCCTGTTTATTTAACTGGAGCAGTTACTTCATGAATTGAGGTATTGATACCATGAAAAGCAAGTACGTGTGAGGACTTGCCTGAATTCTGCCTTCATTAGCTTACATGACTTGGTGAAAGGACTGAAAGGCCACTGTTAACTCATCTTGAATGCTGAGTGCAGACCCTACATTTGGCATAAAGGAATACAAAGATGCATTAGTGTGAATGATTTTTCTAACAGAGGTCTATTTATCATTTGGTCACAGCTGCTTTGCTGTTTACTTTTTTTTTCTAGTTTAAATTGTCGTGGATTTGCATCTGAGGTCTACTTTTTGCACTGGTAATGGCATGATTCAAAACACTGAAGTGAAATCAGTTTATGGTAACAGAATTTTATATATTTCAGAGAAAAAGCGGAGCGACAGTTCCTTCCTTTGTCAATCGTATCCCCACCAGTGACACTCCGCCCACCCTGATCAGGACCAACAAATTTACCTCTGGCTTCCAGAACATTGTGGATGCTTATGGAGTGGGCAGTTACAGGGAGGTTAACCCTGGTGAGTGGCCTTTGTCTTTCTGTGATAGGTGTTATTTTTTTTTGTTTTTTTTTGTATGTTGACATACAGATCATCAAATAGGGCTATAATGTAAAATGTGCAGGGACCAAACTGAAATGGCTTAATGTTTCTGTTTGGACTAATTGCTTCAAGAGATCTTTTAAGAGACAGTCTCCACATAGTGACTGTACATATGATTTAACTTTCGTTTTCTTATTGATATTTTTATTTTCCAGTTCCAACTTGAACCAACTTGTCAGTTAAAATGATTTTGTTTGGCTTTTCTACATTTTAATATTCTGATGTTTGCATATTTTATTTTAGTAGTGCACATCATTTGTAATGTATAATGCCCCCCCCCCCTTACTCATTTTTAGCTCCTTTCACAATCATCACTTTCCCATTCCTGTTCGCTGTGATGTTTGGGGACCTTGGTCATGGAATTATCATGGCTCTGTTTGCTTTCTGGATGGTGCTCTATGAGAACAACCGCAAACTTAAAAACACCAGGAATGAGGTGAGTCTGTAAAACTTTTCTTTTCTTTTTTTTTTTTTTTTTTACCCAACGCTCCTTTGAAACCTGCTTCAAGTAACTTTATGAGTGCTGGTGTGTGGCATATGGCGAGTCTGAAATATAACAGTGATTTAATGTGTCCATGCAGATCTGGAACACATTCTTTGAGGGGCGTTATATGATCCTGATGATGGGCCTGTTCTCTATCTACACTGGTCTGATATACAACGACTGTTTCTCAAAGTCCCTTAACATCTTTGGTTCTGGATGGAATGTGACGGCCATGTTCGAAGCAAAGGTTTGGAAGTGAGTACTTGATGAATAAGAACTTAAATGGTACAGTAGAAGCAGCTGAGCAGGGCCAGGAGTGCATAAGTATTATTTTTGACTGTTAGCTTTATTGATGATGTTTGTGAATTTGTTTTCATTATGTTAACATATTGGTTGTTGGTTGTGCTTAACAGTACAACGGATATACTTGACAATCGTTTTCTCACCCTGGATCCAAATATTATGGGAGTTTTCAACGGACCGTACCCTCTGGGAATTGACCCAGTGAGTAGAGAATTTTGATAGCTTCTCATAATTGTGGTGGTTTTAAAACGCAATCATTGATAGCAAAAAGCTCTCTGAAATGTATTAAGCTACCAGGACAAGTGC
Organism: Mastacembelus armatus; assembly: GCF_900324485.2. Lineage (NCBI taxonomy): Eukaryota > Metazoa > Chordata > Actinopteri > Synbranchiformes > Mastacembelidae > Mastacembelus > Mastacembelus armatus. Next base: position 13,017,631 of record NC_046641.1, read on the forward strand.
ACCTATACTTACATACGTGCACATACATACATATTTTTCTATGCATAAAAAACACCAGGAATGAGGTGTAAAAATAGCTGATATGCATAATGTAAATATGAGATTGTGTGTAACTGATTAGGATTATCATCTACAGTATGTGTGAGGCAGGTGTGTGATAATTACTTGAGACTTCGATACTGTAACATGTTTTTATGGGTTTGTAACATTTTAACCAGGCTGTTCAAGACAGTTATAAATTGTACTTTTTAAGGTCAATGAGACAGTCATGTCCGGTACAGAGACAGTAAATTGGATTGGTGCACCTGCATTAAAAACAGTAGGTTAAGTGTTACACAGGAACACACATTGGGTGGTTAAAAAAGAAAAGAAAAGAAAAAAGTTTGAATTCCTGAAATTACTGATGAATAAATTGGGTAAAAAAAACATTAGATCTCCTTTAGGAATAATAGCAAGCAGTGGCTTAAGCAATGAATAAAAGACAGCTAGCTGATCTTCATAGGATTTAAAGGGCATTGCTGGAGTTAATCTTTTACCTGTCCAAACTACCCATTGTATAAAACTGTATATGTCATCTTTCTGTTGTAAAGATTTGGAACCTGGCATCCAACCGCCTTACATTTTTGAACTCTTACAAGATGAAGATGTCAGTGATATTGGGCCTCATACACATGAGCTTTGGTGTGATCCTCAGCACATTTAATCATTTGTAAGTAGCAGTATATATGTGTGTGTATATATATATATATATATATATATATATATATATATTTTACTTCGTCAATGCTTAAATTATCTTATATGTTATAGTTTTTAACAGCTTTTCTTGTTTTGGTCAACAAAAACAGGCACTTTAGGAAGAAGCACAATGTGTACTTGGTATTTATCCCTGAGCTTCTGTTCCTGCTGTGTCTTTTTGGCTATCTGGCCTTCATGATATTCTACAAGTGGCTGGTCTTCTCTGCTAAGGACTCCAGAGAGGCCCCGAGCATCCTCATTCACTTCATAAACATGTTCCTCATGCAGGGAGAGGAAGCGCAGCCTCTCTACCCAGGACAGGTGATAGGCTCTGTTCCTGCTACGGTGTAACGTCTGTCCCTGTTTTCATTGAACAGATTTAATCTAATGTGTAAAATATACCACAGATATATATATATATATATATATATATATATATATATATATATATATATATATATATATATATATATCAATGCAGTGTTGTTTTGCTTCTCCCAGGCTGGCCTGCAGGTATTTCTGATGGTCATTGCTGTTCTTTCAGTGCCTGTCTTACTCCTGGGGAAACCTGTTTACCTTTATTGGCTTCACAATGGAAGTCATCGCCTAGGAATGTACAGGGTGAGGGTTTGAAATGCATGTCTGCCAGTTAATGTGTGCATAGATATGAAAAACATTTGTTTACTACAGGTGTCAATATGAACGTCTGAATAGTTTCTCTGTCTGCTTTCAGGGATATGAGCGTGTGCGGCGTAGCAGTGAAGAGGAGGTTTACTTGATGAGGGCTCATGACATGGAGGAGGGCAGCAGTCACAGTGATTTCTCCAGTAGCGGAGAGCATCAGACAGAGGAGGTCTGAACAGCAAACATCTGGATAGTTAACTAGTCATTTAAAATGACCCTATAAGAAACCATTGCTGTTGATTACTGTTTGTCTTGTGATTAATCCTAAGTTTTGTTATTGTAACAGTTCAACTTTGCAGATGAGTTCCTGCACCAGGCTATCCACACTATAGAGTATTGCCTGGGTTGTATCTCCAACACAGCCTCCTACCTAAGGCTCTGGGCTCTGAGCCTCGCACATGCCCGTGAGTATGGTGGTTAACAGTATACCACAAAAGTAGTTTGTCCCTCCTTCAAACCTAAACAGCAAACAAATTTAGTGCATTAAGTCATAATTAATGCTGGTTTTGTTCAAAGAGAACTTTACCTTTTTTTTTCTGTATTCCACTATATAACAGTTTCCTTTGGTTCTTCTACAAATGTGTCCAGATGTCAGCTACAATTATAATAAAAGGTCTACTTCTTTGTGCCTTTGTTCACATGCAAACATACAGTATTTAACATTTTCTGTAAAGGAGTGATGAGAGGCATTACAGCATTGCACACTGTAGGCTCAGTGCAGCTCAGTATATTCAGTATTTGTGAATGTATAGTACTTGACTCTGTACATTTTAACAAATGTTCTTATTTACCAGATTTTATTAGATATAGGCCTACACTAGCTATGGTATATAGCCCAACAGACCTCAAGCGTAATCACAACTGAGACAGTAGCCCCTTTTATTTCCAGTTGCAGTTCCTGCATGTGCCCACATTACATGTACAGGATAAAGCATTTTTTAAGCTACTGTATAGGAATGAGATCTAAATTTTGGTTGATCTTTGAGTAATTGAATGTGACTTAGATCAGCCTGAAAATTAGTAACTGGTTTATATAACCTTTTTATTGTAATTCTCTAAATGGATGGTGCACATGCTGTCGCTTTCACAGAGTTGTCTGAGGTGCTTTGGGCCATGGTGATGCGAGTAGGACTTCGAATGGACACCAGCCTTGGAGTTTTATTCCTGGTGCCTGTGTTTGGTCTGTTTGCCATTCTCACTGTGTCCATCCTTCTGGTAATGGAGGGTCTGTCTGCATTCCTTCATGCCCTCCGGCTGCATTGGTAAGATTTTTTTTTTTTTAAATCAGCTGAGGTACTTCACTGACAAGGCCGGAGTGATTTGCACTTTGTTGGTGTTTTCAATTCAGCAGCTGTTTTTCTTCCTCAGGGTGGAGTTTCAGAATAAGTTCTACAGTGGAACTGGAGTCAAGTTTTGCCCCTTTTCCTTCTCTCTTCTGCCCTCCAGCTTTGAGCATGATGGTTTACTGTGAAGGGACTATATGGGAATGCTGCTTGGTGATAAATGGAGCCAAAAACCAAGGTAGCAGTCTTCTGTACTTGTGAAGACATATCCCAGATATATTATTAGGTGATTTTGGTTTTTCTCTCATCTTTTAACAGTTTGTTATCTAAAAAGATTGTATGGTGAGCTACGCAAACTACCCTCACAACAGTTGGAGAAATCTATTTCTTATTGTAAATTTATTTAAAATCATATTTTGTACCAGGATCAGTATGTTTTATTGCAGAGAATTTGGTTAACAGGTGAAGGCCTCATATGTAAAATGTAACTCATGTACTTAAAACCATGAGGTTTATTATGAAGCATTACCTGCAACAGTTTTTGTGGAAAACCAAATCTGCCAAACTTAGAATAAATAATGATTTTTTTAGGTGGGCTATATAGATAAGTATAAAGATAACTCAAAAGAGTAAAATAAGTAAGTAATAAGTGATTAGTTGGTTCCAAGGTTTGGCTGTACTGTTATACATTTGTAGTTAATTTTAGTCTCCCTGTAGAATTAACTTGTTAAATAAGAAAAAGGATAAAATTGCATCTATATTTTTCTTTCCAAAAAAGACAATAATTTTTTACCAGTTAGTGTTTTCCTCCTTCTCTTCTGTATATAGTTATTTTTGTCATGACTTTTGCCCCCCCCCCCGAGTGTCAGTTTTGGCAGATCTGGTTTTGTACACTGGGAAGTGAGCCACTTTTCAGTGGTATATGTCTTACTTAGTGTGTTGTTGCACTGACTGCCTTACAGTACATAAAGTACAACCAAATGACAGCATACTGTATCGTCCTTCAGTTTCCCTTGTATTCCTACTTTGTGGTACCAAAACACTGCAAAGGATCTTTGATTTTTCTGTTATGAAAAGTGTTAGAGCAGTTGTTGTATGAGATGTATAGGTATTTTCAGAGAATTATTTTTTAACTTATTTTAAAATGTTAAATCAGAATTAAAGATGAATGATGAATGTTAATATGCTGTCACCATTTGGAGTGAGTGACGTTCAATTATCAGCCTTAATGAACACTGAGTTTTATGCCTTTAAAGGGGGTAATATAATTTCTTCTGCTGCAGCACTAATTTTTCAATTAATCTTACTAAGTACTGTTTGTTATATATTGACTAATGAGTATTTTTTGGAGTACACCTTAAAGAAAATCCTGTTTATTCTAATATCAATAATATTATATTTATTTGAATTGGGTTTTTTTTTTTTTTTTTCTTTTCAAAACAAGTAACTGCATTTTACATTATATTCACAACAACTAAATATTTTACCCACCTTATATACTAGCATTTGATGTCTCAGGGCTTTCTGCACATAATGACCAAATTATACCTGAAGACCTTATGACTTCATAAAATTACAGGTGTATCTCAATAAATTAGAATATTGTGGAAAAGTTCATTTATTTCAGCAGTTCAATTCAAAAAGTGAAACTCCTACATTATATAGATTCAGTACACTCAATATTTCAAACATTTATTACTTTTGAGGGTGATGATTGCGGCTTACAGTTAATGAAAACCCAAAAATCTGTATCAAAAAATTAGAATGTTACATAAGACCAATAAAAAAGATTTTGAATATTTAAATTTTTGCCTTCTGAAACGTATGTTCATGTATATGCATTATTTGGTTGGGGTTCCTTTTGAATGAATTACTGCATCAATCTGTTGTAGCATGGAAGCAATCAAGCACATTGATATCATGGTCATTTAACCAGCTTTTGGTACTTTTGGAGGTGTGCTGCTGGAAAAAGAAATCAGCTTCTCTTTAAAGTTTCTCAGCAGAAGGAAGCACTTCCAGCAGCTTGGATTCTGTCCCTGTCCTCTCTGGGTCCTTGATTCCCAAATGTAATACAAAACATACTTTCATATGAAAAGAGGACTTTGGACCACTGAGCAACAGTCCAATTGTTTTATTCTTTAGCCTAATTACGATGCTTCTGACCTTGACAGGAGGAATGTGACAATTATAGCCAAATTCCTTCATAGGTCTGTGCCTGGTGGCTCTTGATGCACTGACTCCAGTCCACACCTTGTGAAGTTCCCCCAAGTTCTTGAATTGGTTTTGCTTGACAATCATCTGATGTCTGCAGTTATCCCTGTTGCTTGTGCATCTTTTTCAACCACATTCTCCTTGTGGAGGGTGTCCATCCTTAATGGGGTCGTTTTAAAACCATGTATTTGTAAATCCTTCGTTTATTCGTTTGTTGACATGTTAATTAGACTAGCCGATCAAGTTATTTATTATGTTTTGATTGCTTTAACAACACCCCATAAATAACAGTCTGCGTATTGATCTAAAGTAATCAGGATAACAGAAGAAATCGTACCGTTAACAGGCCAAGCTGTTACTGTTTTAATAATGAGCAGGGTCACAGGGGTTTTCACAAAACGAAGCACAAAGAATAAAAGGGAGGCAGAAAAAACTGGTGTGTCGCATTATGCTGCAGTATCGCTCACTCATTTTACCTCTTAATTATGCAAACTGATTTTTATAATGAACGTTGTTTGTGTTAGGTTTAATTTTATTTTTATTTAGTTTAAGCCACCTGCCTTTCAGTCACTGCTCAGGGAGCAATATCTTGTCTTGACCAAGTAGCCGTGCGCATGAGCCGCTTTATGGTTGCCAAGGCGACGAAAACAACGGCTATAACACATCGTTAGATAGACAGTTGTTAAAGCGAAGAAAGCTCTTGACGTAAGGCCTCTCCGAAACCCGAGTAATGGTCACCGTAAATTATGGCTCACGACGACTTACGAGTGGAGTGGATCCGACAGCGGGTGTGCGCCGGTTTTAATTTATCAGGCCGCCCCAACTGTTTCGACGAACTACTCAGTCGGGGAGACGGAGAAGAAGAACGGAAAATCATCCGTTACCTGAACGTAATCACGGAGGAAGACTCGCCATCGTGTCTGCTGTTCTTCAAAACTATTACAGAGGAAACTGAAGCTGAAATTCCAGCTGGTAAATTGACCATTTGTGCTCCTACTCTAGGGACAAACATTTTGTGAGTCCAGGGTCATAGAATAGATTTGTTTTTGTCAGCAGAGGGGCTCTGTATAAATAAAATAATTTACTAGCTAACAATACGAAGTGTAGCTAATTAGTTGTGTATTTCATGATCTTACGTATACATTTATATAACATCTAACTACGTTTGTCACCTCAGAAGAAAGCAAGTCTTCAGATCCTGATGAGAAATGCCACAGTGGAGCAGAGATAACCTCAGGCTCAGAGGAGACAAGTCCCAGCCATGTGAGAGTGAACTTTATTTTCAGACCTTATTGTCTTAATTGCTTTCCCGTTGTGACTATGTTTGGGATTATTCATCACTGGATTATTGATCGAGATAATAACTCATTTCGTTTTTGACTCATTTCTGGTTTTCAGAGGGTTGCTGTGTATCCCACTGAGCTTCATGTAGCTGTAAACCAATACCCAGAGAGATTTTTGAGATCCCCTGTCTTCTTCTTTCTTAGGAACACAAAGGGTGAGGTGACAATTTCGTATCATTTTAATCAAACATTCTCGTGTCTAATTGCCGTAAAACTTAAGTTGTATTTTTGTTTTAAATAGAGACTATTGTCGAACCACTGGACATGAAAGAAGCCAATATCCTGATGCCCAGGCTGTTTGACACTGGCAAGGATAGTGGACACCACCTTCTTGTGCAGCAGTACAAAATGAACCATGTAAAATGAAAAACAGCAACCACAATCAAAGAGTTAAAAATTTTATGTAACAAGTGTCAACATCATCCACATAGTGAAAAAAAAAAAAAATTTTTTTTTTTTTTCACTGTCTTTACTTAGGTCTACATACCCTTACTATCTGCTCAACAAATGAAGGTAACTGGTGCAGGTTACCAAAATGGGACAGTTTCTCCTCAGGAGCTCACCACTGGGCAGGGTAAAGAAGGACGTGTAGCAAGGTTACATGAACTGTTTACAGTTCGTGATGAGTTGCTCAACGAGACGCATAAATTTGTGGGAATGGTCAACGCAACTCTGCAACACCTTCAGATTGAAGGTTGGTTTTGCTTGACATACAGCTCTTTGGTCAGCCAGTTGCTGTTTGTAAGTAACATATAAATAACGGCCGATATCATTTGTTTTTAGTATTCATTATATCAGTATTCATTGTCAGTGTTATATTTTTGTTTTTTATTATTTAAAAACACAAGTGAAATTTGTATTAAACTCAGCAGTTAAATCACTAGTGCATTTGCATACACCATTTGTCCCCCTGTTTCCTAAACACATTTTGAGCTGTTCTTGCCATGAGAGACCCTTATTTACTGAAAGCTATTGTGAAGAGTGTCCTGTCTTGCAGCAAAAAAACAGAACATATTTTTTTGGAGGAGAATATAAAATGCCCCAAAACAGTTACATTTTTTATAGTAAATATTAGTAGAGAAAGAAAAAAAACTAGCCTTAAAGATACTGGTAATTGTTGTTTTTAATTTTTATTTCATACAATTTTGTAATAAACAGAACAACCTAAATCCTTTCACAGCAGATGAGATTACGCTGCACATCCCTGAGCTAGACCTGGAGCAAGAGGTGGATGTGCTGCTTTCTAAACCAGAGATGGTCGAGATGTTGGAACAGTGTGTGATGAACTGGCAAACTCAGATTGCCATTGTAATTGAGGAGCAGCAAAACAAAAAGGCAAAGGTCTGTGACAGTCCATATACTTCAGCTGAAATACTCGGGGTCAAGCCTGGCCTTCATATGCAAGGTTTTGGGTGAAATATTATCACAAAGTTGAGACACATTTATATCTATATACAAATATAATATTTCCATTTTCCATCAGGCACCTAGCCCTATGGCTGAGATAGCACTTTGGCAGGAGCGTGCATCTATCCTGAATGCTCTGAGTGAGCAGCTGAATCAGACTGTGGTAAAGAAGATCTTGGAGGTGATGGTGAAAGCAGATGCAGGCATTGGTCAGGCTCTGAACGGAACAATAGCTGAACTTGCTAAGTATCGTGTTGTGGCAGACAGTAATTTACGCTTCCTCAGCACACTGGAGCGACACTTCATGGTGAGCTGCATTTATAAATGCATTATTGCTAAATATTCTCTTGCTTTGTTTTATATTAATAATAAATAATGTACTGTAGCTGCCCACACATCAATCAAAGTTAACATTGTCGTTTGTAGAATCTAGCTACCGGAGCAAATTTTGGTGTAATCTTGGAGACTATCCCTCTTCTGATGAACAGCCTTCAGATTGTGTGGATACTCTCTTGCTACTATAACACAAATGAGCATATGGTGCCTCTCATGGAGCGTATTGCCTGGCAGCTCTGTGAACGTGTGTCTCAAGTAATTGATGTCCACAGGCTATTCAAGTATGTGTAGATAAATTAAAATTTTACATTGGAGGTTCAGATTTTAGATACAGTTTAAATATAACTTAAATTTTACGTCAGTATTATTCAATAGTTAGTCAGAAAATTCAAACAGGTAGTATAATTTAATGTTCTGTGTCCTGCACAGAGATAAGAAGGAAGTGGCCAAATCCAAGGTACAGGATGCTAAACAGGTTCTGGACCGGTGGAAGTCATCCTATTTTGAGGTGCGTGCTGAAATTGAAGAATCAGGAAGTGCTCTACGCTGGGAATTTGACCGCAAGAGGCTGTTTGAGAGGACTGATTACATGGCTTCCATTTGCCAAGACCTGTGCAATGTTTTGCAAGTGGGTATACATACATTTCATAAACACTGATCACTCATTCAATAGCTAAATGTGTGACTATACCAAAAGAAACTCTAGTTGTTAAGAGTGTTCTCCTAATCTGTGTTGTGCAGATCTTGGAGGAGTTCTATAATATCTTTGGCCCAGAGTTAAAAAGTGTAACTGGTGACCCAAAACGAATTGATGAAGTGCTGGGCAGAGTTGATAGTCTGGTTTTGCCCATGGAGGAGGTCAGCTTTAATCCTTTCAGCCTCTCTAAGATAAGCAACTGGAAAATGGTCATGCAAGCCTTCGACACTACAGTTCAGGTGAGTTTAGGATTTCTGGAAATTTAGAATGTGAGGTTTATTTAAATGTGTGTTCAGGACCAACATAACTGCTTTATTATAAGCACAGTCGCATCAAAGTACTTGTCAGTTTGCACCAATAGTATTGTATAATTTTCTGTATGCTGTGCCTCAATTATAAAACTTATTCAGCCTTTGCATGTGTCTGTGCAGGAAATTGAAAGGGAGGCCATCAACTTCATTGATCAGTCCTTTAAGACATTGCGCTCTTCAGCTGCTGCTTTTAAAATGCTCCTGAAATTCAAACACATCCGCTCCAGAAAGGCCATCAAAAACCATTTGATGAGAAAGTTTGACGATATCTTGACTCAGTATTGCAAAGAGGTACTGTACTGTGAGATTAGCAGAGGTGGTGGTAGATATTTAACTTAAAATTGAAATACAATCAAAGTATCTGATGAAATTAGATCAATCCAAAGCTTTTAGTTGAGAACAAGGATTCCATGCATGTTTTGCAATGTGACTTTATATTTATTGTTTATGTATGAAGGTTCATCCTATTAATCTATAAATCCATATAAACCTGGAAGTTACATTAAAGGCTGCACCAGTTTATAAAATATATTTTTGAATAGATTGATCATGGTCCGCCACAAGCATTTTGTAGAATGCCTTTTTCTTTTTGTAGGTGGACAGCATAAATCAACTCTTTGAGTTAAAGAAATATAAACCACCACTATATAAGAATGAGCCTCCTGTAGCAGGATCCATCAGATGGGCCCGATTTCTTCTCCACCGCATTAAACAAACCATCCTTCCCTTCTTGGAAGTGCCAGAAATTCTGGACAGTGAACAGTGCAAAGTGGTGAGTTATTTCATGTACATAACTATATAGGTCAGTATAAAAACTGAGCTGACATCAGAACGTTATTGCAAGGTTTTGTCTTGCTATGTTCTTTTTAGGCCAAGGACAAATTTACACAAACTGCAGTGCGACTTAAGGACTATGAGTTGAAGAAATATGAATGTTGGCTGGGTGAGACAGAATGCAACTTGCCATTGCTAATGAAAAAACCCCTGCTGGTCACCAATCAAAAGCACATTCGGGGTGTCCCACCAGCCCAAAGCAGCCAACATAGGGGTGACCGGTACACTGTGAACTTTGCTACAGAGATCAGGGAAATCATTTTGGAGACAAACCACCTTGTGACAATGGGCTACTCTGTGCCTTCTCTGGTTCAAAATGTTGCTCTACAGGAACACAAAATTATCAAGTAATGATATGCACTAAGAACTGAATTCAGCATTTATTCCAAATCACAGATTTAATCTCTGACCTGACTTGTTTCACCATTGGTTGTAGGTGTGTTGATGATCTGAAGAACCTTGTAAACCGCTACCACTCTGTAATGGACAGCTTGAGTGAGATAATGTTCATTATGCTTGCTCAAAAGATCAGTGTGGTGACAAAAGAGATGGAGTTTGGATCTAAAAGGCTCAATTGGACTTCCTTAGGTATGGTGCAATCCTGGTCTGATGAAATGAAATGAAATGATGAATGTTGTCTGTAAAATTAAACCCAGATAATATGTTGGGTTTTAGGAATCCCTGATTTCATCGAAAGAGGCATTCAGGTTATCTCTAAATTTGAGTCAGTTGTCAATCAGATTCAGAAGAATGAGAAGGATATTAATTCCAGCTTGCAGTCCATGGTGATGGCCAACTTACTGAAAGTTCCATTTCCAGATACATCAAACAACATACCAAGTATGTGGACCTCATAAAAGGAATATCATTTATTGGATATTATAATTACATTACCTGAATTTTAACTTTTATTGATTCAATCATATGTGTTTTCAAGGTGTGAAGGAGTTTTGTGGATGTATTGAGCGAGAACGGGTCAAGACTGTGAATATGCTGACTAGGAAATATGCCGACATTGGACCCCTCCTCACTAAGATAGAGCACTTGATCATGGAAACCACCAGTGGCAAAGCTAAATGTATGGCAGATTATTACATACACTGGGAACACAACGTGTTTGACGCTCTCACAAAAATGGTGCTGAGGTAATTCTGTGTTGCTAGCATTTTTGAAGGTCTTCTCTGTGAGTCAGTAACAGTGCTCCTTTGTATCCAGAACAACTGTCTCAGCTGCTTTAATGCTGCTGTTGTTAATTTTCACATTTAGGAGTATTCAGGCCTTCAACATGGCACTGATGGGAAATACTGCGCTTTTCCAAATTGATGCCATTCTATCTGCCCCAAAAATTGTGTTGCAACCCCAAAGCAGTGAGATCTACTGGCTGATCTTGCAGTGTGTCCGAGACTGTGTAGAAAGCACCAAGGTGGGTCCATGATGATCCTCTTATGTCTTCTGCTTTTCCTTTAGGCTGCTCCCTTCAGGGGTCACCACAGCGAATCATCTGCCTCCATTTAACCCTATCCTCTGTATCCTTCTCACCCACACCAACTATCCTCATGTCCTCCTTCACTACATCCAAGAACCTCCTCTTTGGTCTTCCTCTAGGCCTCCTTCCTGGCAGCTCTAACCTCAGCATCCTTTTACCAATGTATTCACTGTCCCTCCTCTGAACATGTCCAAACCATCTCAATCTGGCTTCCCTGGCTTTTTCTCCAAAACATCTAACATGAGCTGTCCCTCTGATGTCCTCATTCCTGATCCTATCCATCCTCGTCAAGAGAGAACCTCAACATCTTCAGCTCTGCTACCTCCAGCTCTGCCTCCAGGACCAACGGCCTTTCCACTCTTCATCCTTTTCAATGCCATCCTCACTTCATCCTTACTGATCTTTGCTACTTCCTGCTCCACAACAGTCACCTCTTCTACTGTGTGCTCTCTAACATTTTCCTCATTCATCAACTCTTCAGAGTATTCCTTCCATCTTTCCATCTCTGCCCTTTTCCTCTTCATCTTCCTCACCACCAGAGTCATCCTACACACCACCATCCTATGCTGTCTGGCTACACTCTCCCTAGCCACTACTTTGCAGTCACTGATCTCTTTCAGGTTGTAACGTCTGCACAAGATGTAATCAACTTGTGTGCTCCTGCCTCCACTCTTATATGTCGCCCTATGCTCCTCCCTTTTCTGGAAAAATGTGCTCACTACAGCCATTTCCATCCTTTTTGCGAAGTCTACCACCATCTGTCCTTCTGCATTCCTGTCCTGCATCCCAAACTTACCCATCACTTCCTCATCACCTCTGTTTCCCTCACCAACATGTCCGTTGAAGTCTGCCCCAATCACCACTCTCTCACCACTAGGGATACCCTGAATCACCTCATCCATCTCCCTCCAGAATTTCTCCTTCTCTTCTAACTCTCATCCTACCTGTGGGTCATAACCACTGACAACATTCCACATCACACCTTCAACTTCCAGCTTCAGACTCATCACCCTATCTGACACTCTCTTCACCTCCAGAACATTCCTAGCAAAATCCTCCTTCAGGATAACTCTTTCCATCCACACCATGATAAAACAGCTTGAACCCTGCTCCTAATCTATAGGCCTTGCTACCTTTCCACCTGTTCTCCTGAACACACAAGATATCCACCTTTCTTCTCTCCATCATATCAGCCAACTCTCTAGTTTTCCCTGACAAAGTCCCTACATTCAAAGTCCCTACACTAAGTCCTACACTCCTGCCCTTCCTCTTCTCTCTTTGCCTACGAACACGCCTTCCTCCTCTCCTTCCTCGGCCAACAGTAGTCCAATTTCCACTGGCACCCTGTAAGTCAACAGCACCAGTGGAGGTCGCTGTTAACCTGGGTCGCGACCGATCTGGTGTGGAAGACACTGGATTGTCTTCATGTGATTGCATTATGATGATCCTCTTATGTATCACTGTATTTTTGAAAATATGACTTGTAACACTGAAACATACTAACAGTGTTGTTTCATTCTACCTGTATGTTTGTGTTTCAGCAATTTGTGCGGTGGATGCACGGCTCATGCATTGAGTGCCCTCCGCAGCCTGTGGGTAGTGAAGACGAGACAATAACATTTAGCTTCTACAGTGACGTGTGGCAGCATCCTCAGATAAATGAGAGTGCCATGATAGTGTCCCAGAACATCCAGCGACTGCTTCTGTCTGTGGATCGGTACCTCAAGCATTGGAAACGTTATTCCCCTCTTTGGGAAAAGAAAAAAGACATAGTCAATGAAAAGTTTGCTGCAAAAAAACCATCTTGTGTCATGTATGATGATAAGCTGCAGTTCCTTGCTCGTATTAATCAGGATGTGAAGCTGGAGCCTCTTTTTAAGAATGACCACATAATTTGTCTAAACCTGGCGCCTCTGGCGCACACAGTGCAGGAGATTGCTGAGTCCTGGATCAGTTCACTAGGAGCCCTGTTCAACAAGCCTGCCAAAGAGGATCTGTTCAAGCTGAGAGATGAACTCATGGTACTGAATCATGCTGGTCACTTTGTCTTTTGTTTTTATTATAAAACTCATTTGATTTTATATGTGATTAATCCTTTTGATTATTTTTCTCCAACAGGAACTGTCTTCAAAACTGAAGCAGAGCCCTGACACTTTTGAAGACCTTAAATCTGTCCTTGGTACCATCTCAGACATCAGAGATAAGTCTCTAGATGTGGAGATGAGATTCACTGATATCAAGGAAAGATACAGAACAATGGCCATGTACAAAGTGGAGGTACAGTGTGTTTAATTTTCTGTTATTGTTTCTTTAAAGAATAGGCTACTGGTTCCCTTGTTGAACTTTTTCTGCTCTTTCTGCTGTCTTTAGGTTGGAGAGGATGAAATGGAGCTGGTGGATAGAATTGACCAGATATGGAGTGACCTTTTTATAGAATCCAGACAAGTGGATCAAAGTCTGACAGATATCAAGAAGTCATTTACTCGGGCAAGATATCAAACCCACACAATATGCTTGAACAAAAAAATCAAAAGCACTCTGCAGATATGTCCTTAATGTTCTCTTCGTGTTCTCTCTTCATTGCATTTAAAGATTACAAATGAGAAGATGGAAGAGTTTAAGCAGGATTTGCCTATCTTTGCTGAAAGCTTCAACAATCATGGTCCTGGAGCTGTGGGAAATGATTTAGAGAAAGGTACCTAAAAACCTGAACCTTCAGTAGTTGTATCCAAAACAATTATATATAGAGTGAAACCTTGAACAGTTGCTGCAGGAACCAGCCCCCCTTGTGTTTTTTGCAGGACTGACCATTTTGGGAACATATGAGGCAGAACTTGCCAAGATACTTGCACGACAGCAGGATCTTACTAATGCTGAGAAGCTGTTGGACCAGCCAGTTACTATGTGTACAGAAGTTATCAGCATCCAGAAGGACATGAGAGGCTTGAGACAGATATATGATGTATATAAAGCTCAGAAGGTGGGTTGTGGTGGCTGTTAGTTAACAATAGAAATTTGCTTATTGAAATACATTACACTTACACACCATTACACATGGTCATGTTTTTTCAATGATTAATGTGCTTGTCATTACAACTTTCAGGATGCAAAAGCAGAGTGGTCTCAGACCTTGTGGGTGGACTTAAACATCCAGCTGCTACAGGAGGGCATTGAGAAGTTGATCAAAAGTTTGAGGCAGCTGCCCAAAGATGTGCGGGCAATGCCTGTAGCCTTCTTCCTAGAAGGACACCTGAAGGAGTTCAGAGAGTCTCTGCCTCTTCTGCTGGACCTGAAAAATGAAGCCCTCAGAGACAGGTCACTCTGTAGATGGACAGCCAAAACTGAACTGGAATACATCTGATATCCAAAACAAAATGCCAGTTAATAGCAGAGTATACAATGCAATGGAAATGAAAATAGATGTAGGGCAGGATATAAACACATAAACATGATCAGTATGACAAGATCAAAAAATGGCAAAAAATAAACACGTGTTTTTATATTTGGACTATAGACACTGGAAGGAACTGATGGAAAGAACTGGCACTAGCTTTAAGATGAACCCTGAGAGCTTCACTCTGGAGAACATGTTCTCAATGGAGTTGCACAAACATGCAAATGTCATAGGTGACATTGTTACCTCTGCCGTGAAAGAGCTCAGTATTGAGAAGGCAAGCTGCAGTTTTAATACTTATCTCAAACTGGAGTTTGGAATTTGTCCTGTCAGTTTATCACCCATGAACATTATTTGTGTGTGTGCTTCCAGGGGGTGAAGGAGGTGGTGAACACCTGGGAAAACATGACGTTCAGTGTGCAGCCCTATTTTAAAGGCACTCAGGAGCGTGGTTATATTTTGGGTGCTGTGGATGAAATTCTGTGTAATGTGGACAACGATGCCATGAACTTACAGAGTATGGGAGGCAGCCGCTTTGTTGGACCCTTCCTCAGCACCATACAACAATGGGAAAAAGATCTCTCACTTATCAGTGAGACAGTAGAGGTCAGTGAGAGCAGTCAAATGTCCCTTCATCATAGCTGGTCAATAAAATCCCTACTGAAAAAACAAATACTTCTTGCACAGGTGTGGTTGCTGGTACAACGAAAGTGGATGTATCTGGAGAGCATATTTATTGGTGGAGACATTCGTTCACAGTTACCTGAGGAGGCTAAAAAGTTTGATAACATTAACAAAAAGTTTAAAGAGGTAAGATTTGCCATAACATTAGTTTGATCAAAGCAAACAACTCTTTAATTAAGACATTTTACAATAACATCTTTTTTCATTTTTTGTATAGATAATAAATGACACACTGAAGAACCCAAACATTAAGCGGTGTTGCCTGATTCCCAACCGGCTAACAGACCTGCAGGCTCTGAGTGATGGTCTAGAGAAGTGCCAGAAGAGTCTTAACGACTACCTGGACTCCAAGCGGAATGCCTTTCCTCGCTTCTTTTTCATTTCTGATGATGAACTGCTTAGTATTCTGGGAAGTAGTGACCCCTCCTGTGTGCAGGAACACATGATCAAGGTAACAGCCAGTATGGACAAACAAATAAGTTATTAGGAATGAGGAGAATCACTATTTATTGTATGTGCACTTTTGATCATTTGCTTTTTTTTTTGTTTGTTTGTTTGTTTCACCAGATGTATGACAACATAGCATCTCTGAGGTTTGATGTGGAAAGCAATGGACAGACAGTAGCTGGAGCTATGGTGTCTGCAGAGGGTGAAGTGATGGAGCTGAAGAAACCCATTCCAGTAGAGGGAAAAGTGGAAGGATGGATGACAGAGATATTACTGGAGATGAGGAGGACAAATAGATTCATCACCAAGGAAGCAATCTTTTACTACTGTGCAGACAGGAGCAGGTATATGTTCAGATAATACAACATGTACAACAATTTTACCATGTGTGCACATGAGGCAGTAAAGTTGTCATTCCCTTGTCTCCCAGGGTGGATTGGATGTTCCTGTACCAAGGCATGATGGTGCTGGCTGCAACTCAAGTGTGGTGGACCTGGGAGGTAGAGGATGTCTTTAAAAACGTGAAAAAAGGAGAGAAGCATGCACTGAAGAACTATGCTAAGAAAATGCATCAGCAGATCGATGAGCTGGTAACACGCATTACACAACCTATGAAGAAAAATGACAGACGAAAAATCAACACTGTGCTTACCATTGATGTCCATGCAAGAGACATTGTTGATAACTTTGTACTCAACAGGTAAATTAAACTTTGCCAGTTTTAAAATGTTATCAAATGTGACAGTACCACCTATGTTTGAAGGTGAGTTTGAATAATATAAACTTAATATAAAACTTTTTTTTATAGTATAATGGATGCAAGAGAGTTTGAGTGGGAAAGCCAACTAAGATTCTACTGGGTCAAAGAACATGATGACCTATTTGTGCGTCAGTGCAGTGCTTTGTTCTCATATGGATATGAGTACATGGGGTTGAATGGTCGATTGGTTATAACCCCACTGACAGATCGGATCTACCTCACCCTCACACAGGTTTGAGAAGCTTTGTATATTTTTAATTAGCAAACCAAATTAATGAAACTCTGAAACAGACATGTAAATTGTTCTGTCAGCTTGTTTTTAAAACAGGGTATCTGTGTATTTGTGAGGCAGGCCCTGTCCATGTACCTGGGTGGAGCGCCTGCTGGACCAGCTGGAACAGGCAAGACAGAGTCCACAAAAGATCTGGCCAAGGCTTTAGGCCTACTCTGTGTGGTCACAAACTGCGGTGAGGGTATGGACTACATGGTAAGAACCCCACACTGGAAGAGCTCGCAGCTAAATTCAAAGGATATTGAATTGTTTACATTTTAAATGACATTAAATCCATTACTCTATACTGTTTTTGGCCAAACGACAAATAAATATAAATCATAAAACAGATGTGTTTAAAAGTACATTGTTTGGCACTTCAATGCATATGTCACATGAGCTATGTGATATGTTCATGCACTTACTGTATGTACATGTGTTGGAAAGGTACACATTTTATTTGCCACTAGTTTTTATATTTTTTTCAAGAAACTCTTTCCTCTTTGTGTGCAGGCTGTGGGTAAGATTTTCTCTGGCCTTGCCCAGTGTGGAGCCTGGGGCTGCTTTGATGAATTCAATCGTATTGATGCTTCAGTGTTATCAGTTATCTCCTCCCAAATCCAGACTATCAGGAATGCTCTCATTCTGCACCTTAAAAGGTTTCATGTAAGTCTCTTGTAGTCTTGCAGAATCAGTAAGACAAGCCTCGACATTTTTCCAGATTTATAAAAATTCAAGGACACCTCACAAAGATTCAGTTTTTTGTTTAAATTGTTGGCTCCTTCTCACTATGTGCGTCAGTTTGAAGGGCAAGAGATCAGCTTGGATGATCGCATGGGGATTTTCATCACCATGAACCCAGGTTATGCTGGACGCACTGAGCTACCAGAATCTGTGAAGGCCCTCTTCAGGCCAGTGGTAGTCATTGTGCCTGATCTGCAGCAGATTTGTGAGATCATGCTCTTCTCCGAAGGCTTCCTAATGGCAAAGGTGAGGGATGCACACAAACCAAGAATTACATTACTACTATTCACTGAGGCACCTATCCTGAGCATGGAATAATGACCCATTAACTATATTACTATAATATACAGTATTTTTATTAATGTTTAATTTGGGAAAGGAGTGGGGTTTTTTTTATAATTGTTTTTTTATAATTTTTATAACTGTAACCAGCAAATTGGCTATATACACTTCAATTTATTATTTTATTTATTTATCTCCTCACTTTTGTTCAATTTAGGTTCTGGCTAAGAAGATGACAGTACTGTATAAGCTGGCTCGTGAGCAGCTGTCCAAGCAGTCTCATTATGACTTTGGTCTACGTGCTCTGAAGTCTGTCCTAGTGATGGCAGGAGAGCTGAAGAGAGGCTCACCAGAGCTCACTGAGGTAGAGACCAAAGACCATTTTTCATGTTTTAAGGCAGAACAGAAATCTTTTTCTTTTTGCTTAATATCAGTTTGGATATAAAGACACACTAGCTCTCTCTTGGGTATTGACCGAAGCTTGATTAGTGAAATGATGGAAATTTGTTTCAATTGCCAAATGCAAACTTTAAATGGCAATTATTGGCTCTCATTTCCATCTTTTCTTTCCACAGGATGTGGTTTTGATGCGTGCTCTCAGGGACATGAACCTGCCAAAGTTTGTGTTTGAGGATGTACCTCTGTTCCTTGGGTTGATCTCAGACTTGTTCCCTGGTCTGGACTGCCCTCGTGTTTGTTATCCCAATTTCAATGATGCTGTGGAGCAGATCCTGCAAAAGAACAAATATGTCATACTGCCTAACCAGGTGTCTCATTTGGGTCTTAGACCTGACTCTTTGAGATCAAAGCTTTCATGCACAACTTTGCAAAGATTTTGTTTCAGTATAGTTGATTTCATATACCTTATTTTTTATATTCCCTTTGGTTTCAGGTGGACAAAGTGGTGCAGATGTATGAGACAATGATGACCAGGCACACTACTATGGTTGTGGGCCCAACAGGTGGAGGGAAATCAGTTGTGATCAGTACATTGTGTCAAGCTCAGACAAAGTCAGTGTCAGTTTGAATCTCCTATGTTTACATCACCTTCCTGATGATTTGCGTGAACAATTTCAGCCTTTATTTTATCTCATCATCAGATTGGGACTGCAAACTAAAATGTATCCCCTAAACCCTAAAGCCATGAGTGTCACTGAACTTTATGGTGTTCTGGACCCTGACACTCGAGACTGGACTGACGGGATCTTGTCCAACATCTTCCGTGACATCAACAAGCCAACCGACAAACAAGAACGGAGGTCAAATATAACTCACACCGTAATTTATTCATCTATTCATGCAGAAAAGGAAAGAGTTTCTGTAAAATACTAGAAAAAACATGAGCTTTGACTTACAGGTACATTCTCTTTGATGGGGATGTGGATGCTCTGTGGGTGGAGAATATGAACTCGGTGATGGATGACAACAAACTCCTCACTTTAGCTAATGGTGAACGGATCCGTTTACAGAGTCACTGTGCCCTGCTGTTCGAGGTTTGTTTACATTTCAAAAATTGCTGTCGGCAGAAGAGCTTTCCCTACGTTGTACTGCAAAACAATTGTAAGTATACATCACCTTCACAGGTTGGAGACCTGCAATATGCTTCCCCTGCTACTGTTTCCCGATGTGGGATGGTTTTTGTTGACCCCAAAAACCTGCGATACACTCCTTACTGGCAAAGATGGGTGAACAATAGACCTGACACGGTAAAAGAAAACCATATACCTATATTCTTGTTTATTTTGATCATATTTGAACTCTGTCTTTTTTTCCAGGAACAGGAAGTACTCAACAAACTGTTTGAAAAATATGTGCACAGCTCTATTGACATGATTGTGGATGGCATAGTTGATGGCAGACAGAGCCAGAAACTGAGGACTGTTGTCCCTCAGACAGATCTGAACATGGTAGGGTAATCTCATGTCTTCATGTACTGTATATTCTGTCATGAATTTCATTAGGATTAGTAAAGTTCCATATTTAGACTCCCTGTATTAGGATTAATGCATGGGTTGGTGGTGTGTTCAGGTGACTCAGCTGTGCTTAATGCTGGATACGCTGCTTGAGAATGAGAGCAGCAGTTCTGAAGTCCTGGAATGTTACTTCCTGGAAGCTCTGTACTGCTCACTAGGGGCAACATTGCTGGAGAGCGGCAGGAGCAAGTTTGATGAATTCATCAAAAGGCTTTCCGGCTTAACCACAGTACATGATGAGGAAGCTCTGGCTGGACCTGGTGAGATCCCAGGTAAAAGAAAGAATGTGTACTTCGCATACATTATCAAGATTTTATTCTCTGCACAAATATGTACATATATGTTTTGACCATTTTTACAATTTTCTTTGTCCTAATATTGATAACAAACTGTCTGCATCTTTATAGGGTACCTCCCGAATCTGTATGATTTTCATTTTGATGGAACACATGAGAAGT
Source organism: Mastacembelus armatus (assembly GCF_900324485.2). NCBI lineage: Eukaryota > Metazoa > Chordata > Actinopteri > Synbranchiformes > Mastacembelidae > Mastacembelus > Mastacembelus armatus. Next base: position 13,037,974 of record NC_046641.1, read on the forward strand.
GGGTTCCCTGGAGTACCTTGGTCACTAAATATGTTCATAACCCAGAAATGAAGTTTGCTGATATTCTTGGTAAAGACCAATTCTGTAAAGTGGAGACAAATCAAGTATCCTACATACATATGGATTTAAACTTTCAGCCTCCTTTCTTCTTCCACTTTGATTCCCTCATTCTTTGCTTTAGTGCCAACTGTTGACACCACAAGAACCAGCTGGATCCTGGAACAGATGGTGAAGAGAAATAGACCAGTGCTTCTGGTTGGAGAGTCCGGCACATCTAAGACTGCCACCATTCAAAACTTCCTAACAAATCTTAATACAGATACAACAGTGAGTTTACCACCTTACCAAATCAGCTAACATTATGTCATTATGTTTTTTTAAATTTCTTCTATTTTGTTTTCAGATTACTCTGATCATTAACTTCTCATCCAGAACCACTTCAATGGATGTTCAGAGGACCCTGGAGGCCAGTGTGGAGAAGAGGACCAAAGACACCTATGGACCTACTATGGGAAAGAGACTGGTGGTCTTTATGGATGACATGAATATGCCAAAGGTACATGCTTCAAGCTGTGAATCCCATTTTTGCTCTGGTGAGCGACAGCATTTATCTGTCTGACATTATTTGAACATACTGTATGTTAAAATAGGTGGATAATTATGGCACACAGCAGCCTATCGCACTTCTAAAGCTGTTATTGGACAGAGGAGGTATATATGACAGAGGCAAGGAACTTAACTACAAACTTCTCAAGGACCTTGGCTTTATTGCTGCAATGGGAAAGGCTGGAGGTGGAAGGAACGAGGTGGATCCGCGCTTCATCTCGCTCTTCAGTGTCTTCAGCATCCCCTTCCCTTCAGTTGAGTCTCTCCACCTTATTTATGCTTCTATTATCAAAGGCCACACCAGAGTGAGTATCTTTCCCCCACATAAATCCCAGAATATCAGAATCTCAATCAGTTCTTTCACTGAGATGTAATAAACTTTATTAAATATTTTAGCCATTTGAAGATGCTATACAGAAGGTTTGTGATAAAGTCACCTTCTGCACACTGGAATTGTACAACAGCATCATCAAAGATATGCCACCCACTCCTTCCAAGTTCCACTACATTTTCAATCTGAGGGATCTGTCAAGAGTCTATAATGGACTGACTCTCACCAAACCTGACAGGTCTGCTCTAGCACATTCATGCGTTAAAAGATGAACAGTTAGAGATCTGGTTTTCTAATTATCTTTGGTTCCTTTCTAATAGCTTTTTGACTGTCACCCAATTTGTGCGTGTCTGGAGAAATGAATGCTTGAGAATCTTCCATGACAGACTCATTGGTGAAGCCGACAAAGCCTTGGTAAATAATTGTTAAAAACACTATTAGATATTTACTGAACATTCTTCTTTGTATTGACTTCAGGCAGAAATACAAGATGTGTAATTGTTCTTCTAAGTGAAATTACAAATGCAGAATCTGGTGCACACTTAACTATTTTAGTGTTTATGGACTTCTCAAATGTACCCATTGTGTGTTTTTGCACGCAGGTTCAAGGCCACATAAAGAACCTGATTGAAGAGCATTTCAAGTCAGACATGGAGGCAGTCATGAAGGACCCAATCCTTTATGGAGACTATAGGTCAGCCCTCAGTGAGACTGAACCCAGGGTATATAAGGACATACAGGACTATGATGCTTCAAAAGCCCTCTTTCAGGTATTTTCAAGTTATCAACTGTTATTAACTGGAATAGGTGGATTCAGCATAATAATTCAACACCAGTTTTTTTTACATTTAGTCACTGTCGATTCTGTGTTCACATATACTGAAAGACCACCTTATTTTCTAATTTGCAGGACCTTCTAGAGGAATACAATGAAAATAAGTCAAGGATGAACTTAGTATTGTTTGATGACGCTCTGGAACATCTGACCAGGGTGCACCGCATCATCCGCATTGATCGTGGCCATGCACTACTTGTCGGTGTGGGAGGCTCTGGCAAGCAGTCCCTCACCAAGCTTGCTGCCTTCAGTGCCGGCTGTGAGGTTGTAAAGACATGAGTGTGATGATAGACAGATGATTTTCAATGATAAAGAAATATCAATTGTACATTTTTAGGCTTAGACACACAATATATGCTACAGTTACATTTAAGACTTTTTATTGATATCAAAGTCAGCTAGAATTTTACCTTTTAGAGCTTAGTTTTGATTGTCTGAGTACAGTCTTGGCTTTAATAAGACTAAAGCTGCTAAAGGAGAAATAGAAAAGGGAAATAAGGTTAAACAAAAGATGTCTCCACTATCTAGTGGTGTAATCTGCTTTTCACAGGTGTTTGAGATAACACTAAGCAGAGGATACAGTGAGTCAAACTTCCGTGACGAACTGAAAACGCTGTATTTGAAGCTTGGCATAGAAAATAAGAAGATGGTATTCCTCTTTACTGATGCTCATGTTGTTGAGGAAGGATTTTTGGAACTCATTAACAACATGCTCACCTCAGGTTGGATATCATGCTAAGCTCCTGGCCTACACTACATTTGTCATACTTTTCTTTAGTACTCTGAACATGCTCTGTCTTTATAGGTATTGTTCCTGCATTGTTCCCTGATGATGAGAAGGAGTCAGTTCTCAACCAGCTTCGCGATGAGGCTCTTAAAATGGGTGCAGGTCCTTCTAAAGAGAGTGTGTGGCAGTACTTTGTCAACAAGAGTGCCAACAATCTACATATTGTTTTAGGCATGTCTCCAGTGGGCGACACCTTGAGGACACGCTGCAGAAACTTTCCAGGTGAAATGCAGTGTCAGGCTTCTTTGGATTTTAATATAATAAATGATTTATTTTGCTAACAGTGCGAACTTTGCTTTCAGGACTGATGAACAACACTGTGATAGACTGGTTCTTGCCATGGCCTCCACAGGCATTACTTGCAGTGGCTCAGTCTTTCCTTGGTGTGTAATTACACACACACATATTTTTTTAATCTTTCTTTTAAGTGTTTTATGGTAAAGTTTGTTTTCACGTGGCCACTCCAGGCTGTTTTTCTATATTTAGTTGAGGTGAAACCTGGGGCAGGAATATTATCCCTATATCTATATCATTTTTTGTCGTTATTTACAAAGCTATATTTGAATTTTTTCTTTCTACAGAGGAAAATCCAATGATTCCTGAGACGCAATCCGAACAAGTGATAGCTCATATATGCATGGTCCACACCTCGGTGGGGGACTACAGCAAGCTATTCCAGCAGAAACTGAGACGTAGTAACTTTGTTACTCCAAAAAACTACTTAGATTTCATTAACACCTATTCTCACCTCTTGGAGGAAAAGGATCAATATATCCTAGGTGAGAAGATGAAGATAGAAGATAAATTTGATAGGGCTAGACTGGTGGCACACGTACCTCTATGCTGCACATTGCCATGATTTGTTTTAGTTAACTTCTTCTTTCCTGTCTTAGCTCAGTGCAAGCGTCTAGAGGGAGGTTTAGATAAACTGAAGGAGGCCAGTGAACAGCTGGCTGAGTTGAATGTCAAGCTAGCAGAGCAAAAGGTGGTCCTTGCTGAAAAGTCCACAGCTTGTGAAGCCCTGCTGGATGAGATTGTTGCAAACACAACTGTAGGTCAGTGAATACCTGCAGCTTTTAAATCAGGGTTATAATACACACAGCATACTAGGTTTCGTTTTGGAAATCCAAAACGAAACCTAGCCATTTATCAAAAACTTTCCTTCTAGCTGAGGAGAAAAAGGCCCTGGCAGAAGACAAAGCCAAAGAGATTGAAGAGCAGAATGAAGTGATCGCTGTTGAGAAGAAAGAAGCTGAAAGTTCCTTGGCTGAGGCTCTGCCAGCATTAGAGGCAGCTCGCAATGCTCTTCAGGACTTGGAAAAATCTGATGTCACTGAGATCCGGTAAACTTTCCTTAGGGTTTTTCATTCTACTGTTGGAAAAGCTAGCGATGATAGTCAATTTCATTACAATGAATGGATAAACAATGACGTCTGTAATGCAGACACCCATGGTAAACCTGCAAAGAAAACAGATGATAAGGATTTAAGGATGTAAAATACATGACAAAAAAGGAAACTCATGCCATCTGTTAATCTTTCCTCTCCCTGTTCGCCCTTTTCTGCCGCTCCATTGTGCAGATCCTTTGCCAAGCCACCCAAACAGGTGCAGGTGGTTTGTGAGTGCATTTTGGTGCTGCGGGGCTACAAGGAGATCAGTTGGCAGTCAGCTAAGGCGATGATGTCAGAGGCTAACTTCCTACGCTCTCTGATGGAAATGGACTGTGATTCCATTCATAACAACCAGGTCAGGACTGTCAGAGGTAAGTTAGCTTTATGACCAATAGAGACCGACCATAAAATCATTAATAGTAATACCCATATGGTAAATATAGTGGCATTATTCCCTGGCTAGGCTTTCTAAAGAACCTCCAAACGAGCTTTGAGGAGATGCAAGCCATCAGTAAAGCTGGCTCTGGAATGCTCAAGTTTGTTGAGGCTGTCATGGGTTATTGTGATGTTTCCAGGGACATAAAACCCAAAAGAGAGAAGGTAATGTAAAGTTTGTAAATGTTATTAGATCATGTTCTGTAAGAAGGAACTCCAATTAATACTTCCAGTTTCTTTTTTAGGTGGCACGCCTAGAGAAGAACTACTTTCAGAGTAAGCGTGAGCTGGAACACATTCAGAATGAGCTAAGTAATATCCAGAAAGAGTTGCAGGCTCTTAGAGAGAAGTATGAAGCTGCTATTGAGGAGAAACGTATGCTCCAGGAAGAGGCTGAGCTCATGGAGAGGAGGCTGATAGCTGCTGACAAACTCATCTCAGGCCTGAGCTCTGAGAATGAACGGTGAGGATCTAGAAGTCACACCACTTGCAACCTTATGCCTGGCCTATTAGCCCTGCTAATCCTTGCATAATTTTTCCTTTTCAGTCTCATTTTCTTCATACCGTTTTGCTTCCACGTGTCTTTCTCACTACTCACTCTTTTCAACTATATACACTCAGGTGGACACAAGATTTGGAGGAGTTGAAGCAGCGACGTGTGCGTCTCCTGGGTGACTGTCTGATATCTGCTGCTTTCCTGAGCTATGAAGGGGCTTTCAGCTGGGACTTCAGGAATGAAATGGTATATGAACTATGGGTTAAGGATGTGCAAGAAAGAGGCATCCCCTTAAGCACACCATTCAAATTGGAGAACCTGCTTACTGATGAAGTAGAAATCAGCAGGTGAGAAGGAGTGCGCGCTTAGGACACTTAAAACAATAGACAATATGCAATATGAATTTGTATTAGCAAAACTGACTTAGTGTTGTGGGAGCAGGACATGTGCTTGGATTTATGTTTATTTTGGCTGCACCATGAAAAATAAACAATGTCTAATAAAACCTGTATGATATGATAGATGGGGCTCAGAGGGCTTGCCTCCAGATGAGCTGTCGGTGCAGAATGGAATCCTCACAACCAGAGGGAGCCGATTTCCCATGTGTATTGACCCTCAACAGCAAGCCCTCAACTGGATTAAGAAAAAGGAAGAAAATAATAACCTCAAGGTACAAAATGCTCGTACAAATTAAATTGCACTAGAGTCACAATGTCGGGTCCTGACGGTGTGATCATCCCTTTTTCCCCAGATCTCATCTTTCAATGATCCAGACTTCCTGAAGCAGCTAGAGATGGCCATCAAATATGGCTTCCCATTCCTTTTCCAAGATGTTGATGAGTACATCGACCCTGTGATTGATAATGTCTTGGCCAAGAATGTAAAAGGGGCAGAGGGCAGACAGGTCCTCATGCTGGGTGACAAAGAGGTGGATTATGATCCCAACTTTAAACTGTATCTCAACACTAAACTGGCTAACCCAAAATATTCCCCATCAGTGTTTGGAAAAGCCATGGTTATTAACTATACTGGTAAGATTTTTTCAATTGGCAACCATAGTTTTTGTAATATTTGAATATCCTTTGTCTGTCTGTTCAATTATTGTATCTATGTTACGTGTAGTGACCCTTAAGGGTCTGGAGGACCAGCTTCTGAGTGTCATAATGGGCTTTGAGAAAAAGGACCTGGAGGAGCAGCGTGAACACTTGATCCAAGAGACGAGTAACAATAAGAAGCTGCTGAAAAACCTCGGGGACTCCCTGCTTAGAGAGCTGACAATGTCTACGGGCAACATGTTGGATAACACAGAGCTGGTTCACACACTGGAGGAAACAAAGTCAAAAGCCACTGAGGTCAGTGTGGCCGCAGCAAGCATCAGTGATCTCATGGAAGAACTCATTGAAGTCATTAACACTAAATTTTCTTTGTGTGGTGATTTGATCATCAGGTGTTTGAGAAACTGAAGTTGGCAGAGAAGACATCCATGGACATTGATAAACTCAGAGACGGCTACCGACCTGCCGCCAAGCGAGGTGCTATTCTGTTCTTCGCACTGACAGAAATGGCTCTGGTGAACAGCATGTACCAGTACTCTCTTGCCTCCTACCTGGAAGTGTTTGACTTTTCACTGCACAAATCTCTGCCTGACGCAGTCCTGTCCCAAAGACTTAAGAACATCATGAACACTCTGACATACAGTGTTTATAACTATGGCTGCACAGGTACAATTCTTAACCTTGAATGATTGAATGGCTGGAAAAAAGCCATAGTGTTTTGTGATAACGTTGTACTGAACTCATGTCCCTAGGTTTGTTTGAGAGACACAAGCTGCTCTATTCTTTTAACATGACTGTCAAGATTGAGCAGGAAAAAGGGAGGGTGCCTCAGGAGGAGTTGGAGTTCTTTATCAAGGGTGAGATATTCAGAAAAGTTGGACAATTACAATGATGACAGATTCACAAATGTGTTCTCATACAATGTTCAAAGCTAACTGTCATTTTTGTACACCTCATATGTAAAGGTAATCTATCATTGGAAAAGAGCAAGTGCAAAAAACCTTGTGACTGGCTTTCTGATCAGGGTTGGGAAGACATAATGAAACTTGCAGAGCTCTTTCCTGATCAGTTTGGCTCTCTGCCTGATGATGTGGAGAAAAATTCCGCTGATTGGAAGTCTGTAAGTGACCACAGTGATAGGAATCACTAAATGCATTTTCCTTAAGTGGTTCAGAATTGAACCCTTTGTTTTTCTCCTCAGTGGTATGACCTAGATGGACCAGAACAGGTTCCATTTCCCATGAAATATAAGGATAACCTGTCAGCCTTTCAGAAGCTGCTGTTGCTGCGCTGTTTCCGTGTTGATAGAGTCTACAGAGCTGTGACTGACTATGTCACTGTCACCATGGGCGAGAAGTGAGATATATATGTGTACACTGTCAGAGTACTGCATATACATTGTGTTATGGTGTAGGCTGACTTAACACAATTGAGTGACAGATAGATAGAAGTATGTAAACACCTGATTTTCCACATTTCCTCTTATTTCTGCTCAGATATGTACAGCCCCCTGTCATCAGCATTGATGCAATCTACGAACAGAGCACACCTTCCTCCCCCATTGTCTTCATCCTGAGCCCCGGCTCTGATCCTGCCAGCGACATCATGAAACTGGCAGAGAGGTCAGGTTTTGGCGGCAACAAGTTCAAGTTTCTTGCTATGGGCCAGGGCCAAGAGAAGGTATGAAAGACTGCTGTTCCATATTGTAGTTATAAAGCTTTGAGTGCGGTCAAGTGACATGAATAGAGGGGTTACTAAGTAGCTACACTAAAACACACTCAGGAAAGAAGCTGAAGGTAATTATCTTGGGTACCTGTGATAAAGGTGGCACTGCAGTTGCTGGAGATGGCTGTTTCCTGGGGTCATTGGTTGATGCTACAGAACTGCCACCTACTGGTGAACTGGCTGAAGGAACTGGAGAAGTCCTTAGAGAGGATCACCAAGCCCAACCCCAAGTTCCGCCTATGGATCACCACCAACCCCATCAAGGATTTCCCTATTGGCATACTACAGAAGTCTCTAAAGGTGAAACTTATGTTCTCTTTAGCAGTACTTTCTTTAAATTGTTCAGACATGGCAGAGTAAACTTTCTAAGATTCTGGGATTCTGTAGCGGGCACTAAGATTTCAAGAAATAGGTTCTGTTTTTGAAAGTTTTTAATCAATTCACTGGAAATTTGACGTTGTGCGTTTCCAATACAGCAAGGTGATAGATTTTTTTTTTTTTTTTTTTTGTGGAAATCGTACATACCAGTGGCAGACGAAACAGTTACATTTTTGATATTTCTTTATTTCATTATTAAGAAAAGGAGTAGTTGGAAGAGAAATATTAGCCCATATTGCTTAAGACTGCTGTTTTGATGGGAAAATAGTAATAACAGTAGTTTTTAGTAATATTGAAATTGCGTGTTTTTAATATTCTATGCAGGTAGTGACGGAGCCTCCCAATGGTCTCAAGCTCAACATGAGAGCCACGTACTCCAAAATCTCCTATGAGACCTTGACTGCATGCCCACATCCAGCCTTTCGCAGTTTGGTCTATGTACTGGTCTTTTTCCATGCTGTGGTGCAAGAGAGACGCAAATATGGCAAGATTGGCTGGAACGTCTCCTATGACTTTAATGAGTCTGACTTCTTTGTAAGTTATTTATATTACTTTGGAAGTAATTGATCTTGTTACATTTTTAGTCTCCAAGTGGTTAGGTCTCACTTTTCCACAGGTGTGTATGGAGGTCCTGAACACCTACTTGACCAAAGCCCACAACCAGGGTGACAGCAATATTCCATGGGGAACCCTTAAATACCTTATTGGGGAGGTCAGTCTAAATATACTGTGTGTATCTTGTTTGCAAGCTGGTGCTCTATGCTGTTCAACAGGTATGTCATGTTTTATAGGTGATGTATGGTGGGCGAGTCATAGACAGCTTTGATCGCAGGATTCTGACTGTCTACATGGATGAGTACCTTGGAGACTTCCTCTTCTACACTTTTCGGCACTTCCACTTCTTCATCAACAACGATGTAGACTACAAGATTCCTCCTTATGGGCCCAAGAAAATATACATTGGTCAGTGATTGGAATTCTGCTACTTTAAGAACATTTTCATTTGCTGTCATCGCTTACTATTCTACCATGTTATGTGTTTCAGATGAGATTGAGAGCCTGCCACTGGCAAACACACCAGAGGTGATGGGTCTCCATTCTAATGCAGAGATAGGATATTACACACAGGCAGCTAAAGACATGTGGATTCACCTAATAGACCTGCAGCCCCAGACAGGTGTGATTTGTTTTGGCTTCGTCCATATTGCCTCTAAATTTCAAAAGAAGAACTTCTTCCATTGCTTTCACATTGAGTTCTGAGCGTCAGTGGAAATGATATTTGTGTTTTTTCAGAAGTGCTGCCAAGTGCATCATTTACTGTGGCCTTTATGCATTCTCTTATTCCTCAGGTGAATCTGGGGGGAACAATAATAGGGACGAATACATCAGCCAGGTGGCCCAGGACATTCAAAACAAGCTGCCCAAGCGCTTTGATATGGATGTGATTCGTAAAAAGTTTGGCACAGAGATTTCTCCAACCTCAGTGGTGCTCCTCCAAGAACTAGAGCGCTTCAACAAACTAGTGGTCCGTATGCAGCGCTCTCTGGCTGAGCTGCAAAGGGTGAGGAGTAGGGCCAGAGGACAGCGAGATACTGGGGAACCAGACAGGTGTTTTAAACAGCTTAACATTTGTTCTGACTCTCTTGTGTCTCCTAGGCCCTGGCTGGTGAGGTGGGTATGAGCAGTGAGTTGGATGAGGTCGCTCGGGCCCTTTTTAATGGTTACATCCCTGCCATTTGGAAAAAGTTGGCACCTGACACTCTTAAGTCGCTCGGCAACTGGATGATCCATTTCAAGAGGCGTTATGAACAGTACAGCGCCTGGGTGAGGATGGACACACGCTACCACAGATGAGGCTATTTTGTGTAGCCTTCTGCAATATTCTGGCATTACTCAACAGAGAACAAACATGTCAAGAATATATTTTTATGTCTGATTTAGCTGGGTCTCTTGTGTCCACCAGGTGGATGGGGGAGAGCCAAAGGTTATGTGGCTATCAGGACTCCATATTCCTGAGTCCTACCTGACTGCCCTGGTCCAAGCCGCATGCAGAAAAAATGGTTGGCCTCTGGACCTTTCCACATTGTACACACAGGTGACCCAGTACCGCAGCGACGATGAAGTCAGTGACAGACCTGGACAGGGTAATGAGGAGTCTCACTATAATACTATAATTAACACATTGTTAATTGTAGAGATTAATGTTTTATACCTGCAGGCTGCTTTGTGTCCGGTCTGTATCTGGAGGGAGCAGACTGGGACATGGAGAAGGGCTGCCTAGTGAAGAGTAAACCAAAAGTTCTTGTTGTGGAATTACCCATTCTCAAAGTCATCCCCATAGAGGCACACCGCCTCAGGTTACAGGTGGGAACCACAGGCTTCCATACATTACATTAGCTCTCTATTGTGATGGTTTTCCTAAGTCCTGTGCTTTGTACTGCAGAACATGCTGCGGACACCAGTGTACACCACGTCCTTGCGGAGGAATGCTATGAGTGTGGGGTTGGTGTTTGAGGCAGACCTGTTCACCACCATGCACTTCAACCACTGGGTGCTTCAGGGAGTCTGCTTATGCCTCAATGCTGACTAAGGGCAGTCCTTCCTTCAAATATGTATTGTTAGAGTCATTAGGATTTTTTTTTTTTTTTTCCATTTATTAGCTTTCACTTTTTTGTCACTAGATGGCACCACACAACAGTCCTGAGCTCTTCACTGTGGACAGTAGCTCCAGGGATTTCTCTTTGGAATTGCTGTGGCCCAAAGTGCCATGTGGCTACAGGGGGTCAGGATCTTTCAGGGCTAAGAGTTAACTATTCTCTAGTAATGAATAAATGTTTTTAATTCATGTTTCAACGTTCTCTTTCTTAAACACAATATTTCAGACTTCTGTTCATCCTTAAAGACGACAGTAGATGCTGAATATTTCTGCTGAAGTGGTCAAGGAAACATAAGCTGCTGTGTACAGTGGAAAATGTAACACTGACCGAAGGCTGCTAAAGTTTTCCACTTTACCCCAGTAGCTTTTATGCAGTGTAGGTAGCAGCATGTGCTTCATTGTAAGTCTGAACAAACAGATCCAGCGCTGCACCGAGTAATCGGGGCTGCTGAGGTCAGCGTACTAAAGCAGGTGAAGTTTACTCTAAAAGTCGAACAGCCCTGGAGGATTTGGCAGCTGGTGAAGCGGTGAGGTCACAGAAATAAAAACTGCAACAGTTCTGAGCTTTTCCACGTGCAACATAGATCATGTAGCTGTTAGAGTGCAGCTTTAATCAGGGATGTGCTGGTTAGACTAAACTGTGATCTACAAACACATATCTTCATACCACAAGAAATCATCCCATAAAAATATGTGCTAGTTTCTTTAAAAGTTCCTCCCCTCATATGAGATCACTGTCATGCTCCTCATTGCTGAATTGTGCTGCCTACAGTAAAACGGTCCCTTTTCAATGGCAGAGAGCAAAGGTTAGACAGGCTCACTCTCAGCTTTAACAGCTCTTATATAGAGAATCAAACCTGTTTGTCACCAAACACAGAAGGGGAGAAATTGTGTCCTGTTGAAAAAAAGAAAAGAATAGGATACCATTTAATAAACTTACACTTCATATAAACCACTAAATCTATTCTAAATACACAGGTAGTGCAGCTTTTCTCTGCACAGGAAAAGAAGGAAATAGTGGAAGCAGGACAGTAACTGCTCAAGCAATGAGACATAAGAAAAAAATCCCCTGAATAAAACCAACTCTCTCTCTGTCTCTCTCTCTCTCTCTCAGAGGTCAAAATTATTTTCAGCTGCTTGTGACTGGAGGGATTTACATTAACCCAAAACTGCTCCAGTTCCTGCTTTGCAACATTGCCTGTGCTGAGTGGCCTCATAAAATGCCAATGGTGTCCTGAAACAAAAAAACAAAAAAACTCTGACACATCATTTTCCAACCTTCCCCAACCCACCAATCCCAAACAGTTTCCGTCTGTTGTGATTGAGAGCAGGTGGACTCACTTAACTTCCATGCACTGTGCTTTCTCCCTGCAGTCTGGGATGGAGTGGGAGTGATTAGTGCTCGACTAAATATCTGCCTGTGAGTGTTAACACTATCCCTCATTAGCTGAGAACTTCACCTAAACTACAATATACTAGGCAGCTGTAGAAGCTCTGCAGTTTTTTTTTTTTTTTTTTTCTGCAGCTGGTGAAATGCAGCTCAGCCCTCCACCCCCACCGGGACCTGGGAGGTGTAGTCACCCCAGCCACAGATATACATCTTGGGCCCCGGTTTTCTGTTGCAGTGCCAGGTGTTTAGTTTGGAGCAGGACCGCAGCCCTGTGGTTATTCTGGCTGCCTGCACTGTAAACATACATGGGCAGAGGGAGGCCACTGACTGACAGACTGCCAGAGGGGCCGCACTGTGACTGACTGACAGACAGACAGAGCTTAGTGTCAGTGCTGATGAAGCCTATTTAACAATATGCTGATAAAGCACATGTCATAAGTTTTTGAATATAATACACAGGTAAATATCTGATGTTAACACACTGATGTATCTTATTCTATGAGGCTTTTTAATATAGACAAATAGATCATATGTATGTTTGGTGGTAACAATACTCTTTTGGGGGGGTTTAATACATTACTTTTAAAAACTCATGTGGGTCAGAACTTTGTCATAATTTGTTTTATATTCCCATGTGTTCAACAAAAAAACACAATTACTCATCTCCGGCACAGCTCCAGAGAATTCAGAGGAGCCCCGGAGGAGGAGGAGGAGGAGGAGGAGGAGGAGGAGGAGGAGAAGAAGAAGAAGCAGAAGTCCATAATTCATTTAGAACAAACACTGTGCGTAATGTGCCTTTCCCCTGAGCGCGCATCGTTCTCTGTGAGGGGTTGAGAGGCAGGATTAAAAAAAAAAAAAAAAAGACCCAGCAGGCTGTGCGTTAAAAAGACCCGAGGAGACTATAAAACTGGTCTCATGCCCGCTGCCGTGAAGGCTCCGCTGGATGTCCGGACAAGGAGACGGAGGCAGGCAGAGCAGATAGAGAAAGAAAGGAGGACAACGCGCACACACACTTTTTTAAAAAACAGTTCTCTCTCTCTCTCGCGCGCGCGCGCTCCGTGTTCAAGGTTTATTTTCCAATGCCGGGTCCTTGTCATAGATAAGAGACAGATAATCAGGGGTGTCTGCGCTTCAGTTAGGATTATAAGGAGGATTGTTTCGCTCGTCTACGGACGTGCATGTGCGTTACTTCAGTAAATGAGACGTGCGTCTGCTCCAGCCGACCCGGTGCTGTTTGACACATTTGTCCCTCGAGCTGGATTCACTAAGCGCTCTGTTTTCTCACCGGGGGAAGTCGGGCTCATTAAAAGTTTTCTGGCCGTACTTTTGATGCCAAGGAAATGGGACCGCGCCAACGGGAGAGCGTGTCCGCGCTTTGCAGAAAAAGTTTGCTTTGGACTGTGCTGATCCTCTGGCTGACCGCGTTTGTTGACGGGACCTGGAAGACGGGGCTTTACAAAACCTACTCAGCCGGGACGCAGCTGAGCAGAGACCAGATAGCAGCCTCTTACACCTCAGTCTATCAGAAAAGGTAAGAAACCTCATACTAATCCTTTTACTGCCACACTGAGATCTGCGTGTTAAAGTCATGTCATATGCACATAACCTTTGTTTTGCCTCTATAATTATTTTTAACCTTATAATGCCACTTTTTAAAAAACCTCCTCTTGTGGCTGCATGATTCTGCAGAGCTACTCCCACCTCTATCCATCTACCAGCTCTTATTGTCTTCCTGGCAGTCTGTTTCCTTTTTCCTGTGCTGGCAGCTCACTGTGCTCTACTGACTCCCATCCTCCCTGTTGTCCCAGTTCACCCAGCTCCTCTCTGGGTGGCTCCTGACAGCACCTCCACTGTGTCTGAGGTGTGTGTGGTGTGAGCTTCATCCCTGCAGCTGCAGCAGCAGCAGAAACATCTGCCCCTTCTCAGCTGTCAGAGCGCTGGTCAACAGCACCATAGATCGGTCCACATTAACCCAGCTCCAGTATGTGTATCCAGGGGTGATGATAGGGTGCATCTTGAAAAGTGCATGCAGTGAAAAGGAGGAAGGGATGGTCTCATAAAATGATTCATCCTCCAGTGAGGTGTTGATGAGGGTGTTTCTGATGGAAACTCACCCGACTGAACACACATGGTAGGAGCGTTAAACAGCTCTGCCTCCCTCCTGGACAGGCCCAGTGTTTAGCTCGGACACAAGCCAGGGCTTAATGAGGAGAGGACGTTTCCTGTCATGCAAATATTTATTCTGTCAGATTGTATGTGTGTGCAGATTATGGTGTGTGTGTGTGTGTGTGTGTGTGTGTGTGTGTGTTGGCTGAACATGCTGGAGGCTGAAAACCTAATTTCTCTGATCAGGTCTTCTGGGTGTGTCCAGGTGGTTTGCAGTGTTCCCTGTCAGGCTGCAGTGGCTCACCTCTCAGCTCTCACCCCCCCCCCCCCCCCCCCCCCCCCCCCCACCCCCCCCACCCCCCCACCCACCCCCACACACACACACACACGGCCTGAGGTTTCGCTGACAGGTTTAGTAAACAAAAGCAGCTGGGACTTCACTGCATCTGGTTTTGAGACGGAGATGAGTTCACAATCGGTCTGTAAGTGGCAGTGGAGGAATGGATGGAGAGATGGAGAGGGAGCTGCTGTTGGTGAGAGGCAGAGAGGTCAGCGGGTTGGACGTGACACCAGAGGAGCTGAAAGTCTCAGTCCACCTGCTGTCTGGCCTGATCTGTAAAAGCTGCAGTTTATAGTGTGTCACCAAAGACAAACAGTGGCAGTGGGATTTCTGAGTGCTGAGGGCTTTCTCTTGGCAACTTGACATTCACTGACAGAACCTTAACTTGTTGTTAGAGCTCAGGTGCTTCAGATGAAATAAATATTAACTTTAGCCGACTGGGAAAGACTCTGTCCCAGGAAAACCTCCCGATTCCAGCCCTACCTTCACACAGTGATTACCCAAATCAAAGGGGATTAACAGCTTGTGGGTAATTTCTCAACTGGTGCGATTGCTCTGTGGAGGAGCTGATAAAGTGTTCATTCACCCTTGTCGTTCTTAAGGACTCTGTGAGGTCAGTGCAAGGAGGTAGACGCTTCTTTATTTCTCATCTCGCCCACCTCTTTATCCTCTCCCCGAGGACTTGTCATGGTCTGACAGGCTGTCTGAGCCCTCTGGCCTCCTTCATTCCCCACACATCTTAACCACGTCCAAGTTTTCTTTAAGCATGGGATTTGAGATGACAGAGATTCCAGCAGGCTGAGCCCTGTCTGGCTTAAAGCAGAATGACCATTTAAATAACTTCAAACAATGTATGTGCTCAATGAAAGATTTGGTGGACACCAACAGCAGCCCGTGGATGACAGATCTCAGAAGTCATCTGCTATTCTGATTATTACCATCTAAGCAAAAAGTTGCTGCTTTTCTTTGCTTTATATCACTGGGACTATATTACAGCATCTTTGGTTATGATGGTGCATTCAGGCTTTTTAGTTCAAGCCTCAAATGCTCAAAGATGCACGAACCCGTTACACACAGAGACACGCTCAAAGCTCACAGGTGTCCAGGCCTGAAAGCTCATGACTGATGAAGACAAATTAGAGTTTTCTTTGTTCCTTCAAGGCTCCTGCGAAATGAATCACTTAGCCCTGACCTTCAAGGCCTGTCTGTGCAGCTTTTTATCCTCATCACTGTCCTGTGCACATCGAAAACACTGCACAGAACCAGTCTGCTTCATTTTTAGTTTTATTACAGCCCAATTTAAGCTATTGTCTCATAAACTACTATGGTTCTTTCTGTTTTCATGAAAGCTGCAGATTATAAATCCAGCAATGCTGCATGTTGTGTCCTTCTTCCTTCATTAATCTCACTGACTGTACACTCTCTTTCTGTGTTTGCCTTTTGTTGCTGCACTGCATTTATCTTACGCCTCTTCTACGTCCCGTGGGAACAATAGTGCTTCATAAATGTGTTTCCTTCCACCTCCCTGTCCCCATCGGAAGCTCCTTTGTCTGACCCTTCTGATGAAAAGATGACCTTCTCCTCTCCGCTGCTCTCCACTCCTCTCCTCTCCTCTCCTCTCCTCTCCTCTCCTCTCCTCTCCTCTCCTCTCCTCTCCTCTCCTCTCCTCTCCTTCTCTCTCTTAACTTGTCCTCTCCTTCTCTCTCCTCTCCTCTCCTCTGCTCCTCTTCTTACTTCTCCTCTCCTCCTTCTATCTCCTCTCCTTCTCTCTCCTCTCATCTCCTCTGCTCCTCTCTTCTTACTTCTCCTCTCCCCTCCTCTTATTTCCTCTCCTTCTCGCTCCTCTCCTCTTATCTCCTCTCCTTCTCTCTCCTCTCCTCTCATCTCATCTCTTCTCCTCTCATCTCCTCTGCTTCTCTCTTATTACTTCTCCTCTCCTCTCCTTTCCTCCTCTCTCCTAACTTCTCTCCTCTCCTCTGGCTATTTGTCTTTTGTCCTTTGTTCTCCCTAAGTATTTTTCCCACCGACAGAAATTTAGAGAAATTCCTTTAGATTTCTCTCCATGCTGAATTTCAAACATGTTCAGGCCTCCTCCTCCCATAGCACATGAATGGATAGGTGGATGGAAAGGGAATTATTGAGACTTTTTTTCACCAGTCTCACCAGTGTTTTGCCCTCATCAATCCTCTTGTCAGTTCACACGGCCCAACTCCCACTTTCTTCCTCCCCACGCAGTCTGCTGCTGAAACTGCACTACCTCAGAAGTGCGATCATGAAAGATGCAGGCTGCTCAGAGAAACGAGGGCACACACACTGACTGGAATACAGTCTAGAAGCTTTTTTGACAAGTTCATGAGCTCTCACAGCATTTGCATTCATTTAAGGTTCAGCACTTTTTTTTTTTGTTTCCTTCCAATGTTTTACTGTCTTGGCATCTGTAGCACTGAGGAACAGATGGGCCAAAGCTCTGATTTTCCGTCCTTTTAAAATTGTGGATTTCTTTCTTAACTGTTGGCTGTGTGTGACTGGGAGAGATGGTCGATGATTTATTTAGCTTGGGCTCAGCATTCAGCGTGTGCCATGTGTGCTTAGAGACTTGATACTCACTGTGGGCCTGCTTGGTGCTTTTGCCAGTGAAACAGCATGATGCTGGTGGGTTTCACACTTCATAACACAAGGGCCTCTCCACTAAGAGGAAGGTGTTGACTAAGAAGTATTTTAGGGTGAAAGAGTGAGTGCATCAAGCACCTGTGCCTCTTCATGGATAAAGCCAGACAAAATTCAGTGGACCACTGTGGTGTAGTTCTGAGTAACAAAATAAGGAAAGTTATTCAGTCCAGGGTTTTTAAGTGAGACAGATTTTTAATCTTTAGTCATTTATGTCCCAGTGGGGACGATAACGTGACCTGTACTCAGTTATCGAAGGAGTAGATCTTCATACCTCTATTATTTTTTTGTTTGTTTTTTTTTTTCCCTTGTGCTTGAGTGTTGTGGGAGTCAACACAGATGATGTAGGTAGCTGAGGTATTGGTTGTCGTACCGGAAACTGTAAACTCTGTTACACCAACTGGTTTTGCTATTGAATTCGTTAAAACAGCCGGTGGCATTTCCTCATTGGTAATTGCATAAGTGCAGTGCAAAAAGCGAAGGGGTAGACCATAAAAACCCACCCTCACTTCCTTCCTCGTACCTCCCTCCTGGGGACATCTCTTACATGTTCCCAGGTGAACTCTCTTCTCAGCCTGGGAAACCCAGATGTGCTTCTGGTGGGTGTGGAGGATAAGTACCAGGGAGGAGTCAGGGTTTTACTCCCCCTTTTTTTACCTCCAGCTCTACCTGACCACAGCTCTGTCAGTGTCTGAAAGTTTCCACTCATGATTAGAGCAATTTCTTGTGGACAAGGGAAAGCAATCATGGGGTAATCATATAGATCCATGTTCATTTTGTCGACTTATGGCTGAGGGATATATATACATGAAGGGTGGGCCTGTATTAGATGAATTTCCTACTCACTTTACTTAAGAAGTATATGATTAATTCAAACTGTATCCAGCTCATTTTACTTTTTACTGCTTCCTGGATTATGTTATCTTGATTCAAGGTGTTTTATTTGTAACTTAATCTAACAAAGTCGCTTTCTAATGCAGCAAAAACACGCTTAAAAAATGCTATTGTTCCATAGGCTAAATGATTATTAGATTATTAAATGATTCTACTTTCAGTAGAAAAATAATAATAAATGATGAGAAGCAAAACACAGCAGAGGCCTAGTTATATCAAAAAGAAATACCTTTGAATACTGCGTCTCTCAGAGGTGCCCCCTCTCGCTGGCTCGGGTCTGTGTGTGTGGCCACCACAACATGTGGGGATTGTTAATGGGAGCTGGTTCAAGGCTGTTTTGCATCCTCTGCCTTTGGCAGTTTCCTTTAGTGTAAACGCTCACACACACAAACATATGGTCTCCCGTATTGACAAACACACTTTGGTGGATACACCCTCCCACTGTTACAGACACATTGGCAGTGGAACACACAAAGTGCAGTTTTGGGCAGTGAGCCACACAGTCTCCTTTGTGGTTTCAACGTAGAGCCCCCTTCCCATACATCTTTTCCCTGTGTAAACACAGGCTATGGTAATGGTTTTCATTGTTTCTCCTCCAGCTATTGCCATATGAAGGTAATCAGTGTATTTGTAGTCTTCATCGTTAATAAAACAATTGTAACATATGGTAGCTCAGGCAGCCATGTGTTTCCCATGTATCAAGGCCAAGGTGCCCCCCTTCAGTGTTTTCCTGATTTGATAAGTAAAGGGATGAGACGAAACCCACATCAACTCTAAACTTTTCTCTTGAACATTTCTGTGTGCTCCTGTGTGACCAGGCCCAGATATCTACTCCTGCCCGTCCTGAAAAAGAATTGAGCTCTTTGTGAGGATTAAATCACTGGTCTCCTCACTTCACTCAATCTTTAATTAATTTTTAGACTTGTGGTGGCACCAAGTGTGATATCGAGACCATTCGCAGTGATAAATTGTGATTTTTGCTCAGACATTTAACCTCTGACATCTACACAAGCTTTTTCCCCTTGCAGGTAATTTTCCTAATGGCCTCAGTGACTTGTCATATTGTTTCGCGAAGCCTAGCAGGAAAGGGGGCCAGCATTAAGCCACACTGTCAAACTCTAATCTTCATCTTCCTAAAAGACGTTACCTCCTCTGAGAGCAGGCAGCAAAAGGTTGTATACTAATAGTGGAGAGACTGCTGTGTAAATATGGCCCACAATGCACGCTGATTAAAACCGTGTAAACACTGTAAAGAAGGTTAAAAACACAAGGGCGGGGGGGAAGAGAGGGAAGAATCAAAGCCTGTGGGAAGGCAACGGTGCACCGTGAGTGTGACTGCAGGGCTAATTTCTGACAGTGTGCTCAGAGTGTGAAAGCACTGGTTTTGAAAATATACAAGTGACTTTAAAATGTGATTTTCTTTTGTATCTCGAAATAACAAATCAAAGCAATTGAATTTAAAAAAAAAAATGATTCTGCAGGTTGCATTTGTGCATTTCACTCATTCTGTTTCTCCCTTCAGGAACTGGTGTCCTCATACGGTCACTAAGACGGTGACTTGCCAGGTGCAGAATGGGACGGTCCTCCAGCGAGTCTACCAGACATGCCGCTGGCCACAGGGATGTACAGGAGGCAGGTGAGTTTAATGCTGCTGCTGCTGCTGCACCAGAGATAGGAACTATTTAAAGAGCCAACTTAGAAATCTAAGACTTTCTAGACTTCATGTATAATGGCAAAAATAATAATGTTTTTAAATATTTTTACATGGTTTTTGACTGTTAGAGAGATTTATAGCTTCACTATTTGTCACTGTAGTTTACGTCGTGTTGTTTAAATCATATTTACAGGTGAATCAGAAAACACCTTCATGTCATTTGGATTTCTGAGTCGAAAATATCGACACACGCTACCAGTGAAAGATTTGGAGACAGTTTCACATCCATTTTAATGGGACAATGTGTGCAAACTCTAATCAGTGTTGTCTGTCGGTGCCACCATGCACAGCTACAATGAGCAGCTGCATATGAACACAAATAGATTTGTCTCTGTTCATTTAAATCAGCTGCAAACCTAGTTAATATAGGCTGTTTTAATGTGTGACTACAAGGCTGGTAATGGGTGTAACCATGTCAGAAAAAATAGCAGCCTCTAGCCACTGATAGATCATAGAGCACCACAGCTGCACCACATGTCGTGTTCTGAGTAAGAAACACTTGAAATATTTCATATAACAAGTTCACACCTGTTCCTGGTGGTAGACAAGTAGCAATAAGCAAAAAGAAGGGAATACAAAATATAAATGAAGCGTGTTCAGCAGACACACCTAGAAATCGAATTACACTGATTAAAAATACGAGGTCATGAAAACCCACTGAATAACGCAGATTGGCATCTCACACAGTTTCTGCCAGGGGAATTCAGTTTTAATTTTGCTTCACAAAGCTTCCACATCACATGCCAAAGCCTTATTAAATCACATAGCACACACAGACAGCTACTGTTATGTGATAGCTTTAGATTTTGCGTGTGTTTTTCAGCTACAGGACTGTGGTCAGACCCTCCTACAAAGTGGTGTACCGCACTGTAACTTCTCTGGAGTGGAAATGCTGTCCAGGATTCAGTGGCGCAGCCTGTGAAGAAGGTAGGTCAAGGAAGAAACACTTTCAAGAGATGCACGCACACAGGAATACATTAGTTAGATCAAAATGAAGGGCCACTTTCTTTTTGTGTGTCCCTTTCACGTCCTCAGGTTTACTCATTTATTACCATCTGCATCCCTCTATGCTGCCTTTCGGCCTTTCGGCCTTGGTGTGTGCTTTCCAGTACACATGTACAAGTTGTACTTATACAGGAGTGATTTCTGTCAAGCTTATATAAGGCTGCGTCTGTCTTCTAAATGAAGTTAAGAAATAAGATCCCTCAGTCTCTTCAGGGTGAGTCAGAGACCTCCACTTTATTAATCAGTTTTCATATGTTCATTCTCAGTCGGAGTGCAGTGTAAGGGCTGATTCCTTTGTGGGGTTTAGAGTTTTATAGTCCATCTGGAACCAAGTCATCAGCCTCTTAAAGTGCCATACTAGCACTGCTGTTTTCATTTTTCAACTACAGTAGCTGCCCAAAATGCACACACGCACACACACACACATATTCTCCCAATGTATAATGGCTTCCCGTGACACTGGCCCCTGTGTCTCGGCAGTCTGGGGGAGAAGGGTGGAGCGTCTGTTTATGCCAGGACCCATGACTTGACTGGGTGTAACATAAATCATTAGACTTTTGTGACACAAAGGACAATAAATGTTTACAGTGGTTGAAGTGGTCACTTTTTTTGTGGTGCAAAAAGCAGGGGCTGTTTTTCTTTTATGCTCCCCACTCCAAGGTGAGCTGAGAACAACTCTCAGGCCTCCCAGCTGCCTGTAGTCTGCTACAGTGTGACTTCAGCTGGTGAAATGTCTCCGCTGTACCTGTTTGCTTACACATGGCATACATCAGACCTGTCTGAATATCATCTTTGTTTCAGACCTTCCCCATCCTCAAAGTCAAAAAAACACACACACAGTCCGACAACACAGACTCTGCTTAACAAAAGCCGAGGAACACTCAATTTAACAGGGAGGAAATTATCCAATTAAGTTGTTGCCGGAGGAGATTCCCCTCCGGTTGTCATGGCAGTAGGGGGCTGTTGAGCCAGTGGGGATGCTGGGATTAGCCACTTATCTGAGCGCTGTTCCGGGTGGCTCAGATCACAGGCGGAGCTGAGTGAAAGTGACAGGTCCCATTCATGGGGTCTTTACTCTCCGGCACGGTGGATGCTATCCAGGGCCACCGGCACTTTGTTCTACTCCTACCGCGTGAGCACAACCGCTTGCCAGCATAGAACCTGATATCCCGTTGCTGTCTGCCTCATTCGCCGCTTTAAGGAGAAACACAAGCTTGCAACACGGGGAAAAGGCTGGAGCCCGGATTGTGTTTAAATCTGTTGCCATAGTGTTGCCAAGTGAAGTTAAAGCTGCGCTCGTAGTTCAGTGGGTACAAGTTTCAAATCCAGGCTTTTAATACCTGTGTGTGGCTCCATCTGCAAATCTCTACATGTCTTTGTGGATTTCCAGACGGCTGTGAGCACTTGTTTGACCTTGAGTTAGGTTGAATTGAAATGGTTTCATAAATGAAGGACCTCTGTTATATAAAAGAAGATTATCCCGCTGCATTTCTTGAAATCTACAGTCTAGGTCAGACATTAAAAAACATTACTTTTGATCTCATAAAGCTCATAAATAGGTCACACCAGAGACGTATATCTAAAGGGCTCTTGTTGACTTCCAGTCTTAGTTATATACCTTTTTCTCCCATCATCCTTTTTCCATTGCTTGTCTGCTTTTCACAGACTGTGGAAAATGAGCATGATCCACTCATTTACACACTCACTGGCCTGCTTTTACATCCACTGTTTTTTTTTTTTTCATCTGGCCACCCTAAAAGCCCCAGGCCATGTCTGATTCTCAAGGCCAGCCTGCATTACAGAACATTACAACAATGTCCATACCAGCAGGGTCTGGAGCTGCTTTATATTTTAAATAGACACGAGAGAGCTGTGTTCTTGTGTGTCCGTCAGGTCTCACCCCTTTCTCCGACAGCTGATTGGTCAATCTGCAGGTCCAGTCTTAAGGAAAGATAATGCATCTCTAAAGTTTTGAATTATGTGTTTCCGAAACCAAAGCAGCAGTATGCAGAGATAAATGACAGGACAAACTGAGAGCTGCAAAAGAAAAACATTGCATCACACCCAGGCTGATAAACAAACTCACTCCATCAGAGTCCACACAGAGTAAGATAACACTGCATTTGACAGGCACCTTTCACATTTACTCTATTTCCTACTTCCTCACAACTACCTCAGGACTTGGCTGGCATTCCAGGCTGATGGTGTAATTACCAGGTCCTAATTGTTTTGTGTGAGATTTGGGGGATATTGTCTTTCTTCTGGACCTGGGACACAATGGTCTTTATCTTTGATTGAGCCTGAGAAAAAAGGGCTAAGTATTTGCAGATGCAGGCACTTTCATAGCGTGCCAGGAGAAGGGATTTAATGTGTGCCTGGTTGGCTTTGGCTTTCCAAATAAGTAAATGCTTGTTTTCAGATGGGAGATCCCAACTCCTGCTACATCAAGCACAAATATCAAAATTATACCTCATTTAGAAGCAATTTAGTGATATACGAATATCACAATAAAGCCATAAATACAACACTGTTACATTAGAGCTGGCTCTCAAAGATCCCATACAGGTTGCTTCAGTATCAACATACACTACAGCATGGAAGGGTGCTTGCACACTCAGCAGCATGGAAACCTGGGAAAATCCATTGGCTCTTTGGACTTTTGCCCTCTGTCAGTTAATTTTGATGGAGTTTTAAAAGTATGAAGAAGACATTAAGAGACAGCAGTTGATAGTGTGACCCAGATTTGGTTTATGGAGGGAAAGCACTTGAAAGACATATGGCTTATCACAGGAGGGGGCTGCTGTGTATCAGAACATATGGGGAAATGTAGACTTGAATTAGCACGGCTGTCAAAGCTGTACCGCGGGGGTCCCCATCAAGCCCTATCTCCAGGCCAAGCGGAGGCAGCGGTTTTTGGGGTTGCAATTACGGTATGGCTGGGAGGCAGAGGCGCGCTGTCTGCAATAAGCTGCAGAAATGTAATCTGTGTTTTCACAGCTCAGCGCGGCTTATCACAGGCCTACACGCTAAACCCTGCACTTTAAACATCGGTTAGCTGCAGCTTGCCATTAGCAAAGGGAGAGTGGGCGTGCGTGCAGGCTGGTATATACGTCTGTCTTACTGCCAGAGTGAGTATGTGGGTGGGAGAGTGAGGTGTTGAGGATCTGTACTGTGCGGGATGCAGCTGTTCAGTGTGATTAGCTGCTTTAATGGTGGCAGGCTTTAGTAGCTGTGAGAGGACGGGCCCCAGTCTGAGGTCAAAAGAGGAGGGAGCTGAATAAAGCCTGTGACCTGCACTCCCACTCCTCTCAAAACACACAGAGCAGCACCCTCAAAGTCATTCCACTGACAAAACATAGAGTCACCTTTTCATTCAGCCCTCTTCTTCTCTTTCAGTCACATTCCTGTTTCTCCCTGTGCTGGCATTAGCACGTGTTAAATATGTGATTCTTTCCTACTCCAGTTCATTCACAAAAAAAAAGAAGAAAAAAAAGAAACAGATTTGATGTCAGGTTTAGCTACACTCAAACCCTTATCCAGAGTATTTATGCATTCATGAGAAGTGATTTCCAGAGACACATAAATTGCCTGCATAGAGGGAGGAAGGCTGCAGACAGTGCAGAAAAGGCTTCGGCAGCTGATGCTTATGTAAATGGATAGTGTAGCACAAGGGCTGAGCCCAAATTGAAAGCAGCTAAAGTTAAGGCAAACTTGGCTGAGGGCCCCAGATGAGATTAGACATGGGGTAGTCCATGCAGCTCAGGGGAATTGTCATAATAGTCATTAATTAACGAACAACGCCACGGATTTACTCGCCAGCCAAACTAAAAATGAACGAGTAGAGGGATGTTTTTCTCTTTTCCTCCCTGCCTCTTTTTCCATAACATCTTCTTTTTCTAAGTCTGTGCATCAGGTACTTAGAGGAGTTGAGGTATTTACAATGGAATATATATATATACTAATTATTATTTTACATGATTTTGTAAACAACTTGCAGAGCACAACCTGTACAGCATTGACCTTTCTAGTTGTGGGATAATGATGATAGTCATATGTATAATTCCTGTGACTTTGTGGATCATGTATTAGAATATGTTAAATAATATTAGAAGCACAAAAGACAAAAAAAAAACAAAAACTAGCAGAATGTTTTTAGTACAGCCAGGTGCATTTTTTGACTTATAGAAGATGTTATTCTGACTGTTATTTATTATAGTATCTGTTTTATTTCCATGATATCCTTTCTGTGTTCACGTACAGTACACGAAGAACCGCATTTGGTTTAATGCTTCAGGCTCCATTTGTCAACCTGCTTCTTCTGGTGTTTTTGTCTGTTTTTAAGTCTAAAATAATTTGCAGCGAGCTTCAGGAAATACAGATGCACGATTCTTTAGCTGACTCTTTTAAAGTTTCATACATACTTAACCTTGAATCTGAGTTAAGTTTTATGTTTCTGGCTCCTGGACTGGAAATGCCTCTTCTGCTTACTGATTTATTTATTATTTCCCAAGACTTCTCCTGAGAGTGCATTGAAAAACTGTTCTGCAGTCAGAAAGAAATAAAGTGGGCCAAGTCAGCAGTGCAAAAAACTTTTAGAGATGACACACATGCACCCAAAAATACACACACCAGCCATCATGGCAGCTGGAATATTCTTCTGTCCTCAATAAAGCAGAGGCATTTCCCTTCACCCAGCAGTTTAAGTGGACTGGTGTGCTGACTGAGCGATTCATCACGCAGTCAGGTGGAGAGAGAAGAAAGACCACCTCTTCCTGGCCAAGTGAAGTGGTAACAGTTTTTATCATGTACAAAGATAAGGAAAAGACAACCTTTTAAAAATTCTGGCCTTTTTCAAATCCTCCTGACTGGTGGGGATCTGGGCTCTTGCCTCTTTTCAGCAACTGATGTCATTAAAGCTGCATTAACCCCGTCCGCTCGCTGCCCTTCAACATATCACCGCCTCTCATCTCGCAGGTATGGAGTAATACTGCTGTAGGTGCAGTACAACACGGCAGTGCTGTCTTTAGGTCGGCTCTGAGAAGGTAATGAATATTTGGCGTTTTGACGTCAGTGCTGAGACAATGGCAGCATTGATGGAGTGGGTATGCTCTGGCTCCTTTTGGTTCCATAAAACTGTGAGGAGACCTAATTGCTGCCTGCAGCTCTTTGGGAAAGCTGGTAATATTGTTTACAATCCCTGACCTACTGCAAATCACTATCTCTCAACTAATTTGTCCGAGTTCCAACTTGATTCCACTTTTTTTTTTTTTTTTTTGTCTAAATATTTATCCTCTAACTTTATATAGTCTCATAAAGGTGTACAGTGAATTTTTCTTTGCCAACCTTTTGCTTTTACTTCCTCACCACTTAACACCAGTTGACATAAATTCACTTTTTTGTTTGCCTGTTCCTTTTTTTATTCAAGTCATTTGAATCCATATAAAATCCAGTCATGTCTCCTTCTTAGTGTTCTCCTCCCCACTCCACACACATTGTAGACCGCAAAAACACTTAAACAATGAAAACAGTTGCTTTTAGGGTGTATATTCTACACTTACACTCTCTGTCTGTGGTTTGTGTGGTTTTTGTACACTCCCAGTAGTCCCGATGATCTAGCTGCTCATTTGTCACTGTTATGAGTTCATAAATATATACAGCACCACATAAGAGAGGCTCAAGTGCTGTGGCTCAGTGGGTGGGGAGTTTATGAAGCCGACCTTCGGTCCTCCTCCACTTCCATGTATACTAAACCACAAACAGACCACCACATCACAGAGATCTTTCTGTAGTGTTTTCTGATGACATCATTTATGGCCTCTCATAGACTCCCCCACCACCCAGTCTCAGTTTCTCAGCCACTAAATGTTGCACTCTTGGATAAGGTGTAGAATTGAAAAATCATTGCTGCTGTCTGATTTTTTTTTTTTTTTAGCTCTACTTTGAGCTGGTCATTGCATATATTTCCATTTGCTCATGTGGTTGATGCGGCACACAGTGGGGATGAGGAGATGAGGGGAGTGGTGCTGATGGTTGTGATTAGTTCTGGACTGAAGACAAGTGGAGAGGAGGTTTGGATGAAGTGCACCAGCAGTCGGTCTAATTAGAGACATGCCTGGTTGGCTTTAGGAGCTCAAACTTGACAGAGGAGCAGGCATTCCCCTCAAGGAGCCAATGGTCCTGGCCAAAAAGAAATGACCTCACTTGATTGGCTAGAGCAGGAAAGAGTACAGGATAGAACTGGCCTCTAAATATCAACTACCTGATATATTAAGCTCAAGCTCGACAGGCAAAGTGGGACTGGGGAGTAAGCTTTATTGATTTTACAGTCACACACGAGAGCTGTGAGGAATTTACTACTACAGAAGAGTGCTTCTGAGTCTTTTGTTTGTGTGTTTAGGCAGGACAGGTTTGCCAAGTGCCAAATCAGATATCATAATTCAACTATTGTGCATTCAAGTCATGATAGCTGAACATAATTTGTGGCATACTGTATATAAACTATCTGTGCCATGTTTCATACTGCACAAATTAAAAATTGTGAAATTCAGTTGCAAAGAGTTTATATAAGGTTCTGAATGGGAATAACAGCGATCTGATAAGATTTGAGCATAAATGTGACTAAGTGCTATAATTTACTGCAGATCTAGGATTTCTTTAATAAATTACGGACATGGCTACAGACCTATAAATAATTGGTGACCGAGTTATGATATACCTGCAAATCCTAAGGCAGGAGATCATACAGATGTTAGTTTATCCTTGGCCAGGTCAAATTTGCTATAAACTATTCATCTCAATCTTAGGTTTTCATCATTATGCCTCTTGGCCTTGAATGTAGAGTTTGCCTTTATAAATGTGCTATGTAATCAGTGCGCTTTAATGTGTTGTGTTTCTTATTTTTTCATTTTTAATTGTTATTGCCATTGTTACTAAATTTGCTATTTAAAATACACTTGCTGGGTCGCATATGTTACACATATCCCCCTCTTTAGCACTGCAGAACAGATTGAATGTGTGTTTTACATATGTAGCAAAGTGTTGTTTACCCTGCACTAATAGAGCATGTCAGATATGCATCATTTAGAAAAGAGCTCATATCTTCTTTGTTGACCTGCATAATCTGGGTTCAAGACTCAGGGGCTTTTCTTAATATCCACACACATATGGACCTACACAGACAGCCAGACATGTTCACTCGACGGCACCGTGCAGAACAGTTCAAACTTTAACCGTCTGCTTGTTCACGTGCATACACACATGTTGTTGAGATCGTCGACGTGCACATTGTTCAGGAAGCGTGGCATGCTTCAGTGGTCCAGGTCCAGTATTTGTGGCTGGAGGGGAAAGTTATGGCAGTGCTGGAGTGGCTGGTGAGGCAGTGTCGGGGGCTCAGAGCGAGGGAGGCCCAGCGGGGTGAGCTCATTAACAACAGGACGTACCCTGAACCTCTAAACCCAGACTTGCATTCCGTTCGCTCTATTGCCCCCTGAGACTCATCCAGGGGGGCTTTAACAGCCCCAGTGTTTTGGTTGGACCCTTGCCCCAGCCAGAGCTGAGCTGTGCATGATGACTCTCCCTCCACCCTCCTCTGCCTAAATCAGGACCATAAATAAAATCCAGAGGTGTCTATGTGTTCCTGCTTCCTCAGGTGTTTATGGCTCTCGCACTCATTCATGCTGAGCTCCCAGTCAGGGCCAGGCAGCAAACAAACACTCCGCCACACATGCAGACATGTTTAAGGCACTAAAAACACCTGCTCTGACAGATACAGATGCATATATCATGTTTGCTTGCACAGACAGGCACATGACTCTGACTAAAATGAACCATAAATCTGCACACCCCAAATGACTCAGGTCACACAGACATTAACAGTGAACCGGACATGCTGAGTTGCTGTAATCAATAAACAAGATAGAGGACAGACACACACCCACTGTGTCTCTGTTTCCTCGTGCAAACATGCTGTATATCAGCTGCATGTGTGCCTTATGACAGAGGGGTTGACGGGGCAGTAAATCATTGCTACTGTGCCAAAGGTAGAGCTCTATCTGTTCTGGCTGCTTCTATTATTGACTGTGTGTTGAGGGACAGAGGATGATGTCATGGCTCCTTTATTTGTGTTGGCTGGACTCCACGTTGTCCTCCTAAAGGGCTCCATCTCACCTGATGGGGATGTGTGTAGCCTCCTGAGCTCTGTGGAGACACCAGGGCTGAGAGCCAGGTAGTGCAATCTTCAAAACACACTTTTTATATTTGTATTGTTACACTCTACTAACACTGCAGTGTTATTTCTGCATGAACACTTGTTTTTCTGCCTTTGCACTTTGTCATCTCAGTGAGATCAGTGATGATCCCACTGCTGGGATTAATAAAGTTCATCTTATCTGATCTTAATATGGTTTTAGAACCCGATAAATGTTTCAGTGTTGACTTTCACTTGTTACTAGCATTGAGGCAAAATCATCCATAATAATATTCCTCTGTAGTGTTTGAACTTTTTTATTCACTGTGCTAGGGAGAATTGGCCATAACCAACAGCAAGTTATGTTATTTATTAGCTGCAGCCCTTTGGGAAACAACATATTAGCTATGATGTAACTACACAGTATCTGAAATGAGGTAACTGCTGGTATTGTTGTGTCAGAAACCACAGTTGCACAGCTCAGTCTGGTACTAAACCAGCGCCTGCACAAAAACCGGCCTCTCTGAGCCTTTTCAAACTGGTCACCGTCTTTGGACATCCCCCTTCATTACATCCTATTTGTGAAAGACCAAAAGGATTATTCTCCGTTAATGCATTTTATATGAACCCTTCACTTCGCCTGTGTAAACCTAGCTTCTCGAGTAAACAGAGCCCTATTGAAGCAGAGTTACTAAATCTGTGGCCAGATGGGTTCTCGACCCCGAGACAAAGTGGAGAATTACAGTTTGTCCTGAGAGTCTGCGCGAGTAGATCTGACCCCCTTCTTCCCCCGCGGCCTCGCTCAGAGGAGGGGTGTGGGGTATCTGTTCCCTCTAGCCTGGAGAAAGAGATGAGTTTAGAAAAACAGGGATGGCTGTACTGATGAAAGGATGGCATGGCTCCAGGGGGCACGTTTCCCAAAGTGTTGCCAGGTAGAAAAGTCAACAAGAGCGAGAAAGGAAAAGGAGGATGTGTTTTGCTTCATCTCTTGTTGTCAGAAGCTGACACTTGGAGGCTGTTGTTTTAAGCCAAACAAAGGGAAAATATTATAAGGGGCATAGAGAGAAGGGGAAATTGAGGGATTTTCTTAACTGGAAAGGCCTGTTCATGTTACTGTTAAAAAGACAAAGAACAGACTGAAGTAATAACCATGATGAGAATCATTCATACTTTCTCTCTGAGCCATAACCACAATGCTCCTTTGAGGTAATTTATCTTTTCATAATGTAACTGAACTTTAGATGTAAAATTAAATTTGAGGCTCCCTTTGTATATTCTGTCTGACCCTCTCACAGTCCCTGCACCGCTGAAACCCCCCAACCCCACCCCCCCCTCGGGTGTGGGTGGGTAGCCATAGGGACGCCAAAGGGGTGAAAGGGCAGAGAATTGAGGGGTGCACGGTTTGTGCTTTCCTGCAAAATAATGGCAAGTATTGTTCCTTAAGTGGCCATACTGTATCAAGACTATCATAGGAAATTCCTTGACGTGTTCATTCTGTGTCAATCTTAAGTTTCTGAGAGCTGTGTGATGTGAGCTGGTCATGCTGAGTACAATGTGTTCCTTTTTAGTGTCAGTAAATCAAAAGGATGATTAAAGTCAAAGTGCTGTAGAAGTGCCTCAGCATTTAGGAAGATGACAGACTGAGATAACCATGGAGAATTGAGTGCACTTTGTATTCAGCTCTATTTCTTTAGTGTTGTCCTTTGTTGCTCTATGCACCCCTGTTTTCTCATTATCTACTCTGTCAGACTGAAAACTGTGGTCAGCATTAATACCTGCCAGAGATGCAGAGAGTCCAGAGGTCACTGCGACTGACGCTTTAGTCTCATCCTCTGACTAATGCTTTTACTGTGGCTTTGTAATTATGGCCTCGCACACACTCCCTGAGCCACATAGTGACAGCACACAGGGCACACACTAGGAGTTGAACTACAAAAACTGCTCAAAATCATTCATCCATCAGAGCAGCGCTTTTCGCCAAGCTGGAATTCCTTTCCCCTGGCTGCACCTGACAGTGCAGAAACCCTAGCCCTAGCTGCCGCCTGTTCACTTTTTGTTCCAAAAGTGCAGCTGAGTTTGCAGGAGCTTTTCAGGGGGTTCTCAGTCAAGAGCGCGGCAGCTTCTGTCAGCAGCAAGCAGCGGCCCTTCCTCTCCGGCAGGGCATGAAGGATTGATGTGAGAGTGAGAGTTGTGGTAGAATTGTTGATGAAACGTGTGGACGCTGAAAGGGAATAGCATAATGTGGTACAGTTGAGTATGCAGAGGGTATGGAAAAAGACAAACATGCTTTTTGGCCATGGAATGTGCAGCCATTTTAAAGCACCAGCTTCTTGCCATAAACTGAATATGTTTTCTACTATAGTCTAAGATGAAAAGGTTTCCCAAGACATTACTAACCCCTGTGTTTTGATATTTTGATAAACACCAAAAAGTCATCCTTGACTCACGAACTTGCAAATTCGAAAACATTACTCAACCTGTGAGGGAAGTTGTGGAGCACAAAGTTTATTATTTTATGCATCATCTCTATTAGGATATTTTAGTTTCCCCACATACAGTTCAGGACATGAATTGTAGGCAGTGAACAATGAGTGTAAATGAAACTTAGTTTGAACTTTGCAAATGCACATTCGAAAAGTTTGAATTTATGTTTGTAATTCCAGTGAAATTTACAACACTAGACAGATTTTTTTTTTTTTTTTTTCAAGCTCCCACAGATGCACGTTTACTTACATGCGACAAGGACCTCAGGTGAATTATGACTCTGTTCTGTGAGCAACACAGACAGAAATACCATTGAGTTGTTATCATGCCAGAGGTCCTTGTAGGATCAGGGTGGACGGATGGGGCAACAGACCATGTGATTTTGACATGGAAGACTTTTGACCATGTCCTGTTTTCTACTTCCAGTCAACGTTTAACTCTGATCACTTCCTCTAACCTTAGGCTGTAGGTGTTTTGCCTGACATTAACCTCAAAAAGCCGTGTAAAAGTGTGTGCAACTGTTTTGAATAACAGTAAGACAACAATGTCCTGCCATCAGATCAGAAAGTCCTCAGTGTGGTTGTATTGAAAGCTAGACATAATTTTTTTCATTCAGTTTAAAGGAATTGCTGGACCCTTTTAAAGATCTGAGTAAATACCATTTGCCTATCTTGCCATTTCTCCAAGTAAAATATTTTACCCTGACTGTGCCAAATAACCAGCCTGTGAATAAGGTCAACGGTTGCACAAAGCTCTGAGAGACTCAGACATTTAGCCAGCATGAGTCAACCAGTGCATAGATAGAGGGATTATCACTCAACTTTGTCATTGTGAAATCAGGCCTGCGGCTCAGCGTCTGCAATCTTTGAGTTTTCACTTTCATAACCGCACAGAAATAGGGACTTAGGTCTTAGTTACTCAAACAGCATAAAATTACTCTAATTTTCCACCCGTGTTTCATCTTCTCATCTCACCGCCGAATGATGTCATGTAATTGTGAAGGTTTCATAGAGCTTTAAACTTTTAATAGTGGTCTGGAGTGTAGTTTCATTTAAACTGGTGTTGGTTTGCCCTAAATTGTCACTTGTGATTTTTTTACAGCTTTCATAAGTCGTTTCAAACAACTGCAGATCAAACAGAAACAGCCCAGTGAGTCTGCACAATTAGTCTGCGTGTTTCATGTATGAAGGGCGAAACCTAATCTCTCAATAGTGTCTTTTATGAGCCAATTAAAAAAATGATAAATAGCTGAGGATAGAGGGTGAGTAAGAGGATTAAGAGCTCATAAGAGGTGCCGTTGATGGTTTAGGTTGACCACTGCGTCTTGAAGTCCTTATTAAGCAGCCAGTCTGTACTTCAACCTCTGTCTGTGTTCTACTACTGTGAGAGTCGAGGATGAATAAGGGGCACTTGTTTTTCTCAAACACACTCTCTCCATATCTTCAAGTGCTACAGTTTGATATACTTCAGACATTTTTGGGCTTAGAATCCGTCAGTGAGACACATCCATCCAATTTTACTGCAGCACCAAATGCTTGGAGAGATCAGGTCATTTCTCAGCCAAGACCTCCAGGCCTGCTCCAGAGCAAAACTCACACTGCCAGATATCAATGATGAAGAGGAGTGAACAGAGAGGATACACGCGTAGTTTGGACTACACACACGCACACGCACACACACAGACACACATGCACACACTCATTTTTTGTCTTTCTGTAGTTGTGAGGGCACTCATAGACAAAATACATTCCGTAGCCCCTTACACGATCCTTAACCATTGCAGCTAAATACCTAACCCCCACCCCTAACCCTAACCTGATTCTAGCCATCCTAACCATCAGCCCTTTAAAGTTGTGAAGACCAGCCAAAAACACAACCATAGAAAGACATGTACACTCTAGACACCTTAAACACACGCACACATGGGAGACATATTAAGTTGAGGCTGACCAGATGTTTTGTCTCAGTATGTACATATGTGTCAGAGCACTCAGCTCCCTATGACTGAGGAGTCTTGATCTCTGGAGCCAGGTGCTCGGCACATCGCCATGGACACTGTGGCCGGGACTCCTCAAATGATTTATACTGTACCACAGTGACCATGTTGTAGCGAAGGGCCCTAAAACCCACATAAGATCCTAAAGAGCATAGGTCTGACAGACTAGACTGACTCCTCCCTCGCAGCTCTCATTTTGATATTATTACTGTCAATGACCACTCATCTGTAAATGACTTTTATACTTTTGAAATCACAAAACTATGATGTGACTGTAACTGACTTTCAGATCAAAAACAACCAATCCACATGAATTGTAATCAAAAGAATAACTTTGTTCAGTCTAGCCTAGTGATGGTATCCTAAACATCAGTTTAGTCCAACTCCTATGTTTTTAGATTTATGGACCAAGAACTGTATCAGCCATAAAAAAAAAAAAGTTACTTTACAGCCCTGGTTTTAATAGGCACTACTCCTCTATACACTGATAATGCAACCACAGGGGGGCACAATCCAGTGTCTTCATGTGCCGGTCCCAAGTCCAGGTAAATGCAGAGGGTTGTGTCAGGACGTAAAATTCATCTGTCATCTGGAAAGAGGAAAGCAGATAAGGAGACTTGGTGGTGGAATGAGGAAGTTCAGGAGTGTGTTAAGAGGAAAAGGTTAGCTAAGAAGGAGTGGGACACAGAGGTCAGAAGAGAACAGACAGGAGTACAGGGAGATGCAGTGCAAAGTGAAGGTAGAGATGGCAAAGGCCAAACAAAGGGCGTATGAGGATTTGTATGATAGGTTGGACACTAAGGAGGGAGAGGTGGATTTGTACAGGTTGGCGAGGCAGAGAGACAGAGATGGGAAGGATGTGCAGCAGGTTAGGGTGATCAAGGACAGGGACAGTGGCACTGAGAAAAAGACAGGAGGCAGAGCTGGAGGTAGCAGAGCTGAAGATGTTGAGGTTCTCTCTGGGAGTGACGAGGATGGATAGGATCAGGAATGAGGACATCAGAGGGACAGCTCATGTTAGATGTTTTGGAGAAAAAGCCAGGGAAGCCAGATTGAGATGGTTTGGACATGTTCAGAGGAGGGACAGTGAATACATTGGTAAAAGGATGCTGAGGTTAGAGCTGCCAGGAAGGAGGCCTAGAGGAAGACCAAAGAGGAGGTTCTTGGATGTAGTGAAGGAGGACATGAGGATAGTTGGTGTGGGTGAGGAGGATACAGAGGATAGGGTTAAATGGAGGCAGATGATTCGCTGTGGTGACCCCTGAAGGGAGCAGCTGAAAAGAAATCTCCTCTATACACTGATGTCACTGAGGCATTTCTGTGGAGTTTGTCTTGAAGTTGATCTTTTCCTCAATCAGCAGTTTCTCACAATGTGGGAGTGCATGGGAGGCTGTTGAATAACTTTGTGAATGCTAGCAGGGAGGCGTTTGAAGGGGAGCTTGTGTTGCTTTGTGCTGCGATAAGGGCTGCATCCACCACGTCAGCCGCCGCTGGAGCCCTGCGAAGTCGACCAACTCCTGCTGACCTGAAACTGTGATCGCTCACTCTGTTTTAGCAAACGTAATTGATGGCTTGGCATTGCTGGCTCCTCGTTTGGCCGATTGTTCCTCCGGCTCCAGCTGTAAAGGCAGTGATAGTCCTGCTACTTTTTGATCTGTGTTTCTCTGATCCTGTAATCTGCTTGAGAGCCTGTCCTCTCTATGTGTGTGCTTTCATCCTTGTGTGCATGTCTTCACACAGTGGGCATGTTGTGTTGAAGTGCTTTTCAAAGATAAGACCCTCAGTGTGGTGTGATGGTAGAAATGTAGAGGATGAAGGGAGTAAAAACACTGTGAATAAAAGCATCCCATCTTCCTCCCCATATCTCTTTTTCCTTATCTTCTCTTATCTTTACTGCGTTTTCATTTTTTCCCAGCAGATTTGTTTCATGTCTCTCTCTGAGTGATGTGTACCAGAGGCAGTAAATTGCAGCACACTCATGAACTGTGGGAGAATTTCTGTGTCCCGGACACAACGTTTAGCCATGTCACACTAACGCTGGATCGCGCCATCACCTAGCAGCATCTCAACCTCAGTTTGCCAAGCCAGAGAACGAGCCGGACATAAAATATCAGTGAAGGATGAATAGTGCTTCACTGAGAGCTTTCCTATGAATCCTCCAGTGGTCTCTGCTGCTGAGTCTTAGCCAAAAAGTGAGCAAAGAACCCCAAATTCCCTACATCTGCTCTACCACTCACAGCTCCTGTTCTACAGTTCATAAATCTGTCTTTAAAGCATAAAATACCCTCAAGTTCCCCAAAACTAATTTTTACATTATCCATCATTGCTCTACTTATTTCATGGTAGAATCCTTTTAAGTATGAATAGTATGAAAAAAAACAGCAATAGTACACAGTGCATGACAGTACAAAGTGTTTTGTTCATATTTACATTTTAAATCAGTGAAATGATGTAGCAGCAGTGCTTGTACTTTTACAAAAACTTTCTTAATGTTATTTAGATTTTTCCCTTCTGACATTTTTGATGAAAACATAAGACAGAGCATTGCAACTACATTGGAAATGTACAATAATGTGCAGATGTTTTAGGCACTTTAGATGTTTTAGATTCTTATCACACAGACCACTGTGGTGTCAGATTGATCCCAGATTCATTGTGCAGGACAACAAGCCCATAAAGAACCCATTAGAGTACATGAAGAACTATTTTCAGATACAAGAAGAACCAGGAGTCCTGCAGTAGATGGTCTGACCCTCATAGAGCCCCGATCTCAGCAGTGTGGAGTCAGTCTGGGACCACATGAAGAGACAGAAACACTGGGACAGCCTGAATCTATAGAAGAACTGCAGCAGCTTGTCCAAGGTGCTGCAAATACTGACTTTAAGTTTTGTGTCCTTTACTGCACTTTGTATGAAGTTATCAAATTTATATCAGATACACTGTGTATTTTTAGTGCTTAAAACCTTTGCACAGTTCTGTGTAAACATATAGCTTTTGATGAGTGCATATATAGCACAGTGTTTCCACTGTATGCCATGCTTAAAGCACTTTATTTCATTCTTTTTTGTTTAGCCCATTTAAATGTTCTTTGCCATCAGTCGTAGGATGACCTTGTTCATGGCCACATACCATAATGTAAAAACTTTATATGTGGAATATACTTCATGCTTCCTGGAAGTAGGTGAGGTTGTGCCAGAAATTCCTACTCAGCGTAGTTCACACACACACACACACACACACACAGGTGTGACAACAAACAGCTCTTTCCTTTTTTGCTTTTCCTACTTTTCTTTTCTCTTTTGTTCTCTTTTGCCCCCATGCCCAAACACTCCAGGCCCCCTGGAGACTGAGTTGTAAAGAAACACCCACTGTCCCCTTTGACTATGTTTTCGTCCTCTGCGCTGCTCAGCTCTGGATGCACCTCTTTAGCTTATCATCCCTTTGTAAAGCACACAGAGCACGCATACTTATCTCCAATGGTGCAAAACACAAACAAACCGTAGCCCCTGCATGCATGAGGGCCCGCTTTATTCCCATCTCTCAGAGGAAGGAGACATGAAGCAGAACCACATGCTGGAGTAACACTGCCCAGACCTGAGGTGTCGTCAATGCATTTGAGTGGGTGGATGTGGGGGTTGGTGATAGTCCAGACAGAGCAGCAATAGAACATAAGGATGCAAAAAGACACCTGTGTCTGCACAGACACATGAGCTGCACAAATGGCCTTCATGGATAATAAGCTCTCATCTGTACTGATAGAACAAAGAGCAGGAAAACAACATCAAGATAACTCCCTGCAGATTAAAATATCAACATTGTTTTTGTTTGCCACACCATGCCTGTTATGATTATGCTTATCTGCTGGGTGCTGAAATACTCTGAAGGTTATTTTGTTTATTTCCTAGGGAGTTGCCCAAACATGCTGTACGAAAGTGTTTGTCGTTAGGATTAAGATGCTTCAGATAGCTTCTGGCTATACATAGATTGACTTTTGAAATTCCTGCATATAGTCATTTGTGTCATCTGCTGCATGGCCTGTGTGTGTGTGTGTGTGTGTGTGTGTGTGTGTGTGTGTGTGTGTGTGTGTGTGTGTGTGTGTGTGTGTGTGTGTGTGTGTGTGTGTGTGTGTGTGTGTGTGTGTGTGTGTGTGTGTGTGTGTGTGTGCGCGCGCGCGTGCGTGTGTGTGTTCATAGTGTCGGTTTTCTCCCTGAATACTGCACATAAACAGTCACTTATTTCCCATTAATATGTGAGTATATTTGAGGATATGCTCAGTTTATTTTCAATGTGTCCAGAAGATCTCACCATGTTAGCCTTGTTAATCTTTGTTGTATCGCTGACAGAGGTCCAGAGCTCAGAGCTCTTTGCCATGTCTGTGTATTTATCTTGCTGTGGGCTATTTTTGCTATTCAAATACTTTACACAATGTAGTGCCACAATAAAGACTTCCTCTGTTTCCTCTCTTAAATGGATTAAAGCAAACCTCCTGTTTTTGCTGGCAGGGTAAAGGTCAGATGCTCTATGGATCTGTGGAGGTGTTTTGAGGTCACTGCAGATCAGTCGTCATGTTTGTTTTGTCTGTCTCCTGATAGGCTGCGTGTAAGTTTAGCCAGTGTAAAGCCTGAGGTGTTGTGTAAGTGATGGGAGAATGAAATCCAGATTGCAGCCCAGCCTGTCCTCCTTTGCATCTTCCTCATGGAAGGCTCCTTACACTGTGTAAGTACTGTGTAAACTGAATGCATGGTGTGGGGTGGGGGGGGGCA
The DNA here is from genome assembly GCF_900324485.2 of Mastacembelus armatus. Taxonomy (NCBI): domain Eukaryota; kingdom Metazoa; phylum Chordata; class Actinopteri; order Synbranchiformes; family Mastacembelidae; genus Mastacembelus; species Mastacembelus armatus. The sequence goes on from NC_046641.1 coordinate 13,076,213, forward strand.
CGATTAAAGTCTCCCTAGTTTGTGATTAAACTCATTTAGGAGAGGTAATGCATACCTGCATTATTGCCAGAGTTAAAGTCTAACCTCCTACGTGTCACCCATCAATCAGCACAGAGACAGTTAGTGCTGTTCTGGATTAGTGCAGGTTTGACCCCCACCAGGAGTTTGCAACCTGTGTCGCTGTTTGACGTTTCAGCTGAGGTGTCACGTTCCCCTGTGCCTCCCTGAGAGTCTACCTGAGTACACGCTCACTGTTCTACATGCTATCACCCTGAACTTAAAAAAAAAAAAACCCAATCAGCTTTGATCCTACCCTGTGGCCCCTGGAGGTAAGTGGGGTCTAATCCCCAGAAAGCCTTAGAAAGACAGAGAGGAATGCTGGCACACAGCACACCATTCACCCGGGGATTAGGCTCAGAGGAGCTCAGCTTTACACAGTCATTTACTCCACTGCCTCTGTGAGTGTATATACGTGGGTTTGTTGTATGTGCATATATACATGTATGCAAATTCTGCACATATACATGCATAAAGGGGTCAGACAATATAACTTCAAATCCTCAAGCAGAGTTTAACTTGCTTCCAAACTGGGTCATTGCAATAAAAAGGAAGTCACTGAAGTTATAATTTAAATCAGTGTTTTGAATTATAGCCCGGCCCTAATGTCAGTGCAGGCAGTATAAGCCAAATAGGAGCAATAGTGACATTAAAGAAATTGATGCTGAGGTTAATCCCTGTTGAAATACATGTCTGTTAGTTTGTCAGGCTGGACACATCTGGAAACATCTGTAATCTAGAAATCAATGTCAGCAAATCACCCTTGGGTTTGATCACATGGACACTCCTCTGAATGTTATTGATTCTCTGAGAAGATGAAAATGCAACTGTGCTGCCTTTAAATATTGTTGCATTTTCCACAGCAGCATTATCTGCGCCTGCATGAACTACTGAGTATGGAGGCCCCATCTAACGCAGTAGTTATAAGGCGGCTGGTGCACAGTCCTGTGTTCAGTCTCAGGCCTGTGTGTGTGTTTTAACAGGTGCACAGTTGCACAAAAATGTATAATGATGTAAAGAGTGATGGTCAGATTTGGCATTAGGGTGATGGTGAAGACGATGAGGCGGCAGTGTGCAGTAGGGCTCATCAATCTTATGTTGAGCCTGCAGTGTGGAGGTGTTGATCCTGGCTCTCTGCCACTGCTTTGAGAACCTATCCATATGTTTGTATGTAATATGGTGATGGGCCATCACTAGGTGGGTTTCATATGATCTAATGGAAGAGATGTGTGACTGATGTCAGTTTAGTGGATGATTTCTTCAACTCTCTTACCTGGAAGTATATTTAGTAGCTTCCTGTGGTTTTATTGTTGTTCTGACTGAAAGTGAAGTTTTTTTATCTGAGGACAGACTTGGAGCTGCCTAAATCAAGGGCTTTGAGGCTCTGCTCTTGAGTAACACACAAAGACACGGCTGGCTGTGCTTCCACGTCTGCTTTTTGTTCATGCATGAATGTATCTGCTGTCAGAGAACCTATTTGGGCTCAGAATACTCAAAATATATATATTATATAGTATGTTAGCTTAGAGTGTATTGGCAGTGATAGAGTGTGAGAACCTACAAACCTTAATGAGTTCAGGATGCTTAAAGCAAACTAGTTTGTCCCATGCATCGTTGGTTATGACAGTACACACTTTCGAAAAGTAACGTATATTTATGTATGATGGCAGTCTAACAAACATTCTGAATCTATTTCTTTCCTAATAAAACACTTTAAAAGTCAATGTTCTAAATTTTTGGGGGATTTTTTTAAACTCCTGTGTTCATCCAAGCATTTTATTTCTTCAGTGTTTTGTGCTATAGAATCACTACAGTCCTGTGCTCATTACTGCCACCCACTGTGGATTTGTGGAAACAGTGGCACAGTGTGGTCAGGAATGCATATCATTTCACCCACATAGTTGTGTTGATTTCTATGTAAATGAGATAGAAGCAAAGCCCCATGTCAATTTTGTGATCAAAACTATTTGTTGGACGGGGTCCTGCACAATTTGTCATCCAACAAGCATCAAGCACTTTAGTTGAAGTTTACTGAGGCATTAAGTTATGGTAGTTTTCATAGTTTTTATAGCACTGAAGGATAATATGGTTGCCTATAAATTGAAGGAGTAGTGTTTTTTTACCCTTGAGTTTCATTGCACCATCATTTCAGACAAACACAATTCCTTCATTTTAACAACAGTTAAAAATGACAAATGGGTCATTCTTGACATAGAGAGTTTTTACTCAACAGTTTATGTTTCTACGCAATGTTGATATTGGCACTTGTGTACATTAACAATGTCGAGGGGAATATTTGATGAAAAGAGGTTGCAAATAAAATTTCTTCTCACAGAGAATAGCAGTGGTAAAATAGTGGTATTTAGCTATTTCAGTGTGTTACATCTTGCATTCTTCACCGTGACAACCGTCTGAGCAGAGCCGAATACCTCAACAGTGAAATGATCCAAGCTTATGAAGGCAAAATGGAGATTAGGGTGTTATATGAGCTGTCCCAAAGGAAACTGACAAATCAAATGATTTGTTATGGTGGAGGAAATGGATAATGCTCCCTGAAAGAAGCTGAATCATGAAGAAAATTGAAACAATAGTGGAGAAGGATTTGGCCTGCTTCTTACCACACATGCCTGCTGCTCTCAGTTCATTTATAGCCCTGCGGAGTGAGGCAGGTTTAGGGTTTGCTATTGAAGCAGAATATCGTCCTAAAGGGAGTTGGAATGGCTACAGTCTGGCAATCATGTCTTGGCTCTGGATGGACTAGTGTAGTCCCTATCACACAGTCATTGGGCTCTACTGGGGCTTTTGTGTTTGGTTGTCATGGATCCTGCTGCACGGTTGTCAGAGGGGGCTTGATTGTTTTTATTGTTTACATGGGTGGTTAAGGGAAAATATAGGTTATTGAAACTGGTTTCTTAACAAGATTTGTCTCATGTGGACTAACACACAAATCATACCACGGGAGGGATATTACATTTGGCTGCTGTAGCAACAGGCCTCTGAGCCGTAATAAGTGAGCATTCAGACCAAGCTTGGACAAATAAACTGTGTGTTTCAATGGGCATGTCCTTCAAACATGAGGGCAAAGGATTTACTCACCCAGCGCTGAGTGTGTTTAGCTGTGGACATGGGGCCGGATGTTTAGCTGGAGGTTTGCAGACTGGCCTGTGCTCTGCTTGGCTGCAGCTGTGAGCAGAGAGCTGGAGCGCTTGTCAGCCTCTGTATGGTAATGAACAGGGTCAGAGTAAAGGGTCCGCTGGCCAGGAATTCAGCAGCATGTTTTTGTAGAGAGCAGCAGTTGTACTTCTTCACTGCTGCTCCTATTACATTTAGTCAGTTCAACATATTTTTATTGTTTCATCTTTGAAACCTATTGTCTGTTTTTTTTTTTTTTTCTAGTCCCTCATAAGTCACTAATCCCAGTTTTAGGAGCTGGGCAAAGTAACAACATGTTTACTTATTTTTGAAATTGAATAAATTGAATGTAATAACTTTAAAGTAACTTGGTTAACACTTTTATTGATTGTGTAGAGACTGTATATCATGATTTCTATCAGTAATATTGTGCTCCCTAAGTTATGTCTGAATATGATTATATCACAAAAACAAGCCTGGCCAGTGACTAGAAGCACACGCAGTCAGTAAAAACAAATGGGAATAGAAAAAATGATTTCCTATACTGTCTGTTGTAAACTTCCATCAGAGTTTAAGACTCTTAGTTCAACTATGACCTACTGTACTGAACTGCTTTCACCTCCAGCTGAATTACTTGAGACAGTCTGAGTAAAGTCTTGGCTTATTAACAGCCTGTCTACACCCTTTTAGACCGACTGGATTTCTTTATATCAGTGCTGCTTTGTTGTCAGATCTCAGCAGTCACTTTGGTGAGTATCATTTTCACAATAGAGAGAAGCAACGGCCAAACCTACGAAAATAAGACCCGAAGTATAATAAGGTGAAATGATCCTTTAAAGAAAAACCAGCTGCACATAATGTTGATGGGGCTTGTCTATTTTAATTTTAAAGTTAATGTTATAAAGTGCAAACTCTAAAAGAGCTCAATGCAGCATGCATGATATTTAAAGTGTGTGTCAGCAGCAATAACTTGCAGTTAATATGTTAAAGTTTGTGTGTGTGTGTGTGTGTGTGTGTGTGTGTGTGTGTGTGTGTGTGTGTGTGTGTGTCTGTGTGTGTCTGTGTGTGTCTGGGGAAGTCTAATTCTGGACCTGGTTGTTTGGTTGTTTTTAGAGCTATTGTTTGTCGACCATTTGTGGCAGTGCGTTGGCTGAGAGGAGCGATGTTTAATTACTGTGGTGTGGAGGGAGGTTATTTTTTATTATTTTTAAAATTTTTTTTGTAAGGAGAGGTCACAGAAAAAACAAACACTTCACCACCACACTAAAGCGTGTGGTTTCATCCAGGCAGTCATAGAATGGAGTTCTGCGGTCCTGTTTTTTTATTAATTTCCCTGGTGACTGTGGGAGAGACAGAGATTGAGAGACAGGGAAAAGGGTTGCACATCACAGGATGAGATGCCAGCAGAGTTCATTAATAGACAGACTGTTGCAAAGGAAAGGTTTACAAAACAGCTTTTATTCAAGGTCATGCAGGGTCGAGAGGTAGGAGCTGGGTTTTAACTGGGCTTGTATGTAAGTGTGTGTCTTGTAGTAAAAGTGAAGGGTGTGAGCTGGATTGTCAGCCTCTGCCACATGCATTTATTAGACATCTGCTGCTTTGAAGTCGGGGAAATGTTTAAAGACTGCTGGGTGGGTTTGACCACATCTATATCTCAAATCACCATGCTGCAGTTTGACAGATGTACCCACCGCTAATTTTAGACACTTTACACAGGCCACAGCATTGTTCGCTTTAATGGCACAGCAAAAACGGTTTGTTCTTCCATATGGTGAAGGTTTTTGGTTTTCAATACTACTGGCACATCAACCAAAAAAACAGAGTTATTCCGTTTTTAATTGGCTTAAAATTCTTGGGATTTTATTCTCTCAAGTTTGTGTAAACACTAGATTCTCTTTGTGTTTTCTGTCTCTCTTTCTGAACACAAACTCTCGCTCCTGCTGTTCAAGCAGTGTGTGGTTGAAGCGACTCAGGCTTTTGATTAAAGGACAGAACACACAACACTCCCATAGCCCAAAACAAGGGATTAACCAACAGTGCAGGCAGGTCTGTGCTGCTCAGTAATTAGAGATGAAGGTAGTGAGTGATTGTGAAACAAAGCCCAATCTTCCTATAATTAGGATCTTCAAGTGCCTTGCAGGTATTCTTTGCAGTATGGACCAAGACTTCTGGAAAATACAAGAAGAGGGAGTGAGGGGGGCTGCTTCGAACAGTGTCCACCATGGCTCTCTGTTCTTAGTGAGGCCGGTCTCATGTCCGAGACTGCCAATGGGATCGCATGTCTTCAGGCCAGACTAACACCTACGTCAGCAGACCACAGTCACTCCACCAGTCCGACCATTCAGCCCGGCGCTACGCTGTAATTACACACCACAGCCTGCTGAGGAAGTGGCGGGAGGGGCAACCAGACTGAGATGCAGACCCCGACACTGCCATCATCATCACTACAGGTGCTGGAAAATCAGAGAGAGTGAGAGAAATAGGGAGAGTGAGTGAGAGGGAAGGTAAAGTAAAGACAGGCCTGTGTGGGACAGAGAAGCGGGAGGAGAGGCAGGTCACCCTCCTCCTTCCTGTGAAAGATTAGAGGCTCTGTGTCAGGCACATCTGGATGGGCTGGCAGAGCCAGAGCCAAACTGAAGAAAATTAGTGAAACAGCACTTCTGGTCACAGTGAACTTGCTTCAACAGTGTTTGTCTCCATTTGTGTGCATGTGTTTGTACACCACAATTACAGAAATATCCATACACACATGTTTTAACAGCTGAAGTAGGCATTTGATCACAGACCTTCTTGTCAGCTTTGCAGAGCTCTAAGTGACAAATGGAAATGTGTGTGGTTTTTTTAATTATATGTATTTCCTACAACTAGATGTCAAAGTAGTCAAGCCAGATTTTTTTTTACATATTCATTATGCATATGTGTCACTGAAGCTAATCAAAATAAGAATTTCACAATAAGCTCTGAACATATACTAGTCCAGGTCTAATACATTTTCAACTTTTGCAGTGGCTGATGGAGGTGTAGCTCTGTGGAGGGTGGTGTGGTGAGTGCGTGCAGCCAAACACTGCTTTGGCTAAAGTGTTTGTGCTGACTGATGAGGTGAGATGTGTGTGCACGAGGTGAGAACCTTTCTGACCCCGCACGCTCTTGGCTCCTGGAGGCTATAACATGGTTTCATGCGTAGCAGGTCTTCGCAACACCTCACCTTGAGTTGTAAACCAGAGCAGATGTAGACTGGCTGCCTCATGGCCCCTTGTTTTCAGCCAAACCAGGGTGAAGGTGAGGATTCAGTCTCGCTCAGCCTACCTTTTCTTTTGGGATCAATTATCTTACCAGTTGTTGTAGCAAGGCTGCATTTCCTTTTCACCTGGAATTACAGCTCAACCTGTCCAGCGTGTGGGCTGCCCTGTTCTCAGGCTGAGAGGTGGGGCAACAGAGTGGCAGGAAGGAAAAGATGAAGTGTTTCCCACCCTTTAAGTCAATCACCTAATAAAGGAAACCCGTGACGCTGGGAAAGCACAGTCACCACTGTAGTTCAGATTCATCTGTCACGAGACACAACACCACCTACAGTTGACCAGACTGAGACCTGTCAGCTGTTTGGGAGGTGGATGCTGTCGATGGCACTGCTTTTACTCACTCTAATGTTGGCTGAAAATTACTGGAGTCCCTAAGAATGGATTTGCTTAGTCCAGCAACCTGAACCAGCTGTGTAATCTGTTCCCTTTCTTACAGGTCAAAACACACCTGAGCTACCTCACTAAACTGCTGAAGAAGGACATAATTGTTTCTAAAGAACTGCTACAGTGTCAACTTTTCTGGAACTTGAAATTTCTTGGGTTACGATATATTGCTTATAAAATGATTTAGCATCTTTGTTCATCTTCTTGACATCTGTCTTCGCATATAATTTGCATGCCTGAAAAAAATAGTCTCCTACCTATTTTGAGTTGAATTATAAAATATAGAATAACTGTTTTCTGATAAGGTGTATTAAATAGTGAAAGAGAGAAAGCAAAAGGGAGAATAGCAGAATGAAACAATGCTGCTATCCTCACATCACCTCAGTTTGACTCTTGCAGATTCAAAAACAGAAAAGAAATGGCTCGCTCAGCAAACATATGTTCTGAGTATCTGCCTTGTTCAGTTTTGATTTGGCTTATTTTGAAGAGTAACATGTTTTAAGTGTGTGTGACTATATGTTTTTATGTAAAGACAGCAGCAGCCGACAAGACAGAAACAAACGCCTCCCCTGGCTGGCTGTCAGCACCTGGCCTCTAATGATGCTGCAGCGCTGAGCTCAGCTAATTGACCTGACAGAGATGGATCAGGACCCTGCACTCTGCTTTGGCTCTTCACTGAAGTGTTTGTGTGTTTTCATGTTTTTGCTCACAGCTTCTGCCAAACTCTGTACTGTACATGACGGGTTGTTAGACTCGGAAAATGGTACAGACGAGGCTTTAGAGGCTCTGCAACTAAGTTGCTGCTTCAAAACTGTCTTTATATATTTCCTCTGCTGCAGACCAAATGAGAAGACAACTGAAGAGTCCTTGAGGCCTGTTTGTCTGCATGTTGCTAATTTTTTTTTTTTTTTTTAATTTTTATTTATTGCAGAGAACAAATTAACCTCAGTAACTGGTGATCAGTCAGTCACTGCAGCTGAATGTGAGATGTGTGTTTGAGGGCTCTGGATGGCGAGGCTAACTGGGCTCCTAGCATGAGAACATTGGTTTATTTCCATGAGGAGAGTAAAGGAATTATCTTGGCCCATTAATAACAAATAATATAATTATAATATAATAATAATGATAATAGTATTGGAACAAAGCTGCAACATTAATATGATATTAGTAGCATATTCTGGACGTTTTTGTGGAATCTAAATGGAAATTGTTGCATTCTGCCGAGCGTAGTCCCTTCATTTTCATGGTTTCTCCCTTCGGCCCTATTCACGCTCAGGGTAAATGGGGCTTTGCTTTTGGCTGACGTTCACTTTCTTTCTGACCGAATGTTAGTGTCTCACTTTTGTTGCCAACTTTTTTCAGTTTTTATTCTCCAAAAGCCGCTTCTATCCTCAAATGTAGCAGTACTTGTAATTTCCCTATCAATAAAAATCTACTGTGACTATGGAAAGGAAATATGAGCACAGGTTATTTCTCAGTACACATTAAGGCCCATTTATCACCACATGTGAACTGCTGTTTGTCTCAGCGGGATCTGGACACTGTCTCATACAGGACACAGTCAGAACAGATAGTATTGATGAGTTATGCAGTAAATATTTATTTTAAACAAACTTAGAGTCCAATTTTTTCTTCTAATTTGACAGGCTAGTGGTCAGTTTTACTTACCTTCTGTTTTTTTTTTTTTTTTTTTTTCTTCAAATATTCAAGCAGCGACTTATGGGAAGCAGAGGAAACACAGGACAGAAAAAAATCCTCTCAGGATTTCATCTGAGGCCCACAGGGCTACATGTGTGGTTTGGTAGATCTATTACCCAGATTTTCTGGCGAGCACTTTCATCGATCTGTCTAACTCTAGCCCCAGCTACATGCTTAGAAATGCTCTATGCTGCAAGAGCTCCTTTTGACTTCTGGATGGTTTCCATTTTAAATTCTAATTTTGATCAATTCAGTATGAAATGCATTCTGCGTAATTTGATTTGCTTTTTAGGGGCTTTTCATCACTGTCATAGTCCTAACAGTTTTTATCTGCTACTAAAATGCTTTTATACACAATATACAATGAATAGTATCAGCACAAACAGTCCCATAGCTCACTTTTCATTAACTTCTTAAAAATACACACAGATTACAAAAATCAAAAAAGGTAACCTGATTACTCAAAAATTGCTTGTAAACAAATGACTTAAGTCCGTGTGTGTGTGTGTGTGTGTGTGTGTGTGTGTGTGTGAGTGAGAGAGAGAGAGAGAGAGACAGAGAGAGAGTGATAACGGCAGAACAAGAGACAGATGAAGTCAGACGGCCTCTGGCCCGATGAACTCTCTGCAGGGGTATTTCTGTAATGAAGAGCTCTGAGTCAGTCACTGATTAGGGCCCAATGCAACATGGGGCCAAAAGGTCAAATACATTCACACGTTTCTGCCCCCACTGGGGCAATTAGCCCACTGAGAACAAAGAGAGGCTACAATGAACCGTGTCCATCGGGGCATTCATTAACGGTGATGATGTTATTGTTGGCCAAGTTGGCGATGGATCACACTTAAGGTATTCAAGTTATCCTCTTTCTTCAAGTCCTAAGCACAGCCTGCGTGCACACACACTGTTGGCCCTGTGGTTAACACACACACTCCCTGGAGATAAAAGAAAAAAAAGGGGTCTTGCAGGATTTTGAATTTGTTGTTTCAAGATATAGAAAGAGGGAGTGTGTAAGAGGTGTGTGTGTGTGTGTGGGGGAGACAGTTGTCCTTGTGCCAAAGCCAGCTTACGCTTCATACAATAGTCCATGTGTGGGTGAGGGGATCTTGGCGCTTCAGTGTTCTTTACTCTAGAGGGAGAAGAGATGCCGTTGGGAGGGGAGGGGTGAGAGCTAGATTTCCTATCCAGAGCCCCCTATGTAATTGAATGCAGCCTTGTACACGAGTCGAGCTCCAGAGAAAACGTCCACCAGCGTGTGCACGTACACACACACACACACACACACACACACACACCTGTCTGTGTCTCCACGGTGTTCTCCATGCGTGCTGAAGTGTGTGGTAGACGAGTGAAGAGCAGGTCAAAGTGTGAGTTCTTCCAACTATGTGCAAGGTTTATATTATCATGTAAACATCGAAGAGTTTTTACGATCCAGTGTGTGCTATAACATTTCATTCTTACATGGTTTAAATCCATCTGCACTTGTAATCCTCTGAGAAATACCCAGAGTGCAAAAAGTCATGAAGTTGAGGAGGGTCATTATTGGAGTGGTCTCTGTTTACCTCAACCCATGTGCTCTGTGTTTCATACTCCTTTGCCCTCTATGGGTGCTCTCTCAAACCATTATGCTATCTTAGGCTTCTGAACGTCTATTTTTCTTTATAACCATAAACAACAAATGAGGTTGTTGAAAAAGAATAACATTCTCCTGCTCCATCTCAGCACTGCAGGTGCTATTTCATGGCTTCTTTTGGTACAGCACTTGGCGCTCAGGGTGGCTGCTGGCTGCTGAATGGAAAGACAGGCTTCCTGGTGGCTAATGAGGTGCTGAACCCGGCCTCTTGTTTGTATCAGGAGCACCTGGGCCAACTACAGCCAGACCAGGCCAGACAAAGGAGTCAGTCTAGCATTTCAACAAAGGTCTGTCCATTCAAAACATCCAGAACCCAGAGACACAAACTCCCACACTTCATAAAATGAAGGCAAGAAAGAATGAGAGCCGAGACTATTCTCTCTGCACAAGGAAACTATTGTTTGTCTTTACACGCCCTCTCTCCCAGGCCTTGTGATTTTATACTCAATAACGAAACAAAGCAAAAGAAAAGCAACTTGGCAAAGACGCAGCATGCACACTGCTTGTCTCTTGGAAATGTAACAGAGACAAACATTGCACCTCAGGAATTCCATATCTGTCTTCTCTGCCTGATGTTATCTTCGTGTCAGCTCTTTCTAACTGAATGTAAGAAACTCGCCAGGAGGATAGAAACCCATAAACAGAAACAGCACAGAAGTGATTTCTTATATCTTTCACAGAGACACACACAGCACACGCATTCAATTCCATATCATTGGAGTGATGACCTCAAACACAACGCTTCATCTTCATTATGGTTAAGGTCAGGGAAAGGTTGTGATCAAGACAAGCAAACTATATTTAAAGGCTAAAGCCAGTGATTTTGTATTTTTTGGCTGTTTTCCATAGAGTCCATGCAGAGACAAAAGCAAACAATGAATTTTGTGTGCTCATCATAATATCCGTAAATCCACAACCTGATTTAGCTTATTTATCTGTGCCAGACACCTCCACTTCCCAAGGTCAGGGAGAGATAATAACAATAAAAACAGTAATTGTAGGTCGATCACAGGACACATTTTGGTGTCCTTCAGATACTGTTTGTAATTCTGAACTACTGTACTGACCCATGTTTCTGTATTTCTCCATAATAAAAACGCCACTTCTTGCATTTGCGTTTGACCAAAATCTTCTCCCATAATTATCCATGTAATTCCTAGGATGTCTTGATGATTACTATGTTTGCATTTCAAAAATACCAGTAATTAATATATTTATGTTTCATGCATGTTTGTCAGCTAGGGTTGCACGTAACAATTATTTTCATTATCAATATATCTATTAATTATTGCCTGTCTCCTTGATTAATCAGTTTGTTTTTTTTTACCTATTTGTTTTGTCAGAAAATAAAGTAAAATGCTCATTATTTCCCAGAACCCAGCTTGACATCAGTAAAATCTGTTTTGTCTGACCAGCAGTCCAAAAATGTTACATTTTTAGTAGTATAAAATGGAGAAAAACAGCAAATCCTCTGATTTGAGAAGCTGAACCAGAAAAGTTTTGGTTCATGGTTATAGAATGACCTGATTAATTGACTGATTCTTTCAGCTCTAAGATTAGCAACACATTGGACAATAAAACAAGTGACCAGTTTTTGGTAGGGGGTTAAATATCTGTTTCCCATGTTACATATTAATAGAAAGACCAATTCCACTTCCATATCATTAGATTTTTGTCTTTTTATCTTCTGTTACAGAAGCAGGGAACCAGTTTGTGGCTCAGGAGGCAATAAGGAAACCATCCACGCTACGCCGACCACCTGCACGCACAGGAGAGGCAGTTTCTAGTAAGAACTGTGCACTGTTACTACTTTGACTATATCACACAATGGCAGTGGTATACTACATGTTTATTTGTCTGATTCCTGAAGGTAAAGAAAATTATTTTCTGTATATTAGATTGCCTCAACTGCAGTCGAATCATAGCTTTGAGTGACAGGCTGAACTTACTGGAAGCGAAGGTAAGGCCTGTAGTCGTTGATCTACAGTGTCTGAATCACTAAGAAATTTGAAAGGTCTATGTTAAATGACCCTAGTGTTTAATTGTATACACTTGTTCTATATATTCTTATACCAGGTCCAGTTACTCACTGTCCCTACCTCTATAACACATCGCCACCTTCAGGCTAAAGGAGGAACTGCACCAGAGGCCTCATTACTGATAGGGTCTGTGCCCGCTCAGGGAGCTCCTGGTGAGCAGGGACCTGCAGGTAGGTATATCACGCTGTCATGCACAAATACAATGCATGATAAGAAATATTACCTATTTCCATTAAGTCCAGGGTTTTTTGTAATGATTAATACACAAATCACTCCATTTCCCCACAAGCAACTTTTTTCTGCCCCTGAAGTACCTGCTCACCTCAGCTCATATCCTATTTCCTCCACTGCACACACAGGCTCATTTCCTTTAGCAAAAGTAGGAACCCAGTTGTCTGTGCTGCTCACTTTCAATGCTCTGTGGCTGTGTGTAAAGCGAAGACTGTAGAGCTTGAACGTCCTTTCCTGGATTTAAGCCCAGTATTGGCTGCAGCTAAAAACACTTTCATGTTTAACTAACCCTGCAGCACTGTCAGGAGAGGCTTAAATGCAACCATAGGGGGGCACAATCCAGTGTCTTCATGTGCTGGTCCCAAGTCCGGGTAAATGCAGAGGGTTGTGTCAGGAAGGACATCCGAAGCAAAATTTAAGCCAAATCAAACATGCGAATCACAAATATGACTTCCATACCAGATCGGTCGCGGCCCGGGTTAACAACGACTGCCACTGGTGCTGTTGACTTACAGGGTGCCAGTGGAAATTGGACTACTGTTGGTCGAAGAAGGAGAGGAGGAAGGCGTGTTCGTAGGCAAAGAGAGAAGAGGAAGGGCAGGAGTGTAGGACTTAGTGTAGGGACTTTGAATGTAGGGACTTTGTCAGGGAAAACTAGAGAGTTGGCTGATATGATGGAGAGAAGAAAGGTGGATATCTTGTGTGTTCAGGAGACCAGGTGGAAAGGTAGCAAGGCCTATAGATTAGGAGCAGGGTTCAAGCTGTTTTATCATGGTGTGGATGGAAAGAGGAATGGAGTAGGAGTTATCCTGAAGGAGGATTTTGCTAGGAATGTTCTGGAGGTGAACAGAGTGTCAGATAGGGTGATGAGTCTGAAGCTGGAAGTTGAAGGTGTGATGTTGAATGTTGTCAGTGGTTATGCCCCACAGGTAGGATGAGAGTTAGAAAAGAAAGAGAAATTCTGGAGGGAGATGGATGAGGTGATTCAGGGTATCCCTAGTGGTGAGAGAGTGGTGACTGGGGCAGACTTCAACGGACATGTTGGTGAGGGAAACAGAGGTGATGAGGAAGTGATGGGTAAGTTTGGGATGCAGGACAGGAATGCAGAAGGACAGATGGTGGTAGACTTCGCAAAAAGGATGGAAATGGCTGTAGTGAGCACATTTTTCCAGAAAAGGGAGGAGCATAGGGCGACATATAAGAGTGGAGGCAGGAGCACACAAGTTGATTACATCTTGTGCAGACGTTACAACCTGAAAGAGATCAGTGACTGCAAAGTAGTGGCTGGGGAGAGAGTAGCCAGATAGCATAGGATGGTGGTGTGTAGGATGACTGGTGGTGAGGAAGATGAAGAGGAAAAGGGCAGAGATGGAAAGATGGAAGGAATACTCTGAAGAGTTGATGAATGAGGAAAATGTTACAGAGCACAGAGTAGATGAGTTGACTGTTGTGGAGCAGGAAGTAGCAACGATCAGTAAGGATGAAGTGAGGAAGGCGTTGAAGAGGATGAAGAGTGGAAAGGCAGTTGGTCCTGGAGGCAGAGCTGGAGGTAGCAGAGCTGAAGATGTTGAGGTTCTCTCTGGGAGTGACGAGGATGGATAGGATCAGGAATGAGGACATCAGAGGGACAGCTCATGTTAGATGTTTTGGAGAAAAAGCCAGGGAAGCCAGATTGAGATGGTTTGGACATGTTCATGCTGAGGTTAGAGCTGCCAGGAAGGAGGCCTAGAGGAAGACCAAAGAGGAGGTTCTTGGATGTAGTGAAGGAGGACATGAGGATAGTTGGTGTGGGTGAGGAGGATACAGAGGATAGGGTTAAATGGAGGCAGATGATTCGCTGTGGAGACCCCTGAAGGGAGCAGCCGAAATGAAAAGAAGACTGTCACGAGAGGCTTAAAAAATGTATTATTTATATTAAAATGTGTTTATCCGTGGACCTCCCTGCCCCCACCGCTACCATCACCGCTCTTATAGCCACTGTTGTGAAGTAACTTTATGTGATTAAGAAATATTTGAAATTTGTCTGATGATATGTGCTTTAATTAGTAGGAAACCAAGACAATTGCAAAGAAATTTGATGAACATTTTTGCATTTTGATGCATATTATTAAAGGATTGTTGGCAGGAAGCAATGTATGCATTTTGGCTGCTAATGGTTTCTGGTATACTGTGATATTTTTTTTAAGATTCGCATTAATAATTGAAACTTTCAAATAAAATAGTGAAGGGTAAATATTGTTCGCAGTTTACAGCAGGAAATATCCAGACTGCAGGGGTTTGTGGCATTAATTCCTGCCCCAACAATGCCATGACAAAAGTTTTTGCAATATTACTAACACTGAATTTAGACCGTTACACCTCATGCCTTTGTTTTCATTACAGGACCTCAGGGTGAAAAGGGCAGAGATGGGCTTCCTGGCAGAGATGGTAAATTGTAATTGTATTTGTCTTTCAGTTGATGTGAAACTATTTATGATGTTAAACTAGTTAAGGCTTCATTATTGCTCCTGATTGCCTCTTTGTCTTAGGTCAGCCAGGGTCTCGAGGGCTGCCAGGTCCCAGTGGGCCTCGAGGGGAGGCAGGTGCAAGGGGCCCGTCCGGAGCCCCCGGAGTTAAGGGATCTCTAGGACCAGCAGGTAAAAAAGGACCGAAAGTAGAAATACATGCTGTCAGCAGGCAGTTGTGAGGTGCGAGAATGAGATGAATCTTGTCTTAATAGAAATTTACACAGTCAATAAATATGCCATAAAGATTTGTGTGTGTGTGTGTGTGTGTGTTGAATGGGATGCTATTGACCTAAGACATGTGTAAACAGCAGTAGAGAAATCAGAGAGATCTCCCACAAAAGACTGACCCATGACATCCTGCTTGTGTTTGTCTTTCTCTTAAACCACCAGTCAACCCACAGACCCTCCAGTGGTAAATCTTCTAGTGGCCCCTGATGCCTGCCAGTAACTCACTGTCACTTAAATTGTGTTATTGTGTTAGTTGGCTTTTAAAAAGACATATGTCTAAAAAGGTTGTTTCATTGGGCAGTCAAAGCTTTTGCTTTCAGACTACATATAAACTCAGTAACATGCACTGCTGCTAATGGTCACCAGCCAGAACAGAAACAAAGGCATAAATCAGTTCCATGTATTTAGAGCTCATTGGTTATGTAAAAGATAATAAATGACTAGTTGGATAAAAGTAAATCCACAGGCAGCTGTGACTTGAATGATAATAAAGTAAATGGTAGTATACGTTTGTCACAACATCTGCTCTTGCTATAGGCTGTTATACCTCTGCTCTGGATTGTGAACAGGGTGCCTCTCCTTTCATGTGAACATATGACCCCTGCTCTTTGTCTGCTGCTGGGTAAAAATAAGATTTAGAGCTAAAGTTAAACTACAAACCTGCTTTCTGAGAAGCACCATGTGACTTCTTTCTGAAATGAACATGAGCTATATATACACAAATCCCAAGTCCTTATGATTTCCATATGTCTGTAGTGTTATTGTTTTTTCTATCTCCATAAGCTCGTAAGTTTCCAAAACCAGCGCTAGGTCTTGCCTTCAGACCTGTGTTCTCCTTATTGTGCTGTTTTTCTTTCAAGTTTGAAGTGAAAGATAAACACAGGACTGGAATGTATCCAACATAATTCAAAACACAGGCATATATGTTTTAAATATGTTAAAAAGGGAAGGTATGATGTTATTAGAAGTGACAGTGTACAATGGTAATGGTAAGGAAAGGTAAAGCTCTAATAGTACCAATTAGCAGACTGCTTTGTCAGTTGGATCAGTACATAAACAGAGAGGTGGTGAGTCTGGGTCTGTCATGGGGGGCAAGAGGTGGTGTTTAGGGGGCAGTACTGCATCATAAGGGTCCAAACAATGAGCCCAGATGTAGTTTTGTTGGTGCTTTTTTCCACCTTCAAAACAGTGGGCCAGCTACAGGCTATTACTAACACACACACACACACACGCGCACACACACACACACACACACACACACATACACATACACATACATACAAAAGCTACTATTGTGTGTGCACAGAGCATTTAATTTACTATGAATGAGTGCCAGTAATACTCTGCAGAGTTCAGTGGCATTTCTCTGAGCTTCCCCATGTCCCTGTCTACATTTCCAGTGCTGAGCCATTAAAGACCCTTGTCCTATTCATTACAGAGTAATAAAAATGACCGATTCACATATTTGTCCTCTGTTTAGCTGTTTATTTTACATGCATATAAAGGCAAACACAAACTCTAGACATTATTAAGCACTACATGTAATGGATTTCCTTTGTGGTTATAAGATTTAATTTTGCTATGACATACCTCTGAGGAACAGTTTGTCTGTCATCTCAGTGATATTTTTTTATCCCTCCTCTCAGGCCCCCGTGGTCCACCTGGACTCCCAGGAGAGAGGGGCCTACCAGGCCTGCCTGGCCCTCCGGGGCCTCCAGGCCCCCCAGCGCCAGCCAGTGCCCGGATCCCAGAACCAGACCTCAGTAAGCACCTGAGCAACTGACAAATTTCACACCAAATAGTTAAAAGTTTTAATATCTTAAGAGGAGACTTTGCTGAATTTCAATCAGATTCCATCATTTAAAACATGAGGTGTTTATATCAGTGAATAACATGATACTTTGCTCTGTCTTCTCAATGTAAAGAGCTCCTTGCAAACACTTCCAAATACTGTTTTGTCTTCAGCCCAGCTGACACTGCATTCATCAGACCTCACTCTGGAGCCCCATTGGATTTTGTATACTGTAACATTTTCATATATACAGTAGTATTCCCCCAGGGCCTGACAACAGACTTTGATGATTTTTAATTGATGAATCCATTGTGCATTTTCTATCCTCTTTGGGTTTATAAAAAGTGAACAACCACTATGGTGCAACTTATGAATTCTTACAGCTGTTTTTTATGGACCTGGAACTCTCTCAAAGGTCAAAAATCCAGATGGAAAGTACATCCATGTCAGACAATCACTTCACCACCTCCTCCATGCATGGAGAGGTTTCTTTCTAGGCCTGTGTCCAAATAGTTTGTCATGAACCTGTCATACATAGCCTACCTGTACACAATTTAAATCAAATCCTTTGTTGTAGGTTTTACAAACATCTACCCTGACACTTCAAACTGCTGGTATTCAGCCTCACTAACATGTCCTCTCCTGCAGCGTGAGAGCACTCTCAAGTTTTTGGACTAATGATAAACAAAAGAAACAAAGAAAATGAGAAACAGACAGTATGACGATAATCCTTTAACTGCTACTTGCTCCTTGTCTACCGGCCAAATAGAACCGAATCCAAGAGCATTAAATGGAGGCAGAGACAGTGTGAGATTGACACAGCCTTCACATGCTGTGATGAGAACCTGTCGGCCACTGATGTCACTCAACAACTTCCAGATGTAGGACGCTTAAGACAGCTGAGGGGAAGTGTGAGAGATGGGGGGCTTCACCGGCTCTTTCAGTATCATCACATCAGCAGGTTTTAGACATGGGATCAGTGGTAAAACAAAGTATGCAGCGCACAGATTTGTAAGCTCCTGTCGGGAGAAAACTCTGGGTACACTGAGATTGGCATGACCATTTCCGAGACTGCGAGTCACTGCCTTTACATCAAAGTAACAGTAGGGAGCATGGGGGTGGGGGTCTTCACTGAGCTTCCTTTGGAAAACACTGACTTATTTGGCTTTCATGTCTGCACTAGGATACTGGAATTCCCTTCTGCAGAACAGGAGAGGTTTCCTAAATTGGCTGCAGGCTGAATGCTAAATAGCGAAAAAGAAGACTTCAGTTGTTTGAAAGTATGATTTCAGTGTTTCTGAATGCTTCCACACATTTTCATGTCACATTAAGCCAGAGATCCCAGTGCGTACTTAACAGGAAATGAAGAGCAATGTCGAAATACACCCAAGAGTGAACGACCTTGGTGTGGATGTCACCACTGGTCCTGATCTGTTAGTGGTGTGCAACAATCTGGCAGCTGGTGGATGTTTCTGGCTGTCAGCCGTCCTCCATCTCCTCCTCCCATCTGTATCTCCTGAAGTCTCATGCTGTGATTGGATTTGTGTTTCCTGTCAGTATAAAATGACACAATGACCGCTCACTTCCTCTGTGGCTCACACTTTCATCACCCTCTTCCTCATCCTTTCTGTAGACTCTTGTGCTTGTGTATATGCAGTCAGTATTGTTGCACAGTGGATATGGAACATTTATTTATGCAATATCACATCATCTTTTTAATGAATGTGAATCTGATCTTCTACTGACATGGCTTTTGAACACATTTTTATTGTAGTTTACTCCCATGCTGAAGTCATTAATTGAGGTCTGAGTATTTGTTGGGAAACACTGCCCTCTACAGGTAGTTCTAATTTGTCAAAGTGGATCTTTGTTTTCCTGAGTGGAGCTTCAGCTTCAACAAAGTGGGGTTGTGTGCATCATTTACAAGAAGGTTTTCCCATACCATCGCACACCAAAAGCCTGACATGAACATGCCTTACAGGTTTATAATAAATCACAGGTGCAACTGGGCAACAATGCATTTTCCACAGGTTTCATTTCTCTCAAGCTACATATAAATCATCTCTCTCTCACTAAAATAGGCCTTCTCCAGTGGCATCCTATCCCTAAACAGCACTTGTAATAAATAGTAACCTAAATAGAACCATTGGATTGGTGAAGCTTGTGAAGGTTTAGGGCCCAAATGTCTTCATGAAAGGCAAGATAAAATCATTATTAATTGATGAAGTAATTCATACATAATATAGTAAGGCAAACTTTGTCAGAAATTAAAAGCTTGTTTGGATAACGAGTCTGGAAACATACATTTATTTTGTGCTGTGTAAAGGTATAACAGATTATTATCACAGATTGATCGGCTTAGTTTTTGTTTGCAAATACAATCCTTAGCCAGAGGAATATTCTGCATCCCATTAAACACACACATTTTCTTTGAACTGCAGATCGTGGAAAAGACCCCTTCTTCACCAACACTTTCCATGACTCACGAGGGTTGCCTGTTCCAGGACCTCAAGGTCCCCCTGGGCCTATTGGTGAGTGTTTATCGGTCTCTTCGTTGTGTTTATCCCTGACTGCACTCAGGATGTTTGTGTGATTGTGTGTGCATAAACTCAAAGGTCTTAATACTGAAAGTATTTTTATATAAATCTCATTTTGCCTTTGTCCAAGGTATTTGTGATTTTGTATGCAAAAATACTTCTCTTTCAGGAGATCACTAAACACCAAGTATGAAACCTGAGTCCATACACTTAAACCTATAACCGTCTACACACACCTTAGTGCTTTTCACAAGGCAAAACACAAGTAAAAAACACAGCACTAGCTTCTCCCAGAATTACCATAAAGTACTTGATGCTAACATGGATCTTTATATATATTACACAGGTCCCCCAGGTCCCAGAGGCCCAGCAGGACCTGCTGGTCCACCAGGACACAATGTAAGCTTGCTCAAAGCAAAGTGGTGCGTGGTACTGAGTGCAGATTTGTTCCTGTACAAATTTGTCATTTTAAATTTCCTTTCTGACTCAATACAGGGGAAACCTGGAGCTCCTGGAACACAGGGCCCTGTCGGGCCAAAGGGAGAACGTGGCGAGAGAGTGAGTACACTCAAAGCTCAATACTATTCAGTAGGTTTTCTCTTTTTTTTTGCTTTACATCTTTTAGCAAAACTCCCTGAGACATGTCTTTGTTTTTTCAGGGTCCTCTAGGTTACCCAGGAGAGAGGGGCTTCAGAGGAGAGCCGGTAAGCAACCTCAACCCTACTGCCTTGAGGATTATGGCCTGAGTAAACAAGTGCATGGGGTGAAACATCAACACATGTCATAGATGGTTATATTATAGTAAACTATACTAACCAGGAGCACCACAAACCACAGCGATCAGTGACAACACAATCTCAGAGGCAGTGAGCTCATTCTGCTGGAATAAATCTGCTGCACTGCTTCCATTAATGTTTAAAGTCAGACTCAGTTTGTTTTTCACAGGGAGCACCAGGACCCAAGGGAGAACCAGGAGAGAAGGGCTTACCGGTAAGAAAGTAGTTGGTGGTGGTCCACAGCTTGTGTGATGATGATACACTGTCTGGACAGGAGAGTTTTCACTTAAAGTTTGGAAGCTTAGGAAAAGTTCCCTTGTTGAGCATTTAATGTTTTCTCTGTATCTGTCTAACCTTTACTTTTCTTTCACCTCTTTCTTATTTTACAAGAACATTAATAATGTAAGATCTTTTTATTTTTGTCATTTTGTGTTCATTTTACAGTGGAATGAATCTATTCAGTGGCCTAAATTAAGTCTAACCATGACCGACATGTCAGGTTATGGTTACAGTGTTTTTACAATCACCATGTTGATTGCTGTGATTGGTGTCCAGCTGTATCTCCTTTTCTCTCACGCCCACACATTCCTATCAGTTAACAGCCATAAACTGTTTTACACTCTTGTACTTGTGTATTTATGATCTTAGCTGTTAAGGTGACTAAGTTTGTGTGTGAAATCTTTTGGTGTTGATGTGTTGTTTTTTTATGTTTTGTTTTCATTAGTCCTTGGGGTGTGCTCTGGACTGCTGTCCCCTGTCACATCACTGTCCTCTTGACCCTAAAGCTTGTCTGACTCCCTCTGCAAGCTGCTGTCCCCATGGCTACCTTTCACAGTCGCCTTTTTTGGCATCTGACTTTGGCATATACATATAAATATATCAAATAAAACATTTACTGTGCACCGACTGAGTGAATGTACAGTATAATAAAATAATTTCAGAGGCAAAATCATAACCATATCATTTGAGTTCAACTGCAGTGTCTGATCTTAAGGAAGCACAAAGAAAATGTGAAATGTGTATGCCAAATCACTCCATATGTGTCAGTGCTGGGTCCTGGGTGGTTTTGAAGTGGTGTGCTCTGATGTGAGTGGAGTGGATACAGCGATCTTTTTTTTATCTCACAATGCAACCCTGCATGATTTCATCTTCCAATACTACATCACACTAACTTTCTTCTCTGTATGTGAATATCATCGACATATTGTATCTAATGATAAAACAACACTGTGCATTTAAAACAGAATTATGGCAAAGTAGTTCTAAATTCCCAAGTTGCATTTAGGCATTATTTCTCTGTTAAGAGTTTACAGCATTGCTAATGTGAGAGTGTACTGTTAGATTAGCTAAGATTATAATGCCAGTCTATTGCTGGTGATGTAAGAAGTATTAGAGAATCACCAAAGTCAGTACAAAATCTGTCATATAGTTAATGAGATATTTCAGTTTGAACCAAAATAGTCTACTGACTGCCAAACTGACATTGCCATCTCTAAAATGCCTTGGAAATTTTTCCTTTTTTTCTTCAAAAAAACAGTATGTACTTCATTGTTTTACTAATCAGAGTATCTCATAGTAGGAATCACTCACTTGTGCACCGAAAGCTCCAGCTATTTTCTGCATGCCATCTTTTCTAGTGGTGATGCTTTCAGCTTCATCCCTCTGCTTGACTTCTCTTGCTCCACTACCTGTTGTTATTGTGAAGTCTTATCCTTTAACAAAAGACCAATCAGATCTCAATGTAAGCGTATACTGGCTTGGTTTTGGTTAGATATCAATAGGTAACTGGTGTGACCACAGGCTTAAGAATGAACACTGTGGTGCTCAAAATACTTGCCTGGCTTATAAGGCTTCATTAGTGTTATGTCACCAACATGATGCTAGTTTGTATGTGCATGCTGATGTTGCCCAGCCCAGCATGGCAGAGACTGACTTCATATACAGTATAGCAGCATGGCCAGAGAATGAGGGAGATGCAGATGAATGTAGGGAACAGATCATGTCTGACAGTGCTGGGCAAATATGTGGACTGTTTTAACCTTCTAACTGCTGAACTGTACTGAGAAAAATGACGAGCATCTTGGCGAGCAGTTCTTTGGCTTGTGCTCCTTACCTTGACGGCTGTATCTATCTTCACAGGGGGACGGAATACATCAGATCAGAGAGGCGCTGAAGATCTTAGCCGAGAGGGTTTTAATCCTTGAGACTATGATCGGTATTCATGGTGAGTAGGAGGCCTGAGGCAGGGTCAGCTTTAGGCAGGGGTCAAAGGTGGGGGGGGTGTGCAGGTTCAAACTCCCACTGTACCTGACTGCTGGACAGGGAGTGGGAACAGTCGTGAGCAGCCCCAGGACTCGAGTTGGTGTTTCCACCCCCTCACACAGTCCCCTTGTCACTGCTGTCTGATAGGACATTAGCTTGCAGATGTTTCAAGACTTGCAGGCTGACCTTGAGCTTCTGGCTCGGAGGGTGACACTGCTGGAGGCTATCATCTGGCCAGGTAACGCTGAGACATCCTCACCCACAGCTCTGCCGGCCCTTACTGACCTTTTTGACAGAATCTAGAGAGTGCTGTAAAGTTTCTGATTACTACATTAACAAACTGCTGAAAAGTAGATGCCTTTTAAAAATGTATTCTTCTGTATGAATTGTTTTGGCTGTGTCCTACCGTATGTTTGCAGAACACTTAACAGCCCTAAAAGCCTATTTTCCCAGCATCTTACTATGAGAGAAGTGATCCTACATGAACACTGTATTTTTTTTCTGCCGAGGTTTAATATTGTTGGTTATTTCGTAAGAAATGTTTCTCCATTTATGGATTTTCATCGCTCTTCTCACTGGTTCAAAATGGATGGTCCTTTTGTAAAAAGATGACACATGTATTTCCAAGTGTCATTTAGGATTTAGCTATGAATCAAAGTCAAATGACTACTTGTTTGTTTGATGTTACCTGCTTTATCAACCAAATCTGATCATACCACAGTTACACAAACCTGCTGAAGCAGATTAGCTGAGCTTTTAAATGGCAAACTCAACAAAGAAACACATTCAATACATAATTGCCTAAGGTGTTTTTTTTTGGTTTTTTTTACCTTAAATTTGATTGTTATTTAGTTATGAATGTTACTAAGATTTGAAATCAAGTTTTCAGGGGCTTTAATCATTTGTATAATAATTGTAAGTTCATGTGTACCCATGGGTGGGAAATATGTGAATCTGGCCAGCAGTGCTGCATTCATTAGTCAGTGACAGTCAGAATGACAGAAAATAAATCAACCATAATTTCGATAATTGATGCGTTGTTTAAGCCCTTTATTAAATGAACTGCCAGACAATGGCTGGTTTTAGCTTCTCAAATGTGAGCATTTGTTATTTTATATTCCTGATATTGCATATCTTTGGGATTTTGGGCTGTTGCTTGTACAAAGAATCAGTTTGAAGATACCTTGGGCACTGGGAAATTGTGATGGACATTTTATAGATGTATTAAAAATTGTATCAATAACAGAAAATAATTGCAGCCCTAATAGCCAGATGTGCCTCCTTCACAGCAAGATCCCACAATAGGATCTTATAAATCCTTTGAACACTCTGAGTAGTTCTTTGAATAATAATTTTAATATAAAAGGTGTGCAGTTGGTGTCCAATCAAAATAAGAACTCATTCAAGACACATCGATGTTAACAGCAACAAGACTAAATCAGAGCAGACTTTGATTAGGACCACAGAATTATTACGTCCATCCATATTTATGGACAGGGAGGCCCGGTTCCAACTGCTGTCTTTCTTCAACAGAGCCTGATCTAGGGTCTGGGGATGGACCATTTGGCACAGCCTCCCCTAGTTTCTACAGAGATGAGCGAGCAGGTGCGCTTCCATATCGACTTGCTTCTCCTCTGTCCTCCGACACCAAGGTCCGAGGGAAGTAGCCTCCCCACTCACCCTGAGGATCACAGGCTGGGTTGACTCTCCCTCCTATAGGTCTCACTGGCACTCTTCAGATTTAGACCCTATCTGATACCATCTGTAGGCTTTACTGACACATTTAGGATCGGGGACACCTCAGGGAAATTCCATTGATACTCCATAATGTCCTCCTGCATCGGGAACCTGAGAAATAGTTTGACCCCAAACCATCGCCATAACCCAACGCTTACCTTTGCATACCAATAGCTCCTTCTATATCTTGTTTATTTGCTATAGAAGTAAAGCCTCTGAATAAAAATGTTCATGTTTTAAAAAAGGAAAACCTCAATCTTCTGTGGTGCTCCATAAGCTACAACCAGTTCTGGACAATAAGGGTCATTTAGAGTAATCAATTGAAGGAAAAATCACGTTAGGGAAGAGACTGGATTTTGAGTTTGTATTGCTTTCGCAATGTAACAGCAGTCTGAAGAGATTCCATTATTTAAGTATATTGAGCATGTACAGTTTGTAGGACACAATTACACAAGCAAACCTCTTCTTTTAGTATTAATTTTGTTATACTTCTATCATATTGTTTAACTCAATGTTATGTAGTGCACTAAAAAGATGACGTCATTGCTACTTTGTATGTGTTGCTAACAGTGTTTTGTAGTTTTCATGGTGTGAGTGTTTTCCCCCTTTAAAGTACACACTGATAAAGTGATTTAATACACAATAGTATATTTACATTTAATCTGTGCAAAAAAAAAAAACAATGCACAAACTTTTAGGATTGGCTGCATATCAGTGGAAACAGTCAGAAATAGTGTTGTATTCTGGAAACAAAACACATAGAAAAGAAAACAACTGTTCTCAGACTGGCCACTCCAGGATGCTTTATACACATAAACACACAGAGGAAATAACAAAACTGTCAAAAGAACTTGAACAAGTTTTTACCATTATTGGTAAACTGATTAAACTGTTCTGATGAAAAGACTTGATTTTTTTTTTTTTATCATTTTACATCAAACCTATTGTGAAAATATTTAATATGATCAATTGTAGTTTTTGTATTCTGTTGTAACCATTTCATAGTTTTTTCTTGCAAATGTGTTATTGTATTAAGATAATCCTCTCTAGATGGTCAATGTAATAAAATAATGTTCATTGTTTTGTTTTTTTTATATTTCATCTGTCTTCATTTGTGTGGCAAAAGAATTAATGAAACACAAAATGTGCCAGTACTGCCCTTTTCACACTCTGGCGTGTATATCGGCCACTATCAGAAAATCATTAGTACATGGGACAGATTAAAAAAAAAACAACAACAAAAAAAAAAACAAAACAGCAAGATCAAATCACAAGCCCTAAGACAATGCTGTGGAGAAGCAAAATCTACTCAGGAATGCTGTATTTCAACTATGATACTGAGAGGGCAGAAAATACGTGCCACCAGAAATCTGACAATTAAAATAATTGGAAAAGTAAGCCCACAGGGAAAATCCAATGTCGAAGCTCAGCAAAACCCAAGCAAAATGTATGTCCACTTTACTGCAGTACAAACACAGCTACAGGTTCAGTCCAGGACTATGAGCTTGTCTAGGTGCTCTGTGGTGGGAGAGGGCTCTTTCCTTTAGATACCACCACAGCCTGCTGTCCTATGCTGTCATCAATAAGCAGGGAGATGGCGCCATCTAGCTGTTTTGAGGCTGCTAATGCGACTACAGCTTTCTCTGTGGGGAAGCCCATCTTCTCTAGTTGCTGGAGTCTGAGAGAAAACAATGTTTTTTTTTTTAGTAATCTTTAAACCAATCCCATGATTAAAACTGTGTGTGGAAGGTTATGTGTGGTTTCAAATCACATATTCTCTCAGATACAGATATTTTATATAGTTACTGGCATTAATACGAACCGCAGAGAGGAAACTGATGATTTGGGCACCTCCACTTTAGCATCAGGGTCATCAGGAACATCCTCTAATGAGGCTTGTATCCCTGCTCTTAACATCTGCTCTTCCAGCACCTCCACCTCAGACTGTGCAGTACACTGCTCCATTATCCAGGCAGGCAATGGCTCAATCGATGGGTGGTGGTTCAAGACAGAGCGATCCCTCATGGGGGGAGCAGCTGGATTTACAGGCACCATCTGAGAAAGCGATCTAGACCTGTGACAATAGATGCATTTAAAATGATGAAATCTGGCAGTCAACATTCAATGAGACTTCAGATGTGAATGAGATAAATCACACCTGTGTGAGGTAGTGTAGGTGGGCAATCTGAACCTGGCTGAAGCAGGAACATATACCCAATCAGGAATGAAATCCAAAACTTTGATTTCTTCCATGTCCTGTAACATCCCAATAAATGACTGATGATCTGAGAAGTATATTAAGTTAAAAAAAAAGAACTATTGTGTTATAGATTTGAAAGCACTCTTCATAAATTCACACTTTGTCATAAGCCCTCAGTAGCAAATGACACACCTATGCCATGGGTTATGTATTCTAGACCATTTTAAATGTGATGAATACACCAAAGACATAAAATGATGTCCAGGAGTAAAAGATAACAGTTTGTACTCCCACATACAGTCGTCAGTAGAGTGACGACACACACTGAATAAAAACTGCATGTAATATGTACAAAACTATATGGAACTGCATCACTGCATGAACAGAAAAAGGATACAGTTGTGTCCGATGCATATTGCACAGAAGTGAAGCAGGGCAGGTGTTCCCGGCAGCAACAGCAGACCAATCAGCAGAAGGAGCCAGGGGAGAAACCAGACGGGCAAACACCTCAGCAGCCTCCTCTGTGTCACCTGACGACACTGCGCTGTAAACAGAGCCAGGTGGATGGCAGAGTAACCACAGATCCGACTTGCCTCGCCCGCACCAACAAAGAGGACCAGGGTATAAAGCAGAGGTAATACTGTCATTGTCAGGATGGAAAGGGCGAGGAAGGCGACTGTTCCCCAGCGTCGCTCTTGACATGGTCCAACCAGCAGCAGGAGAGCAACACTGACCAGCAGAGAGGGAAGGTCATCATGACTGATGGCATAAAGGAACACATCTAACAATAGAAGGATTTAAAAACTGCGTTATATACTTTGAACATTGACATATCACATATACTTGTATACTCATGAATCAAGCCATTGTAGTTACCTCTGAACCTTGGGAAGTCTCCACCTGGACCTATGCTGAGACTTGCTTGGATGCCCCCAGCATAGATCAGCAGCATGAGTGTTACCAATGAAGATGACCCCAGACAGAATCCACGGCGATCTGATCCAAACCAAAACCACACTGACCACAAACGACCAAGCATTGTTTAGATCAGCAGCAGGTTCTCCACTCACTTGTTCTTATATGACATAATTATGGTAAACAAACATATGTTGTTGCTCATAACAAGCACGGCGTCTTGCAAAAATATACACAGACAACCGTAGTTATTTCTCACAATATCACAGCGGGAGTCTATAAGGGCAGGTTATAAATCTACAAGCTGCAAAATCCTCCATGATTTATCTTTGCAAATACCCTTTTCCAACAGCATTTTATGTGCAGAGAAAGGCTGTGAGCTTCACTGCTGTTCTAAAATAATCCTATCATTAAAACCTAAGAGATTCTCGTTTTCAGTGAACTCTCAATGTGAAAATGTTTTGTAGGCAAAATAATGGCCACTTCCGTACTACGCTACGTCGTCTTCTTCTTCGTCTTCTTTTTTTATTTTTTATTTTTATTTTTTTTTCTGCAGTTGGGAGTTAATGCCACCTGGTGGACACACTGTCAATAGCTCCATCTCTCCTGTGGTAGTTTGGCCACCAGCACTGCGAATATTTGTTTGTAAAATTTTTTTTCCGACCAACAGTAAACGAATCATTTATCAAGCAAAAACATCAAACATCGACTGATTTAATTCATTCATTTTTTCAAATGCAATGATTTGCTGGTGTTATACTTTTTATAAATTGATTATTTTGGTTTTGGATCATTTGGACAATTAGTTTGAAGCTACATTTTTATTTTATTTTGCTCCTACTGTCGAAGTATTTACACTAAAAAGTAAAAGCATAAATACACCTATGTTAAATAAAAGCCGTAGAATTTGTTTAAGTAAAAGTACAAAAATGAATGTAAATTTGTATTTTTCCTGCACAAACAAATCTTCTGATATGTGTTGGTATTAGGTCCCACTGATTCATCAGTGCTGAAGATGCGTTTTACTGTCTTAGCTCGCGAAGATGGTGCTTTGTTTTAGCCTATTACTTTGTATTTTTGTTTTTATACTGGCCAATTTGTCCTCTTTCTGATTTAAAACCAATTGAGAAAGTTTATTGGACTTTATTTGGTCACACTTTGCTCAACGCTCTAAAGACATCACGAGGGATCCCAACTACAAATTAGTCCTTTTTAAGAGATTTAAGAGATTACAAGCAAAAATGAGGCTCTTTTTAAAATTTAAACCAAAATAATATAGGCTGGGTGGAGTAAAAAAACCCATATTTATCAGAAACATAGCGGAGTATAGGATTAAACCGAGTTAGCTGTCGGTTTTTAAAGGATTAATTCAATCTTTGACTACGAGCTCTATTAGGTGGATTGACTTTCTCCTTGCCACTTGGGGCAGGTCTGATGACGTCAAAGAGATGCCATAAATCTCGCGATATGTCGCGATTCCCGCGAAGAGAAAAGCACCTCCAACAAACGTCTCTATCCAGTCGTTTTGCGCAGCCACACTAAAATGGCGTCTGCTCCGGGTGAGTGAACAATTGTGGTATTTTATGTTGAATTTCAACAAACTGTGTTCTGTAATCCAAAAGATTAAGTGGGTTACTTTATTTTTAAGATACATTTTGTTGAATAAGCAGTGTTTTCGTTGTGTTTTCAATCGTATTTCGCTCAGTGTTCACAGACGCTAGACACAAGGCCTAACGTTAGCTTCTCGAGCCCTGCGGTATTTTCTATCGTAGAATTTTAGCATCCTGAGGTTGATTAGGGTTATTAAGCATAGCGAAATTATTAATAACAGACACATATCAACAATTTCTATCCACAATAATGAGTTTTAAAGTGTAGTGTTGGTCATTAGCTTAGTGGACGTTGATGTGGTTGAATGGCGACCTAACGTTAACAACGGGTGAGCGTGGCGTGGTCCTCGCGCCCAAAGAGTGTTTTGTCCCTAACGTCGGGTCGATAACTAACACGTTTTTTTTGTTTTTAACCTTTTCTTTAACAGATTACAGTTCCTACAACCAGACCAGTGCTCAGCAGGGGTAAGATTGTTCGACTAATTTATTAAAGTGACCGGATGTAATGCTTATTGTTATGAGTTTTTAAGCGTAGGATAAGAGGGGGTGGAAGGTAACGAAGTACATTTACTCAGATAACGTTACTGTACTCAATAATCCCCATTAAAAATATATATATATTAAAAATAACTATATACTTCACTGCGTTTGAGTGACTTGTTTCACTATTTTACTCGATTGCGTTTGTCTTCTAACTTTATATGTTCAAGCTACTTTTTAAACTCTTATTCTGCAGAAAAAACAACTTCTGAAATATAATGCATTGAGGCTGAAATCATGTTTTTGTCCTGTGGCCTCATGTGAATGATAGATTAACGTTGTTTCATAATAAAAGCAAGTTTAAAGAGTTCCTCCTGTCCTCTCCCATTATGCCTACTGAAATTTATTTAGTGATAGACTCCAAGTTTGGGGATTGCTGGACTGAAGTTCTTGACACTAATTAAAGTAGTTCATCCTTTAACATCTTCAGCAGTGTAATTCTCCTTATGTATTAATGTCCCACTTGAACATTGTCAGAATGAGTACTTTTAGTCCTTATGTTTTAGGTACATTTTGCTGACAATTCTTTCCTGCTTTAGTAGGTTGTTAAATGTATAATTTGTAGTAAAATATTTTTACATTGTTGTGTTGATGCTTAAGGGCTTAGAGTACTTCTGCCAACTATGTCAGTTCATTGTTAATATTGAGACTAGAAAATCAAGCAGTGATTTTTTTTTTTTTTTTTTTTTTTTTTTTTTTTTTTAAATGCACTAGGGAAATATAGATGTATTTTCTGTGTGTGAAATAGTTTGTAGGTTTGTGTTTAACTTCTGTAATCCTAATGCATTAAAAAAAACATACATACAAATAATACATTGTGTTCAGGTCTAAGGGGGGTGACTTATGTCTCATGATGCTAAAACCTTTGATTACTGTTTTTTGCAGGTATGCCTCTTATGCTGCCCAGCCCTCCCAAAGTTATGGCCAGTCTACACAGGTGAGATTTAACATGAACTTTGAAATTGGTCATATAAATGTACCAATATAGTTAGAAGTACGCATTGTTCTCACAGAGTGGTGAATTGACTGGAAAGTTCATTTAAGTCTCCTCTTTCCTTTCAGCAGAGCTACGGTCAACAGAATTATGGATCATATGCTCAACCTGCTGCTGCTGCTGCTGACAGCAGTTATACCCAGTCAACACCTGCTGCTGGAGGCTACTCTCAGCAGCAACAACAGTATGGATCCTCGTATGGCCAGCCAGCCTCAGGTCAGCTATTAATATACTTATTTTTCACTGCTTGCATATGTTTTTGCTTGGAACTACATTTAACAGGTTGTCAAAAGTGAGTGCCATGTCTCCTTTTTTGTGTTTAACTTTTTTTGTTAATTAACTAAAAGCCTGATACAGGTGCCTTTGTCTCTTGCGCAATTGAAATTTCCAACACAATTACATTGCACTTTACTAGAATGACACACGCTCTGGACTTTGTTCTAGTCTAGTCACACCTGGAGAAGTCTTTTTTGACATTTTTTTTTTTTTTTTTTTTTTTTTTTACAGCTGGCTACCCTGCTGCCCAGTCTACCACTCATAGCTATTCACAGTCAGCCCAGGGTTATGGAACCAGTGGTTATGACAGTACTCCTACTGCTGCTGCTCCAGCTGCTTCCCAGTCTTACAGTTCTCAGCCAGGGTATACTGCCCAGTCTGCCTACCCTGGTTATGGACAACAGGCTGCTCCCACGGCACCGCAGAGGTATGTGCCCCTAGGTTATGAGCCAAAGAAGTTAATTCCACAAAAACATGTCTTTTTACTTTATACTGTTTTATTTTTTTTTTGTCTCTCTTAGTTACAATGCTAACAGCCAGCCAGCTAGTTACAACCAGAGTAGCTACTCCCAGCCAGCAGGATATGGCCAGCAACAGCCTGGTTACCAGGCCCAGCAAGCAAGCTATGGCCAGCAACAGGGGTACCAGCAGCAAACTCAGCAGCAGCAACAGGCTCCCCCTGCGTACCCTCCTCAGGCTGCCGGTTCCTATGGGCAGCCTCCAGCCAACCAGTATGGCCAGCAAGGAGGACCACCCAGTTACAACCAGTCCAACCATTACAGTAAGCTTTCCTTTTACCTTATGTAAACTGTTTTCTGTTTTCATTGATATTTAGTTTCATGTCAGTGTAAGCAAGTATTCATACATTTGTGTTCCTCTTTTGTAGGTAGTTACAGACAGGATGGCCAGGGAGGAGGTTCTGGTTACTCTGGCTCTGAGCCTTCAAGGTACCCAGGGGCAGGGGAGAACAGAGGCCCTGGCAGAGACGGCTTTGATCGTGGTGGAATGATGCATCGCGGGCGTGGAGGCATGGGTCGTGGCATGGGGTAAGTCTTCTTAGCATTTAACGTCGTGCATTTTATTTCTACAGGTGCTGTGGCCACTTGGGGCAGGGCTGAGACAAGTTTTATTAGATCTAGTTGAAATGATCCAGAGTAATATATACCAGCCATTTATGCAACTTCATTCATTTCAAAAATCAGAAAGTCATGATTTCTAATCGGTTATCCCTGATAAATTAATGTGCCATGCAGGCAGGTTTAATTATGTGCCAACAGCAATTATAACTATTCTTATCCAGTTTCTCTCAGCCCTGCCTCTCATTTGGCCAGAGGTAAGGAAAATGTTTCCTTTTTTAATCTAAGTTGAATTTACTCAGAGACCTGTGCATAAACAATAGGTTAAACAACATAGAGCTTGGAATACAAGTTGCGTGGGAGCCAGTTTCAGTATGTTTTAGGATAAACCGATGAGTTGTAAATTTTATAATTGCTCAGGGGATATAACAGAATAGGATTGCAAAAAGGTTCAAACACAATCTCAGCATCGTTTTTAAATCAGTTTCAGTGTGGTGCACATTCCCTGTAGGCTGAAACACGTAGCCTGTAAATGAAGACTGCAATTAGAAGTTGAATAAACAATGGGGATTTTTTTTTTTTTTTTTTTTTTTTTAAATTTTCAGTTAAGTATAACTTAGTGTGTTCTGCAAAACCATACCGCACTATTTTAAGCAATTTATTTATAGACACTGACCTCATGAAGTATTTTGTATTTCAAGTGAAGTATTTGGGTCTATTTTTCCTCTTGAAACATTTGTTTCCCTTTTTATTCAGAAATACATTCACTGGTGTTTTCAGTTTGTGATCGGTTTTTTGCCAAGATGTCAATGGCTTTAAGTATTTGTCAACTTCTGGCTGGTCTAATGGAAAAACACTACCAGAGAAAATATGCAGTCAAAGTAATGGACACTGGTACTGAGATGGAGAAAATATTCTCAATTCAACGTTGATGTTGAATTTGTCACGTTATGCTACCGCCCTGAACTAAGCATTTAATTTCTGAAATGTTTTTGTGGTCAATGGTTCAATAGCCATCCAAGCTAAAATTCATCAGTGAAAACTCTGAAGTTGCATCAAGGGGAACCCATTTATAGCAAATTTAATACAACTTCCATTTAATCTTCCAAAACCGTCTTTTTATTTCCCATTGATAAGTGGCATATATGTGTGGTAATTAATGTATTAGCAGTGTTTGGTGTCACCTCCTTGACAGCCTTAGAAGGAAATAAACTTAGGTTTGGTGATTTTACAAGACATGGGGAAAATACATGACTTAACACTGTGCACAAACACAAATTTGTAACAGCGTTTTACGAGTGCTCTAGAGCTTTGTCCTAGCGCAGATGCTTTCACTTAATGGAGTTTGGTGTTGTGTGATCCAGTTTTATCTCAACCTGGCTACAAACACAGGCATTCAGGTTCATTATAATTCTTGTATGATATGTCTTCTGTAGATGTGTATCTCACTTGATAAATAAATTAGAACTCAGTTGAGCTGATCGTTGC
Source organism: Mastacembelus armatus (assembly GCF_900324485.2). Taxonomy (NCBI): domain Eukaryota; kingdom Metazoa; phylum Chordata; class Actinopteri; order Synbranchiformes; family Mastacembelidae; genus Mastacembelus; species Mastacembelus armatus. Next base: position 13,109,621 of record NC_046641.1, read on the forward strand.
CACATTTACACTGGTACCACCAATGAAATTCCAGTCCAGTCTGCTGTCAGTACACATGGGGCAGTTGATTTTATAGCCAGAAATGGACCAAACTACAAATCAGATTAAATGACATTCAGCTCCCCAGCACATGAATTGAAAGGTATTAAGGTGATCAGAGGTTTTACTGTATATTTGAAATTTTGCTGAATAACATTTTGTTTTTCAAATAATACAGAGGCACTCATCAGTGTAAATCTTTGACAATGGGCGATTTTCTTTTAAGAGTTTTCCTTTATGAAACTCTTTAATGACTAGCTTTGGGTTAGAAATGGCACATGAATAATCAGTTATGTTGTTTTAATATGTATAGGGGTATTTTTGACAGTTTAATCTTGAGTCCCTAGTGTAAATCTTCTCATAAAAAGGGTTCTGCATGGCTGTGTTTATTCCACCGTTGAGTACAGACAATTTATAGATATTTCAGTGAATTCTATATAATGCAGGGCTCAAGCACATATGCAGTATTACATGCAGTGGCGAATAAAAATGCATTAAAAACTAGTTGCCTAAATAGTTCAACCCTAAATATACCCACAGATTATAGCTGTCGTTTTTATTGTTAAACTTACGTTTTAGTGTATCTAGCTTTGCACAGGTATATTTGTGTGTGGGGGGTGGGGCACACTGTCATTTTTGAAATGTTTAAAATTGTTTTTGTGGTTTGGAATACAAATGTTTGATCACATTATTTTGAGCACTTTTTAACATGCTTTGTCACATTTATACCGTACAGGTAACAGTGAGAGCCATTTTAAACCATCTATTCTCTAAAAAGTATCTGTACTCAGTACAGAGCCGCCAACTTAAGCAGCAGGAGGGAGCTTAAACAAAGATTCGGGGTCTGCCTTTTATCAAGAACTGAGGATGGTGTTTTTTGTTTTTTTATACGCATGATGGGTACCTTAACTGACCAAGTCTTTGTTTTTCATTTGACAAAACCTTGGTAATCACTTAGTCTCATGTTTGGTGTTTGATTTGTCTTGTAAAATTGTATTACTTTTTTTACCTGAATACTGTGACCACTTGCTCATGCTGTGAAATTTCAGATGCGTTGTTTCACTTGTGTATATCTGATTCAGCTATTGTTTTTTTTTTTTTTTTTTTTGTTTTTGTTTTTTTTTTTTTTGTTTTTTTTTTTGTTAGTACTAATGTCCTTAGGTAACTGATTTGTTTTTTGGGGTACAGCTATGTATGCCATCAATGCATCTGAACTCTTTTTACCTGTGTATAAATATTTGGGTTTTGTCACATTTTCAGTCAATGAACATATGTTAGTCATTAATATTGCACAAATGTGTCCGCTACTGAAAATTGTCTCTGAACTTGTACTCAGCTAGCTAAGGAATTGAACATAGCTAATACACTTTCCCTCCAATTAGATTGTATATTTATATTTTGGGGAATTTTTAAGTTGCTGTTCGGCTAGCTAGAATGTTTTTATTACTCCCTCAATCAAGCCACTTTGCTCGAGCCATGGAAGTGGCTGTAAAAAGGAAATCGCCTTCATATCTCCATTTATTCCCCCCATAGCGGCGCTGGAGACAGAGGTGGCTTCAGTAAGCCTGGTGGTAAGTTAACGAGTATTACACTGGTTAGTCCTTTCAAAGCCTTAAACTTGTAGAGCAAATTTGCTGTGAGAAATTGTTTTATATTGTGGTATGCAGAATTTACATACACAAGCCGATCTGAACATAATGACTTTTTTTTTTTTTTCAATGCCTGAGACAATTTTTTTTCTGGGGTACTTGGTATAATTCAGTCACTGCTTATGGTTTGAGAAAAGAGTTTTTGAAGGGTTAATAAGTACACTGAAATGTGCTGGTTACTCCTATAACAAATCTCACAAGCTGAATTCCTGGGTTTTTTTTGTTTTGTTTTTGAGGATTTCAGACTGCTCTTAGAGGCTTTTCATATGACACACAATTTGCCAAAGCGTCTAAGGTGTTGTATTTTCAAATCAGTATATCACTTGTGGGAATTATGGTGTACCATAAGGTGCCATTTTCAACTTCCCAATATGGCTGAGCGTGTCTATAAGGGAGTGTCTGGATTATCTGTTGTAGTACTCCTCAGGTGTTATGCATTCAGCTTCAGTTGCACAAACTGACGTGTTTTCACTTTGTTTCTTTCCTCACCAACTGATGCACTACAGGACCTATGAACAGCGACGAGCGTGATATGGGTGAGTAGTAGACCAATTATTGCTCCTTGACACTGTGATGGTGATACTCATGACAGTATGTTTAATGGGTGTTAAGTGCAGTGTTTTGTTTTTAAATCTCACCCTCTCTCTCCCCTCAGGACGCCCTGAAGAGCAGGATGATTCTGAGAACAGCACCATCTACATCACTGGGTTGACTGAGAAGGCTAATTTGGAGGAAATGGCTGAATTCTTTAAACATGTTGGCCCAATCAGAGTAAGAATAATTCTTTGCTCTACGTGTTGCTATGAGCAAAACTAATGCAGGAAGTAAGCAAATTAATTGTTTGTGTCCAGATTAACCGCAGACTTGGCCAACCTGCCATTAACATATACACGGACAAGGATACAGGGAAGCCTAAGGGAGATGCCACTCTGTCCTATGAGGAGCCAATCTGTGCCAAGGCAGCTGTGGAGCATTTTGATGGTACATTTTCATTGTGCACATCAAACCTAAAAACCAAAGCATCTGAAATTGCTTGTTGAAATGCTTTCAGTTATGTGGATGATTGTTAAATTTTAACTCTAGGGAAGGAATTCCAAGGCCGAAGGCTTAAAGTGTCCATGGCACGCAGGAAGCCCATGATGGGTGGGATGAGAGGTGGCATGCCCATGAGAGATGGCATGATGGGTCGTGGAGGTAAATGTCAACAATAAACATTTGATTATTGAAGAGCATGTTAACACTACTGTGCACTGTTGTGTCCCCGTGTGGTTTTGGAACCATTTGGTCTTTATATAGATGTCTGAAGAATGCGCAGCTTTTGGCTTCTTAAGAATCCACTTAATGTCACATAAGAGTCATCCTCTGGATACCATTTGCCTTAAAATAGAGAACAATCAATTTTACCTAATGACCAATATTATATTATTGTTCGTTGTGAATCTCCTTCCATCAGTCAGTATATGTTGACAAATGTATGAACATCTAGGCAAATGACATTAATAAACAGTAACTAGACATGGGCGTTGACAGACCTGGGCTCCGGTCAGTGAAATGAGGTGGATTACAGCTGCAGTTTGCAGATGCTTCCTGCTTTGTAATTGAAATACTACTTTGTGAAAATATCAAAAGTCTTAGAAGTAAGACCCGGATGCTGAGTAAAGTTGGAAAGGGTTACAGAGTAATGAGGATATTCATCAGTTCACACAGGAAAGGTTGAATAAATGACTGGGAATTTTAAAAAGTGAGTACCTCTACATGATTAATGCTGGTATTTCTTTGTCTTAATAGGTATGATGGGCCGTGGAGGTGACCGTGGTGGTTTCGGTCCACGAGGTGGTCCACGTGGTATGGGCAGAGGTGGACCCACAGGAGGCAACATGCAGCAGAGAGCTGGTGACTGGGAGTGTCCTAACCCGTATGTATTGTTTCAGAGCGCAACACTTTCTTGAAATTTTTGTGTGTGTGTAATTTATTTGTCTGTTTTTCAGGGGCTGTGGCAATCAGAACTTTGCCTGGAGGATGGAGTGTAACCAGTGTAAAGCTCCCAAACCTGAAGGGTTAGGTGGTGGCCCTCCATTTCCCTCTGGGGGTGACCGAGGCAGGGGTGGAATGGGAATGCGTGGAGGCAGAGGTATGGACCGCGGTGGTCCAGCGGGAGTTGGGGGCCCAGGTGGCCCTGGAGGTTTCCGTGGCGGCTGGGGCGGCGACCGTGGTGGATTCAGAGGCCGTGGTGGAATGGATCGGGGAGGGTTCCGTGGGGCTGGCCGTGGAGGACCACCAATGGACCGAATGGGAGGCAGAGGTGGAAGGGGAATGGGTCCGCCAGGTGGTAAAATGGATATGAGGTAAGATTTTACACTTCAGATTATTTTTTTACTCTTACCATTATCACTCCAAAACTGCTCAACACAATTTTAATACATTTTAATTGGCAACTGTAAATGTGTGAACTACTGTCATCAGTTCTGTTGTTTACTATTTTTCTGTCTTGTATTTTAAAGGGACCATCGCCAGGAGCGCAGAGACAGGCCTTACTGAAGAATGCAGTGACTGCTCCTCTCGTGGAAGTTCTTATTCCTTTCTTTTTTTTTTTATAAGATGAGAATTTTTAATTTATGATTCCATATTTCAGTGGTTATAGAACTGCTCCATACATTCTGTGCAGTTTCATTCAACTCATGCTTCTATTTTTTTTTTTTTTTTTTAGTTTACTCATGTTTATGCTGCGTCTTGTATTGTGCATGTTCATTTTTTGTCGTTGCTTTTTAAATATGAAAATTAGGTTTGACATTGTATTGTAAAATACCATATTTTCATTTAACACAATTGCTCCCCCGTTCCCATAACTGACTATTGTATGATGACAAATTTGGGAAATAAAATTTTACCAATTTGATGTTTACTTGTTGACATCTTTACAAAATACAGCCGTACAGGAAAAGCCTCAACACATACATATATTAATGTGGCCTCTTTTTTTTTTTTTTTTTTTTTTTTTTCTAAGAATATCCACCTGCCAAGTTAGGGACTTGCTATGGATGAGTAACAGAAGTTAGTTTTGGATTATTTACCATATCATAAACACTTTAATTCATATTTTTGTGTTTTGGCTATCTGCAATTTTTAGATCCAGATGGTTGCACTAAGTGTTTAGATTTTTCTTGTCTGTACAAGGGGCAGAAGTGTTAAAGCTGCTGGCCAATAGGTGGTGCAGATTAAACTGAAACAAATGGTGTTGCTGCTCTGAGTCAAACTGCTGCCTTGAGTTTCCCATCAGTGACTGTCCACAAAGCACTGAGGTCACTCATGACAAAAGAGCATTTGGGTAAAGGACTTAAATTTTCTTGATTTAATTATAGCTGAATTTAAATAGTGCTGATGTGTAACAACCATTAACTTATTTTCTGCTTTTATAATTGCTGCCATGCACAGCAATCAAACTAACTCAAAATCATGTTTTGTTTTTTTTAAGTTCTGTGTTTTGATAGTATTCATGCTTGGGTCTCATTAATTTCTTTGTTAAAGTTAGCAGTATTACTCTAAAAGGCAAATAAAGTCGAAGAGGCTGGTATTAATCACAGATGTTGAGCCTTGGCGTATTTTATTTTTGCCATCTGCCAAGCATATGTTAAAGACCAGCTCTTTGACATTTTCTTTTCAGACACCTATGAAGTTAACCCTGCCTGTCTAATTCTGTGAGACACCAAGTTACATCCTTTGCATCATTCTGTTTATTTCAGTCGAATGCTTAAAAATACAGTAAAATCCTGTGTGTGTGTTTCTGTGCCTGTCTGAGCAAACTGAATAAAACAACTAGTATTCGTTCAGGGCACCCAAGTTTAGGCCAAGACTGAATTGTTTTTATTATGAATAGATGAGATGTCATGTTTACAAATACTTTGATGAAATACAGCTTTTTTTTTTTTTTTTTTTTTTTTTTTTAAACTCATGTTATCCCTCAGGTATGACATCTTGAAGTCCCTCTCATGTGCTGGTGCCTGTGTGGATTAACAGGGTGCTGAATTCTCCCTCTCTCTCTTTACTGACAGAAAAGCTGATTCATCCAGGCCCAGAAAATGATCTCATCCACCCCCACCTTCTCTCTCTCCCTCTCACACTTTTTTTTCTTTCTTCGACCCCCTCCCTTTCTTTGTTTCCTTCTCTCCCTTTTTCTTAAACAGACATATCCCTCTTTTTAAATGAAAACAAGCCCTCCTACTTGGCAGTGGACTTTCCTCAAGTTCAATCACAAGTTAGATCAGAGGCTTCAATGGATGAGTGCATGATTTTTTTTAAAACAAAGATTGTTAAAGGGGAAACGAGATGGGTGGAAACCAGTTTTACAGGCAGAGACATATAAGAGGTATATCTGCATACAGGAAGAGTTCAACCGAGGGTTTCTCTGAAAACATTGGGAAAAAAAACTCCCAGCATTTCCTAATTAGGCACTTTGAATTTTTGGTTGCACCTCTTTGTTTACAGTTTGTTTACAAGTTTCCTTGGTGTTTTCAGATTTATACCACTAATATCTACAAAAACAGACGTCTTGCATCTAAATTTGACCAAACCTTCAAACTCTTACAATAAACTTGTATTAAGAAGCGTATGTTCACACTTTCTCCTACAAACCAACAATAATAGACGAATACTAAAACCTGTAAAGCGTTTCAGAGCAGAGTGTCCGGCTGGAAGAGAATTTCTTGCCCTGAGCGGTGGCTGTCTTGTGATACTGAGACACGCTTTAAAGACCCTTTTCACTTCAGGCTGTTTAGGGAAGAAGCTACAGAAAAACTTCAGTATTAAGACGCTATGAAACCATCTTATGTCTCGATGGACAGAAACAATAAAAACTTTTTACTAAAAAGCTGAATCACTAATGCAAGATGGTGTTTTACATCAACTACACGTCAATACAAATTTGAGATCTCGTCATTTGCAATACACTTTGATTCCATCACAGTTTCAGCTGTAGTTCATTTGCAGATGGACGGAAATACAGCAACAGGCCTGAAGTTAAACTAGTTAAAACCTTCTTGACCGCAACAAACAGCCTTGATGCGTCGGTAAGTACAACCTGCATAGACTCATTCAAGCATTAAATCAGTAATGAATGGCCTTTAAATGGATTTTAGTTTTCTAAAGGTCGTTTAGCGTCTCGTTTTGACGAGTCATTACATTTAAATGTTTAGTTTCATTAAGTATTTGTGTCTTTTTAATGATTAATGATTCATTTTTTACATATGTCACTAATGGATAGAATACAGGTAGGCTGCGCTAAGCTGGGCTGGTGAACATGGGGTTAAGTTTTCCTCCTCTGTCGTGCGTTTATCCCTCATAATGGGATGTGCCACCGAGTCGCTCTGCTGGTCTAAGCCACAGCAGGTCAACATATTCAGTGCAAGAGGCGGTGCAGCATGGGCTGAGCCTATTCGCGAGGAAGATGAGCTGTGGACTCGGTTGTGATTTCGTCGATGAGGAGCTGGTTTCGCTGATCACCGCACCGACATGGTGACAAGTGGATATTTATGGCTGAGAGGATCCACAGGCCACCGCGTGGATTAGCTGGTCACCGCATGGGTGTGTGTCGGCGTCCCGGACGGCTCCGTTTTCGTTCTCGCTCCGGGATCCGGCGATGCGCTCTTTGAAGGAAACTAGTTTCGCAGAGACATCCGGAAAACGCATCCATGCGCCACGGCCGCTTCGCATCCCGACATGCTTCTGACAAGACGAAGCCTGGCTTCAATGAGCTCCACGCGTGAGAAACCACGCACGCACATCGGCATGGGTGCGCCGAGACGGTTATTTCGCTATATTTTGCAGATGGGGCTGTGGTGCGCTGTTGTGCAATGAGACAATCGGGGATTATCAAATAGACTTTATTGATACACAACCCGACAATATGGCTGATCAGAGCAACATCCAGTCTGCCGCCTCCAAGAGTATTCGGCCCTTTAAATCCAGTGAAGAGTACCTGTATGCCATGAAGGAGGATCTGGCGGAATGGCTGAACACCCTGTATGACCTCGATATCACTGCGGACACCTTTATGGACGGGCTGGAGACGGGCTGTGCCCTCTGTCGGCACGCCAACAACGTGAATCGCGCCGCGCAAGACTATCAGCTGGAGCACCCAGAGGCTGCCCAGTCCATGAAGGTGCCATCTAAAGATGTTGTCTTTCAGTCGCGCAACGTTGTCTCCGGCTCGTTCCTGGCGCGGGATAACGTGTCCAATTTCATCAGCTGGTGCAGACAGGAGCTCTGGATCAAGGACGTACTCATGTTTGAGACCAACGACCTGGTGGAGAGGTGCAACGAGAAGAATTTTGTTCTGTGCCTCCTTGAGGTGGCGCGACGTGGATCCAAGTTTGGCATGTTGGCCCCGATGCTGATCCAGCTGGAGGAGGAGATCGAAGAGGAGATCCGGGACCAGGAGAGCCTGAGGATCGATGCCCAGGAGCCACCTGAGCGGAGCTCGCCGGGCAGGCGTTTCACTCGGAAGGAGAGCAGCCAGAGTGTGGAGAATGAAGAGGAACCTGATCCGGAGCCGTTCGTCTGGCAGCAGAAGAGAGTTTTATGTGACATGCGAAATTTGGATGAGTTGGTGAGTTTCTGGTGAAAAGATAAAACCACAATCCTGAACTTATAGGAGTCCAAAATGTGTCATTATGTCTGCATTATGATTCATACAAGTCGTCACAGACTTCTATAAAGATCTCACAGCTCACACAAGCTACTCATCACTAGGCCTAATTAACTGAATCAGTCAGTTTGCCAGAAGGTCCTGCACTCTGGATAAACATGACTCCAGTTTCCCAGGCTGCCCACACTCTGGTTTTGGTCTGAAGTAAATACCATCCAGTGTGTTTGTATCATGTGATGAACAATGTGACCCTCAGTAAAGCACAGAAATGTGTCAGAAGTGAAGCCCCTGTATGGAAATATCATGTCAGTGCTATGAAGAGGGCAGGCAGCTTACAGAGTGTGTGTGTGTGCATGTGCGTCTTTTCACGACTTTGGTCATGTGCTGTTAAATTCCAGCTCACCTGAAGGATCATTCTCTGTTGACACCCACACTTTGGGTTTCTGTCCCAGGAGAGCTCTGAAAACTCCCAGGTCAACATCTCCCCTTTATTCCTGACTCGTCAGTCTTTAGAAGAGGTCACCAGGGATGTGTGTGTGTGTGTTAATAACCCTCCTCCGTCTCTTTTAATTAGGTTTGTCTATTGGGAATAATCAATACTTCATGCTGTGGGTGAGGAAGTCTCTTAATCGTCTGCTCTTTTACCGCCACAGTTTTTGGCTGTTTCTTTCTGTTGCATTTCCTGTCCTGTGGAATTCAACAACAACCATCAGCTCTCGTCGTTTGTGTCATTAAACTTGTTGACCTTTGCCGGCGCCCGCTGAACATCAGCACATGAGAGAGACAAAGATCTTGTTAGGGCAAAGATAATGAGCAGATGGACACACCAGCGGAACATATGCTCAGGTTGCGTGTGTGTGGGGGGAGAAGTTCATATTTTTATGTTGCTGAAAGAACAACGTCACAGAAAGATGTGAGGGACATCAGGGAGTGAGGAAGGGAAACAGTCAGCTGTCACCCTGGTTAGACAGCAGAGTTGTTCTTGTGTGACCTCTGTGGACAGAAATAGGAGAGCATGAGGAGGAGGATGTGCTGTTTATGTCCAGGGCTGACGATTATATGAGCTGACTGTGTTTCAGGACAGAAAGCTACAGAGTGTAGACCTGTGTTTTCTGTCATGTACACTGACACGTCCAGGCGCGGGCATTGCATGCAGTGTCATCTGCTGGACAGGGGACGACAGATGTATTTGGCAGCCTTTGACTGATTTAGGATGTGGCATATCCAGTGTTCATGTGTCTGGTAAATAAAATCTCCTCCATCCTCCCAGTCGGCTCTTTAAAGCTGCCTACATGTATGCTGCAGAGCAATCCACATCAGCAACATTAGGCTCTGCAAACAAGAAAAAAATATTAAGATGAGAGAATATAATATGAAAATAGCATCGTCAAGCATCTTTGTGGACCATTTTTCATGTTGTGCTCCAGACTTACATACGAGACATATCCATTCATCCATCCGTCCATTATCTAGACCCACTTATTCTTATTTAAGGTCACAGGGATCTGCTGGAGCCTATTCCAGCTCTCGTTGGGTGAAAGGCAGGGGTACACCCTGGACAGGTCACCAGTATGTGAGACATATTTTCTCTATTACCTCTAAAGTTCCTGGACTGTAGTATATTTACCTAAAAATCAACATTTTTTTTGAAGTAGTTTGATCATTTTCTGCTCAGTCCGACACTCGATCTTCCATCAGTCAGTTTGTTTATTCTGTAGAACACTTGTGCACTTTTCTTTGTGTTTCTGTCTAATCTACTGGCCTAAAAAGAGTTTAGTGTCTCGTAATTACTGAAAACCTTCATTGCTAGTACACTTGAGTACTTGGCAGGGAGAGAGAGGAAAAAAGTTAAAAGGACTTAGTTTTACTGGTCCACAGCTGTGACACCAGATTGTGTCTGCTCTCGGTTATGGAGGCAGAGACGACTTTCGTGCCTCTGAGATAGACTGAGATGTTTAACTGGCTTTTTTTATGACTATTCTTTTCATTTTATTCACTAAATTTGTTTCATTACGTGTATCTGCCTCCTTGATGCTCATATCCAATCAAAACTCAAAAATGTGAGTTATACAGTGAATGTACGACCATTTTACGCATCAGAAAGTTTTATTACGTTAATTTTTGTGTCATTATTTGCAGTGTTTAAAATCCCAACACAAACTTTCAAAATCCTGTTGTACTATTTTAAAAAAGTATGGTCTTTGTTCCTTCTGCTGCTCAGTTGTGTCCCTGAACACAACAGCAAAGTGACTCAGTAAAGTGGTTGTGGTTGTGTCCCATCAGCTACCTGCTGTATTCAACAGGTATTTAGGCTTAAGGAAAGCTGCTCTCTGTGTGTTTGCAACACGCCCTTCTGTAAATACTCACCACCGTTGTGTCTCCCACTGATCTGCTGCTCCGTACGTTCTTACTCATCTCACAGTGGCACAACTTTCCACTGTAAACTTGAGGAAGTGGCCAGCAGCTCATTTCCTTGATTGTCGTTTGAGTCACTGATACTCAGAGTTCCTTAATTCCCATTTCTGGAGATGCATTTTCTCAGGAGTGGTAGAGACAGCAGCTTGGTTGCATTGCTGTAAACAGTATGTCCACCTAAAGTTGATCTTTCGATAAGGAGGTTTTCTTTCCAATTACTTCTAGCGAGGGATTATCACTTGTGACTTTGATTGAATCTGTACTTTTACCATATGCTGCGATGTGCCTAATGCAAAGGAAGCTTCCCACACAAATGACTTTTTTTTTTCTTTTTTCTTTTTTACAGATTTTCTCTTACATTAAGACAGTTGTAAAAACACAGTCGCTATACAAACTGACATAGGTTTCATAATTAAAATTGAACTGGTGCTCTCTTTATTGCCCACTCTAAATGTTTGCATGTTTACTGAATGCATACATATACGGTGCAATATGAGAGCTTATAAACAACAGACAGTATAGAAGCTTCACAGCCTTTGTTGCCTCCTTTAATCCCCATTTTTCCTTTATTCTCTTCACTCATAAACTGGTTGATGTCTCCTCTAACCCCGGGCTTCATCATTCAGCCCATGTTCAGTTCACACATGTGCAAGACTTCATTCCCATCCCCCACATCTGTCTCTGCTGGAGATGATAAAGCAAAGAGCAGGACAATGTGTCTTGTTGGTGCCATGGGAGAGATGAATAAATAGACTACCACTGTTGACAGCAAGGTAATCAAAGGCTGACATCTCAATCTTTGCAGCCGAGCAGAGGCCAAAGGTGACAAAGAGAGAAAACGTGGGTTTTATGCCTGTATGGCCACTCTGCTCTGTTAACCCTATGGTCCAGTTCATACATTCAGGGAATAACGAAAACATAGTAGATGACGGATAGTGTGCCTAGAGTGACTTTACTGTACACTCCGTTAAACCTGACTGCAATGGATGTTAGTCTGGGAGGGAGAGCTACAGTAGGGAGATTGGAAGGGAAAAGTAGGTCATCATGTTTAGCATTGGGTCACACTTGTACGCTTTGCTGAGAGAGCATGGCATCCTTTTAAAGGTTATTTTGCCTTACTGTGCATGTAGAAATGGCTGACTTTGCATTTGCATGTTGCCTGTTTTATGCCTTTATGGCATCAGCTGATCTTTTTTATTATAAGTGTCATTTCAGTAGGTGTCAGTCTGAACAGGTCTTTGTTTCTGTAAGCAGTCTGGTTATTTTCTGCACCTGCCTACTGTCTCTTCACGCTGGCCCCAGGTGGAGCCTCTCAAAATGAGTGATATTAATTCCTCTAATCTCTCGTAGTGAGAGTGCTGAGGCTTGCTGAGCCTCATCAAAACAAACCGGTAAATGTGTTAGACACTCACCTGATATTTAACTTCCTGCAGTGAGTGATTACATTGCAGTTTGACTCAAGCAGATAAATAATGGAGTAGTTCATCTTTGCAGCTCTTGATGTCCAATAGATTCCTATATCCTCCCAGCCCCCAGTAGGCTGTTTGTCATGTGGCCAGAAGAGAGGCATCGATTTTCAGAGAATGGTTTTCTTGAAGTGGAAGATGCATGCCCTGGCGCAAGGATGATTATAGTTTTAACCTTGATCAAACACACAAAACAGATTATGAAAGACAAAAATGTATGCAATTTTCTAAAATAACAATTTTTCACATCTATTTGCTTTGATACTGCACTAATATTTTCACAGTAAATGTTTAGTCAGAAGCTTAAGTGTAAAGAATGGAAACATGCCTCCTGGCTCTGTCCAAAGGTAAAAAAATACATCTGTCAGCTCCTCTGACACTCACTAATTATCAGACCATATCTGGTTTGTAAAAAAGAGGATTAGTTTTTTCATTCCTGGGTAAACAATGGAGACTGTAGGACGTTACTGCTTGAGGTGAAGGAATAGTCTTGCACATTATCCCTTGTAAAATGATAAACTGACATTTTAGCTCCAACTAAATATTTACTGTATTAAGGTGAATTAGCATATTTGCTAATGCATTTTTCATTTATGTTCGGTGCCAAAATATATAATTATCATCTGTATTCTTGTCAAGGAACGTTATTGGCATTAACTAACATATCTGACTCTGAGGTGTGTTTTTGCGTCTGGTCTCTGCTAGTCCTCTTGGACCAGCACGTAACCGCCCTCTAAATACTTGTATTTCCAAGATCTCTCCAGTTTGTCCCCTGAGGCTACAGGTCCAATACAAGTAGAAAACATCAGTATCGTCACTTTGCTTCACCCCCCCCACCCCCGGTTGTATAAAGAAGTAATTTATGCAGAGGAGGTTAGTCATTTTCTATGAGGTGTTGCATGGTTTCCTACAGAGGAGTTGTTTATGCAGGCTGTCAGAGCAGCAGTTTAAGAGGAGGGTAGACTCTGATAGTGAGCTCTATTCTGCGTGTGTTCACAGGCTACAGGAATGTGTACTTGTGGGTGGAGGAGCAATAACCCCTCAAATCCCAAATATCTCCATCCTGCAGGCGCCCCCTGTGGCCTAGTTTTCTTGTCTCTGATTGTGAGGTGTTTTTATATTGGGAAGTTTTTAGTCATTGTAGAAGATCCTCAGGGTACTCAAATAAATAAATAGTCATGATGTCATTAAAAAAAACTCACATTAAATGTACTGTGTGTGCTGTTTCATAAAATCTTGTTGTTTCCTAATTATCTTAGCACCATGTATTCTGTCATAAACCCCTGCCACTCTACAGTTGTCTCTAAGACAGCACTGAATTCAAATCCTGGAAACACCCTTGTGTAAATTCCTCTGGAGTGACTTGTTGTAATATTCAGTGTTTATTGTTGGAGTTTTGCAATAATTGTTCTTTGCATAGCAATTATAAAAAGGAACCAGTTGCAGCAGGCCAGCACACCTATGTTTGAAGTTTGTGGTTGCATACACCTTGTTGAGTCATGAGAAGAACACACAGTTAAAGAAACAGATGTTTGACTTCTCAATGTACACACGTCTTTTGTATCCCAGTTGAAAAGCTGAACCACGAATCTAAAACTATATTTCGTGTATTCACACAAGAACACCTAATAAATTCAGGCAACTCAGCAGTAAAACTATTTATTGTAGTGGAGGAATATTGGCAACCTTGTACATTCCTTTGTTATGATACCACTACAGTCTTAGTGCAGCGTGTTAGTCCACATTACACACGAGTAAAGAAAATGAGGGATAAAACCAGAACATCTTTATCTCCCCTCCTCCCATTTCCACTCTTCATCCTCAGGGATTTTTCAGCCCTTAGTCTCGGCCTATCTCCTCCATGAATGGCCCTTCAAATGCAGGCCAGGAAGGAAAGGAATGAGAAGATTGTTGACTCACACTGGGCAGATATGATGTGATCTGAGCTGTGGGATCACAAAAGCAGTGTGTACTGTATATATTTCTTTACATTACACCTCTTAGAGAAAAATCCAGCTACTCAAACCAAAAAGAATATCACAGTAGTCTCTTATTAATAAAAACATTTCTTTTTCTGTTCCTCTAAAAAGATCTCTGCATTCCTATCTCAAGATACATGAAGCAGATTCCCAGTAGAGGGGCATGTTCTGGATTGTTCAGTCACTGTTCCCTTTTCTTTCAAACATCTGCAGCTATTGCCGAAAGCGTCTCTCATGTGACCAGCATACATCCATAATTCATCCTTCAGTTTTTAGCTGTGTCCCAGCTCCACTTCCGCATGTTTCCTGTGTGACCTTGTTTTGCTCCTCCTTGTCTATCCCAGTCTGCAGTGTATGATAGTGTGTGTGTTTTGGTTTCGGCGTGTGTCCGACCGTACCCAGTGTTGACACAGCGAAGACATGGGAAGTGCACACATTTCATATCAATGTTTCAGCAGAGTAAATACTTCAACTGTCCAGGCTGCAATTGACTGGGTTCTTATCAAAACCCAAAGTCTGACAGTGTATCCTGCTCAGTGAGGATATGAGAGCCCTTCACCTTCTCTCTGGAGGAAAAAGTTATGACTTCAGCTGAACAGTTTTTTGGGGAAAGAGAAAGGCTTTACTATAGCAAGAAAGAAAAAAAGAAGGCGAACTGTACAGTTAAAAAGGGAAGGGTAAGGTTATGTGTCTGTCTGTTGCCATAGCAATCTTTCCATTAACTCACTGACTGGGGTTTTTCCAAACAAGCCTCGTCCACCTACTGACAGAATGAAAGACGGGGAGAAAAAGAGAGGGAGCTGGCAGAAGTAGAAATGTAAGCGAAACAAAGAAAGGCAAACATGGGTCTGGTCAGCTCGTGTACAGAGCAAAAATAAAGGATGGTAAAGGACAAAGAAGAAGAGAGAGGAAAGGAAGGAAAAAGGCTCGACAAAGGCAGGTGAGAGGGAGAACAGAGGGGCAGGTGAGATGCTGAGGCTTAGCACTGATGCCTCCCTCTTTAATTTGCATGGGATAGGACGAAGGGTACAATTTCAAGATAATCACAAGGTGACGCCCCTTTGAATGCGTGTAGGTGTTGTAGTTCAAGCACACAAACCAGCACACTGTATGTACTAAGCTCTGTATACCTGAAGTTTTCCTCTATCGCAGCATTTAATCACTTTAATATCAATATAATACAAGCTTGCTCTTTGTAAAAGCTGCCCTTGCACACACAATTATGAAGCACTTATTTCTCTCTCCCATGACCACTTCTTTACTTTCTCTCCCTCCCATTCGACAAGTGCACACACGCCTTTGTCTGAGAGAGTCGCCAAGAAAAACATCAAAGTTGTCCAATCATGTGAGAGCCCAGTTCTTTGCAACACAGGCAGCTCTTGCTCCACCCTGCAGTTGTCTCTGACTCCGGTTGCCTAATAAGCACCCCCAGCCGCAGCAAGGGCACCGGCTCCCAATTCAAAACCCAGCTGGCAGCACAGGCCTGCTGACATCATCACCACCGCCAGTCTGGTTTCTGACCTCTTTCTCTCCTCAATTTGGGACGTCAGAGGCACAAACATTGCAATGTGACAGCCAGCAAGAGAGGGTATTCGTTAGAACGACCACATTTTCATTTTTGGGCTTTTGTGACACTTGCGGTGCCAAAATGATCTGGAGAGCTGAGATGAGGCAGGGCTTTTAATGTGGTAAAAGAGCAGGGTGGGGCACTTCACCACCCAGTAGGTGCAGTAAAACTGCCAGGAAGATGACACACACATTCCCTCCTAGCGGCCAAGACTGATAATTTCTCACAGTGACACATATAGTGCTCAGGACGAGCAGCACTTTGGTCTTACAAATATGTGACTAAATATGACCTCAGTGCTGGCACTGACCTGAAGAACAGGAAGGGATCACTCGCAGGTTCCTCTCGGATGCATGTGTCATGTTTGTGTGCTCTGAGTGTTAAAATGCTTTTTTTTTTTTTTTTTGTTCTCCTCAGGTGCGTGAGATTCTGGGTCAGTGTTCCTGTCCAGCTCAGTTTCCTATGATCAAGGTGTCGGAGGGGAAGTACAAAGTGGGAGACTCCAGCGCACTGATCTTTATAAGGGTGAGTCCTCATCTCCAGAAACCTTAACATCAAACAGGATCACTTGCCACTGTGTGTGCTTTACTTTTTATGGGCTGCGATTAATAATAATATGTCATTTTGTCTGATCTTATATTTATGAGTAATATCTGTACAGTTATCAGAACAACATAAATAAAGATTTTCTCCAGCTACTCTGGTTTCCTCCCACAGTCCAAAAACATGTATGTCAGGCTGATTGGTGACTCTAAATTGCCCATAGGAGTGAGTGTGAGTGTGTGAGGTTGTTTGTCTCTATGTGGCCCTGTGATGGACTGGTGACCTGTCCAGGGTGTACCCCTGCCTTTCACCCAAAGAGAGCTGGGATAGGCTCCAGCTGATCCCTGTGACCATAGTTAAGAATAAGCAGGTTTAGATGGATGTATGGATGGAATAAGAAACATACTGTGTAACTGACCAGTCTTTTGTGTTACGCTGCTATCCTTTGTACTGATATTGCTGTGTTTCCACTTTACTTCTGTGAGCTTAAGATTATCATAAAAAGCCAAGTTGCTGAAAACCAAATTAACCTTTAATTCTGATGTATGTGTTCAGCTACATGTATGTACAGTCAGCTACTGTGGCACATGCACAGAAGACTGTGAGGCCTGCAGTAATTTCATGGAACCATACAGTGCTGACATATGGCGTCATATGTTGTTTCAGGAAGAAAAAGGTTATGTATAGTAGCTACAGATAAACTACTTGGCTGCATAAAAGCCATTGAACTGTACAGTGTATGTAACAGAATTGTGATTTTCCTCTTTCATGTGAGTGTTTACAAATGGCCTCCGTCGGGTCCACTCCCAAGACTCTACATTTTCCACTGAGACACAAATAGATGTTTTAGGTCATTTCCTGGGTTTGTCCTTATCTGAGCTGTAGCTTGTTTCTGTTAGACTGTTTGTCTCAGTTTCAGTTTAAGAGCTGCCACTGTACTCACATCAGGCCTCAGAGGACTGGGCAGGAAGGCTGGCTGACACCAAGGATCGACCTAAAATAAGGATCGACCTAAAATGTACTGCAGCTAGATTAATGGACTCTTTGGATGATGTTGCCTATATCTACAGGCTCGGGATGCCTGGCTGCAGTCAATATTTTTTGACTTTTAGTGGCACCACTTTGTCCAGACAGGGAAACACTATACACCCCTATCCTTTTTTACATCTCTATAGAGTGAGCTGTATATATATTCAAAAGCTAAGTCTTTTAAATATGTGTAGTACCTGTGTGTGTGTGTGTGCGCGCGCGTGTGTGTGTGCACATGAGTGGATGGGAGTCACTGGCTTGTCAGATTTGCTCTCTTCATGCTGTCTCCACCCTCTCGTTATTCCTCACTGAGGATGACAGTGATTATGCATATGCCTAAGCAGCTACAAGTGCACCCAACACACTCCCCTTATTCTTCAGAGGGCAGGAAGTGGGTAGTCACTTTAAAAGCCAGCAAACCCCTATTCAGCTGCCAAAGCTGTGACAAGGATCTTGGGCTGAAGTGGAGAAAGCAAAAGGGCAAATGGGCCTTATGAACAGAAGGGGGAGTTAATAAGGCGTCTTTGTCTCCAGGGAGGTTGCTCCTTGAAGAGGGGAGATGACTTTAGACATGGGGGAACAACAGCTGAAGTCAACCATGAGCTTAATTTTTGAACTCACCAGCAAGATTTAACAAGAAATTGGTCCAACACGCGCACATCATGATAAAAAGACAAGAAGCCTCTCTGTTCACTGTTGCCATAGAAACAAGGACTGGGTCTCTCTACACCAGTGAAGACGGTTATGGCCCTTCAGTGGTTTAGAAAATTGGCAGCTGAGCCACAGATCTGAAGTAGAACATGGTCCCAAAACATCTATTCAGCCTCAACAAAGTCCCTAGTGGTTCTGCAGCATAATGTGTAAAATATAAAATGAGCAACAAGCTTCCTGGATATGGAAACAAGTGATACAGAATGAAATAAAGCAAAGATTTAATCATTTTAATCATACAAGTGTATATATTCTCATTTTGGTAATCTAGTTTCTGATTGTGCTGCAAATTCAGAGCCAAAAATAAGTTGGGTGACTGTGAAAGCAGTGTAATGTAATACACAGCTGCTACTGTAATTTTGTTATCTTTAGTCACCACTATAATGTTTAATATTTACATGTATGATGATTTCTGCTATGTCTGTGATTTCATATTTTGTGTTCCAACATTGCATATCATACAAAATAGGGATTCACAAACACTGAATTAAATTAGCTGACTGCTGTCTGGAAATTAGTACTGTTCAAGATCTTTTTCTGAACCTAGAGCATTTTCTTTATAGTCACACAGTCATCACATTGCAATTTGACATTTGTTTATTATTTGGTTTCCCAAGAGCTTTTACCATCATAGCAGCTACTCCCCCACAGTCAAAAACGATATCAAGTTCATCCCCTAAAGACATGAAGCCATGGTGTTATATGTCACAGCAGCTGTAATATTCTGTAAACAATACAAAAACTAAAATAAGTGATTCTGCTAGTGATTGCAATGCTACATCACACAAACAGTCAACCTGTTACTGACATATAGCCAATGCAGTGGAGAGTAAGCAGTTTATGGTCTCAGGTCTGATAGAGATGAGCAGATCAGCTGTTTTGACAGATTTGATGTAGCAAGGCAGATAAAAAGTGTTGTTGTGGATTGGCAGGGATTGTATTAGGGATAAGGTGGGGTCAGGCTTGGATGCATAGACCATGTTCAGAGAACCAGAGATGAGAAACCATGCCGCATGTGATCTGGCAGATATAAACTCTGTGCCAGCCCTCACAGTTTTACGATTATGGCTTTGCCTCGCCCTCCCTAACTGAGAGACACAGCACAACGTTGAGAACATGTGGCTGGCAGACATTATTACACAACCCAAGGCATTGGATCCATCCAAGAGGCTGTCGCATCAGGCAAAGTGTCCTGCTTCAGCGAGGTCAGATTCTGCCTCGAGGAGAGGAGACTTTTTGGTCTGATGTTGTGGATGTGTGGGCCTCAAAGAGCGAAGGACAGTAGGAGGTAACTTATCCACCAATCCCCCCTCCACTATGGCTATCTAGGCGCCCACTACTTTCTGCCCTTCTCCCTGGTAGCTGAAATCTCATCTGAGGAGCAGAGAGAACAGCAGGGGTGGGTTGTTACCATGCAAACTCACCCTGCTCGCCTCTGAATCCAAGGAGAAGCCAGTTAAAAAAGGGTCTTTCACAGCACTTTATTATGCTACTGTACTCTGTTTATTGTGAATTAGCATGGCAATGAACAGCCCTGATAATGGCAGCAGCTGGGGGTGATACCATAGAAAGAAGGCTTGTGGAGGAGGGAGAAGCAAGGGGCACAGGCAGGGGTGCATCTAAATGTTACATAACACTGAGGGCCAGCCAGCTTTCAGTAAGCTGCCCCAATAGTGAAATTTGCATATCTATTGACTCGTGCAGTGTGTGTGGTGGTGCAGTACACGGAAAGATTCATCCATTTTATGTCCATGAATAAGTGTACATTGCTTTTTGTTCATGTATTGAAGCACTGGTTTTGTTTTTCCTCCCTCAGGTCCTGCGTACTCATGTGATGGTGCGTGTTGGAGGGGGCTGGGACACATTAGAGCACTATTTGGACAAGCATGACCCATGCCGCTGTGCTGCTTTTGGTGAGGTCACTTCCTATTCCCTATCAGCCCTATAAGAAAAAAACTCATTGTTCTTTCTCAGTATTGCATAATTCATAATAAATTTAATATTACAAACAAATTATTCACATCTGATGTACCATTATCAGACAAGTAGACGCTGTGGAGGCCAGCAGTGTTGACAAACTGTTAGTCATTTAGTCCTAGTAGACTAATAACCACAATCGGTGCATCACATTTTTGCTGTTGAAAAAATTGTTTGATGTCATATTGAGCCACGACCAATATTACAACCAGCCGATACATTTAGGCCTATTCATGTTTGTAATAAAAAAACACATGCTCACTGTGTATGGCAGCTCAGCTCAACACACTGACTTTTACACACTTAGTCAGTGGACACCTGCTTTAACTGTTCAGTATTTGTGTCACCTTCATTGACAGCACAGTGGTACATAGCTGTGCTGGGTGAAACACTGCTGCTGCAGTACTGATATCGTGGACTGTCTGGTCTGAACAGCTGACACTAGCTGAAGTCATAAATGCTGTTGCATTTCTAAGGCCACAAGAGGCCGAGCTTATGAACGTATAATATTAAGTGATTATAGAACCAGGCCTTCTGTGTTCTATTAATATTCGCCTTAAGCGTTGGATCATCAGCATTTCTCTGTTTAGCTCATTTGATGTCTAAGTGTCCATCTCTGACCAAGGGAAGCAGCAACAGCATTTTATCTGAGGTCCAACAGCTTGAAGGCATTCATGTGGTTGGCTGTCATGTACTTCTGGACCTCTAAATGACTATTTCTGGTGATTGAACAGGCTACCTCACAATATTGGTCAGTTTTAAAACATTTGTTATCGATCTCTCTCTCTGTCCACAGCCCACCGCTACCACCAAACTAAAGCCAGTGCCCAAGGTCAGGGAGCCCAGAGCAAATCCTCGAGTGCCCACTCCTCCCGCTCCACTAGCCCAGGTCCACACTGGCGAAATGATGGCATTGCACCTTACAAACCTGCTGACAGGCGCTCCCTGGAGGCCTCCTCTGCTCCATGTGCCTCTTCATCCTCCACGCGGCCAAGCCGATCTCAGAACCATTCTGTCCCCATCGAGCTTGACTCTGGTGTAGCCCGTGGTCTACTACCGCGGCTGCCACGAGACCGCTCAGAACCCCGCCCCTTTAATCCTCTCAGGTGGGTGTGTGTGTCTACACAAACATGCAGATAAGTATGTGGATAAGTGTGATTCCATCATAAGAAATTAATCTCTAACAGTTAGCCTAGCAGGGCATGCTCAGTTTATGCTGCTGGCACTTTTGTGCCCACAGATGGGTGGGCAGCAAGGGCACATACAACAAATACATATGCCAGAAATCCACAGATTAGACCAGAGCAGATTTGTCTAATCTCAGGTGACATTGCCCTGATAAATCCATCTCCACCCTACAGCACCTCCTAGTGGCTGCAAGATAGACCAGATGTTTGATCAGCTCATCCTCAACCTCATGTTTCTTCTGCTTTGTTCAGTTAACTAGACTATCCACCGTCTTTCATGGGGGATTCTGTGAGGGCTGTTGTTCAAGTCTTACTTCTCTTGCCATGGCAAACAGATGAAATGAAACCACACTTCAGTCGTCTCTGGTACATTTCTGAATGTGAATAACTGGGTAGTGGGCAGGCTGGTGGAATCGGAGCCAGAGTATTGCCATGTTAAAACTGCTGGAGACAGCTTTGTATCCCACAATATGATCTGGTCATGCCCTTCATGAAGCTAGTAGAAAATTCAGTTGGTGACATACTTTTCCTGTACGTTAGATTACGAAGGCGCTAGCACAATGAGAGGTTGAATGGTGGTTTACTTTGGCTTCTAGCCAAAGTGTGTCTCATTGAGCGATGGCTCAGACCAGACGTCAAGGCAACAGCTCATTCTAATTAACCCTTTGTGGGTGGGTCATCCCCTTTCAAGAGACTAGATAAAGACTAATCTGACAACTGTCCTTAGACAGCTGTTCATAGCTGGAGAAGTAGGTCAGCAGGTGGGCTCTGAATGGCAAATGAACATGCCTAAAGATGCAAATCTAATTTCTGAGGATAACTTTAGAACGCTGTTGTAATAAAACTCAACTTGTATTCTAGGTGACAACAAAACTGTACTTTCCACCACCAAGATTCAAAACACAGGACTATAATGTGTGGTGTGTTGGTATTTTATTACACGGACTCTAAACAATAACTTTTTTTCTGCACCTTAAACGTTTTTGTTATTTTAAATGGTATAAAACAGATTAATATGCTCCATCATGGTAAGTTGAAAAACAGACCCAATGACTAACTATATGTAAAATGATCCATGTCAGGAGACAAGGAATACAACAGCCTCAGTCTTTAAATATCCCATTTACAGTGCACAATGTATTGATTGGTATTCATCACATCTATCGAGATTTGTTCTTCCTGTAAGTGAACTCTGTGAGCTGATTATATGGTTAAACCTGATGGTCCTGGTGGAGCGGTGTCTGGTTGGAAAAGAGCAGTGCTGTGTGTTGGGACCTCTAATCCTGCCCCCACTTGTTCTCATCTTCCCTGTAATCCCCCTGGCTGTCACTGCCCACTGTTCCAAGAAACACTGAGCATTAGGTCTGAAACACTGTCTGCGTGAAGCATAAGCAGATATTCATAAATGCTTACAAATCTTCAGCATTGCTTTTTACATATCACCATAACATGAAGGCAGATAATAGTTAAAATAAACCTGTTGCAACCTTGTGCGACCTGTGTCAGATGTAATATGTTGCCTGTGTAAATTTGAACAGACAACCTCTTAATGTTTTCTGTTAAGTATGTACATTATTATAAACACAAATTACTCTTTGACTCCTCTCCTACTGCAGGAATAAGGAGACAATGTTGCCTGTGACAAGACGTCTGTCTGGAGACAGCGACTCCTCTACGGCCTCCTCTAAGGGAGGAGGAGTAGGGGGACGGTACTCTCATGGTGGTCCCTCACGGCGCTCTGGTGAAGAAGTAGTCCTGCTTGTCAACCGCAAGGAGGGGAAGCATATGATTGAGAGGCCTGGAGCTGGAAGTCAGACCCCATCCCTGCATGGGCGTCCCTCACTGCCACGTGCACGCAGCCAATCTCGGGAGCGTCCTGCACAGGCTCCGATACTCAAACCCAACCCACCACAAGGATCCTTTGATAGTGCAAGGACATCTCGGACAGAAAGGGGCCGCTCCGTTGGAAACGAGGGCCCAAGGAGACTCCATGTACCACGTTCACACAGCCAGGGTAAGTTACCTAGTCGTACCCGGCTCAGTGATGCCAGCCCGGGACCCTCTCCCGGCTACAGAGAACCACCCTCATCTTTAGATAGACGAGAGGAGCTTCGGGGCAAACAGATGCCCCCATCCTCTCCCAGACTAGGTTGTGGGCTCACTAAGAGGCAGTCATCCTCATGTTCTAACTCACCCATTAAAGGGGTCCAGAATAACAACAGCAGCCCCAGCAAGAAGATTACAGCTACTCCCAGACCTCCTGCTCCTCGCTCACCCTCCATAGGAAAAGGCAGACTGCTGCCACCAGTCACCTCAGGAGGTCGACGTTCACCGCACTCATCTCCTCGCAACTCTCACCATCATGTTGCTCGCTCTCTCCGAACTGCACAGGCCCCTCGCCCCTCTGGGCAAGTCCAACATAAGAAGTGGTCTGGCTTGGAACGTCAGGAGCCTGAGGAGGAAGAACTTGACTTTGGTTTCCAGATGCTCCCAATATTAGATCCCCAGAGGGAGCAGGAACTGTATCGCAGCTTTGAAGCTGAGTTTTTGGCCAACACACAGCAGGCTAAAGGAGTGTCCAATAAATCTCCAGGAAAAGTGACCTTGAAGGGAGCTGGGACACATTCAGTGCCAACAC
This sequence comes from Mastacembelus armatus, assembly GCF_900324485.2. NCBI lineage: Eukaryota > Metazoa > Chordata > Actinopteri > Synbranchiformes > Mastacembelidae > Mastacembelus > Mastacembelus armatus. Next base: position 13,133,461 of record NC_046641.1, read on the forward strand.
TCGCTGATCCTAATGTCACTGACTCTGCCTATTCCTCTTCTAACTCCTCCAGCTCCTCCCTAAATGTGGGGGCAAAGATAGGAACTCTGCCTGACCTCAGAGAATCTAAGAGAACTAATCTGCGTCATTTATCACTGGAGGACCCCTTAAATATACTTTATGGACACAATTTTGGTGGCCCACATAGCTTTGGTCAGGCAGAGCCTGAACACTGGGGGGAGTGTGGAGGGGGGCTTAAGAAGCTCCCAGCCATCTCTAGCTCTATAGAGGAGAGGGAACATTCATCTTGTCTCCCTGGCCGTGGAGACACAGATTCAGACAATGTAATGCATCATGTCTCTTCACAACCTACTTTCCACTGTAAGAATATGAATGGAGACCATGGGGGTTTTCCTGCTAGAGAGGGGCTGACAGGTCAGCACAGTGAACTGCACTGGGACACTGGGCCTGAAGGAGATGTTCCTCTGGAGAACCACCAGCCGAACTTACCTTATGACTTGGAAAATGGTGACGGGAGTGATAACCTTCCACGTACTGAGGCTTGTCTGTCACCACTACATCTTCCCCCTTCTGAGGACTGCTCCTTCCAGGATTCCTCAAGTGAAAACTCTTCCATGTGCTTCAGCTTGAGTGAATCGCGCTCTGAGTCCCCACCACCATCATCACCCCTGGCCAACGGGGACACCGATGGGGGGGTTCTGCAGAATAAGAAAGGACATAAGAAGGCAGACAGGGTAGCCCCTATCTCTAAGTACAAACTGAATACCAGAATCAGGCCTCGTACTGATAACAGGCCAGACAACAGCCCGTCACGTATCCCCACCCCAGTTAGCTACAGAGACCTGCAGGCTCACGACTCTCTTTCCCCATGCCACACCCCACCGCTGTCCCCTCAGAGCTCCCATTCTGCAAGTCGTCCAGCCACATGTAAGAGCCTGCACCAGGCTTTCTCAGATAGGATTCACCCTCAGTCACGTTCCTCAGTCATGGGCAACAAAGATTGCTCCTACCCTGGAGAGTCAGGGAGCCTGGACACTGAAGCTTGGATGTAGCACAAAACTGATGGGTATGACACAGGAGTTTGTTGTCATGCACTTTGACTACTGTGTAAAAAAAAAAAAAAAAAGACTTTAGACTGGGCTTTAGACTGTTTCCCTTGCATGTCAAATACACCTTCTTTTTCACGTTGCTTCTCCCCTGAATAACTGCAGGGGTTCACATGGCTTTTATTTTGCACTTAAGCCAAATTATTTATTACCAAAGGAATGGTCTTTTTTTTTCTTGCTTTTACTGTATTTTAAATGTGTGCATGGTGATGCTTTTGCCAATCATATGGTGTGTTTTTGTGAAATTCCCATGGTTAATACAGACAGATAGAGAGAGAGCATATGTACTGCCATGTGCCCCACTAAGGGGCATGGTAAAGTGCCAGGGATTTAAAGCTGTAACTCTGTCAACACTAAGCACTAACCTTTAGTCAAATGAATTGGCTCCCTCTTGTGGTTTGCCATAGCACTTCTGCTTGCCTTGATGGTAAAAATACTGGTCTGGTGACTGATATTTTCAGTCTGAACAGTCTTCACATATGAATCATTATACTCATACTTACAAAATACTGATAGGTAACATTGACATAAAACACCCAAATCATTCTTGTGACTTTTTGAACACTACATAGGCTACTAATCTCTGTACAGTCATCTGATTTAATTCAACTATGATGTCGACTCAGAATCAATTGGTGTTTTCAACATAGATTTCTGTTTTTTTCAAATGTTTAATGTGTAACAGGTTTTAAAGATTATGTTTAATGCAGTAAAACATTTTAACTTCTAGGTTTAAGTGGATTAAGTGTAAACATTTTTTTAAAGTTGAGGTTCTATTACTAGTTCTGTTACTTTACCGTCATTGTCACTGAAAACAGAAATGTTGAGCATTCTTCCTCTGACCAAACTGTGCTCGGGGATGTAATGCTAAACATACATGTGCAGACAGCAAATGCTTAAGAGAATGAATGTGTAAATACATGTTGATGTGCTCACTGTGAGATGTGGGTATTGTGTATATAAAAATGCGTTGAATATATAGTTTAATGTACATATTCATTGGATTAAGTTCTGTGCTGCCTTAGCTATGCAACATTGGTGTTGGAAATGCCTTGACAATTCCCTTTGCCTTAAAATTTATTCATTTAGTTTTTTTGTTTTTTTTTGAATGTTTTTGCTCAGTGTCACTAAGATGTATTTGGTAACACTACATTGCCATCATTATCTGTTAATGATAATAGAAAATGGAGAGTTTGGGTGTGAATGTGTAAGGAAGTGATGAACATTGCCAATTTAAATTCTAAATAATATTTGTGGGTGTACAATACGTGGTGAAGATATATAATTTATTGCTTCTGAGTCCAACTACTTGTGAAACACAAGAGGCCAGATAGCTGTTTAGGAGGCTGATTTCAAATACATGGCACAATGTATAGTGACATCTAGTGGGTAAAGAAAGACATTTTATTTACAGTAAATAGCTGCTGTCTTTTTTTAACACAATACCCTTCTGTACTTTTGGAACAAGATGTTCTGGTACTGATTTGAGCCAACAGAGCCAATGACAATGGTATGATAAGGTGAAATTTGATCGAAGAAGAACGACTTTGCCTTGAGTGTCTGCATGTGTGCAGCAGTGCATGAATAGTAGTTTCTGTAACCAAATATTAAGGTTCTCTTGTGAAGCTCTTGCAATTGTCAACAATATGAGAGCTCAGACTCCAGCTGCTGTGCTTCTGTTTGTGGTATTTTAACAGATGTGGACTTTTTAAAATAGATTTGAAAGTGTAAAAGAGGGAATTGTAGTGTCAGTATCATGCAGAAACCCCATTATCTCCAAAAAGGTCTCATCTGTTAAGAATTATTGGTGGAAATTTTTTGAAAAACAATTTTCCATACTGACTGAGCAGAAAATGTCAGTAAAAACATGTTGAATTTGCTGATAAAACTGTTTTTTGCGTGACAACTGACACGGTGGATGGTAAATGGTAATGGTAAAGGTTGTGTATATCTTTGTGGATATGTACAGAGTTCAAGTAAAGTGGGGCGTGGTGTTGGTCTAATTTATTTATTTATGAAATCAAGTCTCAGAGGGCTTAAGTGACATTTGTGTCCCAACTACTGTGGGGAAATAAGGTGGGGCATCTTAAGATTTTCAGCAGAAAAAAACAGAGTAATGGAAAAAGATATAATCCGTTAGAAATGTTGGCAGTTTGAAAACTAAAATGATCAGACAGACAAACTAAACTCATTTGGGCTGTTTTGCACTTTTCACATATACAGTAATTTGACTTAATACTGACTCCTCATTGCTACAGTTAACTTATACCAGGATTATTCAAACTACATTGATCCAACATATCGCTGGTTATCAATTATACAAGTAAACTGGCTTTTTACTTGTTAGAATACATTTTCTTTAAATCTGTTTTGGCTTATTTGAAGACATTTGTATTTTAATCATCTCGTGTTAAATATTTGCCAGTTATGCAAACTGTGACTATATCGAGAGCCATTACATTTGGTTATCAATCTCAAAAAAATGTGTCCATATAATCTGCTCTTTGTCCTGAACAGCTTTACAAATTTCATAAAACCCTTTTTCTTTCTGTCCAGCCCTGTCTGAATCTGAAAGTCCATGATCAGATCAGAATTCTTTTTTTTTTTTGCTAAAGTTGTTTTCAATAAAACTTCTGTTAAATGTATATATAGCTTGACATTGTTAGATTTGTATGAAATGGCAATATTTCAAGATTTCACAGTTTTTTGAAGTTGAAAATGCTGTCAAGTTGTTCTTGTAATAAAGATTTTCCTCTGAATTTTAAGAATTAGCTCTTATTTTTCATATGAAGCTTCAGTTACAGCAGTGTTTGGAAATCATCCTAGTGCTTGTTTGTTCAAAGACAATGTAATTGTAAGAAAAATTCTAATAATAATAATAATGTCCTTATACATAATATAATTTACTGTATCTATTCAAAATATGCCTTTGTTGCATAATATGCATCATACTTATGTAAGTGTGCAATTTTAGAGATGCACTTTGTCACTTGATTGTGGCAACTTATCCTTGTTAAAACAAATGTAGTCTAATACAACAGCCCTATGATAATAAAGCTCACATTTATGAAGGTAATAATACTAAACTTTTGTTGAAAGTGGCTTTAGATTCAACTCGGTTCATTTTGAAGGCTGTAATTTGTGGTGTTAATATTTAGTCTACCCTCAATGAAACACCTCCCATATATACTAGGGATGGACAAAATATAAGAAACACCTGTAAATAAAGGCCTAATGCGAGTTTGGACTGCATTCCATCAAATAAACAATGTTTCTGTCTTTAATAGCTATTACACTTCCATTCAACATTTTGTTAAATAACATTTATGTTGTCATCTTTTCAAGGTGAGTAGATGTATTATGTATACCCTGCTGCAACCAAAGTGGTATTTAAGAGCTGCAGAAACATCTCACCTCCCAGTTTTATTTTATTTATTTATTTTGTTATGCATTCATTCATTTTTCTTAACCTCCCAGCTTTATTTTATTAATTCATTTATTTTGTTTTTCATTCATTCATTTATTTATTTACTTACCCTCCCAGCTTTATTTATTTACTTTGTTATGCATTCATTCATTTATTTATTTACTTAACCTCCCAGCTTTATTTTATTAATTCATTTATTTTGTTATTCATTCATTCATTCATTTACTTAACCTCCCAGCTTTATTTATTTGTTTTTATCTAACCTCCCAGATTTATTTTGTTTAACCTCCCAGCTCTATTGTATTTATTATTTATTTTTTAACCTTCCAGCTCTGTTTTCTTTATTTATCTATCTTCCCAGCTTTATTTTTATCTATTTATTTATCTATCTAAGCTACCATCTTTATTTATTTCTATCTATCTATCTATCTATCTATCTATCTATCTATCTATCTATCTATCTATCTATCTATCTATCTATCCTAACAGCTTTATTTATTTATTTATTTACCTCGCAGCTCTATTTATTATTTATTTATTTACTTCCCAGCTTTATGTCCAGCCCTGTGAATGACGCTGACGTGTGTTAGCAAACGTTATTTTGTGGAAAGGCGGAAGCAGATCAAGTGGGAGGGGACGAAGGCCATCGCAGCTCCTTCTACGCCTGTCACGGTAAGATGTCTGTGGAGATTTTCTCTTCTAATTCATTGTTTGGCGAGTCTAATTTTAACTCAGGAATGTACGCTAATTCTTCGGGGAAGGTTTAAACCAGGCCAGTAGATTAAAAGCTTAACTTGTCCCAGCAAAAGCTTCTTTAAGCCTCTGCTCAGAAGGTCATGTCTCACGGCTAGCCCTTAGCCCCGCTATCATCTCTCCCTAACTATTGCAAACATGCAGGAATGGGCCAATCAGTTATGCGTGAGTAATTCACCGAGTAGCGTCGTTGATCTGCGTTAACTTTCCTTGCTTCGTGTTGTCCTTTTCTGTTTTAATATGCCGCCAGCTGCACACACTCGAGCCACATATGCTAGCTAACGTTAACGTCGCTGTAGCCTGATGCTAAGCCAGCTAGTTAGCCAGCGAGCTTTTCTCAACTTTGTGGCTCAGCTAGCAGCCCGAGTTAAAGTCAGCCAGTGGTAATTACTCATGTTTTCAGTTTGTGGAGTGTTTAAGGGAATGATATTATTATTTTACTGTCAGTGTGAATGATCGTACAGTAACTACAGCTAACATCATTTAGCCCTGATAGCGCGTCAGCTCGGCGGTTGTGTTAACCTGTTTGTGACAGATGTTGACAGCTGGGCTACCTGAAACTGAGTAGTGAAACTGCCACTCTGTAAGGCAGCCCACACAGTCACTGTGGCTAATTATTGTCAGTAACTGCCAGGCCTCAGCCTTAAACTCAGTTTTGGTATCAAATAATTTCACTTAAGTTAATAGTATTGATTGTCACCTGATTTAAAATGCATTTATGGCTGAAAGCTTGTATCCGGACTGTACAGGCAGTGTTAATATTACACCTAATACACTGTTGGTGAATTATGTACACAGGTGTATGCATTATGGGTTATGGTCAAAGGAAATAGTTACATGACAAACTTATCTACAATATTGTTCAATTGAATACAAAGTCAGTTGAATTAATGAAGACCCAGGGACTTTGTTGAAGAGAGATTTCATTCTGCAAAGGGAACTGCCAGGAACTACCTTTACATCAATATTTGTAGTACGGTATAATGAAGTATCCTAATTAGGCTTACAGCTAGTGATTGTTGTAGCTGTCAGTTAATGGGCAGATTACTTTCTTGATCAATCCAATAATCTTTTGGTTTATCGAGCATTAAAAAAACAGTGGAAGATGTCTTTTACTACGTCCTACAGTCCAAAGTAAGCTCAACAGTATCTTTTTGTGCAGTCCAAACCCCCAAAATGTAATTTTAACATTACCACTGTATATTAAGCGCAGCATTAACCCTAACATGACAAAGAGCTAAAGGCATTGTAATATGAAGTCTACCTATGTATCGTATGGATTCTTAAAAAATGTCCTTATCAAAAGTAGACCTATGTATTAGACTAAATGACTATTTTATTGATCAGTTTTACTTTTAACTTGAACATAGAATAAAATGGACAAGATCTTTTGTTGACAAGTACTGGATGAGGAGTGTAAATCAACAACAGGAAATACTTTTGGTGTCGAAAACATTTGAAGTTGACTCAGTAAAAAATCTGCTTTCTTTGCAGAATCCATTGTTTTGACTTTTGATAGGTCAGTCATTTGTTGAGGAGAGGACAGGAGTTCCTTTTATTTTCCCATGCTTGCACTTCTACTATTTCCTGTTACTTCCCCCTCAGGAAGAGGCGTAAGTGTTAGAGGGGGGAGAATTATTTCACAGTTATCTTTCTCGTCCTCTTTTGCAGGAGAATCGACAATTTGGATCCAAGATGACGGACTCAAAGTATTTCACCACCACTAAGAAAGGTATGATAGCTTATTGTTAATTCATAAGATGCATAATGTAGCATAATATGTTTTTTTTTAAAAAGTCATTCACAAGTTATAGTGTTAAGATAAGAAAACCTTTATTTGTACAGCAGAGTGCCAGAAGTAGCAAGACGTGAGATAAATAAGAAATTAAAAATATTTAAAAATCCTAAGTGGAATCAAATTGTAAAGCTACAATAACTATAAGTGTGTACAATATGTGCCTATGGGTGTATACATAAATAAATAAATACCAGGTAAAGTGACTATAATATATTGCACTGATGGTGATTCACCTTATAAGACAGGATTGTACTGTATTATTAGGTGAATCACCATCAGTGCAATATACTGTCATTTGTTGTTTCCAACAATTGCTAGCATCCAGACATGATATGTTTTTGTGGCATAGTCAGCTGCACAATGTGGAATTATCTCTTCAAAAGGGAGACCGGAGCTTCTTTTTTTAGGTTGTTAACCTATGTAGTTTACACTTATTGTCAATACTTAACTGGTCAATGTTTGAAAAGCAAAATGTAACCAAAACTGCTATGACCCTACTTCGTGTTGATCTTGTTTCCATAACAGCTCTAGTTATTGTAAATCAGACTCGACTTCTTTGGTTTTAGCTCTGAGGTTTGGAAAATGCAGCCAGATGCTTATATGTGACAGTATATAGACCACTTACTGTATATTTGTTTAGGGTTGCTTCAGACCTAAGAGCATGTTTCTTTGAGTATCTACTTTTTCTGTGGATCTGTTGCTGTGTTTCAGTCTGTTACTAACATCTTGGATGATATTTGAAGCAATGAACCATGTACAATTCCTGGGAAATTTTCCCAGTAGGTAGATTTAAATTTAAGCCCAAAATTGACAGTGTACTCACAGTGCGTGTTCATACAGTATAATTTGTGCAGAAAGGCACATCAGTGACTCTTCACTAAAATGGAAGGTAAATAAGGCTGAGTCTCTAAGTTTACCACAAAGCAACACAAATGGATAAACAAACACAAAAGAAACTCCTTTGTCATCCTCCGTGGGTTTCACACAGTACCTACAGACACAGTTCATGTTTCAATTTGTTCAACACATTGTGGGGAAAAAAGTTAATTCAATGTTAGAAATTCCAAAGCAGTTATTTATTTTCTGTTATTTTAGGTTGCAAGTCTGTGTACTTATTTTGCATACGAATGTGTATCACTACACATTAATGTGCAAAATTTCAAACAACGCAATTGAGTTTCCGTGCATTGAGCTGTGTGTCACTATCATGCACTACATCTGAAATATGTTGCTCAGCCTTACTCAACAGACAGGTGGCATGACCTGATGACCTGTGCATTCATATTTGCTTTATTATTGGAGTTAGAAATAACTTACATCCTGCTGTGGTTTTCCATCACTGGACCACTAGACAGCTTAAACTATTGAAAGTGTGTTCTTTGTCATCAAAGTCAGTGCTAACTGTGTCTTAACTCATTACTAAATAAATGGTCTATGTTCAGACAGTCTATTTTGTGTGTTGTGATGTGTAAAAAGAGGGAGATGCTGCACAATGCTTCTTCCAACTCCCCGTATCACTAATGAATGCATCCCCTTTTCTCTTGTGTGGTCAGGGGAGATCTTTGAGCTCAAGGCAGAGCTGAACAGTGACAAGAAAGAAAAGAAGAAGGAGGCTGTGAAAAAGGTCATTGCGTCTATGACGGTTGGCAAGGATGTCAGGTGAGCCAGTGAAAATATTCAAAGTGAAGGTAAATCATCACCATGACCTGTAGTTAACTAAGATCTTGTTTCTCCTTCAGTGCTCTGTTCCCAGACGTAGTGAACTGCATGCAGACAGACAACCTGGAACTGAAAAAGCTGGTCTACCTCTACCTGATGAACTATGCCAAGAGTCAGCCAGACATGGCTATCATGGCAGTTAACACCTTTGTCAAGGTACAGCTGAGTCATTAATGTGCAGAAATTAAATTATCAATCTGTATTTTAGCTTTCAAATGTAATATGTTGTTAGTGCTTATTTGGTACGGTGCCTATAAAGAGGATTGGCAATCATTGTCATTATCAAAACTGATTTCAGTGGTGTGTAAACCTTTGTATAGCACCGTATGTTTGGGAGAATAAATATTCTCTTGGCTAATTTGAAACTATTCATGCATGTGGTTTCGGGCAGTGTTAAACAGCATAATCCTATTCTTTATAAAATGCTAATGTAAACGATTGCTAGCATACATCAAAATGTCTCTCAGATAATGTACAATGAAAGAGAAATAATCAACATTCTAAAAGCTTATCTGAACAACCCATCCATCTAGGACTGTGAAGACCCTAACCCTCTCATCCGGGCCCTTGCTGTTCGTACAATGGGCTGCATCCGTGTGGACAAGATCACTGAGTATCTCTGTGAGCCACTGAGAAAATGTCTGAAGGATGAAGACCCTTATGTGAGGAAGACAGCTGCTGTGTGTGTAGCCAAGCTTCATGATATTAATGCCCAGTTGGTGGAGGACCAAGGCTTTCTGGACACTCTTAAAGACCTCATCTCTGACTCCAACCCCATGGTATGACTTCTTCAGCCTAGCTGGCTATTAAAGCAGACAGATTTCTGTGTCAGTGTGATAAGATGAAAGTCCCAGCTCTGCCTTTCGCTGATAAGCCCTCTTCTAGCCTACAAATGTTCAGCCTGTTGCCAGAATAGTGTTAGTACAACGACCTTTCTTTTTATCTTAATGGCACTGGTGGCTAATATTTTTCTGATAGCATTTATCTGTGTGTGTCTTCAATTTCAGGTTGTAGCTAATGCAGTGGCAGCACTGTCGGAGATAGCAGAGTCTCATCCGAACAGTAATCTACTGGACCTAAACCCACAAACCATCAACAAGTTACTGACAGCTTTAAATGAGTGCACAGAATGGGGGCAGATATTCATTCTTGACTGTCTGGCCAATTACACACCTCGTGATGATCGTGAGTCCCAGAGGTAAAAGAGAGTGCCACTTTCATTAAGATTTTCTTTTCCTGCATGTCAGTTAGCACATATTCCCAGAGAACTAATTCATTTACTGCTCATTCTCTCCCAATGTCATTGACCCCTGCCAGCATTTGTGAGCGCGTGACCCCACGGCTCTCCCATGCCAACTCTGCAGTGGTGTTGTCAGCAGTTAAAGTTTTAATGAAGTTCATGGAGATGTTGCCCAAAGACCTGGACTACTATGGCACCCTGTTGAAGAAGCTCGCTCCTCCACTGGTCACTCTGCTCTCTGCTGAGCCTGAGTTACAATATGTGGCCCTTAGAAACATCAACCTCATAGTACAGAGGAGGTAAGACTAGAGATGAGACCTGGGGAAGAAGGTCTTAGTAGTATTTTTTTATTTTTATGCTTTGACAGTATCAGGTCCTGTCTAATAAAAGTCTGTGGCATGGTGCAGTTTGGTTGGAATCATTTTATATTGACAAACTGACAGCCATTAATGATGAAAAAAATGTTTGTTTCAGGCCAGAGATCCTGAAGCATGAGATGAAGGTTTTCTTTGTAAAGTACAACGACCCAATCTATGTCAAATTGGAGAAGTTGGATATCATGATTCGCCTGGCATCTCAAGCTAACATTGCCCAGGTATCATGCCCACATCTGTTATATATCATGATCTTAAGAAAGCATTGCCAAGATCATCCAGTTGACACAATTTCTTTTTTCCCGCCTTGCTGTAGGTACTGGCTGAGCTGAAAGAGTACGCCACTGAAGTGGACGTGGACTTTGTCCGTAAAGCAGTCAGAGCCATTGGCCGCTGTGCCATTAAAGTTGAGGTGGGTGGAGGCATTGCACTACTGGTTTCATGCAGCTGGTCAGATCCTTGTTCGTTTACTAATATTAAGGGTCAGCCTGATGATAAACTATTATTGATAAAAGGCCACCAGTGATGTTTGACTATGGTGTTTCTCTGATGAACACAAGGTGTCTCTGTTATCAAGTATTTCATGTTCCTGCCTAAATAAATATACTGTACCTAGACTTAGTGCCAGGCTAGACACATGATGTTATTCTCATCATTTCAACAGAACATAGTATTAAGCAATACACAACTGTTTACTGTTAAAGCCACTGTTGTTCCTTTAGTGATATCACAAAGTTAATGTATGGTATATTTCTTGAAAATTATGCCATTTGTTTGTTTTTTTTCCCCTGTTGACAAACACAAAAAAACAGTAAAGCCTATACAGTGACATTGATTTATATAAAGTATATGTCACTACTGTTTCATAATGTGCACACCTTTATTATTTATTATTGAGTTTTCTTTTCTCCCCATTTCTTAGCAATCAGCAGAGCGCTGTGTCAGCACCCTGCTGGACCTCATCCAAACCAAGGTCAACTATGTGGTGCAGGAGGCCATTGTGGTCATCAAGGATATCTTCCGCAAGTACCCCAACAAGTATGTTCCCTCTTAAGCATCAGTGTAGACATTTTAATTAACAGCTCCATGTGTTTAATTAGGCCTTGTCCTCCAACAGTTCCACAACAACACAACTGGACACTTGTGGAAGCTTTTTTTTTTTTGGTATCTTCACTGTTTAATATCATTAATTTTCTTCAAAATATATTAGACACATATCAAATGCATGGTCTTTATCAAATTGACTCTGCTGGGCTGTAAAAGTGAGACATTTTTAGATGTGTGATGTATTATACGCTTTTTATTAGTGTCTGATGTTGACATTTAAAAGAGCTCACACTCACACATACTCTTAAAAACAGATGCCCACTGTTCCACATCACTAACTCTCAAATTATATTCTCTTGGTCTTAAAATAGGCAGACTGAAAGCTCATTACACAGATAGTGTTTTCAGGTTGGCCTTTACTCCAAAAGACATGCAAAACAGTTTTCAGACAAGAAATTTGTCCTCAGTAACACACAGTGTTTGTAGTTGACAGAATTTAACACCCTGCATTAATTGCCCGGTCAGAGGTCAGGCAGATTCTGCCTCTTCAAGAGAGAAGCTTTGCACAGGTCCCAGCTCGACATGGCTCAAGCCTTTAGCTGTACAAGTCTGAAACCTCTGCCTATTCTATTAATTAGGTAGAGCCTAAATCTTTCTGCTCCATCTTTTCTGAATTTTTGTTATCAGGCATTTTGTGCAGCTCAAAAATCCTTCAATCACAGAAAGTAACAAGGAATGCCAATGTTACTGTCTGCTGGAGGTGAAGGTAGACAGTAGTATCCTACCATGTTTTAAAAGCAGTGGACATGTGGTGTCTTCTTTTACTGTTTTTGTTTGTTCACTTTGTTTCTGCCAAAAAATTGATAACAGAGTAGGGCATTGTAGTATTTTGTTCTTTGCTCTAATACATTTGCAGCATCTGAAATATGAAATGTTGTTCTATGTGACTGTTTTCAGGTATGAGAGTGTGATTGCCACTCTGTGTGAAAACCTGGACTCCCTGGATGAGCCTGAGGCACGTGCTGCCATGATCTGGATTGTAGGAGAGTATGCCGAGCGCATCGATAATGCTGATGAGCTGCTCGAGAGCTTTTTGGAGGGTTTCCATGATGAAAGCACTCAGGTGTGTTCAGGAGGTTTTTATTTCCTTTGTTCTGTTGGGTAAGGGTTGGATTTGTTTTTGGGATATTTACTTTTAGCAGGATGTTGTGTCCGTGGAACACCAAGTCCTACTACGTGTTTAATCTTGTTTCATTAAAATGTCATTAAGAGGCACTTTGCCACTTTGTTATGGTTTTAGGCTAAATTGTAATTAGTACTTTTAAATGCAGCTGCTGTATGTGAGCTATGTGTTCACTTTCTGTTTTAGGTGCAGTTGCAGCTACTAACAGCAATCGTCAAACTGTTCCTGAAAAAGCCTACGGAGACCCAGGAGCTGGTGCAGCAGGTGCTCAGTCTGGCCACACAGGTGAGACAACCACACGCACGTTTCATTTTATGTTCCTGCCATCGTCTCTGTCTGCAGATATTTATCAATCCTGTCTGCCACCCTGAACTCGACATCCAGGTCTAGCATGTGCAATTTCTCCTTGTCAGATGTTGATTTTTGTATTAATTATTTCAGGCACTGCTGAGTGTTTTGAATGGATATTGGTGGAATTGGTGAGAATCCCAGCCTTAGACTTTTCCAGTACTGCATTAATTTGACCTTATTCGACTGTTAACATCAACTTAGTTGTTTTTGGCAGTGCGATATAAAAATCAAAACAAATGCAGAAAATCTACATAGTGTCATCTTCTTAGATTAAATTATATCAGTCTACCACTTTGTCAATAATTACCTTAATAAAAATCTACCCATTTGTGGTTTTATCCTAATAGAGATGCAAAAACAAGCAGCAGCATGTGTGTTTATTTGGCTCAAGTAAAACTGCTCTGCTCTAACCTGCTTGTTTAGGAGACACTGTAGAACATGCTCCATGGTATTTTATATGATTTAATCTTACTTACTTACTGTGTGCATGTTTTAGTCAGTTGCAGAGCAGCATATTCAAGAAAGCTATACTGCTGTGAATTAACCTACTTTAACTATTCAGGTGTCCTGTATAGCCTAGAGTTAAAATATTACCATCACAAAAAAATGGATGATTTTCTTTTTCCTTTTCTCTTCCATTTATGAGCATAAGGATGACAGGATATAAGAAACAAGACATTATAATGAAGTCTAATACCACACCACCACTGACTGCTGTGGCTTTAAAATCGAGTGTCAATTTGAAGGACGTAGAATTATCACAGTGCCTTATGGATTGCATTGCACAAGCTGATATAGATGTGTCTACAGTAAAAATAAAAAAACTGGCAATTCTGTGTATGTGTGCAGCAACATTGTGCTAGACAGATATAAATTTTATTTTTGGCCTGGCAGGCAGAAAGCCATAATGTGCCTCATTACTCAAACAACCTTAGATTTGTTGCAACTAAGTACTACGTCGATAAATTTAGGTTTTGTTTTCTGTTTAATACCTGGGAAATTGCATTACATTACATTACTTTACATTATCCAAATCCCCCAAAGAAATTTCTCACCCCAAGGCTGACTTAGTTTTTGATTTTATTTATTTATTTATTTTTTTTAAAATCTCTGCACAGCTTCTCATATCTGGGCCATGATAGAGAAGAGTTCTACATTATGTATTTATTAAGCCTGCCCCATAAATAATCCCTCATGCACCTATGTCTTTGTGCAGGACTCTGATAACCCAGACCTTAGGGACCGCGGCTACATCTACTGGCGTCTGCTCTCAACAGACCCTGTGGCTGCCAAGGAGGTGGTTCTGGCCGAGAAGCCACTGATCTCTGAGGAGACTGATCTGATTGAGCCCACACTGTTGGAGGAGCTCATCTGCCATATTGGTACTCTGGCCTCTGTTTACCACAAGCCACCGAGCGCCTTTGTTGAAGGCAGCCGTGGAGTCCAGCACAAGAGACTCCCTGGCAGTGCTGGATCGTGAGTCATGCACTTGTTCATGTGTCTGTGTGTGTGTGTTGTCTTAACCCTGCAGGCAAGAGGGTTTGTTTACGTACAGTAAGTGGACCTGGCTTCTTGACTGTGCTATTATGTTTTCATTCATATCAGTCGACTAACACACTTTCCAGGAGTGTCAAGCTGTGCAGCTGTTCTTTGTTCCTTCCTGGCTTTAAATAACCCACAATGTCTTTTTGCCCTTCTTTTCAGTAGACTAGATAGATGCATCGGCCATTCAGTCACATATACATAGTAAATCACCAACTATATCTCATTTGTGAAATAGCAGTGAAATAAATGACATCACCGTTCAAATACATAACCTTCATTAATGCTACTTTCTTTTTTTTCCTTTTCATTTTATTCCTGCTAGTGGGGAGAGTGTTGAGAGCCCAGACACTGGTTCTGCTGCTGGAGTTTCTGAGGCACCCCCTGCTGTTATCCCATCCCAGGGAGATCTCCTGGGAGACCTGCTCAATCTGGACCTAACACCTCCTGCCACCACCGGACCACCGCCTTCCTCTTCTGGCCTGCAGATGGGTGCTATGGACCTTCTTGGAGGAGGGCTGGATAGTCTGGTATGTTTTCTCCACACCACTGTCTGAATGAAGCTTCCAGGTTCTCAAAGGCTGTTTATTGCACATTTGATTAGATTTCAATAAGAGGATTGATGTCAGTGGGACCTAGTGGTGTTATTACATCTTTGTATGCTTTTTTTTTTTTTTCCTTTGACCCTTGTGTGTTTTCCTTTCTTTGTTCACTGCTGCATCTGCAGATGGGGGATGAATCTGAGCCGGTAATTACATCAAGGAGGAGGGCACAATGTTTATAAACCTTGTCAGACCATTTCAGATGATTTGTTTAATCACAGCTTTACTGTGGTTCTCATGCATCAGTCTGACAATTTTATTCACATTTATGGTCATTTATTATTGTGATGTGTTCATTAAGCATGCAAGTCTGTTTCTTTTCTTATCACTGGATTATGAGATAATGTTTCGTCTTTTAATCAGCCTCCCATTCCCCTGCGGATGGACACTCCTCAGTCACCTCATCTGTCACATCATTCCCCATCGCCCCCAGATTATAACCCTGCTGAGGTTGGTTGAGGGGACCAGGAAAGGCCAGCACCAGCCTAAAACCCTTTTGCGTCCCCTCTTGTGACCACTGTGTCCTCTGAATAGTCCTCCCCAGCAGATGAGCTGTGCCTGTTTGGACTATGTATTTTGTTGATGTTTCCCACTTTATCTGAGTGAGACTGTAATGAAAAGTCTCATTTGCGATTTTTGTCAAAATGCCGTTCTCCATACAGGGTAGTTTAGCTTTGTCACTGTGGAATCAAAATATTTTTTCCCACCACTGGCTTTGTTTGCTATGCCCTTAAAGGTTTCATCATCATATTAGACACATTTAGTGAGTAGCAGTTCAAAAAGAAAATAAAAAACTTATATGCTATTAGATACTCAGGCTTGAGTGAACAGTGAAAGGTCGGTTACATAAAGCAAGAAATTCTCCTACAATGGTGTCTCCCCCTTGCTATTACTGTTAGTAGTGTGTACCCTATAGCTGTCATTAACCATGAAAAGACTTGTTAGACCCTCCACCCATCCTCCACCCATCCTCTTCACACACCCCCAGTATAGCATTTCATGTGGTTGCAGCAGATAACCTGAACTCTTTTGTGTTTCCTTTAACCAGCTTGGCGGGGACCTTGGAGGAAGTCCTGCTGTAAGTCATTTTTTCTGAGTTTTTGTTGTGACTTGATTGCAGGGTGGCGTTGAATGTGCTAGGGTAACATGTTGCTTTGTGACTTACAGATGGGGGCTGGGTTTGGTGCTCCTCCGGCTGCAATGCCAACCTCATTCAATGCCCCTGTTGGCAGTGGTCTGGATGACCTCTTTGATCTTGGAGGTGGGGTTGGTATGCCTATGGGAGCTTATAGTCCTCCTAAAACAGTGAGTGTGAATATCTTAGTAGACTCATACTATAGAATAATTTGTCACTTGTGGGGTTGCTAATAAAACGAGCTGATCTTGCCTTTGTTCAGGTCTGGCTTCCAGCCATGAAGGCCAAGGGGTTGGAGATATCAGGCACTTTTGCCCGCCGTGCTGGGGTCATCCAAATGGAGATGACCCTCACTAATAAAGCCATGAGTGTCATGACTGATTTTGCCATCCAGTTTAACAGAAACAGGTAAGACTTCGTTCTAAGCAATGGCTGCTGAGGTTTCTAGATATTTAGACCATTTTTGACACTTTCTTTGTCCTCTGTGCTCGTGTTTAGCTTTGGTCTCGCCCCAGCTGGTCCACTTCAGGTTCTTACTCCTCTTAGTCCGAATCAGAGTATTGAAGTGACCCTTCCCCTCAATACTGTCGGACCTGTCATGAAGATGGACCCTCTCAATAACCTGCAGGTAACACTTTGATCTTAAACATTATGAGCTTGCGTTTTGGATAAACTGTAACTTTCTGTTACAGTTTTCATTTTTCAACACTGGCCTTATCAGGGCATTGATGCTTTAAGCTCACTGTCCTCACATTGCTTCTTCCTGGGCTTATGGCCTCGAACATCATGAAAACAGAGATGCTGTCAGAGATGCAGTGTAATGTAACCAGTCTGTCAAATTCCAAAGTTAACAGCAGTTTAACTTTTTAGTCATTCACCTTTATTTAATGTTTAAAGTTTACAGGACTAAAACAATAAAATGCTATTTTTATTCCTGGGCCTGACTGTAAACTCTTGGGGCATTAAGTTTTGCAGTGAAAAAAATCTCTATCATTTAAGCGTTTAGTAATGCACCCTGCAGTTGTTCAGCTATACTGTTACATTCCCATGCTGTGACTAAAATGAAATTAAAACATAAAACAGCCTTCAGAGCGGTGAAAATTTGTAAAGAGTGACAGGGGCTTGGTTGTTTTTGATCAGGGTGGTTCTTTTAACTGGGAAGAATGGTGGACGGGTGCTGCATACAGCTGGAGAGACAAGATAAGAGTGTCTAGGTGGAGCTGGTAATTAAGGGTCCCTCAACACATGGCTCCTTTGTTTCTCCTGGCCTCAGCAGCCCTGCTAACCTTTTTGCTGCCTCTAGGCCCTGCTTTGATGGGTACTACTGTCGGCTCCAACATATTCTCAGATATTGTATTTTGAGTGCTTCTTATCTATTTTTGTGAGTGTTATTTTTAATGCTTTTGATGGAAAGATGAAGTTTTCTGACATCTGTACCCATCCACAGTCATTAAAACAGTTTCATCACAGCTTTCTAATTTTAGTGCAGTGACATAGCAAGTAAGGTTTGCTGATTATAGAAACAGATATATACAGTATGCTTATTCAGTAGTAAAGAAATTGCATAAAGCAATCTCGTACAGTGGTTTCCAAATGGTGCAAGTCTGCATAAATTCTTTGGTACTACAACAAAGAAGTGACAAAGTTTTGAAAGTATTGTCATGGAAATGTTTGATTTGAGTGATCAATGGTTTTAATTACTGACCTGCTGAGCTAAATCCGACCAATCATCCTGTCACACTTAGTTTAGCTGCAGCACCAGCTGACATTGTTAATAGCTGTCTTGTTAATTTTGTGTGGCTTGCTGCATAACACAGAGCTTCTGATCTTTCTCACTGAAGCTTAATGTGGAATAAATATATAATTTCTTCTGATGCCACAGCATCTCATCAAATGATATTTGTTTTAGATTTGATTAAACTGTGAATTATTTTCTCTATTGCATTTGGTGGTTTTGGTCCATATAATGGCTGAAAATAGTTAAAATCACAATTTTCCAGACCACTATTTGACCAATTCATATTGCTGGTTTTGGTCGAGCAACCAGTCCAAAGCCTCCAGACAGTTAATATTCTATATACTTTACTATTTCTACTTTTCTATTTTAAAGTTTAATATTTTTTACTTTAAAAATGACAAATTAACCTGAATCATTTTGTCATTTGACTGACACATTTTGTTTCAGCCACTGTGTAAAGTTTACATATTGAAAACATACAATGTCAATCCAAATGCAGATCAGATACTTTAGAAATGGCCTAATGTTGTGGCTAGCTAGGCTGCTGTTAGAGTGGAAAACTTTTAGGGAGGGAGTTGTGAAGCACTGGTCTAGCAGCAGCACTCATTACAAAACCTTTACTGTCAAAAATTCTATCATGCAGTAGTATTTTTCATTTAACTCCAAGAGCTCTTATAGTTCACAAACTTTCGGAATGAATATCTTACTCTTTTGCCAGCAGTCCCCCGTTTGTACTCAGTAATAAGATGCCCTAATGAATTATTCATGCATCATTCATCTGCAGTCCTCTGGCCGCACTTACTGTCCTCTCAGCCCTTCTTTGAGCAGCCTGATCAATATCAGCACTTTCCGCTTGTTACTTCAGGTGTCCCCATTATAACACACTTGCTCTTGTGCTTCAGAGTCTTGTGTTTTTGCCACCAGGGTCCATAGATGGTAAAAAGTCCAGAGCACTTGTTGACAAATTTAGATTGCTTGTTCCGGCTGACCAAGTAGTAGGAGGAATTTTTTTTTTTTTTAATTTTCTTATAAATGTAGAGCTGCTCTTAGGTGCTATGTTTCTCTCACTTATTAGTCTTTTTCTGTCTTACATTTTATTTTGGGTGTTTAATTTTTAGCACATCTGCTATTTTCTCCTTTTAAACTTTTCTCCTTTATGTCATTTCGATCTTTATTTATATCCTCCCATAAAGCACTTACTAAAGGTTGATATATTTAGCTTGTAAGTGATGCTTGAGAATATCCTTTGGCAAATAGAAGTGACGTGCTACAGTTTGTTGGGATAAAAGACATGGATATCAGTGATGATATTGTACAATGTAGTGTTACCTGCATGTGTGTCTGTGTCTATGTGTTTGTAAGACAGTGAGATTCCCACAGCACTGTAATGTTCTTGTTCAGAAAACAGCACACGTAAACCCCTAATGCCCGTCCTTGAGGGGCACTTAAAGAGTAATTACCCATCTACTGTTTTTTGTTTCCCCCCCTCTTGTCCTCCTCTTACCCCTGCTTTGATGCAATCACTCTCACAGGTGGCTATTAAGAACAACATTGACGTCTTCTACTTCAGCTGCCAGTACCCCATGAGCATGCTGTTTGTGGAGGACGGGAAGATGGGTGAGTGTCTCTCCACTAAATCTCTTTACTCAAAAGCCTTGAGACTCCATTGACGTCAGCGGCATAGACCTACATCACTCTTTCATTGAGGGGACATTACTCTGACTGTTGTGTGTGTGACGTAGATGTGTGTGGCTGTCCACCTGCCTGAACTCACATCCTGGGGCTACACAGATTGTACACCAGTGCCATTTTGAGGCCTTTTTCCTTTTGGTTTCCGTTTGATTTACACTGTGGAAATTCATTGGCCTTTCTTCCCGTGGAGCCTCCTGATGGGGCTAACAGCAGGATTGCTGCCAAAAGCTATAAGCCAGTGCTCCAGAGCCTTAGCCACAGCAGGAAACCTTGTGTGTAGTGTGGAATCAGGCTGCTCACACACTACTTTGACATTTGTTTTCACTGCAGTATGTACATTTACCTGTACCACAAATCCCATTTTGATTCTCATACTACATTTTAGCGTGTGTTCTTTGAACTCATGTTGTGATTGTGTCTTTTCATCCACAGAGCGACAGGTGTTTCTTGCCACATGGAAAGACATTCCTAATGACAATGAGTCCCAGTTTCAGATCAAAGACTGCCATCTCAACTCAGGTGAGGAGGAGGAACAGAGGGTGCATTAACTGAAAAACACATCACTGTGCAGCCATAGCCTGGAGCTTCTTTATATGTGAAGATGACCTAGCAGAGCAGTGGTGATTTCAAATTCAGATCCTGGCTAATGAACCAAATTGTGTTTGATGAGAACTCATCAGCTACATTTCTTTTTTACATGTGATAATTTAGTTCTGCACAAGCATGAGAGCAGCTGAACTCAGGGGCAATTCCTAATGGTGTCTTAATGTAGAATCCCACCCCCTGCAGTTTAGGTTTTTTCCTTTATGAACAAGAGAGGATTTCACATCCTACTGGGACACAGCGGCAAGGCTGAGGCTGCAGAGAATAGCTGATTTAAAATTTGTGACTATTGCTGTGCTGCCCAGACAGCCTGCAGTGAAATTTTTGGGGATAAGTGAAAAAGAAATCCTGAGTGGGCTGGTACATTTAATGACTGTTTCAGCAGGCAACCATAGAGCACAGCATGAGTCACTGAGAGTGACACCGGTGCTGAATATTTATTCACAGAATGTGAATGCGAAAGTGACCTCTGGCTTGTCCTGATAAGACTGTCTAAGTTTTGTTAAACTCTTTAAGATATTAACCCAATAGTGCCCTGTTACTGTAATGTTCCCAAAACAGATGCAGCCTCCAACAAACTGCAGGGTAGCAACATCTTCACCATAGCCAAGCGTACAGTGGAGGGTCAGGACATGCTGTATCAGTCCATGAAACTCTCCAATGGCATCTGGGTGCTGGCTGAGCTCAGAGTGCAGGCAGGAAACCCAAACTACACCGTGAGTACTGTACTTCTTGTATTAGCTGAATTCATGAGATTCAATGATAACACTCTTGCGGTGGTGGTGGTGGTATATTAAGTATTTAGGACCTAAAGACACAGACTGATAACCTTTCATATTATATTAAAAGGTGCCATTTATCTTCCGATTTTAAATGCCACTAGTACAGTTTATTGTGACAGTTACTGTATTGTCAGCTGGAAGGGCTATTTAATTTACTGACTGAGACCTGATATGGTGTTATATGTGTATATCATTTGTCGTTGTTCGAATCGCTGGCTTGTGGCCGTACCAGCCTCATCCAATCTCGGAAGCAAAGCTGGATGGTCCTGGTTATTACATGGATGAGAGGGATCACCTGGGAATACCAGGGCTGTTGACAACAGTATTATACCTGCCACATAATCAAGACTAACTTTTCACATTAAAGATATCAAATTTAATTTTACCTCTCCTGGTCGGGCTGGGCGATATGACAAAAATCTCATATCACGATATAAGTCATCTCATATCCCGATAACGATATATATCACGATATAGTGCATTTTCTGTAAATTCAGTTAATTAATAGTTTATATATATATATAGTTTATATATATATATATATATATATATATATATATATATATATATATATATATATATATATATATATATATATATATATATATAGACCACATGGAAGGATTCCTTTTTTACATTTTAAAGTATATACTTAATGTACTCATTCATATGTGATTATTTTTCTCACTTTATTTCGAACTTCTGAGCAAATGCTTGATAAATAACGTAGAAATCTAAAATAAATATTAATGAAATATAAACCAAGCTCATATAGGGATGTGTTGTTCGGCTCGTCCACATATCTGTTGTCATAGCGTAGTATGCTACCTGGTGGATTTCCCCCTCTACTTTGGCCCGACACTCACTCGTGATATAAACGAGGCAACTCAACTTGTGTGAAGTGTTTTCAGCTTGGAGTGCCGCGGGCAAAAGCCTGCTCTATCGTTTTGCTCTGTGGTTTATTTAGAGCACCTGACCGTTCTTTTGTGCCTCTCATTCGTAAACTTTCTCCCTTCTCTTTCACGTGGTTCTTGCGTAGGTGGTAGAAGAGGTTAGTGGTGTTTGAGCCTTTGTGGGAACGGGTGTCCAACATAATTTGCAAAGTAAATTTTTTTCGTCTGTGTCAGACTTTTCATAACCAAACCATCTCCACGCTACAGAGGTAGCTCCACGTTTAGGAGGGAGCTCCTTGATTTGTCCTGGCTGGTCCGTCTCCTGCACGGAGCCATCTGGTTCTGTCTCTCCCTCACTCGCCATGCCGTTTCTGTGTATCACATGGTGGCGTGTAAGATTGCGGTCATCCAAATGATGAAAAAGTATTACGGTAAACAATGTATTTTGCGACATCATGAAATAAATGATGGAGAATAATATGGAACGATAAACTTTTTATTTCGTCCAGCCGATATATATCGTCATATCGCCCAGCCCTGACTCCTGGGGGGAAGTGCCTCAACTCATCAGAACCTTTAACAGGTTATAAAAGTTTTACTGCAATAGAGCAGCCAGACAGTTAAAATAATTATTGTATCATAAAATCTAAGAAATCCATCTGTGAAATAGTTGAGTTGAGTTACAACTCAATTTGTAGTTGTTTATCTAGAATTTATTCTTTCCCTTCAAAATGAAGATGAATTTAGTCCCAGACTATTATAATACTATTTTAAAACCATACATAGGTAACCCTTCTTTTTGTTTTTATGTTTTTGTCTGACATGTCGGTTTTTGGCTTTACGTGGCACTTTTCACTGTTAATAGATAAATATATATAAATAAAAGACATGGTGCAGAAAAGCTCTAAAGTTCTATTTACAAGAGGATCTTATCTGTATTTGAAAACTCATCAGACACTTAGCTGATTAATACAGGTCCAAGAAAGGTCCCAAGGTGAAGTCTCATCTTCCCACTCACAGTTTGATTCACTGTGCACACACACAGGATATTATCTCTCCATTTGCATTTGCCTTATCTTTTAAATTTGAAACCTTTGCTGTTGTGGAGGCTGTAATCACACCTACCAAAATAACTGAAAATACACATTTTAATATGCTTGATATTAGAGATGTGTACTATAATGGCCATCATTTAGGAGTCAAAGAGATTCCTAACCCTGATAGGAATAACAGCATTTTGTTAACTCTTTTACATCATGGATAGAGGCAAATGACATGGCAGCAGCTGATGTGAACAGGCAGACATGACAGAGATTGATGCCGTAGTCAGCAGTGATGAGTGGTGAGCCTGCTGAGGCTGGTTGATTGTGCAGTAATTGGAGTGGGGCGCTACTATTGGTAACTGGGTGGGGGGGGGGGTGAGGCTGTGAGTGGGGGTGTGCATGGATCTTATGTTTTTGCCTATGTCCTCTGTTGAGTTGTTGCTTGTTTCTTTGTTGGCATGATACAGTCCCTGCTCTTGATGGATTGAGTTTGGCTTAGAAATTCTGCATCACTAGTCCAGAACAATGACCTTGGTGTAACTCTCCTTCCTGCTCATCACTCTGTCTCCTTTCAGGTCATGTTTTTATTTATAAGGTAGCTCTAACTCTTTGTTTTCTCTCATTTAGACAAGTCAATTTGTCAAACCTCTCTGCTGTCGATTGTCGTCGTTTCAAAATATGACTGTTTATTGGGTGAAAGCTGATTTTAGTTTTTGCAGAACAGTTATTGTATGTTTCGGCTGGAGGTGGTGTACATTTTCCATTTTCTCAGTGCTGATTTGTTGCATTTCAGTTTTCCTGGTGCGTCCTGTCGTAGTTTAAGATTAATTCATGAGATTGTCCTCATTCAGCTTCAGCTGTTTCCGTTCCGTTTAAGTCCAAATTGTTCAGTGGCAGTGTTCAGTGTACAGTGGCTGGAAAAAGCTCCCCTACTTTTTGCAGATGGATCATAAATTGTTTAGTTAGTTGAGCTGCATGTACAGTGCTGGTCTCTCTGGCTGCTGGCTGCTGCATGGTCTTGTACTCTCTTGGCACGGCACATTAAAGCCAAGCTGCCAAAGCCTTTTGTCGGCAGCTATTTTTAGAAGTAACGCCTCGCCGCCGTATGTTTTCTGGGTTTTATTGTGCTTCTGAAGAATATATTAACATGAGTGGTGACATACTATACGGTAGCATTTTTGATTTTTGCTGCTGTTTTTCAACGTAAGTCAAGTCTTACTCAAAACTTGACTGACTCCTATGGGACTTCTTTATTTATATTAAAGAATTATGAATGTGTCCCATTTCCGGACTCAATACTTATTCTTGCTTATTTTGACTATGTCGTGCCTTATTAATGAACAAATGATAAAACCAAGTGTATTGTAACTGTTGTGAAATTTATGATTTATTTATTTAAACTGGGACAATACGTATTAATAAACATGATCTCTATAAGTCATATGTATATTGCCAGATTTAGCCGTACAGGCTAATTTTCATCTGCAGTCCCACAGCAGGTTAATGTTACAGTTACTTTGGCTTAATTTTGAGTGTGGAGTGTGAGTGACCTCACATTTGAAAATTGTTTATTTACCTCTGTTTTTATTGTTTTCTACCTCTTGAAGAAATGATCTGGCTTTTAAGGGCTAAATGTTCCACCATATTCAGCTGCTAGTTGCTAAATGCGTGATGTTTGATCCTGAGCAGGTCGTGTACTATAGTATTTATAGTGGAGAACTGGGAAACCTTTGTCCTTTAAACACGAAACATGGTGTGCTCATCTGCCATCTCTGGTCCCCATGGCAACTATGTGACTAGTGATGTTGGTGGATTTTCTCTCCCTATCTCTTGAGCTGGTAATTCAGAGGGTTTTGGTAAAAGTGCATTTCAACATAGAAATGGAAACCACAGCGCAACAAACAACAAAAATATGGCTATCTTCCCTCTTCACAAGCATAGAGTTATGGTTTTTCCAGGCATCTTTATAAACTAGAAACATACAGTGTGTAACTGTGCTATGAGACTACATAAATTTGTCTTCTTTGACAGATTTTCTTTTTCTATGGTATCTAACTCTCCAATAGCTCAGAATTAGATTTTTTCACACAGTCAGTGTGAAGTACTGCTACGTGCTGTTATTGGGTTTTTATGATTTTTGCAACTATATGAAGAAGTATTCTAATTTGCCATGTATTAAATTAACCTGATTACACAAGAACAGATATACCTATCTTGTTATTATAATCATGACCTGGCCACTAGTGATTTTGGGCGGTGTTGCAAACACTGGATTCAGTTCTGACTTGATAAACAGCTTTTGCCCAGTACAGAGTGAGCTCAAGTACATCCAATGTTAGGTTAAGGTACACATCGAAAGGTCATCTTTCCTGCTTTGCTTTGGTCTTTTGCAGTGCTGCAATATTGCATCAGAGAACCGCAGTTCCCTATTTATGCAGATTTTATAAAACTGCGGTCTTTTCAGGCTGGTTAGTTTCTCGTGTTATCAATAATGTACCTCTCTCTCTCAGTGGAGATCTCATCATATATATAACCGAACGTTAGAAACACTGAGGTGTTTAATCATCTTCATACTTCAGGTTCATTGTCTTTGGCTCATGAAACAGGGCTGGATCATCATCAAACACACACTTTTTGTTGATTACACACTCTGCCATTGTTACTGTAGTTCTCTCCTCCTCGTATGTTACCCTAATATAATACTGGTACTTTAGCAGCACACCTTAAGCTGAACACATAAATGCTGCAGTTTGTAGAACTCTTAATAGCGCTAAAGCATCTGCAACTCCTCGCATCTTACCCCATGCCGACAGGACTGTGACAGCCTAAATGTTGCCAGCAGCAGCATGCATTAGTAAAGGGCCCCGAATGTACAGAGGTAGCACTTAAGGAGCTGTGCAATATTACTGCTTTATTCTACTGCATCTCAACACACTCCATCACCTTTTGTATGATCTGAGTATTCAGTGAATCGAGAAAGAGCCTGTTGTGAAATTCACATCAGTGACTCACCGAATCTGGTGAATAGCTTACCATAATAATTATAAGAACAGTGACAGTCTCTAAGGGGAGACATTCTAAGAAACTGGAATATAAAACCTAGATGCTGTAAATTGAAAAATGTTTGTTTGAATTTTCTGTACCACTATGGAAAACAGACACTTTCAGGCATCATATAATTTTTTCTTTATAAAAAGCCAACACTAGGGCTTAGAAAATTTGAATTGTTAATAAAAACTAAATAAAAGAAAGCAGTAGTTTGTAACAAGTAGTGCAAAGGAGCAATACTGGATATTAATATTTAAGCGAAAACCAAAAAATCACAAATTCCATTGATCTTGGGGTTTAACTTAAATCTCTGCTGTCTGTCTCTCTGATAGGCAGGTACCACCCAACATACCTGCAGAAAGTCGACAGGATTAAATGATAAATAGCCCAAATGAAAAGACAAGGCAATCGGGCAATTTTAAGATGATCCCTGAACATAGATTGAGTGATTTTATCTTGTGACGTCATTTGTATTTGCCGCACAAAACTGGTCGTGGAAAGTCAGTACTGCTTGCCTTCATCAAACATTCCCATAAAACTATGTTCCAGGGGAACACATGTGATTCAAAGAAATGATGGTGATGAAAGCTGAATGAAAAACAGAGAAGCAGCGTCATGTGGACAGAAGTGTGTGTGCGCGCATGCGTGTGTGTGTGTGCGCACATTTCTGTCAGGGCAGGAAAAATGCAGGTTGTTTTCTTGTCTTTCAATGTCACGGGCATGTGGGTTATTTGTCAAAGGAGAAAGCAGAGCTGGATTTGCTATGCAGCAATTGATTAGTGAAACATTTTGAAATATTCAGAATCCTCATCTTTTATATTTATTAGCAAGAGTTTAATGCAGCATTGTGACAGTATGGGTCCTGATACAATTATTCCAAAGCTCCAGCTGCCTTGTGGTTTTTCTGTAAAGACCATGTTTGTGGATCTGAAGAGATAACTCATGCAGTATGATAGGGGGAAAAACTCACTTTGTGAAGCTGTATCCAATACTAACCCTTCTCCCAGCTGAGACTTATATCAAAGAATGGAGAGGCTGCATCTGTTTCCTCTAGTGCGTTTATGTATCTATATTTATGTCAGTCTGTCTGTGTCTGGTAAGACTGAATGACAGAGCTTCAGCCAAGCTTTTTTTTTTTTTTTAATCCTCCTCAAAAATAATGAATTTTGTCTTCTGGAAAAGAGGGCATTTTAACGAGCGATGATGTGGTTCAGATTTACTGTGGTCACATTCACACCAAAAAGCTCATGAAGCTGTAAAGATATTAACAGTGTTCATGTCTTTTCCAGATGAAGACTTTCAGGTCAAAATGTTGAGTCTTTATATTTGGGCAGTTGCAGAATTCAGTGTGTACAAACTACCTCCTTTGTCCTGTTTTATTTTTTTTGTGTGATATCTATTCATTTATACAACACATTAAATGTTTGGATCTCTAACTTGCCCTGTTTTATTGCATGTCTCTAAGCCTTACATTTTGAGTGGATTATAAATCAGATTATATTCAACCCTGCTCAACTCTTCCCTCCCTCAGGTGTCTCTGAAGTGCAGAGCTCCAGAGGTCTTCCAGTGCGTGTTCCAGAGCTATGAAGCCGTTCTGAAGAACTGAAACAACCCACTGACGACTCGCCCGCTGCTCCCCCTGAGTCCTGGTGCCTCCTCCTGCTCTCCCTCTTCTGACCCGCAGACCATATTACATCCCGACACAGTGCAGGAGCCTCTTCCTGCTGTGTCGGGATGTTTAATTAGGATGGTTAATGATCTATTGTCTCGTTTTGAATCGTTGGCAGTTTTCTTTCGCTTTTTTTTTTCCCCCCCTCTAAGTTTGCAGAGATTTCGGGTTCATGTTCTTGGCTAGCCTTATCCTGTCCCCTGTCTGTGTGTTCGGTTGCAGACATTATCTCATGATAAATTATCTGAATGAACTGACTCAGCAGGTCCACTCTTCCCTGTCTGAGCCATCCTGTGATGACCTTTATGCTTTTGGGAACAGAGGACCGTGAAGTTTTTGTTTTTTTCTTTCCCCCCCTGGACCGTTTCTTCTGCATGAGGCTCTTTAATCATTATTTAGCTGCACATTCTCTGCAAATTGGAGTCTATTTTTAGCAAACTGCAATCAGCAGGTGGATCATCGCTGTCTGCATATTTACTTGGGGTATTTTCAGTTCAAATGCGGCAATGAAAAGGCTAATTTTCCTCACCCCTCTGCCTGTGTGAAGTGGAAGATGGCTGACGGGGCTGAGACATAGAGACATAAATACCTAAATACTACATTATTGTCGTGTTTGTCATTTTATAGAGGTTTCTGTAGTATCTGTGGATTGCAGTGGGGGGGCAGATCCTCTGCTGTCCCTGAGAGCAGAATGTCTGGTCTGGCGTGTGCTATGTGCGTGGAAAACTGTGGTTATGTGTTTCTTTTTAATTTTGCATCAATCTGGACTTTTTATAGATTAGCAGCAGTTGTCTGCTTTCTAACTTAGCCATTCCATGGTTTGATTTGAGTTTGTAGTCTTGTTAATGTGCATGGAGCAAACTGGAAGAGAGCCTCAGGTGTTGCTTCCTCCAGCATCGGTGAGGGCCACTCGGGTTCTCTCTGCCACTTTGCTCTCCATCTGTCCTCGTCACAGCTTTTCCAGTAGCATGGCCACCTGAGATGAAGGCTCAGGTGAGACAAGCAATGTCAGGTTTTGTAACACTTGTGAGTAATAAGTGTGCATGTAGGTACCACACTCTCTCTTGGCTGAAATAAGGCTAGAACAACATCCAGTGTCCCTGTTTTACCCACAGACTCTACAGTTGAATTGAAATCCTTTTCCAAGTCATTACACTGAAGTCCCTTTTTATCAGCTCTACGAGAGGAAGGCCTCTATGCTGACACTTTAACAGATTACACCAGAGGTGGCTGTGTATTGTGAGTGTCTTTGTGTGTGTCTTGACAGCTGATTCATATAAAATGATGTAAAAAAAAAAAAACATTAGTGTTTAAGCAGATTGACATAATTATGTTCATTGTCTGTGTGTTATTTCTGAAATAACTATTAAAACTCTTTGTTGAATTCACAACTTTATTTATTTTTTTACAGTATAGAGACATACTGTAACTAAATTCCAGTACAAAGAGTTTTTATGGCTCATTCTCCCAATGCCAAAATGTCACAGGATACAAAATGTTATCACACTTCTGTTTGCTTGGTAAAGTCCACATTCCCAAAGTCCTTAGAAGCCAGTCTGCTTTCTTTTCTCTCTGTCTCTCTGTCACACACACACACACACACACACACACACACACACACCATACTTCATTATCACTAATGACCTTTGTCTTCTCAACTGGGACGTTCGACTCTGCTCCAGTGTTACGGACTGAACAGCCTTCACAGCTTTACAGGCTCAGTGACGTTCAGTCTTTAGCTTTGAGTGAAGTCTGAGGTTTAGTCACAGCTGAGTGCAGCTCCTCTAAAGCACTTACAGGGTTTTTAAAGTCCGAGATGCTTGGCAAACCTTAACCAGGGTTTCAGTTTTATGACCTAGTGGGGAGCACAAACCACCTCTGATCTCAGATCTGTTCTTCTGCGAAAGAAGAAAGTCAAAGATACAATACAGATTCACTGATGACAGACGAGTCGGTATGCAAAGCTGTGACAAGTGTCTGACCATGTTCTGCCACTAAACGAGACATATCAATCGAATATGATCGATGACGTCCTGTTTGTACTTTTTGTCAACAACTATAGTCAAAATAACTGAAAATATAGTATAAGTACATGGTCTTTATAGGAGAAGTTTTGATTGCTCACAAAAATTATACATTAACACTTCAAATGTATTACCTCCTTGCTGAATAGGGAAACAAAACAAACGATTCTCGTATGTATGAAATATCTTAGAACCATCCCTCAGACCATTTAACAAGTGGGAGTTTTTCAGCTGCCAAATGTAAACACCTCCCTGGTTATTAAAACCCCAGATTCTCAGAAGAAGATGCGATCTGAGTGTAACACACAGCTCAATTACACTTTTCCTGCTGTTACACATGAAGATGGTCATTATGTGGAGTTTTATGCTTCTCCTGTGCAAACATCTGTAAATTCCACATCTGTGGGCTTTGAATCACTATTGTGTGATCAGCTGAAACATTAGAAGTGTTAAAACTTTAAGATTAGACCATCAGTCATCTTAAAGCGCCTTCTCCTGTGTCACTTTAGATTGTACTTTAATGATGCAAACTACCACACATTGAGCCAAAAAGGTTCTTCACGACCTGGACCCCCCAGTTTTTCTTATAAATAGCTTTTAACTAATTTAAAACGCATTAATAAATGGCGAAGCCCATCAACTATTAATGAAATCATTATTTGAAAGTTATAACCCCTAAATGGTGCCTTGTTCAAAAGTAGCGTTTGAAAACCCTGACGGGTTGTTCCCACATCTCCGGTTATTCTGAGGGGCCATAAAATGTTTCATGTTTATTCCTCTGACTTATCACTACAGCGGATTGTGGCCTTTGTGTGCCGCTGCCACCCAGCAGTGACTGATGGGATATGTCGCCCTCGTCCCTCTGCCCGAGGACCCTCTCCAGTAATAAGTCGTGGCCCTCGGAGATATGATGACCAGGCTTGCGCCACTTCACCATGACCCTCACACTGAGATGATATATAACGTGGGGCCTCTTCAGTTGTTTGTGGCGTATGGGAGCGCAAAGATGCCACACGCCTTGCGCACGGCGTGATCCTATTGGATAAGCAGTGCAGGGGTAGTGCAAGTGATGAGAGAGAGAGAGAGAGAGAGCAGTCTTTACCAGCTCTTGTCTCTCTAAAGGCAGGCACTCTCGTTAATAAGCTCCAGATGCCTTTACAGAGAACGCAGGTCTGCAGGCTGCGTGGGTTTCCTCTTCGCTCTTAAATCACGCAGACGTGAACTGATCTTCCTGCCATCGAAGCAAAAGAAGATTATGGGGTTTTATCAAATTTTGGAACACGTGGGAAGAAGCTTATTTGCGAGACTGGTGGCTGCGCGCTCGTCCTCCATGTGATGGAGGCGCGCGGTGGTGGTGTTGGTGCAGCGCTGGAAATGTGTGTGAGGTGCAGAGGAGAATATCAGTAAAGACGCCGAGGGATTCCGTGCGTGTAGGCAAGGTCAGAGTCTAGCCTGGATGAGATTATCTCCATGTGGAGACAACAAGGACGGACTTTTACGTTTCCTCTCGGGGGACGAGGTCGCCTGGGGATGTCCCCTGAAAACCAAGAGTTTCTCTCTGTGCGTCGGATTGCAGAGGCAGCGAAAATCCCTCTATCTGCATGATCATGGCTGAGCTTTATTTCTGACAATCTCCAAGCTGCGTGGATTCTTTCTTTTCGCCTTTGGCCTGGAGATAAAGTTTCTTCGCTCTGCTCGACGGCTGGATGATTTATTCGGTAATTACACGCACTTAAACGCAGTTAAGGCGATATTTTTTTTTTTAAAGGCTGCTGGTTAAAGGGGCAGCGGTGGTTTGAATTCCATCAGAGCAGCAACAACACAGCGGCGGCCAGCTGTGTTTACTGAACGGTCACATCTGTCGTTGTTGACGTCGCTGTCCATGGTGCTGAACTCGTGCTCCAGGAATGGTGGAGACGCTGAGTATCGCAGTCATCGGTGCTCCCGGAGTGGGGAAAACTTCTATAATCCGCCAGTTCATCTATAACGATTTCTCGGAGGTGTACACGCCGACCAGGACCAGATATGTGTACAGACCCTCCGTCATACTGAACGGAAACATGTACGAGCTGAAGATTTTGGACGTCCCGCCAATCTCCTCGTTTCCCTCAAGCTCCAGCCAGGTATCATGTCTCTGTGGCTTCTTCCTGCGGGGTTTAACTTTATTCCAGAGGGCTTCATTTCTCTAATCGGTGCTTCATTTGACTTTTCTGTCCACAACCCTCAAAGACAAAAGATTTTATTTTATTCGCTAGTCTACTAGTTGCTATGGAGACCCGGCTGAGTTAAAGCCTCAGAGAGCTTTGACGTTTTAAACTCTCCCTCGTCCTCATGTTCAGGGAATGCCAGCTTGCATGTTGTTGTTTATTATTCATAACATGTCTTCTACAGGCTCCTAAAAACAGAACAGTCTTCAGTGTCTAATAGATGCAGATGAGCTGATTATACTCCGCTGCCGCTGCTGCTGCTGCTGTTGGTGCTTGTGTTTAATTTGGCCTGTATGCCCTGAAAATAATAACAGGGTTGTGCTGCAGGGGAAGCCACAGCACCTGGTTAACCGTTCAGTGTAAAAATAGAACAGATTGCCCTTTTTTTTTAATGGCTACAGGTCATATGCCACACCTCATTAGCTGCAGACAAATCTGATTGCAGGATCATACCAAAAAGCATCTTAGCTACAGAGGCCCAAGGTTAGTGCACAGAGCAGACTCTTTTATCAAGAGGTGAGAATATTTCAGAGTTTCCTGTAGTTTTTTTGTTCTCTGAAAGTTAATTTTATTAAAAGATAGGTTGGCATTTCATAAACAGTACTCAGGGGTCTATGTGGATGCTGTAAATGTTCCTCCTATCCATGTTACCCCTGAAGAGACTCCAGCTTGCAGTGGATAACAAACTTAACAGTCCCATTTGTGTGTAAAATGTGTTTTAAAGTGCAGCCAGTTAGACTTAATATAATCATACTCGCCGACCAGGACCAGATATATATATATCTATAGATATATATATATAAAACCATTTACACTTTCACATCAAACAATTGAAACTTCAGAGGAAGTCCAACATGAAGCCTCATACTGGTGCTGAATAAACTTTAAAATACATTCCGACCCAGAATAACTTTAACAGATTGAAATTAGGAAGGGATCTCTTCATGGTGAGTATGGAGATCAGGAACAATTACTGCAACCAAGAAGTGTTTTTTTTTTTTTTGTACATGTCACTTTATATAAGTATGAAACACCCTTGGGTAGTGAAACAATAACGCCCCACTCCAGGTGTCTGTGGACCTGAGGTCAGCAGAGGTGTGTGTTCGACCCCTGTGCGTTGCAGTCTCAGTTGAGAGACTGTGATGCTTTCAGGATAAAACCCCCCACAGCCCCAAGGTCACCACACTAATCTGACGGCTGCTGCTACTGCTGCACATTTCCGTCCTCCTCTCTCCTTCGGTGTCACACATAGCCCTCCCAAGAACAGCAGTTGTTATCTGCACAGACAAGGTGCCACTGAGAAAATGAGATCAGGCCAAGGAGGAGACAAAAAAAAAAAAGTGCTATTGCTTCCCAAAGTGTCGGTATGCAGTGCTCAGAAAGCTCAGCGTTAACACAGTAAACATGTGAGAGGCCAGAGCCATCATAATGTCAGTCAGCTGTAGAAATACATGTAGCTCCTACCAAATTTAACATCTTGTTAGAAGGTGTTAAAAGGTCTGCAGTGTGCTTTGTTGTTTCCTTTCTCCACAGAGACCCTCTGTAAAGACCTTCTGATTGAGTTTCCTCTTCCTTCTGCTAAATGGTGCTTAACCCCAAGCTGCTCGGTGTGAGCAGAAACCCAGGATAAGACTGGACGTGTCTCATGACTCTCATGTGGGAGCGTCAGCGTACGTGTCCCAAAGGTTGAGTCACATGAGAAAGCACACACAGTTTTCAGGATTTTTTTTTTTTTTTTTTTTTTTTTTAATCTTGTTGTCTCTTATTGTGTGTGAGCATTTTATGTTCATTTTAGTGTGGTGTTGCAGTGAGAAGGTGCTGCTGGTTTGGCCTCTTTGTGGAAGGTATCAGAGAAAACCATTAGCTGAGTGCTGCCACAACATTTCTATCAGACAGATTTATGGTTACTCATTTGCTGAGGAATGACCCGGCGAGTCCTTCTGTACTTTTTCTTCTCTGCTCCCATCATGTCTGCCTTGTTCTGAAGCACACTCTCTTGCTTTGTCTGGTGACGTCCTTTATTCACTGAGAGCAGCGATGAGACACGGGCCATTTCTGACTCACCGCCCTGCTCTGTATTTACCCGGTGGGCAGAAAAATCGAACCTTGGTCTGAAGCGGTGGACCCAAAGAGTGACAAGTAGAGCTTGCACAAGAAAAACCTGATTGAAATTTACTTGCGGTACACAGCAGATTGAATTAAAGCAGAGTTCCCTGCTATGATACTCCAGGGGATAAAAGACCAACAGAGGAGACAGTGCAGAATTTGCTGCAGTCAATTAGAGAGGTTGCACAGGGTTTAATGGACACTGTCGAAGATTTACCAAATGAGGTTTTATAATATCCTCTGAAATTTGTGATGAATAAGCTGCAGAATGGAGTGAGTCAGTACGCCTCCATGCTTATGCAGTGTGGCAATTTCTCATCAGTTTAGATTATGTTTGAAAGAAGAACATTTATGTTCTGGCAGGCTACTAGTGACCCCATTTTAACCGCACAGCCATTTTTAACCCGAAGACAGGATAAAAATTTCTATTATTTTTACTGTGAGGGTGTAATGATTTTCTTGCTTTTCGGTATGTCTGTCCGTTGCTGATAGCATTGCATTTAGAGTGCATCTGTCACACTGTGTCAATTAGGATGTGATGACAGTTGGATTTACGCCTTACAGCAGATTCAAACGATTATTTTTCTTCTTTGTTTAATTTTTTTTTTTGTTTTTGATATAATGCATCTCCATGATGCCCTCCCACACAAAAATGCTCTCTCTTCCTTCCCTGCTCTCCCTGGACATTTTATTCAGTGATCTCTGTCAATACTGTCTGTGAAAACACAATGGAAATTATTGCTTTTTGACACTTTGACTCACATATCAGGCTAATGAGCTGATATGATATGCACATATCTGAAGTGCTCATGAGGCTTTGATAATTCAGGACAAAGTTTAGAGAGAGATTTAAACATGTCAGTCATAATCTTCAGACAGAGTTATCATTGATACTAAACAAACCATCTTAGCTTTGCTGCAGCTTCATATTTATCAATCCATTTTTTGTGAACATGTTGAGCTATTCCTTTATTCCTCAGCTTGTTTAAAATGCTTTTTAGCTCTGGCTTTAAAAAAAAAAAAAAAAAAAAAAATCAGCAGTTCATCACTATAATTTCCCAACATCAGCTACTTTATCTCTATTTATTAGTTACATCATCTCCAACAAAGAGGATTGGATAAAAGCACAATAAAAAACCTACAGATCTGAATGGTTTTCTTAGTATAGATCATTAATGAGCAATGGGAGCTTCATTCCCAGGAAATGTAAAAGATTATTATTGCAAGTCCATTACTGTGACCTACGTGTGACATCTGCAATCGCACCCCTCCCCTCACCAGGTTATACCGGCCTCCACTCTGTTCATTGATCCATCACTACAGTTTATTACCATTAAGCTGCAGCTCCTAATATCAGGAGACATGATGGCTTTGTCACAGCCTGTTGAAAACTGACCATGGCCTGTGGTTGTCAGGGAAACATGCTCTGTTTGGTTCTGGAGAAGCGAAGGATGAGATGCTCTTTTTTTTGCGCCGTGTTAAGAAGACCGACTGGAAGATACAGACAGTGGCACCACACTTCACATTCACGCTCCCACAAGCACACTCTCACATCCTGCGAGCACATACAAATAAACATGCCCACACATGCATTTAAAATTTTGATTTCAGCTAATCTGCCATGTATTGCTGCACTGTCTTGTCTTTCCAGATCCTCTGTAGTTCTTGATGTCTTTATTTTTTGTCTGTGTTTCTTGTCTGGGTTTAATAGAAGGAATGTTGCTATTTCTAGCCCCTCCTCCACATTTAAAAACAGGATTACAAAGAGATATGAGATGAGAGCACAAACTGCTATTTTTAGCCCCAGGGATGCGAGCCTTCAACTGTGTGCATCTCACGTCGTCAACTGCCTCAATTATCTGAAAAGGGTGAGCTGTGATGATATGCCGCACTACCACAGAGGTTATGTTTCTTTGTTTGTTTGGCAAAAATGGTGAATAATTTTCTG
This sequence comes from Mastacembelus armatus, assembly GCF_900324485.2. NCBI lineage: Eukaryota > Metazoa > Chordata > Actinopteri > Synbranchiformes > Mastacembelidae > Mastacembelus > Mastacembelus armatus. The sequence goes on from NC_046641.1 coordinate 13,169,491, forward strand.
AAGTGTTTGCCTGCTTGATGCGACTAGATTGAAATTATACCGGACACAACAGAAGCAACAAAAGAAATGAATATTTTTCCCACTCAATCTTTCGATTCAAACTGGAAAGACACAGAGAAAATAATCACACTTTCTGTCAGTTTTCACAACACACTGCCTCCCCCTTTCTTACTTTCTCCCTTCCTCTGCCTTCCCTTTTTGGATGGCAGTGATTTTTGTGCCACATGTTTGTCTCTATGCCTGATCGGCCTCATTATCTCTCTGTTGATTTGCGGGGCTGTTTTCTCCCTCGCCCTCACCTAGCCACAAGCCCACAAACGCCAAACTAAATGAGGTCAAATTGTTCCCCATTAACACAAATGCATTAGTGTGTTATTATTAATGATACACTGATCATCGTCTGCTCCCAAACAAATTATCAGATGATCTTATTTGTGCAGATTGTCTGCACAGTATGTTGATTTGAAAAGCATATTTTATCCAACCTTGAGATGAGTGTAATTAGATTTCTCACATGCCTGTTTCAAGCTGTTGTAGGAGGTAGAAGAAACAATGGAAACAACATATGGAAAATTACTTTCACACTGCAAATCAATCGTCCTTGCAAACACTGCTATAAACTCAGATGCTAATTAGAAGCATCAAAATTAAAAGAGGTCTGATAATCAGCACTTTGATATCTGTTCTATCAAAGCAACATGATGCAACAAGCAAAGCTCCAAAGAGGTCAGATCATCTGTGGCCAAATCATTAACTACAGTGCATCAAGCAGCTTTGAAAATCACGTTGTTTGCTGCAGCGTTGCTCATGTATGGAATTATATTTGTGATTAAATAATGAATGTGCCATGGAAAGGGTTAAACAAATGACATTTCATGTGTTAATCTGTTAGAAGCCCAGCTAGCCTTTCCCCATAGTTTGCCTTCAGTCTTTAAGCTAAGCTAACGTGCTGCAGCAGTGTGCAGTGTTATTGATCTTCTCATCTAACACTGCTATATAATTTGTGTATTACATTACAGCAGTGTGCACTGAATAAGTCTTATGGAGCATAGTATCCACTGTTATTATATGGAATTGAATTACACTGAATCAAATAGTAGAGAATAGAATAAACCAGAATTTAACTGACTCACAGAGTCTCCAGACCCTTCATTAGCTGTGTGCCGGCACACCAGAGGTTATACTGGCACCCTCTCTACTTATCCCTTGATCCAAAGCTGCCTTTTTCATCTTTTCAACATTCTCTCAGGACTGCGTTTGTTTTCTCATTTCCTTTCCTTAGGAGATTTCCCCCCCCCTCCATCCCCTGAAGCTCCTCTGTTTTCCTCTCGTTCTTTTATCAGATCAAATGCTCATAAATTCATTGCATGATGTTAGAGGCGGTGAGGGCCGTGAGTCTTTGGAGAAGCACAGCATGAGCAGTGTTTTTATTGAAGCAACTGTCCCCCACTAAGGTATAAATGTAACCACTTGTTTTATGCTTTAATTACAGTTGGAAAGTCATCAGCATCAAACAAATGTTGCTGTTTGCTGGACTGCATCACAAAGTGTAGCCAAGCAGCAACACTTTTTTTCTCTTGACAGGCAGCTGTGTGTTTGCTTGTGTCCTAAAAAAGTGTAACCTTTGTTGTCGTCCTTGAACGTGTGTAGCTAGGACACTGTGCAGAGTTTTTCTCTAGGCAGTCACCATGTTTTATGACTTTGTTCTAGGCTGTGCGACTCCCAGAGCCACACCAGCTAAAGGACTTCACTGACTCTGCACTTTTTCACAACGGATAAGCAACTGAGGCAGACAAACTATGACACTGAGCCAAAGTGTTTTAAAATAATTACAGAAACACACACCACATGCTCTAAAGCTAGCTGACCTTTACTATTATTGTATTCTGTAACTAGGTGCATTATATGCTAGCAGCTGTTTGAGCCTGCACTTTGGCACACACAGCTAAGTGCTGACACTGCTGACACCGATAATACTAACATTATGATGTTTAACACTAGAACCGCCAAGGGGTCATTTTTACCCCCCTCCTGTTTTCAAATGCCTGTAACTCTGTTAAAATAAAAGTCATACATATCTCAATTCATGACTTTTCTTATAATGGCATTATTAACTATCTAGTGAATCATGGTGGGAATGGAGTTATAATAAAATAAAATATGAGTATTTATATTTAGAATCGCCGAGGGAGCATTTTTAACCCTAACAGAACCCGCTGTATAATGATGTGCATGACGTGACACATCCCACCACCTGACATGACGTGATGTGACATGACGTGATGTGACGTGACGTGTCACGTGACACATCACAACATGACCTGACGTGACATAATATGACATGATGTGATGTGACATGTCATGACTGTGCAATGTTTATTATCAAACAAAAAAGAAAAAAATATCAACATTTTCTCATTTGTACTAAATTCACATTACAGCTGAGGAAGTATTGCAGCTATTTTGCCATAAAATTCAACACCAGATCATCAAAGTTTTGGTTTGATCAGCAAAGTCATGAGAATTTATCTTGTGGAGAAAATGATTGCACCAAATTTCACAACAATCTATACAACAATTAATCATAGTGGATCTAGAGTAAATGTCACATGATCATGAAAGTCATAAGGACACATTGTCCAGGAACCTTGAATGCATGTACAACATTTTATCACAATCCATTTAACAGCTGTTGAGATGTTTCACTGAAAATTATAAATAATGATTTGCGGTGACATCAGGTGATCGCCACATTTATGGATTAATCCTCTGAGCACCATGAATGCCTGTACTAAATGTTAAAGCAATTCATCAAGTAGTGGTCAAGATCTGTCTTGTTTATTTATGTTTTCATCTCTGTCCTTTAGGAGTGGTTGGATTTGCGCTGCAGAGGTGTTCGCAATGCCAACGCCTACATCCTGGTGTATGACATCTGCTGTGTGGAGAGCTTCGAATATGTCAAAATGATCAGACAGCAGATAGTGGAGCACAGGTATGGCCAATCACATGCTCTCAGCTGCCCAGACACTCACTGAATATACAACCGCTGGTGTGCAGCTTTTTCAACCTCATTGGTGCTTTTTAATGCCATCACTGTCATCCATCTGGAGACAGCATGCAATTTCACAACCCTTCCACAAAGTTATACAATTACGCATTAGTGTCAGAATGACAGTGATAGATAGTCTGCTTGTGCTGATAGCTTTTAATTCAGCATATTTGGCCCTGCATCATGACTCTGTCTAGTAATAACATTTGATACTGGTATTGCTGCATGAGAGCTGGATGAGATTTTAAGATTATTTTTTTAGGATGTTTCTGCTTTTATTGGATACGCAGCAGCCAAAGACAGGAGGCTTGAGAACATAGAATAAAGGTCTTCAGACTAAAATTAGAGAACAGTACAGAAAAAGAAAAAACCTATGAATAGGCATCACCTGCTCTATCATCCTTGCTGTTGGCATATCTGCATATATTTACATATTGAAAGGTACAATGGAGGGTGGGTGGTGCAGTGATTAGCACTGTTACCTCACAGCATGGAGGCTCTGGGTTCAAAGGTTTTCTGTTTCTATGTGTCAGTTCTTTGATAGACTGGCAGTCTGGGAATAAGCAGTATGGATAATGGATGGAGGGACTGTGAAAGGCCTGATTGTTTTGCAATGTTGTACATGACCTAACTACCACTGCTACAGAGTTCATCACACCCTTCCTGCAGTTCCAAATGTGTTACCATGAATTTTTATGGCCCCTGACAGAAAACTATCACACCAGCAGCTGGGACAGGAAGGGCAAATGGAAAAGGAATGGAAAATAGGAGTAATCATAGGACAAAGATCTGAGGTCAGGATGGAGGAGGAAATAGAAAGAATGGCGGAAGGACAGATTGTGTATATAAACAGAGATCATAAATAACAGAGGCGGTTGCAGCCCAGAGTGACTGTACTGTACTGTAGACATCAACTGTAAAGAATTGATCTATTTATTTTACTTTATTTTAAAATATATGCCTAAAATACTTGCAGTCAAAATCTGTTAAAAGCCAGAATGTCTTATTTTTCTGCTCTGTGCCTTCTAGGATGAAGCCTACCTTCAGTTCAGTGAAGTGTCTGACAGCATGCCTCCATCAGTTCTGTACAGTTTCCCCCAGTTCTCACAAAGAGATGTCGCACTTCACATTTAGCTAAAATACCCTAGCTTGAGCAGATATCCTTTGAGATATTTTTAAATCTGCTATATGAGCACAACTTGTGAAAAAGAGAAAAGTGAGATGATTACCGCACTGTTTTTCAAGTCCACATCTTTAAGAACTTCGCCTCAGGGCTTGAAAATTGTACTGTGTGTGCCTTTCTCTCTGCCGAGCCTTTGGCCCATCTGACGTGCAAATATGCATATGTATGCAAATTCTTGTCAGAAGATGAGGCACGATATAACAAAAACGGAAGAGTTGTTGCGAATCGTTAACGCAGCAACTTTAACAATTCATACCTCAGCTGACACTGAGCTCAGTAATTCAGCATGTTTTGTGCTGACACACATCACTGTGCCTTCCAGTCTCATAATGAGCCTAGTTTAATACTCCTTAGCAAAATCAACTTTCTAGATTAAAAAAATGATACAAATGCTTTTATTTTTTACAGAAAAAATGAGTGATTCACACCTCCAGCTAAGGTGACTCCCAGTTAAATAAACAGTAACAATTAAATATAATCAGTCTTTTTTTCCTTCATAGTTTTTGCTCTAGAGTCCAAATCAGCATTTCCTCTGCTTTGGTTTTACATCGCTGTAGTGAACTATCCTCCTGTCCAGTTTACAGTATCCACTTGGATTTCCACCATTCATCTTACAGTACTGGAAATGGTTGGACCTGGTGGCATCTTCTTATATGTTCATTTTTTTCTGAACATTACAAACACTAATTTATTCCTACCTCTGGCTTGCCATACATTTTCACACTTGCTGTAAACCAGCAACTGCAGAGTATAGTGGGAGGCCCCTTGAGCATGTGAGTTCTAATCCTCCAGTCCACCCCCACACACCTCAGAAACAAAAACTGCACACAGACATCTTGCACACACCCAGTGAACCAAACACCAAGACGGTAACCATGCTATGTGAAACTAACCATTCTCTTTTTTACCCCGTGGTCCTGCAGGGAAGGCAGCAGCAGTGAGGTGCCAATACTGGTGGTGGGCAACAAGAGAGATCTGCAGCGACAAAGATTCATGCCTCGCAGGGCAGTGTCAGTGCTGGTGAAGAAGACCTGGAAGTGTGGTTATGTGGAGTGCTCTGCCAAATTTAACTGGCACGTAGTGCTGCTCTTCAAGGAGCTGCTAGGCATTGCTGTGGCACGTGGCATGCGCCAGAACCACACCTCGATCCGTCTACAGGGGGCACTACAGAGGAATCGCTGCACCATCATGTGACCCTGAAAGCTCCCTCTACCCCTCTTACCTCAGGAGTGGAGCAGCCGTGGAGGAAAGGACTTTTTATCTAAATGGCTGGAAAAATACCTTGTGGCCTCCTGCTTTACTGAGCTGATTTTTCATAATGAGGTTTATTAGACTCTTGCGCTGTAACCAACACAAAAATTTCACACATGGTCATCCTACCATTTCCTAGTCAAATTCTACCAAATGTGTAAATGAAAGGAAGGAGGTAAAAGAGGAAGCAGAAATAGGATAACACGGTTATTTTTCTCACAACGATTAGACAATTAACATTTGAGGCTATGCTTGCCCAAATTACATAGCAGCAGGTTTTATTGAGGGTTGTCTTATGGCTGTAGCTGGGCCTGACGGCATAGAAGCAATGTTTGTGAGACTCAAAACAGAGAGGCAGCAATATAATTGAGTCTTCCTTTGAATTTTTCATATCCACTAAGATCATCAGCAGATAGTAACACCTGACATGTTCTGATTTATTTGATATATGATACAGGGGATAAGAAGAGCAAAAAAATATACATTTCTGGGGAGATGATCTTGAAATGTGTGGATATAATTATTTGGTGTTTTGGGGTTTTTTTTTTTTTTGTTTTTTTTTTGTGCATTTGTTTTTTATTCTTACCCTGTCCCTGTTACAAGATTTCTCTATGTTAAAAGCTGTTTCTTCAGGTGAAGGGTGTTTTAAGGTTGTCTTGCAGCAGAAAATACTGCAGCTCCTTATCACGATGTACTGTGGGACTTTAGTCTGCTCTCTGGGTGTCTGTTTCTGATGAATACATTAAATCTAGGGAGGTGAGGTCTAAAATGAGAACCTGTACATGCAATGTGGATGTTTGTGTGTGTGCGTGTGTGTTAGAGAAAGAAAGAGAGGCAGACGGAGAGTGGTTTGGTATCTAACATTCAGGCAAGAGAAGATAAGACAGATGTTGAAGCTTTAGATTAGTACGGGGCAATAAAATCCTACAGGAATGTCCCAACTGACTATATTGACTATATGTACCACTATATTATATTACAAAATCCCTCAGATAGAGTAGATGTAATCTACTAGCACTAAGATATCCTGCAGAAATTGAGGGAGCAGAGCTCAATAACTTCTATAAAACACCCTACAAGTGTATCACAGACACAGGGGGACCCTTAAAGCTTTCATATCAGTATCTAAAAAGTGTCTAATTGATAACGCTGTGAAATTAACAATTGCTTATTTATTTGATTAGGCCTAGGTACTTTGTGAATATGGCTGCACTGAACGTAGGCAGACCTATTGTATATAAGAGTGATTCATCGAGTAATTGACTTGCATGCTTTTGTTGGTAGAGCCAACAGGTCAGGGTTTAATTGCACTGATGTGAAAATGTGATATTGTGTTTAATTCTTTTGTAATACATACATGGTTTTCTGACACTGTATTGAGCAAGTGAGTGGAGTGAATGTGGTTGTTTTTCACTGGCATGTGAGAGCACAAGCTCATGATTCTCTCCAAGATATAGTGTTTATCCTCTGATCAGGGCAGATGGCTGTGTTAGTTTTTTTGTTAGTTTTTTTAGTACAAAACAAACAAAAAAAAAAAGAAATAAGAAATATGTAGCAGAGATACATTAGAAAGCAATTGCGTGTAGCATGAGTTCTCCTATGTTTGTGTGCGCATTTCCAAATGAAAAGGGCTACAGTTTTTTATCTGAAACATTATTTGTATTTATTTTTACTGTGCTAGTACTGTGAGTATTTTTGTTTTATTTTCTGAACTCATGATTGAATTATTAAATGCATTTGAGAACACCAACTTTACTCTGGTCAGTCGTGTTCAACAAATACACCACAATAAGATCATTTTGACAACATTGCCACCTTGTGGTAAGTCAGCGTTATCAGGAACCAAGTCAGAAATTGAAAATGGATCAACTGTAACATCTTAAACCCCTTCCAGGTGTTGCATTTTTGCTCAAAATGTATACAGGGTTGTGATGAGGCAATGAAATTATGGCAGTAGTCAGCGTATAAGGGATTTAATTATGAACTGTACTGTTGTGATCGGCACACTGAGAGCCACTGTACTGGAGTCACATTCCTTGTGTTTCCAACATACTGGGCAATAAACCTGATTCTGATTCTGAGAAATTATCTCAGTAATGCCCATTCTTGATTGATGGTGAGTCAAAATGACTTTCTCTGTGGTTTACATGTCTACGTTTACCTGTTATGGAGCTCAGGGGCAAGAGTTGATTGTTGGGTCCTTGTCCTTCCATCTACATCCCTGCCACCTCCAAAATGTTCACGAATGTCAATTTGTGGTCATTATTGATTGAACACAATTGTATTGGGACAATGCACTATGCAAACACAAAACTAATACAAACTAAAATAATGACCTTCTTACAAGTCAGTTTTGAAAATACGGGATCCTCTCAAAAACAACTGGTCCTTTATCGGCTGATAAAGTCATAATGCAGAAAATGATCAAACCAGACAGGCAGTGTCCCTGAGGTGTTTGGCACCCCTGGGGGCAGTTGCCTGCTTGGTAATACAGCCTTAAGGGAATTCAAGAGTGGATCCCACTGATTTTACACCATCTGACCTTTAATGTGGCCCCAAATACAAATGATTATATGTGTGCTTCCAGTGAATGCTAAGATAAATCACACTTAATCACTCCTGTGTGCACTGTCATCCCTGGGAGTATTTAAGTGTGCCTGTGTGTGTTGTACACAGTACTCAACTGTGTATCCTACATCTCTACTCACCTGAGCAGTATCTGATCTGAAATCAGCCTCCAAACCACATGTCAAATGTTTAGGAATGTTTAGGTAACAACATCACGTGGTGCAGGTCTGAATCTAGACCCGGACTGATAGAGCGGCCATTCCCATTTAATCTTCCACTCCAGGTCTAGGAATGGCCGAGTTCACAGCCGCGCCCCCTAAAGACACTGCCATAAACTGTTTGGCTCTGTCGTCGTGGAAATCGGCGCTGATTTGGTTTTAGTCTGGTCAGATTATATGGAGGTCACATAAGGAGTTTCCCTTCTATCCAGCCCGGCTCTGTGCACTGAATCCTCTGCAGTCCGCATCAGCAAAGTGTCTTGGCACCACTTCTCGTCCTTCCTCCGGTGTCATGTGAACGGGGTTCACGGTGGTTTCTCTCTCCCCAGACCGGACCCTCCTCCTCCGTAGAGCTCATTCGTCAGTGCCGACGTGCTCGCCCCAGCGGTCCCGGCGGGGCAGTGTTTCTCTCCCCGCGGTTTGTCCTGCACTCTCCGGCGGAGCGGAGCATGAGCGACCAAGGGAAGGGCTCGGTATCCGCGTCTGCCGCGGCCCCGGCACCCGGGTCGGATACTTACAAAGGCTGGCTTTTTAAATGGACCAACTATTTGAAAGGGTACCAGCGGCGATGGTTTGTCCTCAGCAACGGCCTGCTCTCATATTACAGGTAAATGTTGCAGATGTGCCAGGTTTGTCAGACGCCAACCGGGCACGCAGCTGGCTGCCTCAGCTGGCTAGCAGCGGGCTAAAGCTAGCTGTCAGATGGACACAGACAGCTGTCTGTTTACTTAAAGCTGACACTGGCAAAACCAGCCCGTCTCACTTTGACTTACTGCGGGTTACACAAAGGAACAAAAACAGACGTACGTACACACAGCAGCCACGTCAGCGAGGCTTTTAATTCAATAAAGTGACACAGTAAATATCGACGTTAGCTAGCACACCAAGCTAGCCCGCTAGCCTCAGTCGGTGGGCTCATGTCAGCTGTCCGACAACACGACATGCGCTGTCTGTTAACATGTAGGTAGTTTAGACACAATTACTGCTTTTTGTAGTTTATTACGCATATATACGAATGTTCTGTCACCCTGAGAAAGTCATTCATTCAGTGCTTTGTGCTGTAACAGATAGTTTCTGTCATTGTCATCTTCACACTGACCACACAGGTGCTAGTCCTGAGCTAAACAGCAGCCTAACACCTGTGGCTCAGGTGTGCGTGTGCACGTCTGCAGGCACAATAAAGAAACAATGAATGGGCCAAAAAGCACTTCAGCACGTTTAGTCTTCCTGCTAGTGTTGGCTTTATATTTAGTCTGCACTAGATCAGTTCATAGCTCGAGTTTAAAGCAAAGCTGAGGTGTTTCCTCATAAAGAAGTCTTGTTCTTTGATTGTTTAAAAAAGAAACAGAACTTAACCCCCCACCCCCCCAAAAAAAAACAAACAAAAAAAAAAAAAAACACACCCAGTACTTATTCATTGTCAGTCTAATATTAATACAGCCTTATTAGCTGGTCAGTTCACTGTCACATGGTCTAGTATGAGGAAGTTAAATCTTGGCCTTGGCAATGGTACGTATGACAAAATAAGCTCTAGTCTAATGTCCAGAGCTTTCACCTGACCTAACTGTATTCAGAAATGAAGACAGTGACATGTGGTTGAAAGCTCTGGAAAAGCTGTAAGCTGTAAAACATTTTCATTGCTTTCATTGCTTGGCTGTTTCATGTTTAACCAGCTCTCCTGCTACCACTTGACTGCTTTTGTCAACATTAAAACACTCAGCTGTATCGTCTTGCGGGTCAGAGTGCCCTTGGCGCACGTAGAATATTTTACCTGTTTAAAATCAATATCCATTCTCGTTTTGTTTAGTTGCAAAGTGTATTTATTGCCCAGAAAATCAAGTAATGAATAGGCCCAGCTTTTGGACTTTTTGTACTATGGGAGGAGTTTGAAGTGATTGTGGATTGGCACATGAAGAAGCCCTGAACCACCTGCATAAAGCATGGTCCACATAAAAGGTCAGCTGGAGTATTTGTTGTGACACTTGTTCATCCTGTCCGACCTAGAATTCCTAATTACTGGTTCACAGCAGAGCAAAGGTGCACCCATTGGAGGTAACAGTCTTCTGCTAGTAGCACTAGTAGTCAAAGATCTGACCTTGAAGCTAAATGCCTTTACAAAAAACACCCATCATATTTCTAGCTTAAGATGTTAACACAAACTATAATTGCTTGCCTTAATAAAATGAATTCATGTGACTCTAAGTCCTCTAGCATAATTGTCTTTTCAAATGTCATCTCTCTCTGGTAGGTTAGAGGGCAAAAATCAGCTTTGAAGCAGGAAGAGATTCACTGACTTGTTAGAGGCTCTTCTGTCAGTATGGAGGTTTGAGTGTGGGTCATCGGACTGCAAGGCAAAATCTTGACTCATGGCATTTCCCTTCAGCTCCATTAGTCATAAATACAATATTCAAAATTTTCAGGTTGAATAGAGAATTTTCTCTATTCATGCTTGCAGAAAAAAATGATTAAAGCCACATTTGGACCCATCTCATCCCATACTACGGTTTTACCCTAGTGCCACACTTTCTCAAGCAGCTTGATTGTCTCGTGTTGTCAGCATAGTGTTACCTGACACAGAGGTATGGTAGCCAAAGCCCTACTCCTGCCTGCACTCATGACGAAAGGAAAGACACCTGTTGCCTCTCCTCTCTATTAATAGTCCATTATGTTGTAAGGTGACTGCTGTCCCTGAAGTAAAGGTAGCCCGACGACATCTGAGCACAGAGGCAGGTGTCCCCTCCACTCAGATCTTCCTGGCAGACCACATTGTGTATCAGACTCCAGGTTTTGTCTATTTGTGTGTGCTTTCTCTGACAGGGAAACAGACAACTGTGACCACATATTAATTAATGTGTTTTTATTTTATGTTAAGTGGTAATTGTGTTGCACATCAGATGTACACTTTCTGAAGCACGTTTGTGTTGATGAATAAATAGAGAAAGATACAAGTACTATTCCTGCACGTTATTGTAAAAAACTGTGTATGACGTAATTTAATGGAAACATCTTTTATAACAGAATTAACTCAATGATAAGAACAACTTGTTCCACATCACACATGGCCCACAGTGCATTGGTTGGGTGTTTATTTGCATTGCTTAAGATTTGTTTGCACTTTTTTAAAGGCCAATTTATATTTCAGATAAATCAGTACTGACCGACTATTAATTAGATGTGTAGCCAGTAACAGAGATCATTCTCATTCCCTAGTCCTGCTGTTCTCAAGGCAAAGGCTTACGTCTTTAATTTTTAGCTTGGAAGCCAAAGGAGCATAATCAATGTGTTGCCTCTGCGGACAGACGGACACGCTCAGCACTTGTGCCTGTTAAATCGTAATGAGCTTTATATAAATTCAACATAGCACTTGCTATCGATTACATTTGGCTCTGACATTGCAAGGTTGGTTGTCCTTCATTTATATCAGCCTTGTGTTCTTCTTTTATTTACTTCAGCCAAATAGCCTAATTTTGCTGTTCTTACCAGGATATATGACCTGTCCCACCTCTCTCACTGAACTGAACTTCTTCCATTTTTAATTTCTTAATTGACTTTTCCTCAGTTTTAATATTCTCAGAACTACTTACTCACCTCCTGAAGCAAATCTTGCTACGTGCTTTAGGGAAGATTACAGGGGTATTAAAGTTTTGAGTGCTATTGGAGCTGCCATATCAGTGAATCCTGCCTTGTATTTCAAAGTAGACAAGGCCTGCCACGTTTCCTTTTCAGCTACAGAAGAGTAACTAGATAGTGTCAGTTTAAGTGCTCAGCAGGGGTTCAGCACCATTCAAGTCTCTTTGGAGAGTCAGGTTATGGTATTACAGCTGCTACACTAAGAGAGGCAAGGTGGGAAGGTGGTGAGATAGACATCCTTAGGCCCACCTGCAGGGGGAAAGCCTTGCTTGAATCCTGTTTCATAGCATGGCACATCAGCAGAGTGACTGCGTGTGATCTAATCTTGTTAATGGGCACTTCATTGGTTTAAGAACCAGGCCTTTCCAGGTGGTCTTTGTGTTTTTGTGTGAAGTTGCAAGCAGCAGGGTGATGTTAAAGGGAGCAGGGAGTCTGGCTACATTCTCCCCATCTCATTGTTTCAGTCTTTCAGCTGGTCATGTCACACTGTTGATGTTGCAGTGCCATTGCTTTTGTTTCCTTCCCTTATCTTTCCTCCCCTTTATCTTTCCCTTCTGTCATTCCCCAGCATTTTCACTGACTCCCTCCCAGAGTGTCTTGTGATATTACAGCCCCTAGTCATAACAAAACCCATCAGCTTTCTCGTGCTCTGGGTACTGTGTCCTAGTTCATCTGCCTGTTTGTGTAAGTCTACTCGTTCTGATGGCCGTCTGTTCTGTGCTGTTCACTGCTTGTTGTTTTGTCATTACATGCTCCAGATCGGTGGATTTGTGTTTTATGAGGATGTGTGCACAGGGGACTGGCAGGTAAAGCTTTGTAATTCTCTCCTGGTTCAACACAACATGCAGGACCCTCTCTCATTCCCTCAGCTGTCCCCACTCATCTTTTCATTCCTCCCTAGTAGTGCCTTATGCCCTTGTGATGTTTATCTCTCTTTCCCAGCTTTTGTAATCTTCTTGACTGTTAAATTTCATGGCCTTTGCATGGCCTTGTCTCCCCACAGAGCAGAAGTGTTCAGCATGGATCTCATCTTACTCATCATTAGCACATTCAGTTTGCAGCCGGGTGAGGCTGGAAACTGGGCTGTTCAGGATCTCTGCCCATCCTCCTTACAGCTTCGCATGGCCCCAATGCGGTTTTGTCTGCATAGCTGATGTGCACCGATCATGCCAGCACAAGAGCTGTACACTGAAGCCCTTGTTCTGGATTGGCAGTACAACTAGACTTGACTTCAGCCGGTAGCAGCAGTGAGGAAAGTCATTTCCTGGCAGAATCTATAAATGCACTTCAACCTCTGACTTAATAAGGCAGCAGCCACCTTGTCAGTGTCAAGTGAGAGTGGCGCCATTGTAGAGCTTATTGCTGCTGAGAGGCGGCTGCTTGTGGCAGTGAGGGATGGATGAATGGATATCACCCACAGACAAATCCACATGATTGCATGGCTGCATGCTTCAAGTGGCTGTTTCCAGGGGTATGGATGGTCAGTCATGTGACATGAAGAGCAGAGGGGTGTTTGTTTCATTTGAAACAACAACCACAGCATGTGATTTTGCTGATTAGCTGTAGCTCACCAGTTCAGGGTGTTAATCAGCCAAATGAGCTGACTGTGGTTTGAGTGCAAGCCAAAGCCTGCAAACATGCAGCTCTCTGAGGGACATGGTGGTCCATCCCTGCCCTGCAGCTTAGCCTGCTTAACTGTGACAGAATGTCAGACAGCCAGCTTTTCACCAGAGCTTTGTAAATGAAATGGTTCTTTTGAGATTTCTCTTACTCAGTTAATCAAATTAGTTGCAGTAGCACAACTCTAACAAGGTCTTTATTTAAAAACTTTTCATTTTATAGAATCACATATTATTATGCTTAGTTCATAAATTCAACTTTTTGTGACTTTTAGAACATTTACTGGAAATAGATGTATTCAGTATTTGCTTGTGTCTAAGAATTGCACAGTGTGGATATGCACAGTCATATATAACACTATGTTTCCCTTGGTCATTGTTCTAATCTCTTGCCTTGCTTTGGCTCTGTCTCCCCAGCTTTCTCACTCTTTTTTTAACCACCTCTCACACTCTGTTCTTTCTTTATTCATGCTGGTATTCATTGTTTGGTTTTGCTCACTACAGAGGCTTGGAGCTGGACAATGGCCTTGTTATCTAGACTACTGTGGCCCACTGAATGTGCAACAGTTGGTCTTAGTGGAGGCTACAATAGAATACCCACAGTTCTGCAATCCCACAACAGGGAACGCAGGTTACACATAGTTCATACTGACTAGTTTCTTTTACGTGAGCTATGGGGGGTTAGGCTTTATGAATAAATGTGCTTCAGAGAAGTTGTGTATTTGGTAAAATGACCAGGTGTTGAATTCTAACATGATGAGTCTGGGAGTCCCCTGTCCCCTTTTGCCTTCCTGCTTGTGCATATTGGCCAAAAGACCAATATTCAATTCTCTTACTTACAGTCTTTCTGAGTTATATTAATAATTTGTAATTTTATCTTTGTTTATTAATAATGCCTGTCTTTCTGTTTCTCTTGCTGATGGTATTTTGTTGCAGGACTCAGGCAGAGATGGCCCATACATGTCGTGGAACAATCAACTTGGCCACAGCACACATCGACACAGAGGACGCCTGCAATATTGTCCTGAGCAGCGGTGGCCGCACTTATCACCTGAAGGCTAGCACAGAAGTGGAGCGGCAAAGATGGGTCACGGCTCTAGAGTTGGCCAAAGCAAAAGCCATCCGCATGATGAACGATCAGTCTGGTAAGGACAAATTTAGTAGGCAACTACTTATGTGGAAAATCTAAGCTGAACGGAAAAGAAAAAATGGATGCTACAAGAACATAATGCACCCCTAAGACACAGGTGTAAGTTGTAAATGGTCAGAATGTAGTCTTGATAAAATAAAGACTGGGTTGCTACAGTCTGGGCAAACATATAAGTTTGTGTTGATCTTGTAATTTTTGTGTTGATCTTGTAATTTAAGTTGTACTGTTATTAAGATCCCTGTGAGGTGAAAGTTTTGTTGCATGGGCCTCAGCTGAGCCTACATATGCCTACATAATATCTTTAAATTTCCTTCAGCCTCTGGTCTCCAGTGTGCCCTGGTTTTTGATATTCAGCACTTGATGCTTCAGCTACTTCAATGTAATTCAGATTCCAACGTGAACCGGGAGAGGGCAGTGCTGTCTACTCAGTCCAATTGGAAATCAAACTGGAGTATGCTAATCTTACCGTGAGAACTGAGCTTCCATTCAGCAGCCTCTTGACAGCAGAACACCCTCCTTTCCACGGGAACCTATTCTTGTATGGTTGTATTGGGTGTTGCTGGTCAAAGGCTGTGGGAAAAGCCTGGGAGGACTGTTTTTCTTCACGTTTTACCCTGGCATCATCCCAAAGCCTCGGTGCCCTAGTTTTTTGCAGACAGGGTCTACAGAGAGTGGACAGACTATATATTCCTCTGGCCTCCATTTGAAAGTCAGATCACTAAATATAGACAAGGAGGGAATCTGAGTGCTTTACCACTTCCAGTTAGGAGGAAGGGATTGCTGGTATATTGGAATCAATCAATTTGAAAGAAGACAGTGTATGTGCATGTAAATGTAGTGAATTGAAGAGCAACCTTAGTGACATCAAGTACATGAAATACAGTAAAATTGCTATTGCAATTTGATGCTTTTAAAAATGAAGTCAAATTTCAGCTTGATTTTGGATTATAATCGAGTGTTTTAAGTTGCTCTAAGAGAAGTTAAACATGAGGCTAAGTAAAACCAGATTTTTCTCTAGCATAATCACTAAAATGTTTGCTTTTCATTAAATAGACCATGTCAAGAGTACAGTGATACAACAGCATTACAAAGTATTTTATGTATTGTTCATTCTTCAAGCTGGCAGTTAGTATTTATCTGTTTGCTCATTGCCAAGGTAAGTTAGCTTCAGCAGTATGCTTTGAGTTAACCTGTTGTACTGTTGTTTTACATACTTGCTCAATGTGTTTGTTTGAAAGATTGGTGCCATTTACCTCTGAACTCAGAGCAGAGCTGTTTTTAGTCACTGACTCAGATGGATCCTACAATTCCCACAATGCAGTTCAATAGTGTCTTTCATCAGGCATTACCTGCCTCACTATTTTATGAAGCTTTAAATTCTTTGTACTTTCTTTAAACTTTGACTCAGTAATGGCTTTAAAGCTTAGAGTAGGCGTACACATGTCTTTGTGTTCTCTAACATTTCCTTTCACAGCTAATCTATCTGTGGGAGGAGGATTTAAGAAAATGTGAGAAAAGGGACTGTGTGAATCTGTCTACAGAAAATTAAGTATCTGTTAATACTCCTGGAAGTAATGCTTTAATACCTCAGTGAATGACCATAAATGTTGTCAGAGCTTATCAAATTTTAATTTGAAATCCATTTTGGCCATAATGCTCCTTCAGAGCATCTCAATCTTTTTCTATGGTATTAGACAAACCTGGATCCGTGACAGGGTCCCTCTATTCATTAACCTGCCCTCCCCTGTCTGCCAGTGGAACAAAGAGCTCCTATCCCCTAAGAAAAGCACTATGGTAAACCCTGGGCATATCGTGTGTCAGTATAGAGCACAGTTATATCTAGAAATCCCTGACATGGCTTGTCTTTCTTTATTACCATCTCTGGCTGTTTTTTGTTTTGTTTTGTTTTGTTTTTTTTGTCAAGTACTTATCTTTAAAATTGCATCTAGTAATAGTAAAATTCTGTACTGGATTGACTGGAGTCTGTCAGCAATGAGATTCTTTCTATGTGCAACTGTTCACAGCCTTACAACAGTTGCTTTAATTTCAATTAGTACTGGTGTGACTATTGCAGCCTTTCCATTTATAGACCTTCTCTGTCCTTCCATGAGTGCATCTTGTTTTAATTTAGGCTTAGATTGTATTTCTGCCTACCGAAGCTGTTCCCTGTAGCCTGAGGCATATACAGTCAGCAGGTGGCAGTGTTTCCCCTCACTCCAACATGCCCTCCTGCCTGCCCTGTATCTGACACTGCTTCTAAAAGTGCATTCACAGCCTGACATATTGGTGGCTTGATTTTAACCATGACACCCAAGTGAAAATTTGCATAGATGGTGAATTTTAGTGGAAACTAAGAACCAGCCATCCAATAAGTGGATTGTCTGGATATAGCAGAGTTCAGACATACACAGCTGAGGTAGTCAGGAGACAACGACACCTGATTCTGAAACACAGTTCTCTGTCCTTGGTACTGAAACCATAGACCATTTAAAAAAAAAAAAAAAAAAAAAAGTCAATGTGAGTACAAATTAGGAATGCCTCCTTCGACATGCTTCATTTGTCATTTTCTCCACCCTACCTTCTCTTTCCTTATCCCCTGGTCCTGACCGTCTGACTACCCCCCCGCTCCAGTCTCTCTCGCCCTCTCACTCGTTGCCTGGTTTTCCCGCCCCCTCCTTTTCTCTCTCTCTTTTCCCTTCTCCCAGTAAGCAGTTGACTCTGCTTTTCATTAGGCGGGGTTTTAGTTCTGAATGGAATAACCTTCTGCTTTCTCTAACTCTCACCCATTTTTTTTTCACTTAAAACATTGCTATTGTCTGGCAAAGGATAAGGCACAGTATTACTATTGTAAGTATGCAGCTTTTTTTCCTGTGTGTTGTGCTCAGGAACCTTTGTGTGTAGTTATAGTTGTGTGCATATGTGTAGATCTGGTTCAGATGATTAGATGTTGATTTGTATTATGTCAAATTAGTGTATAGTGACTCACAAGTGCTTGTTCTTTCCATCTTAGAGACTGCATACAGTAAATATCTGAAACCAATAAAGAAAAGCTCTTTGAATTGTAGAGTATTAAGAAACTAAGGACATAACGAAAATATATTTCTCCATCATCTGTAAATAGAAAACAGTTGAATTCCTTAATGCAGTATATTGCTTTTCTATTGTTTCGGACAATGACTGAATGTCTTTGGCCAGGGCAAGAGAGTCAATGAGAGGACAGAGTTACAAAATTAATTTATTTTGCTTATTTACCAATAAAGTCAAAAATATTTTCTGATGATAGATTCTATAAAAGTATATTGGCCACCCTCGCGGCTGTTAAGCAAAATATTCACACTTAACAGTTTTAGTTAACATAGAGATAAAAAATCTGCATCTGGAAGTATTTATCAATTGCTAGCAAGCAGTGTTTTAAATTATTTTTATTTTGTGATATTATATAATGAATATTAATATTTTGAATTTATCTGCAGCTGCTTAATTTGTGGTAGGATCCATCCTGTGTGACATGCTAAGTTGTGAGCTCATGAAAGAATGAATTAAATGACAGATGGCAGGCTTATCATCCTCATCAATTAGTTCTGCAGCGGCTGTGTATCGAATCGCTTGTTCTTGTTTGTTTTGGATGTAAATGCATGTGCTGGCCGAGGTCGATTTGCAGCTCACTCCCTGATGACAAGTGAGATGGAGACAGAGAGATCAGAGTCGGATTCAGCCTTGTACCATAACAAACATCACTGCCAGATGAATCCACGCTCTTCACAGAGATCACAAAGACTGTGGCTGTCCAAGTATTTAGTCAGCTAAAAATGATCTGTCTTTGTGCTTCTCTATCTCCTTTTTAATTTTTTTTTAGCCATGTTTAACTTATTTGTCCCATATGTCCCTTTGTGATCTGTTATGGATGTAGCAAGAAGGTGTCCCTGTGAAATGAAACTTTTGCTCTCTCATAATGGATTTCACATGTTTGATCTCCCTGTTTGAACCCCCCTACCCCCATTGCTGCTGCCTATGTCAAGAAATCGATCTTGCAGTTGTATGCTGCCCACTTCTTCACTCACTGATCTGATTTGCCATTTGCTCTATTCCCTCTGTTTGCTGTTTTTCTAACAGTTTATTGTAAACAGCTGTTTTTTAAAAAAAATTTTTACTTAAACATTTCTTGCTTTTTCCCCTCCTACATCAAACTTTTCACCTCCTCCCTCTATGTTTTTATTCTTGAGGGATTCTGTATTCCTGATAATGATTTTTTTAATTTTTTGGTCTTGTAAGCTTTGGGAGGATAAAGCTGACACCATCATTAATGTGGGCAGTTGCTATGGTTATAGGTGTTGTTCTCATCTATCAGAAAACTGGTGGAAAAGGCATGAAGTAGTTTACATGTTTATGGTGGACTATAAGGGGTCACACACTGACTACTGCTGACACTGTGACAACACTGGCAGCCTGGGAAGCAGTGATACAAAAACATGATTAAATGATGTAATGTGATAGTTTTCTTAATTTTGTTTATTTTTTGTCCTAATAGTTTGGGCATCTGTAGCATTTTCATATACTTAAGTATATTTTCATAGTATTATTTTTTACTCTTGCATTGTATGCTGTGTGTCTATACCTTGCTGCTGCGACAAAGGATCTCGTTGGGATCAATAAAGTACAGTCTGTTCATTATTGTTTCTGTTTTTCACAACATTTCAGTCAGGGTTGATTGGACCAAAACTAGTAGAATATACACTACATGTAAGTAGCTGAAAAGAGATGTCCTGTCTTAGAACCGAATATAATGATAAATCTGTTTTTATTCCTGCTTGTGTGTGTGTGTGTCTGTCTGTCTTCATGTGATTTAGTCAATCAGAGTAAGGTAATCAGGCTGAGATACTGTGTTTGCATTAGTCTCGCCTTTTGTCTGTTCCATGGGTGTTTTGGTTTTACACCACTGTTAATAGATCTATAAATTATGCTTTGACACCACACAGTCAACAGTACTATTGAAGTGCTGTATTGTTACAGGATCTACACTGTTTGTCTGCTCTACAGTGTACTGTGACCCGCTGTGTGCTGCGTGAAATTTGAATTCATTATTAAACTCCCTTTGTGTCCCAGTCAACACACACATTCTCTCTCGTCAGTCAGTGTATCTATTCTGCTTTATCAGCACTGAGCTGATAGACAGGTCATTAAAATATAAATTAGTCCATCCTTTTGCAAGGGAGTCAACTAAGAGAATAATGGTTCAGTGTTGTGGTTCAATTTTCTATTGTCTTGCTCTTTCACTGTCATCCTTTATCGATTTCTGTTGTGACAACATACGGTTTGTGCTTCATCAACTTTTGCTCTTTCTGCACAGTTGGCTAGGACTGTTTTTCTGACAGTACTGTTGTCTAACATGGCGAGTTTGCTGTTGTTTAAAGGTCATCATAGTTGGAAGCCCAGTTCTCTGTGAATGATGAGTTTAAACTAATTCGTCTGGCATTTCATACTGTGAGCAATAAACAGAAATCCAAATTTTTAATAACGTTTTCTCTTTGGCCAAATTCTTGGTTCAGCATTGTAAATATGAGTTTGTCATGAGAAGTTCCTACTACACATCACCTGACTCAGGTCAGTAGGTTTGTAAGTAAAGATTATTCTGTTAATTTTTTTTATTCCATTCAGTAGTTTCACAATATTTGAAACAGTCTTTCCAGTATTGTTGTTGTCTAACATCCCTAACATACAAGTCAGGGACATACATGTTTTATCATGGATGTCTCCTGCTAAAGCAGTGTGTGCTTTATATGAACCTACAGGGTAATAGAGATAATTTAAGCAACACATGAAACATAGTGGATAGTGCCTTGTGGTTTGGGCATCTATTGACTTAGTGTCTGGACAACTTCCAGTCTCTAATAAATGTGTAATGATTTTGTGAAATCTTCCAGGGAAATTTAAAGATATCCATTTAAGTCATGACTTCTCGAGAAGTCAAGTCACACAATGTGATAATAACCCACCCTAGCACAGAAATAAGCTTTCCACAACAGGTTTTGACTGTTTAATTTTGCTCTCTGGAAAGTCCAAGTCCTGACCTTAAGCCTATTAAACTGTACAAGCGACACATCCCACAAGTATCAGTGAGTTGAATCTATGCTTTAATGAGCAGTTGTTTAAAAAAATCTGCTCATTTCTGCAGCTCTGGTCAGCAGCCATGGAAACGATTGGCTGAGGTTATTGCTAAAATATACAGCACAGCTTATTCTTTTTTTAAATTATTTTTTTATTTTCAGTGTTTTTCTAAAGCATAATGTATGTCTGAGAAGCATATGGTATGTCAGACATTATGATGCGGTCTGTCTGTGTGTGTCTAATAAAAAACATTATCAGAGATGATGATTGAACCTCCTACACAGTTTTGTTCTATGTAGGACCTTTTTTAAATTTTGCAGTTCCTGCATTTACAAATGAATTTGGAAAAACTCTTTATATCTATTATTCCTCTGATACACTTGAAGACACAGGTAGGAATATATTTGTAGACTCAGCAAACATTTAAATTTTAAATATAGAACTCATAGGTTTACTTACAATATCAACACTAGCAGCTGCCATGCAAAGATACTACCTGTACTTGAGCTTATCTGTCAGTGATGACTAAGTGTACACAGGGCTGGATGATTCATACACAACATATTGAGATTGTAATTTCTTTCTGCTGCGTGGGGTATTCATGTGAAGTGTTGTCTGTTTGTGATTACTAAAGCATTGAGTTAATGCGTGGTCCTCTTATTGTAAGCCAGCACAGACTGACGCAGGAAGTAATTACCATACTCTTAACTCTTGCATTTGTGGTTAATTAAGGATCCTCCACCTCCTTTGGATAAGCTGGTTATTATCGCCACAGGAGGAGCATCGCTATGCAGTATAGCTTCTGTTTCACTGCAGTCAATTTTTGTATTTCTGTTCTTCAGTGCATTGGTCGTCTGTTGCCTCAGTGACAGTGAGACAGCATGGTGTCTGGCATGATGTGGGCTTTTGGCATATGGATCAATAACTACTGCTGCTGGATTTGGCAGCCTAATGTTTTCAATGATGTCAAACTCAGAAGATGACTTCTTAAAAATGTCATCTTTTCTGATAAAATGTGTGCCTTCCCACAATAAAACGTTTTCTCTCTTAAACTAAGTTTTAATGAGCTCAATGTTTGTGCATACAGGCTGTTTTAGAGTGTTTGGGTTTGTGGTTCTTATCCAGTAACTGCCTTAATGAGACTGTAACTGTTCTTTAAATCTCCCTTTTCCCTGTAGTTTGTCTTTGAGATGGTTTGGCCTTCAACTATCCTCCAGTAAAAACTAGGAAATTTTCAAATATGATGTGATATTAAGAGTAAATTAGATTTCACTTCATCGGGGTGTGTGTTTGTATATGTGTATACACACAGTTTTGTGTGTGTGTGTGTGTGTGTGTGTGTGTGTGCGTGCATGCGTGTGTGTGTGTGTGTGTGTGTATGTATATACACACACACACACACACACACACATACAGCTCATTCTGATTGGTCAATTCAATGACCCGTTTTCATTGGCCGTTTTTAGGACTCCATCCATTTGGTCAATTGAATGTCTCATTTTTATTGGTGGATTTCAAGACTGTTTGTGATTGGTCGATTGAATGAGTGATTCTGATTGGCTAGCATCAAGACCCAAGCCTTTATGACCCACAGGGGTGAGTGGGAAATTTCTGTGTGCGTGTGTGTAACTGTTCAACAAAAGAAATGGTGAAGGTCAGGTATGAAGTTAATTGAGATTTCATGTTTCATTGCTCTCTTGAACATGGCCTGGGAGATGGGATGTTCTTTATTTACACTCCAAAAATTTTTTGCAGTCAGCACTTCTCTCACCTAATTTACAGTATTTTTGCTGTTATTAGATATTTTCCTGAATTGCTCTATCACACTTGTTCTATCACACTACCTGTTCATAGTAGACACAGGCTGTCCTCTTGTCTTAATCACAAATTAAATCATGTTGCATCTGTAGTGTGTAGTGGGACTTGGTTAACTAAATGATATGTGTTGTCAAAAATAATCTAGTACGAGTACGTGATATTTCCTTTCTCATTTTCCCTTATTGTCTAGTGGTTTGTATGGATTCCTAGTATGGATAGAGTATGATCAATTATAGACCACTCTTTGGTCTGAATAGTTGGTTTGTCTGGTGCATTATTAGATGCATTTTTAGTTGATATTCTCATATGGGATTAATCCTGTTTGTCTAAAAAAGAAATGCATGAAAAAGCAAAGGAGGGAGTGAGATTTGTTCTTGCACCTGAGAGCAAATAATAGTGTGAATTATGCTTTGTAAGAACAGCGACATTGACCTTTCTGCTGGAGGTCAGATTTGAATTGGTCTATCAGCACTATGGAGAGAGATTCTGACAGAGGAATGATGTTTTATGTGACCTTTCGCCCTTATTCTTGTGGCATTCTGAATTTTAGCATCTTAATTTAATTTCAAATGTTCGCATTCCTGATGTCCTACCGCATTTGTCTTGTCAGTTTTTGAAGCAACATAATATCAATTCAATACTATTCAGCTTTCCCAAAATAACAGTTTTTTGCTGTCAAGCTACAAAAGCAGCAGACAAGGGGTAACAGAGAGGAAGTAGTGCATTCTGGTCTGAGCTGTGTAGATGAATGCTGGCTGCTGACTTCTTTCTCCTCTCTGCTTCACTCACTCCCTCCCTCCCTCCCCCCTCACCTCCTCCTCCTACTCCTCCTCCTCCACTCTGCACTGCACTGAGAGAAGCATGTGAAGGAGAATTGTAAATGTGCCGTGCTTTGTGAATGCATGCATGCCGTGTGTGTGTGTGTGTGTCTGTCTTCAGAAGAAAGGGAAGCAGTGCAGAAAAGGAGATATGAATTATAAGAGGGAGTGCCTGCATCGCTCCCCACATAACTGTATGTGTGTGCTGTAATGTGTATGATTATGCATGTACATGTGTGCACGCTGCAATGCTGAATAGAGAAAGTCGCTGCCTCAGCCCAGCCCATGCTGGGATTATGTAGCGGCCCAGGGGTAGTGTTGCGTCTCAGGGAGCGTGGAGTGGGATCAGGCCTACAGAGAGTGGGATGAAGGGCCGGAGCTGCTGGGAGCCGGGGACGGTCCGCTCCCTCTGCAACTCAGGCTGCCTGAGTAAACTCAACCAGGGTTAGTACATCTGTGGCTAAAGCTCTAGCACAGGAGCACGGAGCTGTCACTGTCCTTTCCATCTGTCCAACGACGAAACATTCCTCATCTTGTCATCTCCTCCTAATTGTATGCCTGAAAGGTAGCTGTCATTCCTTCATCTGTCCTCTTCTTTGTGGCATCTGTCTTCTATCACCTTGGATGCTCATATTTCTGCAGCCTTCTTCAACAATGCAGTGCCTCATGCTGCAAAAAGAGCAGTCTGTCCCATCTCCTGCACACCTCACTGCATGCAGTCTCCTTCCCTCTTTCCCTTCCTTTTCCTGTGCTGTTCTCACTCAGACTCATTTCCTCTCTCTTTTGTGCCTGCTCTACCCCACATTTGCATATGGATGAGTCTGAGTCTGCCAGGCCTATGTGCCAACATGCATCTCTGTATGCATAGTATGTGTGCACCACCAGAACTGTGAAATGAGAAGTGATATATATGTGTCTCTGTAAGGGCAGAACAAGATGAATCAAATGTAGTGCAGTGCACACGGCAGATTTGCAGGATTCTTACCTGTACAACATGTTGTTAAGAATTTTTCATAGAACAAATAATGCTCTGTTATTGCTCATCGCAAGTCAGTCGCATCCTATACAGTGTAATTTGTGCAGTGTGTATATAATTATGTTGTTACCTTTGGATGAAAAATGAAAAGGTGTTGTAATGTTTTTTCTTCCCTAGTCTATCTTTCCACCTCTCTCACTTCATCTATTGTTTTCTTGCCTATGGCGGAGTTGGACAAGGTGGACTTGAACAGCTGTGCACTTAAGCCCTGGGCTTTCTGTCTCTTCATTTTGCCTGTTTGTTCACTAAAATGAGTTTGACACAGGTAATATAGGGAATGTTGTTTTAAGACCTTTGATAGTAAGCTCCTGTGCATGCTTCTCATTCTAAATGTTGGGATGAAGTTACACAAAGAACCAGCACATCACACCTCGAAATGTTGAACCAATAGGCAATAAACGGAAATCCTCCAAGGACAAACTAAGCGTAGTTGTGCTCTTGTACTGTGACAACATAATGTGTTTTATTTCAATACAAAAAGTAGTTATTTCAGCTGATGTGATTGGAGACCGATCATTTAATGACTAGACGGCTAAGACATTGAACAACTCTCAGCCAATTTTATTTTTCAAAGAATGGAGGCAGCTGGTTTAAACCAACTGACAATGTATTTCTTACTAAGTTGAACCCATGAAGATAAACCATAAACTAAAGTAGTGTAAAATATAAAGAAAATATAAATGAACCATCTCTCATAAGCGAGCAATAAAAGCAAACTGATGTTGCTACCAATCAAAATAAAGACCACTGGGCCACTGTTAAAAAAAGCAACAAATAAACACCCTGAATAATAAGATGCTTTACATTTTTCAACTCCCTGTGATAGAAAACTCCAAAGGCCCATATATCTGGTGTTGACAGCTGTGTCATTGTCACTGTCATGAAGCCAGTGCTCCAGTTCTAGGCAGGCGGCTTTGGGGGGAAAAAAGAAGCAAAAAGCAGCTTAAGAAAGCTACATAGATTTATTCATTAATGTGAGAATGATTTCTTAGTGCTAACAAACTGATTTAGTGACTTCTGTCTAATTAAATTTAACAGTTGCATTTAACACAGAGTTGTGATGCACCTAAGAGCGTATGTCTACTTTTGTACTTGTCACAGAAAATGTCTCTTGAACCATATTGCCCCCAGGAAGTGTCTATGCTTTTGCACTTGTGCCACGTTTTATAGGTCTCATATATGTCATTTCATTCTTATTGTTTTTTTTTTTTTAAATAGAAGCATCATGTATTTATGAATTTGCAGAATTAGTCATTGATAATCAGTGCCATCTTTAGTTGGATAATTAAATGTTCTGTTGATATTTTACTTTCATCCTTATCCTACGATTAGTCTCCACATGCTATCTATACTGCTTGCATTTTCTAGGAAGGGTCGATTTTTATTTTTTTGAATGCACAGAACTTTAGAGTACTTTAGATTCCTTCCTACTACTGTTCTGTGAAGGCAGTCACCTCTGTTTTCGCTTGACGATTACCTGCATTACCTGCAATGAATTACACACATTCCCAGTGAAGGCATTTCATAAAGCAGTCATTATCATTATCTACAACCCTCCACACAATGATTTTGAACAGAGCAATATCAGAATAAACTGTGTGGCAAAATCTGGTGGTTGACAAACCTGTAGTGTTTCACAGTTTGCATGCATGTAAATTGAAGACTAACATATTTGCATGCTATGTAGTTAATCGATGCTTACTAGTATACACAGGTTTAAAATAAAATCATAGCATTAAAAAATATATTTGGTAAATATTGTGCGCACCAGACATGAAGGATTCACTGCAGATTCACATTGTTCTATAATCATTGGTCTCTCAATAGAAGCAAGCATTTATAATACTAGTAATGTTCTGGAAATCACACTGACACAGTTACTATTCTCAGGTTGTAGGATAATTAATGACCTCAACCTTCAGACTGGGTGAGTTATGCAGTCAATATGAGACATTTTCGACAGGTTTGATGCATCAGCTAGGAATTTAAAAAAAATGTACTCAGCATACCAGAATGTAAATCTCCAGTTCAATGATCGTCACACTGGTTGTTTTTCTTCTTGACTATCTAAGCACATTTTAAACTGTTGCTGAAATAAAACACAGTGCTTAGTTGCTGCAGTTTGCTGTTAATCTTTTCTTTTGTTGTTTTCTGCTTTGTGAGACTGTTCGATTGAATACACTGCCAGAGCTGTACTGCAGAGCTTTGGGGACAGTGATGAGTTGCACTGGACAGTTTCTCATTTGCTTGTGGAGAGCTGAGCTCCCTTTTACTGAGTTTAACCTGCTTTCTCCTCTGTTTGTCTCCTTCTGATGTATCTCAGGGGAGGTACAGAGCTGGTTAGCAATTACGGGCCAGGATTACACTCCGATCCCCCTGGGATGCATCGTCACTCTTTATCTAGCTTGTTCTCTCTTCTGTTTTTGAAATACTTTTCATCTATATCCCCTTTCCTTCACACTCTGTGAACAGACAGCTGTAATACAGTCATCACTCTCTTGCTGTCATTGCTAAAATAATTGTCCAACACCAGGTATAAACATGCTGTGCTAAAAATACAGTGATATCCTCTGGTTGCATGTGCAGTAAGGCTGGGTAATTGGAATTGGTATCTGACAAGCGCTTTAGAATAGAATAGCATAGAATAGTTTTATTGTAATTGTTCCATAGCATAATGAAATTAAGGGTCTGTCATTTAATAGTCGCACATTCACATCCACAAACAGTACAATACAATAAATATATACAGAATGTACAGAATAGGCCGAGTGAAAATGTAAGCAAATACGTAGAGTAAATGAATACAAATATATTAAAATGACATTAAAGAGAAATGCAAACATGGGAGCTCTTTAGCAGTGAGTTAAAGGGAGTGATATATTGTCTCTTCTGTGTCTGAGTAGTTGTAATTTTGTTTAAACGCAAATGATAAGTTCTACATCACACTCTTTCATTGTATATTATGCTATCAGCTATACTGCACTGTAATACAGCGAGCCTAACTTCAATGAAGTTAAATGATTTTATAACAGTTAACATCTCTCAACAACATTTTCATCTTTGTAAAGGCAGAAGTTATTCAACCCTGTCTCCTAGAAATTACATTTACCCAATCTTAATGGAGGAAACAGAAAGTAGATGCTGATGAAATGTTGGTAACAAAATTAATTAGTTTTTCTAGATTATTCACTTGCAACACGATACCAGCTAGCATTGACCTTTTTATGGGTAGGCGCTCGCAGCACTTGGTCAGAGCTAGGGATAGATCACTGTGTTAACTTACTGAACCAATAGAGAGAACGTCCAATAGACTAGAACAGCAAAACTCATGGTGTTAAAAGTTATTGACATTTAACCAGTGACAAACTTTCGTGCTTTGAATGACCATCATTAGTAGGACTTATGTGCATTATGTAGTAGTTCCTTAGAAAGACAGCGTTGCCTTTGAACATAATCCAAGCAATTTGTTTGCAAGGTAACTGGGCTATGCCACTGTTTATTTGCTTTAGTGACTTACCCTGTAAAAAAAAAAAAAAAGTGATCACATTACAAATAAAAGTGACCTTCTTTGCTGAATATTCTCCGACATGAATTTCCCCTCTTTAGTATGTTCAGATGCTATGTGTAATCTAGAGAGACAGTAGATTTCTCCCATTTGCTTGGCAGCTCAACGTACATGTCTGTCTGCCGCAGGGTTATGTCTTGTCAGCCAGAGGCTTGGCTCCACTGATATGACAGCCTGTCCTCCGGGACGAGCAGAGAGACAAGCCCTGGCAGCTGGATAGCAAAGTGCAGCTCTCTCAATTACTCCCATTGCCTGTACTTTCTGTCTCCTTCTCCTGCTCTTTTGTGCCTAACACTGAGATGGACAGTAAAGAAGAAGCTAAGGAGAAACATTTTTTGCAGATGATGAGGTGGAAGATGGATGTTGTTTATGCTTTGAAATTTTTTGTTTTGATGAAGCCCGAACCATATACTCAGACACAGATATTTGCTTAATTATATCATCTTAGGGGGAGGGTGAAATACAGACATACCGTTGAACTGGAAACCTGACTTGCATTTGTATTGATGCAGGTTGTTCTCCAAGGTGGTACATTATGGGGGGAGGGGGGAGGTAGTCTGCCCTTGAGGCATGACTGGAGTAGCAATGGGCTCCTGGCCTTGCTTCATGACGACAACTTTGCTGCTGAGAGCATCCATCCACATCTGTTGTTGTGAGGGTAAAGGTTGGAGATGTGAGAGGGTGAGACAGGCAAAGACACTGGTACACAGACAGCATAGAAAATGCATTCACACAGGTTTAGTGTAAAACATAATGTTCTGTTTTATTCCCTGTTTGCATTATGGACAGTTGACAGAATATGTTTTCATCTTCAATATTCAGACTTGTCTGTTAGAGGTTCACATTTTATTGTGCTGTAATGAATTGGGCTCTGTCTATTGAAAGGACAGTGCAGAGAGGACATTTGTGACACAATTGGTTTTAGATGTGTTATGGTTTCTCTTTCCATTTGCAGGTTTTCTCTACATTGTAGATCCATTAGTTCACAACTTAACTCTGTGAAATTTTGGAAGTAGCAGATGACATGCTGTGAGCAGTCTCCTCTAAACAAATATGTCTCGGTGCATGTGACAGTTTATTTTTAAGTGACATCGCTTAGAGCTGCAGAACTCACTGGCAGAATGAGGGTGAATAATCTGAGCAAGCCTTCACTGCAGTGCTGCAAATATCCCAAGTCTACATATCATTTTACATGGGGAAAAAAAATCATTAGTTTGAGCCAATGCACTAATATTGGAAATGTGCTAAATACCCACTCGGCACTCTTTCCTGTGCCTCTTTTTTCCTTACTGCACCTTTATAATGTCTAAATACCACCCAGTGTCAGTAGAACAGTATACTGCATGGTGCCCAAATATTATCCACATGCTACTGTAATTTCACACTCTACAATATGAATGTGATGCAGAGCACTGGGATTGACTTTACCCCATTTCTGACAGTGGTGACTTTGCTGAAGATAGTCTCCTGTTTTGTTTAGTTTCTTTGGATCAGTCTCCAGTTCTTTGTAGAATTGTTCATGTCCGCCTCGCTGATCTACAACTCATTGCTGTCTTTTTACAGGTTGTGCATTGCAACTTTCACTTTTGTAATAAAGATCTGTTATGTACAGATGTAGCTAGTGTTGCAAGAAGTTTGTAACCTGTAACAACAACATGCAGATTGTTGTTCTATTTGGCATAAAATAAATAAATTAAGTATAGATCAAAATAAAAAGTTTGGCTAGTTTGCCAGATCCAGTGCTGCATGCTCAAATTAGATAAAATTATATTCTACATATTCAGTTATCCTCATTCAACAAATAAAGTTTAGGGCAATTAGTAGTAAGAAAAGTGTTCTATGTTCTAATCCTGTGTCCTTTTCAATACGCCAGATATATGTAAAGAAGTATATTTGTGTTTTTTAATGTCAATATTCCTCCTATAGCTTTTTGGGGTGCCTCTGTTTAAGGCACTAACCTGTTTGAATCATTGCTGGGTTGTGGACAGTGTTGTTTTTGTCTCCTCTAATAACCAGACATTTGTGTCCTGCTGACACACTATTCCGCACGTTCCCACAGTACCTCACACCGGCTAGAGCTCAGTGGTGTGCGCTGCTTCTCCCTGGCTGAACTTTGGTTACCTTTGACTGAAAATGGATGCTCAGGAATGCAAATGTGATGAGAGATTTTTTTTTTTTTTTTTTTCCCAGCCCTTCCCACTCTCCCCTTTGCTCACTCTTCCCTGGCTCCACTCCCTTCTACCTTAACCCCACTTGCTTCTTTTTTGTTGTAAATAAAATGACTCCACACCATCTATATATGGACAGTAAAGTGTAATGCTAAACTACAGTAGGCTTTTCTTAACTGTGTCTTTTCTCTTGTGATCATACTTGCAGTCTGCTGATTGGAGCCAAGATGTTTTACAGAAATGGTCAATCTTAGTGAAGAATGATAGTGTATTTTATGTGTCCACACTGGCATACACTGTAGGCAATGCTGCTGACACTAAAGGTTTTCCTGGGTTGTGCTGACTCTGGTTGTGTGCTTGTTAAAGTCAGATAAAGTGAAGCTTTAGCCTAAACATCAATCTTTAGAGTTATATTTAAAGAAATATTATTAATTCCTCTCTTTTTGAAACATACAGTATTGTAAGACAATACACCTAGCGGCTTTTGCTCTGATCACAACCTCACAACTATTCTTCTACCTGTTCAGCTGTTGTCCACAGGCCTTCATGTTGAAGTTTGAGGGTTTGTTTTTGGCAGCATCATCAACATCCCTGTCAGTCTGTCTTTTCCTTGTTTCTTGCATCAATCTGATTCTGTCATCCCTAATAACTTGGGCTCTGATGAAAAATGTTGTCAGTTGATCATGCCAAAGTTTTCTGGCTACAGGCACAATATGTTCTTTCCTGTCACCACCTAACCTTGACAACCATTCCCAAGACCTGTTCTTTTTGAAAAGCATCATTTCTTCCAGAGTGGCTGCACTTGGTCCTGGCCTTTTCCTTGAGTAGTCTGTCAAACATGCCAGAACCACATTTTTTTTGCTGCCATTTGTTTTGGATGCACTTTTAACTTGTTCTTGCAGTTTCTGACTACCTAGATGCCTGTACAGTCAAAGCATTAAACTCTTCACTGATGTTTCAGACTTAACATGGAAAAAAAGGGCTATAAGTTTCTTATATATAGCTTCCAACAACCTAATATCGCCTAGTACCAATGGGCCTGCCACTGTGTGAGCTTTCTCATGAACTCCAGAGACCTGTTATTAATGGCAAACACATTCTTTATTATAGATTAGATTGTTGATATGGATTACCAGCTTGCCAATCATCCACAATGCCCTGCAACATGCAAGAAAGTAAGCAAAATCACTGTCATTGCTTGAACAAGTTTGTTCTATGAGCAGCTCAGGGGTTTGAATGCTGCTTATTAAGTACACTGAGGCTGCATTGAGTAATGTGACATTTGGCATATTGCCTATACAAGAGGCAAAGGGGAGCAGTATCAGACCATTCCTGCCCAGCAGAGAGGTTCTGAATAAGACAAGATGCTACTCACATTCACATCGTTGTGCAAATTGACATACTGTTTTTAGAAGCTGAACTGTTGAACTAAGTTTTTCACTGTTCTCATCACCCCTGTCATCCTCACTCTCACAACTGATTGACTGTGTGCCCCATTTGCTGCCTACTGGTTAACACTAATCTTTCCTGTTAATAAGGTATTGTTGTTGTTATTAGTAAGATGGGTGCCACAAAATAATTCATCGGCTATGAGGAGATTCACTCTTTCTTCCTCACTGAGCTTATTGAATCTTTATGCAATGAGTGGATTGATTCTGGCCCTATATTCAGTTCTCATTGGACTTCTTCTCTGTTTGCTCTGTTATCATCCATTACATTTTTTTATCTTGATTATTCAGTACAGTATTCAACATTCACCGTTCATCTATCAACTATGTTTTGAATGGTCTCTCTTAACTGTTTTAAATGTGCAGTGGGCAGATTTTAAAGCAGAGCAACAGCAAACTGAGGGTGTGTTAGGTATACTGGTATTTACCTTTCTCCTATATGAGTTATATATTTATTCATAATTAATGATGATTTGGAAAAATTTCAGTGGCAGTCTATCATGCTATGAATCACATTCAAGCATTGTCACTGTACAAGTGCAAAACATGACAAGACTGCTGGTCAGCTCATGCATTGTTGCTGTGACTTGTCAGTAAAAAAAAAAAAAAATGAAACCATCACCAGCTCTACTTAAGTAGAGCCATAGTCCCATGTGGTTTCTCAGTGGAGCTGGATGTTACACTAAACAAAGGTCCTGGTCAGATTTGACCCCTGTATATTGCCGTTACATAATGTAGTCCAGACACTGCTGGATTACTAGCACCCCCCCCCAGACTGAGATCAATGTTATACTTGCATGGTGTAAATTGGCTTGACAGAGGTGATAGTCTCTTCCACTGTGAGGTCACAGGCAGCCGCCATGTTCTCAGGAGAAAATGTTGGTGTAGTGCTACCTCTCCAAGAATGTGACAGTCTCTCCTATCAGTTGCACAACAGACTTTTCCAGTGTGACAGAGCAAACTCTGCATGATGGGATGTAGAAGACAGTCAGACATCACCTTCTAGACATTAGAGCATTGGAGGGACAGCAGGGTGGATTAGTGGGTGGAGAGTACAGTATTTCTCTCTATGTTAGGAACTTTTGTCTTTCTGTTACAGAAAAATATAATATAATGTTTTTATTTTTCTTCTATGTCATCCTCCTCTTCTTCTGTTTGTCATATATTTTCTTTCATCAGCAGTAGTAATTTTTATGCTGTCTGGCTGGTATGGATGTTACCGCTACATGTGTCAAGACCATCCTTTTGGGTTTGTTTTGTTAAAACCTTCTTTGTTTTGTTTTGTTTTGAAGCACACAAACACAGATGTATTCTTTAGTGTTGCATCAGTTATTTCTGATTTCAGTTGTGTTCTAAATCAGATAATGCACAATTTAAATGTAATTTATTTGTGTTGAAATCCATGAAATTGCAGTTCTGATTTTACTGTGGGCTCTTCATGGAGCTGGGTCTTGCCTTCGGTATATTTCTGTCTGTGTGTGTGTGTGTGTGCGCTTGTGCATGCAGTGTGTGTGATTTAGAGCTGACGCTGCAACACTGTTCTTGTATGTTCTGTTTAACCTTGAGTAACCTCTCTTTAGTGACATCATACAGAAAGACAGCTGCTACAGCAAAAGCTAATGGGTGTGCTAACTGTATTCAAATCAAATTTACATTTGATGCACCACAAAGAATATTTGCAGGTATGGCATATTTATAATATGCATCTCAAGCAAAGCCATTTATAAAATCTAATTAATAAAAATGTCATTTGAACACGTCATTGATAAAGGGTTTGTCTTCACGGTGAGTATCGAAAAACACCAGAATCAGCAAACAACATCCTGTGGTCACGGGGTTCATACATATCAACTCAATACTTTGAATTACCAGTGGAGGTCACTGATCAATGATGGGTTGGGTTTTTGTTTGCCATGGTGAAAAGGCAAGTCACTACATCTCTAACAGGAAATATAAGCTTATATAATAGCAGGATTTTCTTAGCTTATGCTTTCACAGCTTGAACATGTTGAACAAAATTTCTGGAAATCTTTCTAAATACATATTAAGTATATTCCCATTTCTTCATCAAGGTATTGTGTGTAACCTTTGACCTCTCTCTTCCAGATGACTCGGGGGACGAGGAGCCCACATCCCAGTCAGACCGCAGCGAGATTCAGGGCACTCTGAAGATACTCGTGAGCAAGCTAGATGACCTGAGCACATGTAATGACCTGATCGCAAAGCATGGGGCGGCCCTGCAGCGTTCCCTGAGTGAACTCGAGGGTCTGAAA
Source organism: Mastacembelus armatus (assembly GCF_900324485.2). Taxonomy (NCBI): domain Eukaryota; kingdom Metazoa; phylum Chordata; class Actinopteri; order Synbranchiformes; family Mastacembelidae; genus Mastacembelus; species Mastacembelus armatus. The sequence goes on from NC_046641.1 coordinate 13,203,390, forward strand.
GTCCCTGTGGAGGGAGGCGAGAAGATCAAGGCAGTGAATGAGCGTGCCACCCTCTTCCGCATCACTTCCAATGCTATGATCAATGTAAGTAACTGGGTCAGACCAGTCTACAAGACACAGCAGCAGTGAGCAGATAATGACCTGCATCCCGCATGGCTCTGCATGATGAATGTGACAGGAATACTGGTCATCTGTAATGATCCTGGTTAGTGAATAATGAGACATGAGATTGGTTCAGTGCATTGTGTTTAACAAAAGCCACTGAACTGTAGGCATGGAGGCTGCAGATTTAGAGAAGTTCTACACCCCACTAGATCCTGTTAAACCTACTTAAAAATAACTGCCTCTAACTTCAAGTTTTAAAATGATGGGCAAAAAGCTGGTGAATAACATGTTGCAGTTTAGCCTAACCTTTAGCTAGATTTAACAAAACACCGTCACAATCAGCTGTTCCATTCTCATAGTTGCCATGGGCTTTACAGTATATAAGTAGTGGACAAGAGCCCGGGGAGGATTGATATCCTGAAAGAGTCATACAAGATATGATAGTGGGTGGAGGGGACAGGAATAGCCCCTACCCCCCTCACCCCCAAAACACCCTCGACCCTCCCTGCTTGGTGAGGAATGTCAGAGCCTTCTGGACAACAGTTAGACAGACAGACCTGCTCTGACTAAAGCCAGATAATCATACAAGGTTTGTCTTTCGTCCTGCTTTCATTTGTTGTTAATTGTTAAGTCAGAGAATGCAGATTTTTTTGTTTTTGTTTTTGCCTATAATGCATGTATAATGATCATTCTGTTGCTCGTCTGGTCGATAGATGTAAAATAATTTAGTCAGAATCAGTCGTAGTTAAACTGCTAGTGTTTTTAACCTTTAAATTTGGTTTAAAATCAGGCAGTGAGAAATGATCTGTCAATGCTAATTCTACTTGAGACTAGAGTCATTCTACTAGACTTGAGCCATGGGGTTATAATAAAAAGACAGTCTTACTCTAATTTACAGTGAATAATGTGAAAGGCCATTGCTCAAAATGATGAGGCCCTGGTTTTTTTTTCTGTCATCCACTTTTTTTTTAGTAATTGGTATGAGAAATTGAAATTACTGGACATGCAATAAAACAGATCCTCTTAGATTGTCTAACTCATTAAAATTCCATCAAGTTTGCTATGAATGTGCTTCTAATGAGAAAGGAGTGCTGCCACAAACTCCCTGTAGTATTTTTTGGTATTGTAAATGGGTCTTTTCAAGCAGAGAGCAGCATATTTGGTTTTCCGGCGCAGGTTCAGCCACTGTTAAGACATGTACTTAGCTCTAAATTATAAATGTAGTTTTTATGTGCTTTTCAAAATTGGTACATTGGTACACCCATGTACTGAGGGAATGAGAGGAGGGGTTGAGGGAAGAAAGCAACCACAATGGCAAGACACAAATATGTGCTCTTGGTGATCTGACCCTGGCCTGGGGAGAGGGTTTCATTCTAGTTCATTTAGTGATGATGTAACTTCTCATGTGTGCCGCTGAGTTCATGCTGTTACCTATTGGTGTATGCATGTATTTCCTACACCTACAATTTAAGGTTTCCATGGTTTAATTTTCTTTGCCACGTTTTGCTGATTTCACTAGAATGTCTATTAATTGCATATCCACTCCTGCATGCTCATTCATGTTTAGCCTTTATCAACCCCATCTTCCCCCACTGGACATCACATGCAGTCTGTGTTTGTACAAGAGACTCAGCATAAAAAAAGTGGAACTATCATACTTCTTTAGGTGGGTGTTGAGTTTCATATCATACTTATGTTTGGGGAAGTGGGCTATAGTGTCACATGTGTGTCTATCATTTAAACTGAGGCTCAGACATTGATCTTTAGACACTTCATGCAAGACTACTGGAGGTAAGAGTTTGATTGGACATGGGTCTAGAAGGGGGGTTCTGCTTTAAAACACAGAGAACCTTTGAAATGTAATCAAGGGTAAGAAGGTATGATGTTTCACTACTATCAGCATATAATGAAACTGCACTATTTCAGGATTTTATAATATTATGCAATACACATCAAAAGCTCTTGGTCTGTACAAATGACTTACTCATCTAAAAAGGAAAGCGATGATCACTAAATACTTCTGTTAAACAGTGGGCTTTCAATTTTTTGAATTATTAAGATATTCAACCATATCTGGACATTTGGTTTGTTAGTGATGAAGCTGCATCCTTCAGAAAATAATGCTTATACAAATACTTATAACTGCCTGCATGTGTGTATTGAAACATTTACTGTACAGCATCATCAAATTCAGACTTGTATGCACCATAATGATGAAAGACAACAAGTAAACTAATATAGTTAACTGATAATGGCATTTCATAAAAATGTTACCTCTTAAAATAATATTCGGTTTCCAGATAGCTATCCTGTTTTCAGGTGTTACTGCATCCTTGTTTCTGTTCCTGACACCTAAAACTGATACTGTACATCATGACTGTTCTTTCTCAGTTAGAGAGCAGAGATTATTTGAGCTGCGACACGTTCATCCCTCCTGCACGGTGCATGCAGCCCTTAAGTTTATCCAAGGGGTCTTGCTAAATCTCAACAGTCCCTCTGGCTCTGTGACCAGAGATTTTCTGCAAAGCATAATCATGTACTCCTTCCACTCATGTAGGAAAGAAAAATTAGTAGCCTACGCAAAATGCTACAAAAATACTTGATCGCTTGCTTGAGAGCTTAGTAACAATCAGATGACATTTTCATCATGCATGTAGCCAGCTGTGAGGTGTTTCATAGGTTCATTGACTTTTGAGCTGACTGTGAGGCGGATAATGTCAGACATATGAGGCAGTGCCAACAAGTGCTGACACATATATTTGACCTGGAGTAACCTCTTCGACTCAGCAGTAGAAACCAAAGCACCAATGATGCCCCCTCTTGACTCAAATATACAGGTACCTGCTTTGCAATCAGCTCATGACTCATTGATGTTTTCTGTTTATAATTTGCTCTGAGATATATTTGACACAGTAGGGGCACCTATGAAAATGTTCCACATTTGTTACTTATAACATATATATATATATATATATATAGATCATTGTTTGAAGCAGTAGTGATAAATATCCTTGATTACAATGCCTTTAAATGCTTTTCCATGCCAATATTCTTACTTATTTTCTAGCTGCCGTGAAAATGTATATGCTTTTTTCAGTCAAGTATTATTTGTGGCTAAGTAAATGTAGAAGGATTCATAAAGACTTTATGATTCGAATGGTTTTGTTTTAAAGAATGTGTCACTTAGGCGTGAACAGGAACAAAAAGAAGTCACTTTCTTTTCAAAGTCCCTATGAAGTGACGGTATTATTGAGCCATGAAAAGAGCTATTTAATGACACTGGAGTATTTTTAATGCAAAAATCAGAGCTTTTAGTTACAGCAAGAGGAAAGTAACAGTGTATTAACTTTAAGAATGGACATATTTTTTGCACAATATATTATTGAAATTAAATTTGTAGTGCTCTCCGTGTGTTAATGAACTTTTCTGCATTTGTTCCTTCCCCAAGGCGTGCCGAGACTTCCTGGACCTAGCAGAGACTCACAGTAGGAGATGGCAGCGAGCGCTGCAGTATGAGCGAGAGCAGCGTACCCACCTAGAGGAGACCATTGAGCAACTAGCCAAACAGCATAACAGCCTGGAGCGAGCGTGGAGAGAAGCACCCACGCTTGTTTCCAGCACACCCAGTGCCCCTGCCACGAACAAGGGTGAGACTGACTGACTGCGTGTTACGTACTCCCGCGGGCCTCGATACGAACTTTACTATATTGACTAAAAGTTGTGTGTGACCTGAAGTTTAATATTACACACATTCTTCATGCAGAGGAATGAAATTTCAAGTTTTGTCAGAAGATCTGTATGGGAATATAGTGTGAGACAAATACAAAACAGTATATTTTACAAGAATAATCTCTGAAAATGAAGTGCATTTTTGTTTATAGCTATAGTTTTTTGAAGGTCATGTCTTACTCCCCTTTTAATAGAATCAATGTTCATTAGAAAACATTGTGATCACCCCATGTAAGGATTTGTGCTTCCCTGTTGGAAGCTCCAGTTTATACACATAACGGATCACTGAACATACCAAGTATTGAAAGTTGGATAGATGCTGAATATGAGGTGCACACCCTGAGGAGCTTGCATCATTCAGGCTAGTTAACCAGCAGGAACACTGCCAATTATACTAAGCTGATTATTCCTTGATTAATCGCCATGGGCATGTGATTATATACTTCTATCTCCTGAACTGTGTTTGGTACAAACTCACCAATATGGAATGGTTGTGGTAGGTCTGCATGTTGTCTGTATGTACTCACAAATGTATGTGTCAACACTGAAGGGAGTGAACGGCCACTGAAAGAAGAAGCAAGTGATGAAGATGAGGATACTGAGTACTTTGATGCCATGGAGGATTCCCCTGCATTTATCACAGTGACTACAACTGAAAACACACAGCACAGGTTAGTCCCACTCAAGGATCAATGTGGTCCATGCTAATAATAACAATAAACTTCACAAGACAGTAAAACAGCAAGGGCATATCAAAGAACCAAAACAATATACAGCTTAGGACAAGATAAAAACATAATTTAAAGGAAAGTAAGACCGAGATAATAAGATAAAAGGTCAAAGTATGAACCATTTCTGTTCATAGTGAATTAGACTGACTGGCAGCTGAACAAAGCTCTGATGATGGCTCATGACGTGAAACACACAGATATCAGATAGACTTTGTCAGATGTGTTCACTCTGTTTAATAGATAAAAAGAACATGACCCTCATCCATATCTGCTCTCCTGCAGCAAAGGTTTTGGTCTCAGTACATTTTATAGTACTGCTGTTTGACGCATTGGAGTCAGTACTTGCTGGCAACTTGTTTTTTCAGAGCTTCTGCTGTCTTTCTTTACTTTTTTGAAAATGTCTTGGCTACCTTTGTTTTATTGATCCTTTCATCCATCCTTTTCATCTCTCCAATATATTTTTCAACTCCAGTAGAATCATTAAAAATTATAGAAACGGTTATACGTTATTCGTCTGTAATACCCAGCAATCTCATTTTTCCACTTTTGTGTGTTGTGTGTGCAAGAAGTTTAAAAAAGGAGAGATAGTGGAATGGACTATATGCCTAGGACTCAATGAAAAAATAATTTTCACTCGGTTTCAGGCGATCTCAGAGTAATTTGAGCGGAGCAAGCGGAGGTCAACCCAGTGACTGGAACCAGGACGACCACGTAAGTGTCTGTTCTCCAAAGAAGTCTCACTCACCGCACTAACGTGATTCGTGATCACTGCTGGCTTTTGTAATCGCAGTATAGACTCATTTGTTTTTGCTGGAGAGCTCGCAGTTTATTTATGTAGTTGTCCTCACTTGCTCTCCTCACTGTCCTCCATCCGTCCCATGCTCACCAACACACACGCACACACACACTTTTCTTTGTTTCCTGCAGACTATTTGTTGCAGTTTGCTGCCTATGATATACAGCTGCATCGTTCCACTAAATCTTAATTACCAGTCAGACATCTGCTCTTTTCTCCTCCTACCTCTCTTTGGCACATCTGTGTCTTCTCTTCCCTTCTCTTTCACCCACTGGGTCACTGTGTTTAGTGATATGATGCCAAGCTGTTCATGAAAATGGAAGTATTTTCCAAACTTCTACATACTGAATGTTCTTTTTACAGTCGAAATACTATCATCTTATTATCACCCCTTTCCCCCGACCTAATGCCAGATGTCTCCAAGCTGTAATGATGTGTCAGGGAAGGAGCTGCAACCCCGCAGACAGAGGCGGACTCATATTCCAGACAAGCCCAACTACTCTCTCAATTTATGGAGCATCATGAAAAACTGCATTGGCAAGGAGCTCTCTAAAATCCCTATGCCTGTAAGTGTGTGAGTCATATTACTTCTTCTTGCTGACAGGTTAACATGCAGTAAATCTTTTTTGAATTATATCCAAATGCACGATTTTTTACCTTCTATTCAGGTAAACTTCAATGAGCCTCTGTCGATGCTGCAGCGTCTTACTGAAGACCTGGAATATCATGAGCTTCTGGACAAGGCAGCACGTTGCGACTCTTCCCTGGAGCAGATGTGCCTGGTCGCTGCCTTCTCTGTCTCATCTTACTCCACCACAGTCCACCGGACAGCCAAGCCCTTCAATCCCCTCCTTGGCGAGACCTACGAGCTTGATCGCCTGGAAGAGTTTGGCTACCGCTCACTGTGTGAGCAGGTAATGACACAGCCACAGTGCATACATGCACATGACACATAACCTGACATGCACAAAGGCTGTGTTCTGAAAACATTTTCTATACTCTACTATACCTGCATGTCTCTTTTTTTCTAAGGTGAGCCATCACCCCCCTGCAGCTGCACATCATGTGATTTCCCAACGAGGCTGGACCCTGTGGCAGGAAATCACCATTGCCAGCAAGTTCCGTGGCAAATACCTCTCCATAATGCCTCTGGGTAAGACAGTTCACAATCAGATGGGAAGCTAACAAATTCTGTACATAAAGGTTCCATCATACAAAATGTACAGCCACAGTATCAGAGAATAATTGAGTAGTGGACTCTTGTTCTGCCTCCCAGACAGTCTAAAGCCAGAGAAAAGGGTGTGAGAATGAATCAGGAGGGGTTTATGACCCCTTTGACACATACGTGAAATATGGCAATAAAGGGACCTCTCTATAGCACTGAGATGACAGAGAGCAGGGGTCTGTTGGCTCAGATAAAGGAGATATTTGATAGATGCAGGTCCAGCCAAGGGATGCAGTGCTATTTATCTGACTACCCTCACTTCAGACATATACTGTGAGATGTCATGTAATAGAAAAAAATCTTAAGTGGAAAGCATTTATGAACAGATATATGGTATCAATCATCCAGGGTTTGGTCTAACTAAAAATAGGTGAAAATGTATATCCTGAGCACAGGGCAGGGAGAACTGACCAGTTATTTCCATGTTAAGAATCACAAAAGCAAAACAATAATGTAAAACACTTTCAGGTATAAATTTACAGAGGGGTAACAAAACAGCTGTGATTTTCTTACAGCCTTATATCCCTGTCCTTTCCCCAGGTGCCATTCACCTGCAGTTCCACTCCAGCGGGAACCACTATGTGTGGAGAAAAGTCACCTCTACAGTACACAACATCATCGTGGGCAAGCTGTGGATTGACCAGGTGTGTTTGCAAGCTTGTCTCATTGGTAACCAGATCTGCATCTTTAAACCACAGCCCTACCTTAATATGTCTGGCCCTCCAGAATAGCCTGTACATATTTTTGTCTGCTTAAGTTGCAAAAGACTGTGATAGAGACTGTCAGAGCTGAGCACTGTGAAGAAGAGAATCAGAGCAAAGCATTACAAGGACAACAAGGAGCTTTGCAATCTCTAGGGATTTATCTTTAGCTTTGATTTATAATAACACCCTAAAATAACAGCTTATTCTTTTTGTGAAATACACGGGGAGGGGCGGTAGTGGGGATGTTTCACATCTGCATATCAGTCTAGATGTCTTTCTGTCTGTTCAGAGGTGTGACTGGTATTCCACTCCATGTTTTTATCATTTTTCCTGTTTGACACACACTCATATGTTTGTGTTTTTATGTGAACTTAAAAAGCAAACTAACAAAAAGAATGGTATATGAGGCATGTAGAAGAGCATTATTTAACATCTCTGGTTCATTGCTCTCACACTGGTGTGCGTATAAAGTAGCATTCCTGGGTACAGAGTTATATCAGAATATCAGCTCTGGATTCATATATCAAAACATGACGTGTTGTAAAAAATCATTTACTTATTACTTATTTGTACTCCTTATTGTTTTGCATTCTTTAATACTTTCTCAACCACTGTGCTGCCCTCTTGTGGACAACAAGATGAGCCAAACAACTTCATAAAGAATATCATGTTCAGTTTAGGTTTCTTTTCTCTGCTGTAAACACACTGTGAAATAGTGAAATCTATAGTTTCAGATATTCCCTCATTCTCCCCATGTATCTGTGTGTGCTTGTATTTGTGCAGTCGGGAGACATTGAGATTGTGAATCACAGGACCAAGGAGACCTGCCAGCTCAAGTTCTCCCCCTACAGTTATTTTTCAAGGGATGTTCCACGGAAGGTAGATGATTCGTTTTCCACACGTTACTGATACCCAATTTTGGTATGATGTCATACAGTGCAGACTTAATTTGTGGGATACTGCCTCCTGCTGGACAGTACCAATAGCTATATTACTACTAGTATTACTAGTATTAGTATTTAAGGAGACTCACTGTAGAAGGGCATATCTCAGTGGAGTTATCTTTGCAGTCATAACAGTTACCTTAAAATGGAGCATAATGCTGCTTTACATTAGTGGAAAAGGACACGGTGACACATTTGGGCTCACAGGAAATATAGCTGGTTTTAGTGTCTTTGTTTCTTATTTCATTTTGCTTTTTCCAGGTGACAGGTGTGGTGGCAGACAGTGGTGGCCAGGCTCATTACATCCTCTCTGGTACATGGGATGATAAGATGGAGAGTGCCAAGATCATTCAGAGCAGCCGAGGGGGCAGTGGGTCAGAGGGCAAGCAGAAGACCGTCTATCAGACTTTGTCCCCAAAACTGTTGTGGAAGAAATACCCACTCCCGTAAGTGCTTGTCTCATCTGCATCATAAGGAAGAACATTTTTATGTATGACTTGAAATTTTATAACATCTGCAATGTTTAGTCAATATAATTGTTTTTAGAGGATCACACAGTGTAACTCACCTCAAATTTCTTGTGCTTTCAGTGAGAACGCTGAGAACATGTATTACTTCTCTGCACTGGCACTGACCCTGAATGAGCCAGAGGAAGAAGTGGGACTGACAGACAGCCGTCTTAGACCAGACCAGAGGCTGATGGAGGAAGGGCGATGGGATGAAGCAAACTCAGAAAAACAGAGGCTAGAGGAGAAACAAAGAGCTGTAAGAAGGAGAAGGGAAGCAGAGGCCTCAGACGCTCTGGATGAAGGTATAAATCGGAGAACAGGAAGTGTGATTTTTGATAGATAAAAAAAGAAAAGACGGAGCAGCAATGATAAAATGAAGAATTGCAAAGTGGTTTTTATTTTTTGGGGCATTCGGGTAACCAGTAGGAATGTTTTCAAGGCTTGGGAAGGGCAAAAATCCTCTTTTAAATCATCAGTGCAACAGATATGCATCAACATTATAAGATATCTGGTTCTTCAATTAAAAGCTATGCTCCTGAGGAGCATTTTGTACAGAAACATCCAATCGCCAAGCTTAAATCTGTATTGGGTACACCATCTACCACCATCACTTTGTTGAAAGGTGATAAAATATCCAGCAGTTGTAGACTGATTTTTGTAACAATGGAGTAATAATTTTGTCGGTTTGTTTATTAGTTAAAACAAACAACTGCTCAGACTTAAATCTGAGCCTTTAACTGACTTTTCCATAGCAATGAAAGATGAGCTTCAAGGGTATTGTAACATTTAAAGTCATCCAACATAACAAAGCGACAAAAATATGATTTTCCAGAAACACATCATTAAGACCTCTCTGATGGCAAACTCATACGCATAGTTAAACTGTCCAGGATATATCTGTGTTGAAGAACATTAACTACGTCATTAAAAAAAAGGTTTGAAATGGGGATTAATGGTGGATAAAAATATTTCCACAACCAGTTTCTTCTCTGCCATTTACAGCTCTATTACAATGAGGCTTCACATACTTGTACATAGCTATAATATTCTGTATTTTAGTTTACAGCTATAGTTACAGCTACAGTTATATCTAACAAACAAACAGACAAAACAAATCTCAAACTAAAGCATTACATAAAGTGATCAATACATAGCAGCTGCTGAGTTATTAAAAATAACTGATGTCATTATTATGGATACTTTCTTAAGGTCTCCTGATTTCTCCTGGTTAGGAAGTTCCACTATTGACAGAACTCATTGTAGGTTATAGGACAGGGCTTAACTGAACAGCATTAAAACTAGACAGGTGTAATAGAAGCTGGACTGAGCTCAGCAGAGACTTTTCATCCTGTTTGTGTGTGTTGTGTTTAGGTTAGATTGTATCTGATGTACCCATGACTTGTCTTTCTTTTCCTCCCTCTATTGGTGGTCAGAGTGTGATTATGACTCTGGTGAGTGGGGGTTGCCCTGTGCCCCTCTATTGTACATCACGCCCACAAACACTCACACACACACATGCACACCATCCTTTGTGTGTCCTCTGTGTGGTCTGCCTCTGTGTGAGAACTGCATGATATCCCTCTCATGTCAAATTGTCCGGATAATGACTCAGGAAAAAAAATGACTTTTTCCTGCATACATGTGACATCTTCATTTAGAATTGGCCTCAGTGCTATGTTACATGAAAAAACAGGTACAAGTTTAAAATCAAAGTATTTTTGCTGCGTTTTGGCCACATTAGCATATAATCAATTTGCGCTGCATTGTCTGACTCTGTATTTGACTGCTTTAAACTGTTCCGTTTAAATTACATTTTAGTTATGTGTGTATAAAAGAAGCTTTTTAGAAAAATAGTGGCTGCATCGACATCAGCTGTTTGCTAAAAATAATCTGGTGTACTTCCTTTAAGCTATTACATTACAGTCACATTTCAAACATCTGCAGTTTCTGCCTTCACTGGTTTTCTGTTTTAAGAAGCACAGGGATCGTTAAGCTCTGAAAGCCTCAAAACTGCAACTGTAAATGCCTCCTCTGCCATGATCCAGATTGTTGCACTGCACACATCGTGCTCATTTGTACTTTATTGACACTTTTGAGTTAAACCTATTCACCATTACATGAGCTCGGTTCACATTTGGAGCTATCCCAAATGCAGTGCACAGTGACTGATTGCTTCCCATAATGCATATGTATGAAGCTGAATTGATCGCTCAGCGAACTGCCTGTGAGTGTGGCTTCTCCACCACAGTGCAATTAAATGAGAACAACTGAGTAACAACTGTGTGTCTTCTCACAGGTAGAGAATACGAAGGCTACCAGCCGTTGTGGTTTCACCAAAGGAGGGACTCAGTCACTGGAGAGACAAACTTCGTGTACAAGGGAGGATACTGGGAGGCAAAGGAGAGACAGGATTGGAGCATGTGTCCTGACATCTTCTAACACAGGAATGGACTGTGCATCACATCTAATCTCTTCAGACAGGGAACTGCTTGACCTCTGGTGCTTAAGCAAGGAGGCGTAGCTGGCATATGAGCACTATGTGGACATTTGTGAGTATGAGAATGTGTTTGTTTCACACTCTTGGATTACACTGTACCTCCAAATGTACACTCTCACTCTGTTTCTACTGTGTGGGGGAAAAGAAGGGCCATTTCCTGAGTAGTCTTCTTAAACACTATACAGACGTGAGGTAAATGTGTGGATGTGAACGTTGTAACACCATACAATAAAGGCACCTGCACACTCCTGAAATCAGGTGCTCTGTAACTGCACTTTTTTGTGATCACCCATAGCAGAGTTTTACCAATTGGATAGAAACCCATATCATAGCTGCTGACAATTCACACTGACAACTAACTGGAACAAAGTCATGAAGAGGGACACATAACACAGCAGTCTTGAATACATGTCATTTCAGTGTCCTCATCTTCTCTCTTATTCAGCACAACTATGATTATGCCTACTTCATAAATCTCAAATTAGTTACAGCTTTCTCTTTATGGGAGGGATTTCATGTGCTCAACCCTTTGATTGCTTTAGAAAGAGGCGAAGGCCTGAATCTAGTGTCTGGAAATTTCTTTTAGATTACATTAAAAATTAAAGGAGACCCAAAGTTTTACATTAGGCCCAAATTAAATACAGAAGACATAATCATACAAATGCCTATATGTAATATAATCTTAAAATTGTGAGATAACCTAATACATTTTTACCTTTTTCTTTTAAAAATATTATTTCTAATTGTATTCTAATTTCACAATATTAAGAGTCTACTGCAGTTTTATTTCATTCCAGATGTTTTATTCATAACTGTTTTAATTACAATGCTACTTTTCATCAAAAAGTTTTATCTGTTCAAGATAAATGGGAGAGTGACTCTTATATGATTGGCTGTTGCTTTGATATACATTGTATTTATGAAAAAAAAAACAAAAAGAAAACATTCACTGGGTAAATAATGTGAAATAAATGCAGACTATGGGGAAAAAGAAGGTTTGAAATTTATCTGAACCGATTAAATATGCAGCAATGGATTCATATATTTTATTTGGAATTAATGTTGGGGTTTCTGTCTAGATACATTCAGTTAATTCTGTCCATGTACAAATATATAGCTGCTTTGCAGTTCCACATTTTGAATATGAACTGTCTCTATGCTTCAGTGTGTTTCAGTTCATGCTTCAGATGTCTTCCACTTGGTGATTCTGATTAGCAGAATCCTCCAGTAGTTACTCCTTTACTTGTAACACATTAGTGCATTTGCAACAGTAGAACATTAAACTTTGAAATGGTCATATCACTCTAATAGGAATCTCCATGAAAGACCTGAATAAGCACTTTTCACTGTGGTTGACTGTAGGATAGTACATATCTCTGTGTTGATGTTAAGAAAATTTCACTCTGTACATGTACTTGACCTTGTCCTCTGGTGCTCTCCCATAGCAACATATAGCGTATTTTAGGAGACTATTTTGAGCTCATTCTTAGTGTTCCTAAGAATATTATGTATGTCCTAATATTATGTCTGCGCCAAATCACTGAGACATTCAGTATTTACCACCCCAGTACACCCAAGAACATACTGGTTTCACTAGTGTGCACTGCACTTCCAGTAGGACTCAGTAGTTTCACTGAGGAGTCACAGTGGCTTCAGCTGACAGGAAGTCACGGGTTAAGAAGCAGACAGGGCTGGTTCCTGTAGCACACCACTGTGGAGTCAGCTTTAGCCACAAGGGACTGTCCCAGCCACTGGATCACCACAGCTCCCACGTGTAGTCCTTTTCTTCAGTGTTTGAAGACTTGCTGATCTGGGATCAGCTCATGAAGGTACCCTCAGTCTTTTGCCTTTGATTGACTGAACAAGGGAGAGAGTCCCCTGACATGTGCACTACACATCTACAATGACAAGAATTTTGAAAACCAGTTAGTATTTCTTTTGTAATTATTGTTAGGAATGTAGAATTCAAAGCTGGAGGTATTGTATGTACAGTACCATCTAGTCTATTTGTGTGAATATTTTGTGATAAAAGAATGATATTGTAAAATGAAGAATACTTATACTACTCTAACTATTAAGTTCTGTACAGCATAGTTGAAATCTAAAAAAAAAAAAAATCTAAATGAGCCTGAAGGATCTGCTGTAAGTTTAACTTTTAACCCAGATTGATTCTGCAGAGGTGGAAGTTAACCCTGAGGCATCCGCAATTTGGTTGCAGTTTTATGTTTTGTATTTCCCCAAACTGTCGTGACACACTGAAAATAATATTTTAAACAGTCTTTGACACTAGTGCGTTATTAACTGTGCTTCAGTTTTCATTTCATCTGATGTGCAGCCCAAAAAGATGTGAAAAATACACTGGAAACAATATGAATAGAATACCATTCAATGACAGAGTGAAGGAGTCTTAAAAAGTTTCTCTTCTTTACCAGGGAAATAATGGTTTGCTAATGAAAGGAATAATTGTTTCATTTCTTTTTTGACCTTGTTTTACCTGTTTACTTAAAGGTTGTAATGCATTTTTGATTCATGGTTGTCAGTGAACACAGTTTGATTCATCACTTACTCTCTTCTCCAGAACAACTTAGTTGAGAAGATTGATACTGCACATCCCCCAGGTCTGTACAGTAAATATGAAGCTACAGCCAGAAACTGGTTCCATTAGAACAAAGACTGGAAACAGGTGGAAAACATTATCCTGGCTTTGTCTGAAAGTAAAGAAACTGCCTAGCCACACTGCTAAAGCTCACTAATTAACGCATTATATTTTATTTGTTTCATTTTCAGGTAGTTCCAAGAAGTAGTCTCACATATAACTGCCCATAACACTACAATGTGTTGTTTTTAAACTGTGTTGTTTTACGCACATAACATAAATGAAGTGATGTAACATGTTAATTATGATCGCTGTATGTATTTTTTTTTTTTTACCTTGGGACAGAACCAGTCAAGTTGTCTCCCTGTTTCCAGTCTTTCCTGATAAGCCTTACTAGATATTGAACAGACATTGATGAGAGTGGTGTCAACCTTTTCATCTAACTATTGGCAAGAAAGCAGATAAACAGATTTCCCAAAATGATGAGCAACTCATTTTACTTTGCTGCTTAAAATCTCTTGTTGGCTGCTTCACACAGACTCAAACACTTCCATTAGCACATGAATAAATAAATAAGTAGAGGTTGTGTACACTTTAAATCATATCAGGGGTGTCACATATAAGCAGAGAAACTACTGCAGCAGTAACTTTCATGTTTGCTATCTTGAAAACTGTCTTTCTGCTGTTTGTTTTGTATAATGCACAGTCTTGACATCTGAAAGACCACAGATCACTGCTGCATCCTGAAGAAATTGTGCAAATAGGCAGTTAGTGTATGATTTCCTTTTTCAGCAACCTCTGTAGGGTTCACTAGAGATTTACTTTAATATATTGTGTTTGAGATGGTTTTATATTTGAGAATACATATTATATTTTGAATGATAACAGAGAGCTCATCACACCTTTGAATCAATATATTTCCAAATATGTGACCTCAGTGTTTTGATGGTGACTTGCCTATTGAAGTTGCCCCGCGGAGGGCCTGTACAGTATCAGACAGCTGTAGCAATAACGCAGTGGAGGTGTAGATTTGTTAGTTCACAGCTGTTGCTGCAAACAGACCAGCTGACTGCCTCTTGTAGAAAGGGAAAAACAACAACCAAAGTGTATGCGGAGAGTGTTCTGTAGACTTTAAAAACCTCTTGATCAGCTTTCCCTATCTCAAAGGGTTCTAATGTAAGCCCTCCCCTAATTTTTTCATCTCATCCAACTTTTAAATTCACTATAGTGTGATTTTTAGCTTTATGTTTTGTGTTTTTATTTTCTGTTCTGAGTTATATCTTCTCATGGGTGCCATTATACTTACGTTGGTGTTTTCATACTGTTTGTATGCGTAATGAGCTTGATTTGTTGCTGCTCAATTTTGAGGCAGAAATACACGAAGATGGGGAGAGTTTTCTTGCCTTGTCTACACTGAACCCTGCTTCTCCTTGGACTGTGACTCACAGCTTTGTTGTGAGATGGCAATGATGTTAATTATCTGTATGATCATGAAAGTTATGAGACACATCACAACAGTGGCCTGGTACAGGAGGTCAAAAGGTGATTGACCGATTGACCTGCCTTGATTAATTCTGTTACTCCCCAAAAATACATAGGTGTATTCAGGTGTAACTGCGGATTCAAACTGAGGCTTCTTTTTTTAATTGTGTATTTTCTCCCTTAATTTATACTTGTATAACATGTCTTTAAACAACAAAGACACAAAATTGAAAAAAGAAGATAATAAAGTTGTTATTGTTGACACTGAATTTCTGTCTGCTTTATTTTCTTAAAGTGACAGTGGGGAAAATGGGATGAATTTAAGTCACTTCTGACATAAATACTTTTAAATTTTAGTATAAAAAAGTCTTGTGACAGTGACAACCCTGAACCACCCTACAGCTGTACCCCAGTAACACTACTAGGATGGAACTAGAAATAAATAAAAACAGGGTGACATTTCAGGTTTAATAAAAAACACAATACTGTGTAGAGCAGTTTTATAAAATGGTACAAAATCACAAACAATGCACAATTAAAGTCATGCATACACTTTTGAAAGAAGCATTAGTGGGTTTTAAGTAAGGTTAAATCAGATTTTAACTTTTTACCACCTAAAATTAATATCCTGTTAAGGGCAACGGCATGTCTAATCATTTTTGTTGGACATAGACACCATCAGAGCAGTAGGGTGGCCACATTTTTCTTTTCAACTAAGCATTTACAAGAGTGTTTTTTTCTAATGTGGCACAGACACATCTGAAGTGTCATTTTAAATAATTCTGTGTATCATTTCACAGTCCCTCTTGTGATTTATGGTAAAAACTACTTTATTATTTTGATTATGGGCTACAGGTGCAGTGAAGGTGATGGACCATGACTTCATTCATTCTATAATTCTTCATGCAGCTATGCGCGTCTGATGTAGACGCTTGTTTTGGCGCTAATATAGACAGTGCGTCTCTTCCTGGTCGCGAGCTGTTTGACCGTTTCCAGGACAACGTGCTGAAGCCTCCATCCATCCAGACTCGGCGCAGCAGCTGAAGAGTCAAGTTCAGCATCGATTTAAACTCTACGTGTTTGTCGGTTTCCAAGTAAGTTATTGATTTTTTTTCCGGGCGGAATGATTTAAAAACGTCAAATATGATTTTGTTTTCATATAACCTATAGCTATATTGGACACCAGGTGTGTTTCAGGTTATCTAACTAGTTGTTTTCGGTCAGTTAAGTCAAATGTTAGTGGAGTAACGTCAGCGTAAAGTCAACTTTTCTACCTCTGCCGTTTAGTTCGAGGTTAAATCGTTTAAACTTGTGTAGAAATCCTTCTGTTCGGCTTTAGCGAGGAAATGTATTAAAATATGGTTACTACTTAATCTACACTTCCAGTCAAGGCTTTAATTAAACATTGGAGAGTAAGAATCCTGAATTGTAGGCCTAGTGTGGATTACACTGGCACAGCTCCTGTTCATTTTGGGGAGTTGGGGAGACAGGGACAATAATTTGTAGTGTGTAGTCGCGGTGAAAAGAAGTCAATTTGACTTGCAGACAAACTAAAATGTTTTGGTTTCCTGGACAACTGAGCAACATAAACCCCCCACTCTTTATTGCTGCCCAGTCAGCCTTCACCACTGGTGCATACTGGGAATGTTGTGTCTGGACTGCTGAATATTGCCCATGTCTATAATCTTTATTTCTCTCTGACGTTCTTTAAGGACAGGTGATGGCTGACAGAACTCATGAGGGAGTAGAGAGAGATGCTGAGGATACAGATGAGCTTCTTTACCCTGGTCTGTTTACATCTCTATCCTGTATGCATGTTGCTTTATAACAAATTTGCACCTGTTCTTGACACACTTTGCCCCTTGTAGCTCCCAGTGACGACAACAATGTGTTTGTACTGGGCCACCCGTCTTTCAGATCAGACCACTGTGACCTCCTCCTAGATGCTATCGATGCGCAACTTGGTCAACTTCAGGTCTGTGATTTTCATTCAGTCATTGTGTAACGTTGTCGGTGACGTGTTGGTGACGTCTTCCCTTGGTAGGCGAATTCACTTCCTATTTGTAGCGTGTTGTGTGTTTCGGTAGAGCTCGTTCACAGACTAGCTCTAGTCTAACACACCTAAAAATTAACTACATTCTCTGTACAACAACTCATACACGTTCCTGTATCAGTCACGTACCGCCTTTGTTTTACTTCCAGACTTGTTCCTTCTATTTCGTTAGCCTACCAGTTAGCTCAGCTATCTACTAGCATGGCCTCCCCCGTGCCTCCCCTCTTTCGGTGTACCAAGTGTTTGGTTACTCCTCTGCCTCATTTAGTAAGAATGAGACCTGGAATAATTGTGAGCTTCTGGTAGCTTTGGAGTCGAGGATCTCTGAAGTGGAAGCGCGGCTCCAAACCATTGAACTAAGCCAGCTAACGTTAGCCTAGCCCCGCTAGCGTGTGTGGAGCCTGTTAGCTGTCCGAAGGAAACATCCTGCCAAGCAGAAGCCCACGGCTCATCATCTGCCTGTTCACGAAAAACCGACTCTGGTTGTTAACGTGAAGTTAGAGACTCCAGCCACCGTAGTCAAATGTTTTCTGGGGCCAGAGGCTCGAACCACCTCTTAGTTATACTGCTGCCTGAGGAGTCTCCTTTGCTGTTGTTTTGTTGAGGCAGGTGGCCGCCCAAACTGAGCCCAGTTCTTCTGGAGTTTGTTTCCGTTAAAGGGAGTTTTTCCTCTCCACTGTCACCAAGAGCTGCTCATAAGGGATTTGTTGGGTTTTTTGTATTTTCTAAAGTGCTTTAAGATGATTATATTGTGATTTGCTGCTATATGTAAATGTGGTTAATCTATGCAGGTCCAGTCCCAGAAATATCCAAGACTTTCCAGGAAGTGTGACTGCAGTGATGCAGGTAATAAACAAACATTCCAAATTTATACTTTTTCCATGTAGTAATCTGTTTTTGTTTTTTTTGTTTTTGTTTTTTTTTTTTATAGCTCCTCTTAGGCTGAGTCAATCTCTGAGCAAAGACACAGGCCTTGGGAGTACAACCCTAACAACTGACAGCCCCATGTCTTTTCTTGATTTAATACACACTCCAACAGTGGAGAAAACATCAGGTAATATTTCAGTGTCAGAAATATTTTGGAAAAACAATAAGGGAAATGAATAAGAAATATACATGCTCTAGTAACCTGTTTAATATTAGAGTAAGTTAGATGTCTTCATTGGTAAAAGTTTTTATATGCAAATCCTGGTTCTGTAATACAACAAAACAACATGATCAAGCTTTTCATTTCTGTTCTGCTTTACACCAGAGAGAACCACAGGCTGCCAGGAAAGTCCTGTCACGCACAAGGGAAATAAAAAGAGGTTACACAGAGGCAGAAGAGATAAAGAGGAAATTGAGTCCCAGAGGGAGCAGGTCATCTGGAGGCTAGAGAGGCTGCTTGGAGACACATGTAAGGAAGATGGGATTACCGGAGAAACGTGCACTCCTTCAGACAGTATCTGCACCGAGGACTTTGTCAGACGTTTCAGAGAAGAGATGGTGGAAATGGCATTGCCAGACGGTAATATACAACAACTAGACAAAGAAGAGGCTGAAGAGACAGAGATTTCAGACAGTGACACTTGCCATAGTGAACAAAAAGGACTAAGTGTTGTTAATGTCAAGAGAATAGGATTACCAACAACTGGGAAAAGCATTAAGGACAAAGAGACTGCTTGTTATCTCCAGTCAAATAAACCAGGTCAAAGAAAGAGAACAGAGGATTGTCAGAAAGACATTTCTCCGTCTAGCTATGTGAACAGCTGCGAAGTACATGTGTCACATGTTAGTGAGAAAACAGGAGCTGGAGAGGGATACAAATCTTCACAGAGCATGCATGACAACAGTTGTAAGTACAACCCTTAATGTCTTAAAACATTTGAGAGATGGCAAAGTCAGACATGATGTACATTTTCAATATTGATGTTACTTTCAACATTAAGATTTAAAGGAAATTCATTAATCTGCCTGACTGTTTGAATGTCTTGAATGTTCTGATTTTGACCAGTGTTTATTTAGAAATACTCAACAATTTGATATGGATATTCAGCACCCCCCCGAAGAATATTCCTAATTATGTTATACCCCGTTACACCTTTCATTCTCTTACTTCACAATCAGTTTCTCACAAGACCGATGTAGTAACAGAACTTGAAAACCTTCAGCACAACTGCTCTTCTCCTCTGACCAGGTGTTTGGCAGGTACCACAAGCAAATGACATAGTGTCTACATGCATAGTCCAAATAATTGCTTATTCATGGCAAACTGTGACCATATCCTGCTTGTTTCTTTTATAGGAGTACCTGTGATGAACTTTGACAGTGTGTCCATCGATAGCGATCTTGATACAGTCTGCACAGAGCAAGTCAGGCAACACATTCACAAGCAGCTGGGTAATAGACTACAGAAACTAATAGCAACAGGAATACAAAACTATTGTATGTATGTTGAATTGTTCATCACTGGTGTCCTTTCCACAGGATGGCATGCTCTCGTTCAGTCTGTCACAAGCATAGATGAATACTGTGCCAATCTCAGTGACTCTGACACACCCACACAGGAAGAAAGTGAACCTCGAAATAGAGATTCTTCTGCTTGTAAAGCCCGGCGTTATAAGAAGAAATCCTACCGGTAAACCGAATGGAACATTTTGAAACATAGCGTTTTTGTCTTCTATGTAGTCTTTTGTTCCTTTTTAAAAATATAAAATTTTAATATATTTCAGACTTGCATAGTTTACATTTTTGTCCAGACTTTTGTGTTCTTTGGATGACAATGACAAGGACACAGACGAGGAGGACTGGAACAGGAGGTGCAGGCCTGAGAGGACCTCAGAGAAGCTAAACCAGGCAAAGATGAAAGAACGACTCTCTAACCTTCAAAAAGTAAGCTCCTTTGTATATTTTACTATTTAGTAAAATTTAGCAATGCTTTGTATTAGCTGTATACTGTTAGTTCTTGTACATGTGAACATTCAGTTCACTCGTTTGTTTGTGTGTTTAGAAATGTGAGAAAGAGGCAGAGAAATTAAGGCTGAAGAAGACTCAGCTAAAAAGTGTTGAGTTCAGCCTCTCTGAACTTTGGCAGAGAAAAAAGGTAAAGAATAGAATCCTTAATGGAATAGTGTGAAGAGACATCTCACTAATACTCGCGGTTTATGGTTTATGCCCTAGCATACCTTGCAGGACCTAGAGCGACTGATTGCAGAGACAGCACAGATGGAGAAGGAGAAGGGAATTCTGGAGTCCTTTCTGAGTGACAGCAGGGCAGAGAGGGACTCTCTTAGGTATAAAATCAGTCCTTCTGATTGTAATACAGTATACAGAGCCATATGCATCGACAGGGTTAACATCTCACTGCATCGATGAAATCATGTTCTTTATGAAGGATAGTTCTGTTAAGAAAAATCAACTTGTTGTAGCTGCCAGGTGGAGAAGTTGCAGAGGCAGCGAGAGTCCTGTCTGCTTGAGGTTAGAACCATGGAAGAAGAACTTGCAACTCTCAGTCAGTGTAAACAGACTCTAAAAGATGGGTCCTGCTTGGAGAAGGTAATGAAAGTTGACTGAAGAGATTCATATTTCCCTTCTTGTTGTTGTTCTGTCATTTACATGTTTTAATAGACTTAATACACTACTTTCTTGTCGCTCCGTTGTTCCACAGAACAGCGTCATCATGTCAGTGCTAGAGAGGGAGGAGATGGAGAGACAGCTTGATAATGCGAAAAAAGAATTGTTTGCTGAACAGCGATATGCAAGAGAGAAGTTAGAGTCCATGCAAGAGGTACAGTATTAAGGCCTGTTCATATCTATAATTGATGACAAATACAAATCATATCAAGACTAACAAGTGTTTTAAAGTAATTATAACAGTATTTGAACTGTAAAAAACAATGTCCAAAACTCTGATTACAAATTATTTTTGGTTATAGTTATGAATGAGCACATCCAGTGGGTTTTTACACTGATGTAGTTGCTGTGTATGTTTTGATATTTTTGATCTTGGAGAGAAGAAGTTGGAGGAAACTCATGAGGAGCTCCAGAGGGCCGCAGAGGCAGAAAACACACTGAGGAACAAGTGTGCTTGTCTGGAGGAGAAACAGGTGCAGAAAAAGGAGCAGATTGAGGTAGCGCCTTTTTTTTCATCATACTAATTTCAAATACAAAAAAGATCTCTTTAGCAAATCCCACTTCATTAGCATCAACTTTTCTGTATTTCTTTATTAGTTTCCCTATAGTTAATCTCTTTGTTTCTTTTAGGCACTTGAGGTTCAAGTAAGCAAGCTGCAGGCTGAACTGGGAGAATGTAAGATGAGGGTGGGTTCCCTGGAGAAGATGTTGGCCCAGAAGGAGCTGCAGCTGACTGATATCCAGGATCATCATAGGATCCTACAGGCAGAAGGAGACGGACTGAAGGGGGAGCTGCAGCACCTGAAAATTCAGCATTACAAAGAACTGAAGGAAGCCCAGGAGCAAGCCCAACTCAATATGGTAAATGTTCAGGCAGTCTGAGGTTTTTCTAATTCTAAATGTCATTTCTCTACTATGACGTCATTAATCATACCTATGATGCATACATATCATTTCACTGATAGTGATTTCTCTAATTCATCTTCAGGTTAATCAGCAGGCTGAAGAGGAGAAAGTAAATGCTTTGAAAGAACAGACTTTGTCTCTCACACGACACATTGAGTTCATGCAAAGTTCCATTCAGGTCAGTGAGTTACTCTTCACAAGTAAAATCCACTACTACAATACCTTAATATATAAACAATTTCATGGACTCTCTTATCCAGAGTACCTTGCCATGAATGCATATTTTGTATATTAATTTTAGATGTTGCTACTAGGTATCCAAATCTAACTTTTATTATGATGTTTTTTCCACCATACACAAATATATAGTAAATAAAAACACTGCAATTTCACATGTGACCATGTGACCCTTTCCCATTCTGGTAGATTAAAGAAGAAGAAGCCAAGCAGCTACGGACGTCCTTGGAGCAGCAGAGGGAAGAGGCAAAGAACCGTCAAGAGGAGCTGCAAGCAGAAGCTCTAAAAAAGGTATTCTTATAATTCTCTGCCTAAAATATACAGTCTTTTCCCACATGTTTGCATGATATGCACAGTATGCTCCCATTCAGGTGCAGAAAGCAATAGAAGATGAGAGGAGCAAGTGGGAAGCAGAAAAAGCAGAAGCTGTGCAGGTGCACTGTGGTATATTGGAAGAACAGAACCAAAAGAGCCTGGAAAACATGAGGAATGAGATGCAGCGAGAGAAGAGTAAAGCACTGGCTATTCAACGTAAAGTGATGGAACTAAAAACAGTAAGGTGACTCATAACTATGACATGTAACATTACCATTTTTACTAAATACATTTTCATTCAGTCTTTGCATGATTTTCTTTTTATTTGAAAGAGAGTGCAGGAGTTGGAAAGTGAACGCTGTGCTCAGCAGAGAAAGCAGGAGTCTTTGCTGGCTGCTATTTGCAAAGCACTGAAAGAGGAGCACCAGGCTGAGCTGCAGAGGTTGCTGGGAGAGATGGAACAGGTGCAGGAAAATCACAGAAAGCCATTATTTGCAAGAACAAAAGTTATGGTGTAGAAAAGTTGACGTGGTGTGGTCTGTGGTTGCAGGAGAGTCAGAGGACAATGAAGCGACTTGAGCAGGCTGTTCACATGTCAGAGAAAGAGGCCAACCGTCTCCAGCTGATGCTAAAGGAAAGGGAGAGCAGCCATAAACAAATCGTAGCTGAGCTGGAGCAGCAGCTCAGGCACTGGGCCGAGGAGCTGGGAGCACAGTGCCAGCATCTTCACCTCTTAGTGGATCAGAGCGGAGTCGAGCAAAGTTCTATCCAGCCACCTGCCAGGTATCATTTCTTGCTCTGATATACATGTATAATCTGGTTTAGGAAGAAACATGGCTTTTTTTTTTGAGAAATGGCTTCTGTCACCTTCGTCTTGTGCAGTCCTACAGTAGCTGAGGCTTTCACTAACCTGAGAGCACTAAGAGAGCAGTTGAAGCAATTGATTAATCATCTACACCAGGAACTTGATTTACAGAAGCAAACTATTGAGCAGCTGAGACAAGACAAGGTATAGTTTGGACTTCACACACTGCATAGTGCTTGATGTTTGCACGTCACAGCATGTCAATGTTTCTATGACTATATGTCCACAAAATTCATGTTTTTTTCAGGAGCGAGAGTTGAGCATCCAGAGGCAGCAGCTGAGGATGGAGAGGAATCAAGCCTTGAATTTTCTGAAGGAGCGTCTCATTCAGGTCTGAACTTGCATAATTTGTAAAGCTAATGGTTGAGCAAAAACACATCAGTTGCAGCATTTAAGAAATGTTATACTGCAGGAGCACATTGAGGAGTTGAGCTGTCTGAACTGGGCTCGTATGAGCGATGGAGGAGTGGCAGAATCTCTTCTGAAGCAGCTTAAGGCTAAAGACGTGGAGCTGAGGCAGGTTCAGAGGAACATGGGTCAGTGGAAAGAACAGACTGCAGCTCGGCTGGCATACAAGTTTGAAGAGCAGTTGACAGCAGAACTGGAAAGGTAAGATGCTATACATGAAAATGGCAAAATCCAAGTTTTTATTTAAGCTTTGCTCTAACTGTTGCCATTCCACAGGTGCAAGGCCAAGTTATTAAAGGACAGGTAACTGTTTTCTGTCAGATGATGCAGCCAGCTGTCTGTCCTTACAACAGCGTGATCTCATCTCAACTCAGTGATAGACCATAGATGTAACATTAACTGTGCATGAAAACTCACACCTCCCCTATGCAGTAATGTTGATTATTCACCTCTTACACCCTTTAAAATGCAAGTTTGTTTTGTTTTCCAGAAAGACATCAAACATTCAAGGGGAGAGGCAAAGACAGTCTGGAAGGCACGGAGGAGAAATTACACATAGTGCAAAGGTACATGTTTTGTTGTTCTTTTAATAATGTCCAGTTCTTGTGCGATCAATTATAATGTAGACAGTGTTAATTTCTTATTTTAAAAGCCTGATGTCCCTCTTTTAATCAGGAAACCCAGCACCCAGTTTGCTCTCCCTCCCTGCACGCTGTGGACTCAGCTGCCTCGTACAGCTCCTCAGAAGTGTCTTCACTTAAGCTTCTACGTTACCTCCAGAGCAAAGTTGAACAGCTCCGTGTAGAAAACCAGGCCTACATCTGGAACGCATCTGCTCCAGATAAAATCTCTTTAGATTTGCCAGGATCCTGTCTTAAAACAGTAAGTACATTCCTTCTTTTTTAGCAGTTACCACTGATTATTATTTGTCCTTTTCTCAGTGTAACTATATGCTGCATTCACAGTAGTGACACTGTAAATATTACCACTTGTAGTTTACCTGAAGGCCACAAGAACTATTCCATTATTCCACTGATAATTATCCTTTATCAAAAACATGCCAAGGATCTTGCACTGTGTTTTCCAAAGATATTTAAATCTTAGTGGTCATTTTTGGAAATAAATGCAAACAATAAATTATAAAGCACAACAGAAAACACAAGGACCAGCAGCAATTGATAAAGATAATTTTCATTATAGAGTCCCAAGTTTTATGTAATCAAATGATAAATTATTACTCTGTACTACTGTACATTTCAGCATTATTTATGTATGAATGTATAAATGTTAGTAGGCACAGAATTGGAAATATCGCAGGAAACCAAGAGTCATCATCCTAAACTTTTTGCTTGTAAGAAGCACAGTGCTTGTAATCCTGATTTGGAATATTCTTTCAGTCAAAAGAGCTTTATTCTTCATATTATTTCTAAAACTGTTACAAAGTTAATGCAGCAGCATCATTCACATTTTAATATCAATTTCTGATTTTCCATAACGTCACCCATTATGGTGTCCTTCACAGATCGCCGGAGGCCAAGACAGTGCAGGGATTCAGAGCCAATCATCAATCCGGACAGTCTCAAGTTAACAAATTCCAACTTTACTGTGTGTATGTGTGCTCACACATTACTATTTGTCTTTATTGCAATATTTTATACAAATTTTTGTTCAGTGCCATTGTGAGAACATTTAGACGAGTCTCACAATTCAAGAAGTTTTTTTTCCCCCATTTCAATTTCAGGTTAAAACCAGGTTTAGGTTAGAGTGATATGTTCTAAACTTGACTTTCAAGTGTTTTAACCAGTTTTTGTCGCCCTGAGATGAATCATTTACGGATATGTTCTTAGCAGATTAACAAAGC
Organism: Mastacembelus armatus; assembly: GCF_900324485.2. Taxonomy (NCBI): domain Eukaryota; kingdom Metazoa; phylum Chordata; class Actinopteri; order Synbranchiformes; family Mastacembelidae; genus Mastacembelus; species Mastacembelus armatus. Next base: position 13,228,965 of record NC_046641.1, read on the forward strand.
AGGTCACAGTGACATGACACAAGTGATGATATGGTTATTGAGTTCATATTCTATTGAACATGTGTGTTCAGGGATCACACTTTATGGCTGCAGCAACCTGTGGATAAGTGATGAACTGACATTTCACTAGAGATTAAAGATCATGTGAGTTTATGTCTAAAACCTCATAAACCTTTGTGGGAATTCACTGTGTAATCAAAATGTTGTCTAATTGTACAATGACAAGGTTCTAGTAAGTTCAGCCCAACTTATGTCATTAGTATTTAATATGACTTCAAACACCTTAACTTTGTGAAAATTATGTTAAGAAATACTAGTCAGCATCAGTCAGGGCTCAGACATCTAAAGCTGCCCATAGTTGAACTCATTATTGGGGATCAATAAAGACAATGAAGACTGATGGGACCCTTATTCTTCCTATTAGTCTCTCTGATAAAAGCATAATGGTCACTTGACAAAAGAGCTGCTTCTACTAAATTTAAGCAAATTTTCTTTAAAACTGTGGCATGTAGAATTTCTACATGGACAATGCAAGAATTTATTTAAAACAAATAAAGTAATAACAATAGCTTGTTGCAGTTCTGTTAATGTACATGTGAAACTATACCGAAGCACTTTCTGCTTGCCAAAGACAACAACAATGAAGGATGTTATCTCGTAATTATATCTTCCTAGATCACAATAACAAGATCATGATCTCATAATTACAAGAAATAAATCTCATAATTATGACCTAATATGAGAAAAGCTGTTGTGATAAAATCACCTACGGTGCTGCAGGGATTAGGATGCTTCTGAACGTGCCTCAAGTCACTGGGGTTTAAATGTTCTGTAGTAGCCAAGTAATTCCGTGATAGTTGTCAGTGCAATAGTACAAAGCAGAAACAAAGTATTAACAGTTAATTCAGCATAGTTAACTATCTAAAATGTAAACAAACACAGGCTAAAAATGGCTCCAATCTAGCCCAGTGTCTCTCACTATGCACATGTACTGAGTAGGAATTGGACAGTTTCAGAACTTGTCTGACAATAATAGGATCAATCCAAGTACTTTACTGCTAGATGTCAGTACATCCAATAGCACATAGCAAAAATATACTTAGTAGTTAATTTGGCATAATTAATGTCTAAACATATACAGGCAAAAATGCACCCAATTTGCAGCCCAAAGTATCCATGGCAACATTATACTTTGTTTATTGTAAAAGTGTATATGTCAATAATAACATGCCTGCTTGTCAGAAGTAAATGTCTGACCCTGACAGCTCAAAAATTAGTCACTTGTCTGAACATATAAACAAAGTGTAATGTTGCCATGGATACTTTGGGCTGCAAATTGGGTGCATTTTTGCCTGTATATGTTTAGACATTAATTATGCCAAATTAACTAAGTATATTTTTGCTATGTGCTATTGGATGTACTGACATCTAGCAGTAAAGTACTTGGATTGATCCTATTATTGTCAGACAAGTTCTGAAACTGTCCAATTCCTACTCAGTACATGTGCATAGTGAGAGACACTGGGCTAGATTGGAGCCATTTTTAGCCTGTGTTTGTTTACATTTTAGATAGTTAACTATGCTGAATTAGCTGTTAACACTTTGTTTCTGCTTTGTACTATTGCACTGACAACTATCACTGAATTACTTGGATACTACAGAACATTTAAACCCCAGTGATTTTTAGTTAAGCTCTGCAGCATCCCTATCCCTGCACCATTTATAAATTATCTCCAGATTTGTCATAATTATGAGACAGTAAAACATAATTATGAGATAAGATCCTCTTTTTTTTTCCTTGGTGAATGCAATGCACTTCTGTAAAAATACAATCAAATCATAAAAAGGTACTTTTCAATGACATCTTTACAGTGCTGCACACTGGTGTTAAACAAAAAGGTCCCATTTATAGTACATCATGTTTCTAAGGGCAAAGATTAATTGTGTAACTTATGTTTATGCAAGACTGTTTATAGAACTTTACAGGTCTTGAATTCATGACCGTTACCTTGTTGTAACAGATTTAAATGAATAAAAGTCAATAAACGTTGCGGTATTACAGTTACAGCTTACATATACTTGCCCAGGATTACAGTCAGAAAACCTAAACTGTAAAGCAAAACATGCTGCGCAAAATGTTCAAAATAGCACAATGTTCATGTAAGCAGAGGTGCCCAACCCATGTTCCTGGAGTGCCACTGTCCTGCTTGTTTTTCAACTATCCCTGCCCAACCCACTGCTGAATACCTGGATCAGGTGTGTTCAGTCAATCAGAAAATGGACCATAGCATCTCAGATTAGGATTGAAGGACACTGGGGGAAAGACAGTCAATTGGTATCTTCCAGCTTCTGAGTGGCTGAACACACCTGATCCAGGTAATCAGCAGTGGGTTGGGCAGGGACAGCTGGACAACAAGCTGGACAGTGGCCCTTGAGGACCAGAGTTGGGCACCTCTGTTGTAAAAGTTTCTTTGTCAAACTGACCCACTTAGAAGAGTTCTTGTAGTCTTTTGTGCAACTACAAATCCAGTCTTTTACTTTGGCATGGTTTTTGAGGCCATGAAGTACTTACATTTCCATATCCTCCTCCCCAGAACCGTGGGTCACAGGAAAGCTGTACAGATGTGTGTGTGTGTTGGCAGGTGGACTGGAGGGACTGAGGGGATTGTGGGGGGTGGGAGATGAACATGGAGTTGGAGGCTGCCGAGACACTGTTTGTTGTTTACGCTGTTTCTGTATTGAGCCCTTTAACCTCCGACAGAAGGGATCCTCTGGTGGCCGCCATAAAACCAGCTCCATGCAAGAATGGCTCCTAAAAGGTGAGGAAGACAGAAATATGCATAAGAAGCAACAAACTGCCACCAGTGGAACTAGAGTTATGTTAGTTAAAGTTTAAGTAAAGTCATAAATGGTCCAACAGCAAAAGGAGGACATACACAGACTGGGCTACTGTGTGGGGGAGAATGTCACTGAAGCCACGCTGTAGATCCTTCTTCAAACTGTCAGAAATCACCAGCACTGGTCGTCTTGGGGATGGCTCCACATCCAGATCTTCATCCTCGTCATCATCTTCTAGTGTTATTCTGTCACACAGTAACGTCATAGTTAAAACATATATAACGTCAATACTGGACAACTCTTCACCCCCTCTCCATGACGTGCTGCTCAGCCACAGAAACACATTCAGCCAGAGACTGATTCCCCTATGATGCAACACAGAGCACCTCAGGAATTCAGTCCTGCCGGTAGCCATCAAACTGTTCAACTCCTCCCTCTGAAAATCAATCTCTATTATGGAGGCTGTACATAACCTCATTCTGCTCAATCAACCTGCCCTGTTCATCCGGTCAAAGTTTTCAAGCTATCCAGTCTGTTCAATGTTTACATATCTGTATATTTCAATGGTGTATATTGTGGATTTCGCATTATTTTCTTTACTTTTAAAGATGTGAGTTTTTTTTATTTTTTATTTAATTTGCTATTATTGTATTTTACATTTTATTTTCATTTATATTTTATTTTCAGTTTTAACTTTACTTTGGTCTTTCCTTTCAGTACCTTATATGATGTGGTAGGGAGTGCGGGAACAAAATTTTCTGCAAAGAATTAAAGTATTTCTGATTCTAAAGCAACAGTGAGTATTTCTCCAACACAATACCCTATAATTAAACTATAGACTATAGACTATAATATTCAAGAACCGTACATAAAAAATTGACAGTTTTTAACTTGCTCTTATTCTTTAGAACTTAGAATGGTGATCCACAATATCTTAGCATTTTATTGTTTTAACAAGAAAATAAAGACTGTAAATTTCAAACATCCTTCTATAGTATTTCATACATACTTAAAGTGAGTTCAAAGAATATTTAAAGTACTTTTACTTTTGCTCAAAGCATATTAGTAATACACTAAGTATAATGTCAGTAGAACAGGTAAAATAAGTATTGAACACGTCACAATTTAAATAAATGCAAATGTAAATATATTTCTAAAGATTCTATTGACATGAAATTTTCACCAGATGTTGGTAACAACCCATGCAATCCACACATGCCCATTCTTCCACACAGTCTTCAAATCTTGAAGGTTCCATGGGCCTCTACTATGAACTCTGATCTTCAGTTCTTCCATAGAGTTTCAATTGGATTCAAGTCAGGTGATTAGCTGTGCCATTCTAGCAGTTGGCCTAGGCCCAGCTAAAACCAAGGTTAACTAAAATTAAAACTAACTAAAACAGAATTAACTAAAACCAAGACCGAGACTTACTAAAACCAAGACTAAGACTAGATAAAACTAAGACTAACTAAAGTGAAGACCAACTAAAACAGGATTAACAAGGATTAACCAAGACTGACTAAAACCAAGACGAAGACAAACTAAAACAAGACTGTCTGACCAGACCAAAACTGAACTCTTTGGATGTCATAATACACACTATGTTTGGAGACATCGCACATCACCCCAAAAACACCATACCAAAAGTGAAGTTTGGAGGTGGGAACATCATGGTGTGGGGCTGTTTTTCAGCTTACAGTACTGGCAGACTTCACATAATTGTATGAAGGATGAATGGAAAAATATACCAAGACATTCTTGATAAAAATCTGCATCATCTACCAGGATGATGAAGATTAAACGAGGGTGGACATTTCAGCAAGACAGTGATCCCAAACACACAGCCAAGGAAACTCTCAATTGTTTTCAGAGAGAGAAAATAAAACTCCTAGAATGGCCCAGCCAATCAACTGACTTGAATCCAATTGAAAATCTACCGAAAGAACTGAAGATCAGAGTTCATAGAAGAGGCCCAAGGAACCTTCAAGATTTGAAGACTGTTTGTGTGGAAGAATGGGCCAAAATTACACCTGAGCAATAAATACATGTGACTAGTTTCTCCATACAGGAGGCGTCTTGAAGCTGTCGTTACCAACAACGGCTTTGGTACAAAGTATTAAATAAATTTCAGTAAGCACGTTCAATACTTTTTCCCTCTTTCAATATACTTTGTAAAATTTTACTCAAAATATGCTTTTTTTGTATCAGCAACTCTTTTGCTAATCTTGTACTTTGGGGACTTACCAAAAATATACTTTTATTATGTTTCAACACAAGCACAAATACACTTCGTAAAATCGTTATTCTTTATGTGCTAAAAGTATAATTTAAGTATGAAACATTATTTTTCACTTGAGTCATTCTATGTAGCAATGTCTTTTATGTTTTTCTCCCTACATAAAAGTCTGGATGGCAGATAATAATAATAATAATCTTTCGATATCTAAAAGAACTGAAATTGCATAGATAAGTAACATTTTATATAATCTGATCATTCCTTTTTGCACTTGTTTTATCCATAACCATCAGATTCCAGGATGACTACTTAAAGTAGAGTTTGGGTAATGATGTGTCAGTCAGAAATCTAATGCTGACAAGCAGTCTGATAAATTTGGCAACTTTTTGCACACTCTTTGTCTTGCATACCTGTCTTCGATCTCCTGAAGTTTCCTCTGAGCTGCCTCTATCTCCATGCAGGAAGTCTCTGTTTCAGGCCGGGCCAAGGATGTGGACGGCTGTGGCAAGGTCAAGGGCTGAGGTGCTAAACAAGGCTGTGGGACTATTGGGCTGGTTTGCTGTGCAGACAGAGAAGTGCAGCTGTTTGCTGTAGGCCAGTCCTGATGAGTATTTGAGATCTCTGACCTGCCCACTTCTGCCTCGACCATTAACCTCCTCCTTTTGGCACTGCATCCCCTGAGAAAACATGAAACATTTATTGTAACACTCCTATAGGATTACTCCTGGCAATTTTAAAGGGAGACCACTGATTTCGATCAGATTCCTATAATTCAAATGTGGGGTATATATATATGAATGAATAACATGAACCTTTACTCTGTATTACCTTATTAAATCCTTCCCAAAACTGTTGGATGACATAATTGTCATCACTCAGACACCAATAAAAAAAAAAAAAAAAAAAAAAAAAAAAAAAAAAAAGCCAAAATTCAAGTGGAATCATATAACAATGAATTTGATTTCTTTTTCCAGTCCATCTAGGACACTTGGTAACATTAAAAATGTTGTAGAATTTTATTCAATAACACTTCATCTTTTGTAAATTGTATTTAAGATTAAGCTACACTGGGTAAGTGTTGAAAAAAAAAAAAAAAAGTATAATCTTTCATTCTTATTGTCCTTAATATTATATTTTCTAAATTTAAGATATACATTCTGAAAAACAAAAATTATAAAATGACAGTTACAACAAATACTAATAATCCAATATACTGTATGTACAATATTTATATACGGTGTATGCAGATGGCTGTGTAACTTTAACACTCCCACATTTTGATGTTTATATTTTACAATTGAAAAAGACCAAGAAATGACTTGCATTGCGCTGCATCTACACAGAAACATTTTAGTGAGATGCAGGTGAGACATATCTCAGAAGCTCCAATGCAGCAGCTAAGCTGAGATATCCATGTCATCAAAACGAAAATCCAATGCTCTTTAATTACAACTTGTCTCTCCTCAAGCAGAATTGGCATTAAATGCAACTACAATGGACATGGACACAGGCATATTGCATCCTGGATGTTGTAAGATTTTTCAGTCAGTTGATCTTTTCGAAATAATGACTTAGTTTTTTTCAAATGACCATGAATTGTTCCTTTATATAAGACTGTTATTTCTGTGCATGTCACTTACTCGTCATCAACTCTCCTCCTGTGTTTCCTGAGGCATCGTGTCTCCCAGCTGCTGTGGAACAGACAGAAGGATGGAAGACATGTCAGGCTTAGACTGAAGTGCTGCCAATGTAGTTGCATGCATGAAATTTACAACTACCACATCATCAGCTACTTGCTTTCCAGGGTCTGTTGCTCTCTCTGGTTGTCCAGACGTGTTTGGATGTCCGAGGTCAAATTCAGGAAGGTTTGCGGGACCTGAGAATGAATACATGGCGGGCAGAAACCCCACTTCACTGCTGAACCGAGCAGGGTGATGCATGGTCCAGTCGATAAATGATCTGAAGAGACCCTCTGGTAGATGGTTTTATACGAATCTGATGTGGAAGAACAACACAGAAACAAATCAGACGCACTGACAAAGGTATTTTCTGTGACAAACAGCTGATAAATGTTTAAAAGGTGGGTGGGGTGGGGGGGTCAGCTGACTGGTCCTCTAGCTTTCTGCAACGCCTGTGTCGCATGTTACCATTAATATAACGTTACGGATAAAATCACCTATATTACCACACCGTTAACACACAGTGACAGCTTCGTCCCTGCACTGTACAATAACTTAGCATGACATAAACAGAAAACGTGAAGTTATGGTCACAGACCGACCTGCGCAGCTGCTCTGCCCCTTGGTATTTGGCTGTGGATGTTGATGTCTAGCTAGCTAGCTTTTAATCTTTCAGTTCGCGCTGTTTTACTCTGAAACAGTCCCAACAGTACACAACACATACATGTGCATGCTCAGGTCGTACTTACCTAATATTATGTTGCTACATGAGAACAGAAACAGCGACAAATGAGCGGCTCCGCTGTGTCCTGTGTACACTGCGAGAAATCAGGCTGACGTTAGCTTGCTACGCTTAAGAAAAAAAAAAAAGAAACGCGCGTCGCGCCAGAAAATGCGTCATGGTTCTAGAAAACGCGTATGATACGTTAGGTGAATTGTGGGAATTGTAGTTCCAGTAGATGAACGACCTCACGTTACAAAGCCTTCGGTTTAAACATACTGTAGTCTACAAGAAAGACTGCCCATGAAGTTGTAGTTAGAAGCAGCGTTAACTAAAGGGAAGTTTTGTTGGAAGAGTTAACCTGATATAAACAAAAGCATCATTTAGTACAGTAGTACATAATTTAATACACATCTTTATCCAGTCACATCACATTACGACTGCATGTCTTAACAAAAGTATTATACGTTTGATAATAACACACCACACTATCTTTACAGTACAAACGGAACAGTCTAATATTTGACGTCTCATTGCGGTCTTAAATAGTTTGTTCCAGTCTTTGAGGATGCTAAACGCCACCAGGTGACACTTTGTCTGAAAACCCCAAAGCTGTGAATCTTTTTGGCACAAACAGAAAAGAAAAGCAGGTCAGCACTTAGTAGTTTTTTTGTTAATGAATTAAAAAATGTCACCACAGCGGCACAAACGCAGGATGTGTGTATTTTATGTTTTCACTTTTTTCTGCCCCATTTTTGCTGTGCCGTTCTTATCAAAGACTACATGTGGGCAAGATAAATAAGGACATGCCCGGCACAGACAGTTCTGGCTTTTCGTCATTGCTCTGTTATCGGTCATGTGACAGTGAAACACTAGAAGCTGTTTTCTCAGCCTGACTCTGCTCAGCGCTGATTCTTCACACTGGAGTCTCTTCCTGCGGAGGTAAGATCCAAAACTGCTGCGTCAACATTACGGTAATGTACAAGATGAAAAAGTGTTATATGTCTAATCCAATGGTCTAATGTAATTTTTGACAGACTGTTTGACTTCTGTACCTGCATTTGTCAAACACAAGACGTTCATACCAAGAAGAATCGTTTGAATCTCCCTACAATACAGCTCATCTGTGTTGTTACATAGCCTACACGTTTTAGACAAATATTTAGATTGATGTCAGCTGTTTGTGTCATCCAGCAGGTTCTTGAGAATGCTGTCTTTGGTCATTATAAGTCTAACATTAGTGGCCTGTGCCACTGGCAAACCATGTGGTAAGTGTTTTTTCTAAATCCAGTTATAACCAATTATTAAAACGTGCCTCAATGGTTTGGGGCAGTCACTGATTTTGCAATTATGTGCTTCTGGAATTTGAAAGGCTTTCCTGTTGCTTGACCTCTGGTTCATGTTGTGCAATTGTCACTCACAGAGTCTAGTGGTATCTTTTTGGTTTCCATCTGTATGAAGGAGAAACAGCAGTATATGTGGAAACTGGGCATCATTTTAATTATTAAGTCTTTGTTTGCCCTTGTGACTGCTGAGGCTGCAGTTCTGGTTTTGCAATGCTGCAGAAGTTTACGTTGAAGTCAGCAAATGAGAGTTACTGTTGTTTTTTATAACTATGATGAAAATTTCTGGGTGACTTTTTTTTATGCTTTAAAAACTTTTGTCCAGATACCGAGGAATCCAACAAGGAGCTGCTCCTGTCACTCAATAAGGATCTCCTTCGGTCTCTGGAGAGGCAGGAGGGCCTCCCCAATCCCAGTGTGCACTTAGCATTACGACTTTCTAACCACCACAACCTTGCCATGGAGAACGAGCACCTGAATAGACTGAAAAATAATTTGCACAATGACTTACAAAAGTAATGCAACATTTGTAAATTCTCCTTTTTTAAAGTTGCTTATTTGTACATAATTTATCATTACCTTGGTGTTCTCACCTGAGCCAAAGTCCTCTTTGTCGTTCCCAGCTCTCTCTCTAACAGCCAGTCTGTAGTTGGCCTCCTGGCGCTGTACACTCTGGCTTTAAAGTCCTCCTGCTACGACCTCAACGCTGTCACCTTCACTGTCTGTGAGAAGAGCAAGCCCCTTCTGACACACCTGAAGAAGCAGATGCATTATGAAAAAGAACATATTGAATGTGAGTTTTCCTTTTAGAGATGAAGTTGTCATAAATCTTGTTGACCATCCAGAAAATTAAGTAGCTTTTAATTCCTTAAGCATTACTGCAAAGTCATGTTTAATATTATTTGGTTTCTTATATTTTTTTCCTCTTCTATGCAGTCAGTCACCGCCCTTCGACCAACTATTACCAGTACTCTCTGGGTGTGCTTGCTCTTTGCGTGAGTGGGGTCATGGTCGACAACCATGTCAGCAACAAGCTCATCAAGGCCGTCGAACATGACCACTTCAAACACTCTGGGGGCACTGGTGAGTGAATCCTGACTAAAGGGTTATTGTGGGAAAGTGTACATAGTCCTCAGCCCCAGTTCTGTTACTGTACACAATTCCAGGAATCCAACTTGGCGACAGCTCACTTCCGACAGCTCACTTTTGTTCATGTTAATCTCCCTCTCTCCCTCTTTCTGCCAGATATGTGTAATATAAACGTCTCTCTTTTCCTAGATACCTACGCCATGGCTGGAATGGCACTCCAGTGTTTGAAGGATGCTGGTTCTTATGTGCAGAACGCTGGTGAGCTTGACACAGCCCTTAGCAAGGTCAAGGAAAACCTTCTGGCCTCTCGTAGGACTGATGGTCATATTGGGAATGAGTTCAGCACAGGCCTTGCAGTTCAAGTGAGGATCTTTTTCTTTATTATTTGTTCAGTTCCCCTTATAGCGTTCACAGCAGGTTACACCACCTGAGACCTAAAAATATCTTTGCAGCTTACAGGTACTTGTTTGTTGTTTTTAAGGCCTTATTGGCAATGGGTAGCCAGGTTGAAGAGTGTGCTGCTGCAATGGAGGCCATGAGGACAGATGCCAGAAGTAGCACATACCACAACCCCATGGCCATATCTCAGATTCTGCCAGCTCTCCAGAAGAAATCCTACCTGACAGTTAAAAGCAAAGAGTGCCTCCATGAGGATGGTATGTGCAACAATATTTCTACATTCTGCTGTGTTCACTGTGAGGTGTTTGTATTGACACTGTTTTTCATGGTGTGTGCCTTCGTAAAGACACGTTGGTGTTGGAGCCTATTGACCCTGTGGTGGTTTTACCAAGTGAGAGCGAAGTTGCTTTGACAGTGGAAGTGGTGATGTCCAATGGGGCAGCTGCTGTTTATTCTGTGGATGTGCCAAAAGGAAGCTCTCTATTGGAGGCCCTCGAACTTCTCATGGGGAAAAATGTTGGATTTACGTGAGTGATCTACTATTGTGTACATGTCAGTTTCCCAAAGGCTTTTTTTATGATTGGCTACACTGAGTTATACTACTATACTATACTACTGCTGGTTGGCAGGTTTAACAAGGAGCCCAGCCTGTGGGGGCCTTTTCTAAGTGTGGTGAATGGAGAACAGGCCAGACAGAGCGACCGCAGATACTGGCAACTCTCCTTGGATGGCACTGCACTCAGTCAAGGTGAGGACACACACACATATTACACTGTCACTCACTAATAAAGTATTCTTTTTTCATTTCTTTGACCTCCTGTTTTAATTTTACTTTGATAAAAACACTGTTTTGTTCCTTCAGGTGTCAGTGATTTCAAGATTGAGGAGTCTCAAAAGATCACTATCAAAAACACAAGCTACTGAGAGTCAGACACTGCTGGTGCAACAAGGAGCAATGAGAATTGAAAGCAGTTCAGTCTTGAGTTTTTCTATCCTTTTATTGTACCATTTTACCCAGTGATTATACATAAATTCAAGTAGGTTTGAAACTGGAATTAAAGTGTTATTTAGCTCTAAGGGAAAACTATTTTTCTGTGAAAATTTTAACTACAGTATACAAATTGTACAATGTTTTTTTTATAATGAAATGTTAAATAAGTGTTAAATGTCTACAAAATGTGATTCTACTTTTATAAATGAATAAAAAAATGATTGTAATGGATTTGGAAAAGATGGCCTTCTGAATTACAAGTAACATTAAATGTAAATATTAAATCACATATTTTTCTAACATTACATGACTAATCAAAACTATACAGTTTGGATATATACACACAGTGTAGTAAAAAATAAAAACTAATGAAGTTGGAGTATAAAGCAGCAAAAAAGAAGTATGAATACCTAAAAACTGTACTTAAGTACAGAATTTGAGCAAATGTACTTAGTTTATCTTCGCCACTGACACAGGTTGTCTTCAAACTCCCATGGTTGGGAGGAAAAGGGAAGTTCTGAAAACATTTAGTGACACAACTAACTATGCCACATTTCTACTTTTGTCCAAACAGACAGGGACACTAATTATTTTGTAGTGATGGCTGATTGAATGTCTTCAAAATACTCAGGTTGAAAATGGCCCCAGCAAAATTCTTATTCATTCACTGGAAAACATCCTTGAATGTCACTCCAATGCCAAATCGCAAGTTTCTTTGTGGAAAAAAAGTGAACTTAACGCTGGCACCACATTATGACCTTGACCAGTTACCTTTGCCTTAGCCGATTATTTGCGGTGGTGAATCTGTGGTCAAACGCAAAGTCAAAGTACTTCCGGGGTCACGACCAGTCGTTCATCTACTTTACCTCGGACTGTGCTGCATTTTTACACAAACTCATATCTTTACGCTTCGTGTCTTAAATCCATAAATATATATACACGTAGCCACATGTCGAGCCGCTTCTGTTTATTACGGCGATGCGTCAACGCGGCCGCCATGTTGATACAGGGTGCTCCAAACGGAAACGCACAATAAAAACATAACTCGCTAAATTTGTAAACGATTTCCTATCAAACAAATTTGTTAAAAATCCCTGATAATTATTTCTTGATACTTGGATAAGCTAAAAGTCCAAAAACTTTAAATCTAAGCATTTCACGTATTTTAGATTGTAACACTAATATTTCTGTAATACAGCGTTATTAAATATGTACTTACCGTATATGTACCTGTTTATGAAGCAAAGGAACTGAGTCTGCTTTTTGCCATCGATGTTTTGTTAAAAAAATACAATAATTAAGATGATTTTATTGTGAAAGTACAGCGCATGTGTACCGGAAGCGCTTTTTGCTAGTCTGTGTAGCATTTTGTTACACTCACGTACGTAAGTACACCCATGAATATATAATACGTGAACGTCTGAGCGCAAAAGAAACAAATAAATTAATATACACGTGATATCGCGATAGTTTCAAATGTATTTATAAATTGATTATTGATAAGAGAAATAGCTGCTAACGCTACATCACGGAGAGGATTAGCTAACTATAGCCAGCGGTAAAGAGAAAGTGTGAGCCATGCATTGACATCGGCGGTACCAAAGAGTCATTGCCCTTACCTGTCATGATGTCTCTCGTGTATCGCTGCTTCCTGCTCAGCCATGTTTCCAAATGTAAAACACTGATAGGTCGGACACAGACCATCGGATTTGGGAAAAATGCGCGTCGTTCACAGGGGAAGACACCCGGTGGGTTCCTGCGGGCTGGAAACACAGTCATGACACAGGCAGCAAGCAGCCTAAGTACTATGGCTAACAAGGCAGACAGCGACAGGTTCCCTTGGTCAAGGTGTATGTCAAGTAAAACTCCACCTCGTGATGGAAAAGCTCGAGTGAAGAGAGTTTCTATCGAAGGCAACATTGGTAAGACCATAAACTTAAATCTGAATTATTATCATTACTATAAGCAGCCGCGCTTTGCGGCAGGGCTGTAAACCTGCTGTTAGTAAGTGTTTGTGGTGGTAACATTTCAGCTGTTGGAAAGTCGACTTTTGCAAGACTCCTGCAGTCAGCCTGTTCAGACTGGGAGGTGGTGGTAGAACCTGTAAGCCAGTGGCAGAACATTGACAGTGGGACCTCCAAGGTGAGCAGATTTCCTGACTTCTGGGTCTTCTTCTAGACAAACTCCAAGCAGGCCAGGCTGACCCTCTGCACTTATGTCTTGTGGCAGGGTGGCAGTGCGCCCCCTCAGACGGCAGTCAGCAACCTGCTGCAGATGATGTACCAGGACCCTGAGCGCTGGTCGTACACATTTCAGACGTATTCGTGTATGAGCAGGCTGAGAACACAGCTGCAGCCTCTGCCAGCTCGTCTGCTCAGCTCAGAGGGGACAGCTGTCCAGGTGTATGAGCGCTCAGTGTATAGTGACAGGTGAGCAGGTCACATAATAACAGGAGACAGAACAGAAAAGAGGGCAAACCCCAGCTGTGGATCCTTTAATTACAAGACCCATAATAATCCTATACAGGAAAGGCATTCTCTGTTTTGTTCGTGTGACTCTGTCCAATCAGGTACATCTTTGCCCTCAATATGTTTGAGCTGGGTTGTATCAACTCTACAGAGTGGGCAGTCTACCAAGACTGGCACTCTCTCTTAGTGGAGCAGTTTGGACACAAGGTGGCGCTGGAGGGCATCATCTACCTCAGAGCCCCACCAGAGGTTTGGACATGAAATACATTATGGTTCTTTAGTGGCTCAGAAAGAATTAAGAAATGCTATTTTAATTTGAGCTAGTTTAAACTTTTATTATTCCTACTGTAGCTTTATATCATTAGGAATATTGTATTTCATCACACAGCAGTACAAACATTGCAGTTTTGTGCATCTCTCAGAAGTGTATGGAGCGTCTGGAGCACCGGGGAAGGGCAGAAGAGAAAGGAGTGAAACTGGACTATCTAGACAAACTGCATATTCAGCATGAGAGGTGGCTTGTTGACAAGAGCACTGAGTGAGTGATAATGAGATCACATGGGATTTTCTATTTTAAATATTTCCTGTTACCTGTTAAAGGCAACTATTTTAAAAAATCCTCTCAATATGACATATAAAGACATATTATGACATATTCTGACCTGTAAATGATCTCACCAGAAATTGAAACCTAAAATGAACAGACCCAGCTGTGGGGCAGCCGCTGTGTTGCAGGATACTGGATGCTCTGCTCAGATTCAGTTGCAATTTAAAATACCTTTCCTCGCAGCTGTTTGGTGCTTGACTGTAAACAGATGACAATCAGCAGTGTGTGGTCTGGGGACTTGCAAATCATAACACAGCTTGGCTCTTTCTTTTCAGAATACATTTTGAGAAGATGAAACAGATACCTGTTTTACAGCTCGATGCCAGTGTGGAGTTTCAGAGCGATCCAGATGTGCGGCAGCAATTTATTACAAAGGTATGTTTATTTTCTGGATAGCGCACTGACCTAAAAACTGCACTGCCGGAGTTAACCACAGGAGGGTGCTGTTCTAATATTTGAAATCCCATATGTCAAACCTAATATCTATAATGGTAAGATGTGTTTTTGTTTTCTAATCTGATGTTTGATGTTTCTGTTCCCTTGTGATCCTAAAATACCTTTTCATACTCAGGTGAAGAACTTCTTCAATGTTTTATGAGAAGACAGTTGTCCAGCTAGCAGTGGGAAACAAATGGGACCAGTCACACCTTATTCAGTCCTGTGTGTTCACTGACATATATTTACATGTGAGCCTCTCAAAGTGAAAAAAATATTAAAATGTAGTTTTTTTTTTTCTTTCTGATAAGCTGAATGTGTAACTTCTAAAGAGACTATTAACGTTTTTTTTGTTGTTTACTAGTATGGGGGTAGTTAATTTAGTAATTGTACTGTACTTTTTTTCCAACTTGAAATCCTAAGAACTATTTCTGTCCCTCTAATATTTCACATATCCAAGTAAGCAACACAGATGACTTCAGTGAATCTATAGGTTGTGTAAATTCTAGATTGAATCTGTGCTTTCACTACTATGACCATTTGGAAATACAGTTTACTGAATGTTACACAGTTTTTTTTAGAGAAGTGCATTGTTTTATACATTCCTGACTGTCTGGAGCGCCAAATAAAACCAGTGAACTTGGTATTTATTAATAAAAAAAAACTTTGTTTTACATTGTTGAGATGTATTGTCCATTTTACTATCAAAGACTTTCTTAAATATTTGCTTTAACTGTTAGTTTCTCTATTTGAAACATTTTACATTACTTCTTCCACTATCAGGGGCTAATGACTGAGATTAAAAGTGTTTGTTAATGGATTTTTACATTGCAAAAGGATCAGGCTCCTGAATGAATAATAAAAGCCAAGGCACTTTGACAGGACAATGACCTTGGCTAAATGTTTTCTTTTTCTGGCCCTCTGATGTGCTCTGATGATCAGAGGGGCTGTTCAGATGCCTGGAGTGGCCAGGGGTCATCAAAGGGCAGCTGTCCACTATAAAGAAGCCTGTCTGGAGCTCCGTCTGCACATAGCATCATTTCAGCCTTAGACCAGCTGGAGGGAGGAAGGAGCTCTTAGCTCTCCCATTCTTGTTAGTTGAGATTTTGAGAGTTGCAGTAAAAAATGGAAGCCAAAGTCCTGACAGTTCTTTGCTCTTTTGGAATTATTTTCTCAACTCAGGGCAACAGATATCATCACACAGGTCTGGAGACCAGTTTAGCATTTAGAAATCTATCAACGAATCATCGCAGCAGATACCCTCTGTACATGATGCAGCTGTATCGCTCCTTCAGGACTGCCGATTCCTCGCCATCAGCAGCTGTCAACGCTGTTACTACACACGGTGACAACCTGTCAGTGCACAGAGCTGACACTGTGATAAATCTGATGGCCAGAGGTGAGTAAACAGTTCAATTATGTTTTTTTTTTTTTTTTTACATTGCATTTATGGATTACTAGATACAACCCTGAATTATGTTAGTTTCTACTTCATTTTCCTGATCCTCCAGCAGCTCTTTGGTCAGTGCATTATCTGTATAATCACACCCCCTTTTTTACAACCCAGCAAGTGTCAAAATGCTTATTCAACTTTAAAGGCTTTCTCTGTTTTATGTGAAAGGGTGGGTATATTAGCCCTCAGACGTCCTTGCACAAGGGGGTTCAATACACATCCTGTCCTGTTCACCCTCCCACCACAGTGTATTCACATTTGTCCAGGAATCTGGTTTTCCCAGAATCATTCAGACTGCTCACTGCTCTGTGTAAATGCGAGTTCTCATTTACATGTTGTGTTTCATTTTTAGGATGCCAACAAGTGGGCCAAAGATGGACAGTTACGTTTGACATGTCATCCATCTCTACCAGTGAGCTGGTCCAGCTGGCGGAGCTTCGTATCAGACTTCCGGCTTTCTCTGCCTCTAAGCATGCCACTGTGGATCTATATCACTCCCAGAAGCAGAGCTGTGACCGAAACAACACATCATGCCAGGAGGAGCACCTTCTCCTGGGAAGTTTTGGCACATCACCCAGCAGCACAAAGTCTTCCTGGAAGGTCTTTAATGTGACTGCTCTGTTAAAGTACTGGCTATACCAGGGGGATGGCGTGTTGAATCAAGAGGCCTCAGAACAGCCTGAGACAGACCACGGGAGTGGTGCTGGAGAGGTAGAGGAGATAACTGACAAGTCCCTTGTCAAGAATCTGGGATTGAAGCAAAGAGAAATACACCATCAAACCACAAATCGGGTCATGATGGTCATCTTCTCCAAACATAACCTGCCTCAGAAAGGCCAAGCAGCATACAGTCTCATTCATACTGTGGAGAACTCCAAGTACGTGACTGTGGACAGAGTCAACAGTGACAGTCAGAGTCGACGCCACAAAAGGAACAGAATAGAGCGGATGAGAATGAGCGGTGGAGCTGCACCAGCAGCAGAGCCTGTGCAGAGGCCCCTGTGCAGGAGGGTGGACATGTGGGTGGACTTTGACCGCATTGGCTGGGATGAGTGGATTGTACACCCTAAGCGCTACAACGCATATCGCTGTGAGGGAGAGTGTCCTATACCACTGGATGAATCATTCCATCCCACCAACCATGCATACATGCAGGTGAGACCATGTGATTTATAAGGCCCCTGAAACCTTTTAGAATCTTAAACAATGGCAATACAAAGTTTTTGTATAGTTACCACTCTATTGATGTGAATTATTTCTATATGTTTCAGAGCCTGTTGCGACATCACCATCCAGAAAGAGCGTCATGTCCGTCCTGCGTGCCAATACGCCTCAGCCCGCTCTCCATGCTGTACTATGAGAACGATGACTTGGCCCTGCGGCACCACGAGGACATGATTGTTGAAGAGTGCGGCTGCCACTGAAGGCTCACCCATCACTGGTTTCACTGAAATCACAAGCGTGACTACAGCAAGCACATAATCTTGAACTTCAACACAAGACAACATTAATGTTTAACTCTTAAACTGAAGCTTCCCAGTCATCATCTTTTGCAACAAATACTAGTAAGACTGTTAAGATTGAATGACTTGAAATATATTTCATCCATACTGGGTGGTAAGCAATAGTATTTTCTATCTTTAGTAAGGAATATGTTCCATTATGAAAATGTTGTTTTATATATTTATACATTATCATGTATATGTATATTTTGTATATAAAATATGAAAATATATTAAAACATTTTATTTTGACTTAAGTGTGGTATTTTATGAACTTGACTGCAGTTTTTGCATAAATTGAATACAACAAATATTTAAACGAGGGAAACTCAGACAGCATGAAATGAGATTGATGATTTTCAAAGTAAAATACTTTTGTGCTACACATGGAGTGGTATATATAATCTAGTCTAAAGGGTCTAAGGACAGAGGGCTTCATATGCTGTATTGATCGTAGAGCCACTCAAGGCAAATTTGTGATTTGTCGTAGGGCTATATAAATAAAATTTGACTTAAGATTTAAAACTCTATGAACAATATTTGCTTCTATAAATAACCTAGGCATTTTCAATTTTAACAATAAAATATACAGGAGCTGTGAGAGTTTATTTCATGGCAGTTTTTCCCTGAATTTAATTTGTAGTGATTTCCATTAAATCCCTCAGCAGCAGCTACTATAAAGAGTAAAATACACACATCTGGTTATACAGAATACTTTTGGGTTAACAAAAAAGAAAAACACTCCATAGAGGCTCAACCTGCTTGTAGATACTCATCTACATCCTAATTCCACTTGCCTTGTCCTACCTGGTCACCAGCTAACAATTTAATGTGTATGTGCTTTTCTCCCCTGCAATCCACATCTTTGGGCCTACTACAGTACACACATCATCAAAGGTCATTAGTGTCCTCCCTGGCCAGACCTCTTTTGTTGATTGTGATCAAACAGGCACGCTGAGTGGAACAACACTTAAGATACACCAGAGGATGGATTAGCGGGGGAGAAAAAAAGCAGTAGCACTTGTTTATTTAGTAGGACGGGGTGGGGGCTGTCAGGAAGCAGAGGTGACAAGGGGAGATTTAGACCCAAAACACACAGAGAGCAGTGAGGGAATGGGGGCGAGTCAACACTTAGGCAGTGGAGCTGCCATGGAAGGAGGAAGGACAGGGCGGACTGGAACTGATGAGCTGAAACTACTCTGTCCACACTTTCAGCCAAGACAAAACCAGACGGGGGCCTGTCAAAACTTTCAGTTTTATTCCACTGATGTTTTTTCCCTGCACTGTCCCTATTAACCAAAATTCCTTTATCAGGCTTACACTGTCACTAATATGTTTTAGGCTCAAACAACACTGAAGCACCTCAAAATATTTAGTTATATAATGACTATTAAAGCTGCAATTATTATTTGATTGAATGATTAGTAACAGACAGAAAAATAATGGAAAATATTTTTTAAGCATGAGGCACAAGTTAAATGAAAATTGCTGTTTTCAACATCTGAAATATGAAATTCTGTTTGGGACATTAACTAATAGTGATTCATAAGCTACATCCTTGACAACTGCATCCTTGCTTTTATATTCCTCAAATGCTTTTGTGGTCATTTTCACACCTCTCAGTGGTTGTGCCATAACATGTGGACAGTACAGTATTTTTTACTCTACATAAATGTTTACACATAATCCGTAAAGTATTAGTATAAACAGGTACTCTGATAAACCCTGTAATAAACATTTAATAAATACATTTTGCTTATTTCATTATTATTAAAGGTCACAGATTTATTGAGAGCTTTTAATAAGGTCTGCAAACAGGCAGCCAGTTAAGCCACTTCACAATGACCTTACAAAAATGTGAATCAACAAGCTGCCAGCAAATAAAGTGGAAATGTTGCTGAGTGGAGCAAAGGAGTTTGTCCCAGCTATGTACAGTTGTATATTGACCTCTGTTTATACAGTTCGCTGACTGAGGTTATCAGTTGCTAGTGTGCTCCTTGAGGAATTCCTCTGATACGACCTGTGCTGAATCAGGGGGGCAAAGGAAGCACTACAGCCTGTGAGGCCACCGTCAAAGTCAAGATTTATCACTTTAAAATGTATATTCGATTTTCACTTACTTCAGCATTTGAACTGCAAATAATAAAGTTGTGGTAATCAAATCATTTCTTTTCATAAATCACTGAAATCAAACGTACAGTTTTTTGAGCTTCCAGGTGGCACCAAATGAAATGTGTATTCGGACCAGTGAACCAAATAACACGAGGACATTATCCAGATGATTGTAAAAATACAATCCACACAACAGCAAAAATCTCACACAGAAAAATATATGACAAATTGTTTTTTGCTTTAATGGCATTTGATTTAAGGCTTTTTTTGTCCTCATACAAACTGTGTAAAAATCAGTTTCAAAATTCCATCAACAAAATTTTGTTTTACATTCTCTATGTGACACTTCATCAAAAGATCTTAATTTTAAGAGCTAGATCAACAAATTATACAGTATTTGAAACATTTCACTGCAATATCTAAAGAAAGGATTCAATAAATGACCACAAGTGACAAACCCTTTTGGAACGGTTAAAAATTGAGAAATTTGACTTTTCATTTTTATGGTTACCTCTCGGCACCAAGGAATTAGGCTTAAATATTGTCGCATACTTAGGTATATTTTAAATTAATAGCCACTACAGGAAAGGACCCTTTGTCACACATAAATCAGATTTAAGCCTGGCAGGCAGAAAAGGTTTCATAATAAATTTGTTCTGGGCAAAACAAGCAAACAAGACTGACAGACAGAGACTCTTAAGACAATCCAATGAATACCACAGGTGAACCTTTGTCTTCATGGAATGAATAGTAGGAAAAGACGAGGTGCCTGAGCCTCTCTCATCACAGCATCCTATTGGTAAGTTCGATATTTTAAAACTTGTTCCATCATGACCTAGATGTCCATTTCAAACTGTGCGTCATCACCTTAAAAAGACAGACACATATATTTCAAAAACAGAGCACTAACTGCCTCGCTGTATTAAGGTTACGCTTAGATAGTCTCATGCTATAAGCTAATAATTTACAGTAATATCTAAGGAAGACTGGGAGGTGTATGTCATTCACTGGTAAAATATAAATAAATAATACTAAAGATGCATCAACAACTAATTACTGTTAGATAACTTCCAAAACCTAATTATATAAGACAGACAATTTATTTATAAAAATACATTTAAAATAAAAACATAATGTTCTGTTTTGCCCCTTTGGTGTTGTTCAAGGCCTCTGACTCGCAGCCCATATGAAATATTCCATAGTGATTAAAATATGCTTGGTCTTGTGCTTTTTAATGGCTCGCTGAACAGTTAAAGAACCGACTCAGCTTTGCAGATGGTAATAAGAAGGGTATATTATCTTTTTGCCAAAAAACTGTGACAGAAAAGTTGCTATGAAAATCGTTTAAAGTGCAGAAACAGATGCAGCGGAACTGGTTGTCGCATGTCGAATTACAACTCTGAAATTGACATATTACGTTGAATGACATGAAAAATGTTAAATGCTCCTTTCAGTTTTTAGCACAGCTTCTCAAACAGCTGGAAATAATGTCAGTGGGATGGATATACTGTATATCAATGGCTCCTGATCTGGTTAAGGTAACAAACCCACCTCAAAGAAAATTAGCAACATGAGGTACATCTTAGTTCCCTAAATTGTGTCTTGGCAGGAAAAGGTGTAACAGGAGAATAAAAAAAGAAATGTTTTTAGAGAAGTGAAACACTCTTTCTTCTGAAACATCATCTGATGACTAGATCAGCTATAGGTCGGACTTTACAGCTCATATATGTGCACTTAGGGCATTTACTTACCACTGTCAGCAAAGTATTTTGTGTTATTTTCAGTCTTTCTCAGTTTGGACATGGGATATTTGTGTAAAATATATATTATATATAAATATTCATTAAAAATATGTATTCTGTCTTTATGCTCTGCTCAGATCAGTCAAACCATAGTGTATAAACACTCAAACAACACCACATGAACCATATTTCTACTGGCAACAATGCATTTATTTTTAATGCAATGATTATTTTAATCTACATTTATTTGTATTCTGTTTGGAAATTCTTTATTCAGTAATCCAGGGTATGATTACAATGTTTTATGTTTTGGAGAAATGATTTATTAGCCTAAATGTTTTAGAGAAACCACATGTCTACCCAGCATTTAGGATTCGGTTGTCAGACCTACGGATACACTGTGATGATAAATCTGAAAACAATTCAACTCTAAAGGCTTAAAATTAATAACCTTTAGTTGGTTTTGTTATTTATCTGTATACCTTGGTTTAAAACTGCACTGATGTAGTATCTAATGAGACCCAGTGGGCAATGTCTCTTAACTATAATCTAAAACTCACTAACTATAGAACTTGAAATATGTAGGAAGTCTTGGTTTCATAAACAGTTTGCTAGCTTACACAAGCTGCTAGCTGAATACACGATTTGAATCTACGACTCAATACTTTAAATGCTACCCTGTGAATGTATGCCTGAGGTATCAACATACCAGTGTTGTTGCTGTTCAGTAGTTCTCCATTATGAGTCTTCTCATCAGCGTCTTTGGAGGAAGGACTGGTCACCCCTGGAATGCTGGGCAGACCTCGTGGTGGAGTCTTGGCCACCGGAGAACCACGACACTCCAGCAGGAACTTTCGGTCGTAGATGATCCTGGTACCTTCCAGTAAAGAAGCAGGAAACGAGCTGAGCATCTGGGGCGGAGCGTTTCTATTAGCTCAGACAGAGCACTGGGGTAGCACTTGGAATATCTGACTGGCATCAGCTGCTTCAGTTATATTTATTCTGCATGTCCATTTCATCTTGACATTTCTCATCATTACTCTCTGCATATAATACACTAGAGCTGCAGCTATGTATTATTGTTCAGATCATTTTCTCAGTCCACTAATGAATAGCGTGCTCAATAAAACATTTTAGATTCTCTGAGCCCAGTGTTTTGTTTTGTGTCAGTCCAAAACCTGAAGTTATTACAAAAATACAAAATAGTGAAAAGGACAAAATCTTAATATTTAAGTGGATTGAAACAGCAACAGTGCAGCTCTAGAGTAAACCAAAACTATATACCATATAAATAGTAGAATTCGACAAGAAATAAGTGTTTGCTCAATACATACATGATATTGTTTTAATAAATTATCTTTTAATATTGTGTTTAGTATATCACTAAAGTATTTCACTTTCACTTTTGTATCAATAATCAATAAACCTTGATACAAAATATATGACCAGTAGGAGCACTGATAAGGATTTGACTGTAATCAACCCCAAAACAGACTTTAATATAATATAATATGATTAGGGCTGGCAAAATGAATTCATTTTAACTGCACTAATTTTGTTAATGCAAGATTAACGCATTTCCTGTGTGACCTGTGGCCTTGCCTGTTTGAACAACTGGCTTCAAGTTCTTTGAAAAACATATGTACCATCTTTGAAACATGTCTATGTTCTTTATGTTTAGGGTCGTTTCACTAATAATAAACATACATTTGCATAAAGCATCCATGATTGTCCATGCCCATGTTGATTAGAGTATTAAAAACTTGAAAAGTATTAATTTAAGGTACATTTAGAACAGATAAAAATATGCGATTAAGTTGCGAGTTAACTCATGACTCGCGATTAATCGCGATGAAATATTTTAATCGATTGACAGTGATAACACAATATAATATAAGACTGCGCAAAACTTCGCCTCAGGTTAGTGACGTCACAATGGGACGCACGAATCACAGCGGTAGTTGTCGGTGACGTAATGTGGACGGCAGGTGTCGCTAACGCTCAAAGCTCAGCTGATGAAACCGTCTATGTCTCATTTTAAAGGGACAACACGTCCCTTTAAAATGAGAAAGCACCGACATGCCAGGACTCTCAGCCGCTTTACGTCGTTAACGCTACACTTGTCTGTCCCTCCGTTATAAAACAAACAGCTGCTAGCGTTAGCAGTTAGCTTGAGGACAGCTAGCAGCTCACCTCATGGAGTCAGCCCGTTCACCGTGTCGCTGTATAAATAAAGCATGGCACGTCTCTGGCATGTACAAGTAAATATGTTGTATGACAGGAGTACGTACCGCCCGGGGTCGTGCTGAACAGGGTCCCCCCGGGAGTAATGGAGTAGTCGTGGGGCATGTGCTGCGCGTCGTTGACAGTCACCCTCCTGGTCGACGGGATGGCCTTGGCAGTTGTCTTCTGGCAGTCAGTGGACATCTTCTCCCCAATAAAATAAACTAAACCCAGCTAACTAACGTCTAATAACATGAAGCAGGCACAGAGTCTTTTCTTGTTTTTTGTCCACAAACCGACAAAGCCTGTTCCAGGTCTCCCTCTGGCTCAGCTGCACTTTGGGATAAATAAAAAAAATAAATACCTCTTTTTCATAAGTGCAAATGATGGACGGTCGTATCTAAAGTCGTCACATTACAACATGCAAGTTCTCACACGCACACAAAGTGCCCAGGTTCTTTGTGACAAGGACCTGAAAACACACACCTCGGCTTCCACTCGCCCTCCACATGCACATAAAACAACACAGACGCCCTCTGCTGGCACACAGTGTCTCTGCAGAGTTATTCTGTCCAAATCGTCACATTACAGTTTACTCACAAAAATATATTCTCTAAATTTCATGCCATCATATTAACTATTACCTGTAGGTTAATCTAAGACAAATTGGAGCAATTCTTATGATGTTGCCAGTGAAACTATAACCAGTTTATTTTATATTATGGCCTGTTTAACTTCTGGCAAATACAAGCAATGGGTGATTAACTTGCTTGAATATGAATACAGTACTTAAATGACAGTTGTGGTCAGTATGTTATCTAGCCACTGATGTATTCATTTGTAGACTTGTGTGTAATCCTTTGCAGAGTTTTAAAGAATAGCTCTGTTTGGGATAAATAAAGACTTTGGTGAAAATCTAACAAGATGTGATAATATTCAGAGGATTGCTCACCAATATTCACAGGATGCTAGAGGCAATTCAGATTGTAGAAAAGCTACAGATTCCTCATCAGTAGTTGGCTGCACATCGATTTAAGTGTCTCACAAAAAAAGGTTACAGACTATACATAAAGACATTTCATTTCTTTATTAATTTTGTAAATGTTGAGCTGGTGTACAGAGTAAATTGTCAATAGATGTCCTCGGAGTTGATTGGATTAAAAGGCTTTTACATGTATCTTTTAAATTTGTGTTTGACTCTCCATAACAATTAAAAAAAAAAAAAAGCAAACAAAACAGGTTAAAATCCCCACAAGACCCCATTTGTCCCCAGGTTGCAGGCATTACCCAGAACTCAACAGTCTTTTGGTAGCTACGGCTGTATGATGCTAAAAGTACATCCATAACATAACTAGAATCCCAGTTGACAAGTAAGGGTGCATAGCATTCTAAGTAAATATATATATATTCATATTTTTCATATATATATATATATATATATATATGTATATATATATATAGCCTTTTATGTTAAAAACATTTTCTGTGCATGTGCGCAGTTGCATTCCTTAGTATTGAGTAATATGCTATTGCGTTAATAATGTCTCAATCCATTCTAAAGGAATATACATGTGTTCTCTAGTTTTTGCAACAGTTAATATTTTTGCATGAACTTGGTGCATGGCATCATCTCAGTAGTCCCTCAGTGCAGGGCTTTCCAAGTGTGAATGTTTCAGATGTAACTACTCCTCCCTCTGCTCGCACTATTTGGACTCCTCCGTTCAAAACGTGTTTGAACTGTCACCATGTGGAAGCCTTAGAATCGGCTCAGTCTATATTTGGTTAAGGGGGTAGAAATAGATCAGGGGTGGGCTGTGTTGAGGAAAAAATGCTTGTCATCTCTTAAGACCAGCCACTGAAGCCACCAAGTCTCCCCACAGTTCTACATACCTCCAAAGTACTGCCCCTTATTGTCTTTTCTTCAGCCCCCCCCTTTCTCGCTCTAACCCTGAGCAGTGGATTTATAAAACGGCCCCTGCGTCGATAACCAACCCAAACATACCATAATGATGAGCCCTTAAAGAGCAAGCCACATGCTATGATATAAGGGGTTTTAAAGTATTACACTGCTGTATCATTTCTTATTGACATCTAAATTTTGTGGTCATAAAAAAGATAATAAAATATAAATGATATCCAAGTTGTCAACCAAAAAAAAAAAAAAAAAAGCAATTTGAGGCGTATATCTTTAAATCTCTCTTATATGATTTGTATGCATGTTTGTAAGGAAGTAGAGAATGAAGTCACGTGTTTGAGGACCAACAGCAGATATTGAGTTAAAACAACAGAGTGAATACCCTAGTATCTACTAAAATACAGAGCCAACACACATGACTACTTAATAACAGGACTTAAAACATACCCACACTTTACATTCATCATCTCTGGCTGTGAAGCCATACTAAACATTTAGTGATGGGTGCTTATTGCGGTGTTTATGTGACTTACATATTTTTCCATAATAAAGCATTCAGTGTCTAACGTAATGTAAAGAAACACATGTAGGTAATTGATATCATGTGAGATGGCACACTTATTGAGGTAAATCAACTTAAAAAAATATGTGAATTTGAATTACATCTGAGAGCCTCTGCTCTTTGTCCATTTTGTAATATTACTCCCTGTGATATTATCACAACTTCAGCATGTCCCAATATCCAGGACTGAATACGTGATATTAAAACCCCATTCACACACTCACACACACATACAATAGAATTTCTTTCAAGGTGCATATGAATGTTATTAAGGTTTAAAACTGAGTGAACACACCCACATTCTCTGATGGGCATAACAAAAACAGACTCTGGGCACATTACAGATGGTATTAAGTCATACCAATGTTTGCCCAATCTTACATGAAAATCCAAATAGATTTTTTTTTTTTTTTTTTTTTTAAAGAGGCAAAGTGAAAAAATGGGGACGTTAATGTGCTGACATCATTTTTGAGTGTCGTGAGGAAGAGCCTAAAGACTGGACGCACAGGCGGAAAGCCTGAGCTTAGGAAGAACATGAACTATGATCCTAAGATCTTCTCTCTGTCTCTGTCACACTCAAATGCACTCACAAAAAAACAATCCTTTACTTTTGTAAGCAGTTATTGCTTCAGTACAGTTAAGATAGAAAAATCACAACAAAAAGACATAACACCAAAGAAAGGAGTGAAACAACAGAAATACTTCAGGAAGGGTCAGGCTCACAGTTGCGGGTCAGTATTACAGTTTCTCATCACAGTGATCGGAGACCAACTATCTTTGCTACACTCTAAAGAATTTACCAAACAGACAAACATCCAAACTCAACACATCCTCGACCCTCAAAACGACCAGTTCTCCTGTTCACTCTTTGTCCTTCACCCAGTCAAACCAGTGCTACATTGTTACTAGCTTTTCAGCTGCTTTACCCCTATAAAGTGACATCTTCTGGTGGGGGTGAGATGGTATATAAGTGCACCTCATCAATGGTGGCATGACATACTGTGTGACAAGGTCAAACAGACACTGCTACTTGCTGAAGTTGGGATCCTGCCCCCTGCTGGAGGCGGACAGGACTGCTACATCTACTCAGAAGCTGAGTGATGGGCCACAGGGGTGAGAGGTGGAGGTAGGGCGATAAGGACATTACTGAGGGTGAGTAGAGGTATTAGGATTTAGACTCAGACAAACATCTTATTAATATGAACCTCATAAGGCTATTGAACAATTGGGACAAGAAAAAGGCAGAGGGCTGGGATGGTATAGTAGGTTAATCTTACACGCATCATTTATCTCACTGCCACCCTCTCCACACGGCAAAGCACTCTGAGGAAAGGTCGTGGAGGCACTGCAGAAACCCTCCTCCCAAAAGCTCAAAAACCCACAACACCTTAAAGAACTGACACTGTGTCTTCTCTCTACAGTTTGACATGTGAAAAGCAAAGGATGAAAGCACATGAAAAGCACAAAGAAACAAACACCATGACACAGAGAAATCTGACTTTTAAAACAGGCAGAGTGACACAACATTTGTATGTTCTGGTACCCACAAACATCTCAAGATATATAGAATAATATACAGGTTTAGACCAAACGAACCAAATCAGAAAAACAGGAAGGAAATTCTTATGTACCTGAAACAGCAGCATCAGTGGCATCTTAACATAACATAAACAACACAACGTACTGTTACACACAGTCACGTAGAGCATTGTAGTGCATACAATATTATGTACAACACCAATATCCTTGGGTGATAATTGTATTTTTACTGGACTTTGAGAGGACTGGGACAGGTTGAAAACTAGTTTGTGAGGTTTTTCGCATGGCAGAGAGGAGGGGGAGTAACCTGTTGCCTTGACATTATATTATTCTCATTATTCTATTGTCCCTTTTCTTAAGTTTTACTAGTAACGTTCCCCCTGTTGGTTTAGAAAACGAGCCAGTGATTGACCATGACCCTACATTGCATGCCTGTCGCACACAGCAGTGTCTCCTCCCCATCCCTATACCCTTCCCCCTTTACCCACCCTGTAATCCCTCAATATTTGTAGTTAAAGACAGGCCATGCGGCAGCAGTCACTCATGCTGATACAGATAACAGGAAGCACATTTTGGTTGCTAGTTTGGTTTTTTTTTTTTTTTTTTTTGTTTTGTTTGTGTTTGGTTTTTGTTTTATACGAAATCATGCTTCTAGCCTAGTAGTAGATGTTTTTTCCCCATGGTTTCTTAAAAAAAAGGTAATAAAAACTACAAGTTAAATCTGCATCCTTCTCTTCTGGTGCGTGCTGATAGTCGGCATAGCTGCTGTGGTTGCCATTGAGTTGCTCTCTGTCTGCCTTTTCATGTGTGTCCTTCCTCCTGTCAGCTGCTGCTGGTCATGTGTCCATGTAGGATGGTTTAGGTGAAGGGGTTGAATCCTGTGGAGAACTCTGTGGACAGAAGGAAAACACACTGACTTAGGACAAGCCACACATTTCTTTTTGCTACTACACAACTAAGCAGTACTCTCATAAGAAAGCTACAGAGCAGGTGGCATGCAAGCTGAAGTACATGTAAGTCAATGCAAACATGAGTATTTTCTGAAATTCCTTTCAACTGATTGAACCCAAATTTGTCCCATAATTGAATCAAACAAAGACCGGTGTGTGAAATCAGTCTCTGTAAAACTCGTAACAACAAGGATTAGTTCTGCAGAAGCGTCCAAGCAAAAATGGTTTAACATTCAGTAGTGAGTTGCTTGAAATATCTTGGAATGTCAGGAATGTCGTGGTATTTACATTAGAAAGGTTAAGTCACACACACACATTCATACACATACACGCTCACATTCGCATACATTCTGTACACACACCACAGTGGTTTCAGATAGCAATTCACGGGCCCTGCAGCTTTGACCTTGAGAGCTGTCGCTTTACAAAATCTATCTTGGTTATTTATTTATTTATTTTGAGTGCACATTGTGCCAACCCCTTTCCAGCTTGTGTGAGGAAAAACAACTGGCCTGGTATAATATATTGTAAAAACATAATGTATCTGCTCTCTATCTGTATGGAATTACATTTGTGTCTGATTTACACAGTGGGACAGTTTGTAAAGAAAACATTTTTTGCGTAGATAAATAGAAAATAGAAAATTAAATAGAAAATGCTCATCACAAAAAGCATAATTTCATTCAGGCAAGCACAAATCAATGTGCCCAAATACATTTAGTGTTGTTACTGACAAATGTAAGTCCATACCTCACACGCGACAAAGCATTTGCCAGAAGGCAAGCAGCCTGAATTTCTGCTTCTTATTATGTAAAAAATTAGATTACTACATAAAGACAATTAGTGGTGCATTACAGATATTTCCAGGTTTCTTTGAATCTGTCTTCATATCACCTATATTAATACTGAATCAATATTAAACAGATGCTTATCATGCATTAGCAGTCATTTCCAGCATGTGCAATGATACGCTCATGTTTTTATACAATTTGGGCAAGAATATTTAATAAAAAATTTAATTCAGACTTTTCTCATTTGATCTTTTTGTGTCATTTCTTTTGTAAATATTACATTACATATCATTAGTATTGAATTAACGGTACATTCAGATGCATTTAATCCAGAGAGAGCACGGATTAAATGGTCTAGACCACAGGTCAGACAAGACACTGTGGGTCAGTCCCGTACCTGCAGGGACGCAGCACTCAGTCTGCCTCACTGCTTAACTCTTCGCAGACTGGCACATTTCACTATCTGAGCACCTTTCTTCACATCCACAGTATCGGGCTACATTGGGGGGGAAGGGGGTTGACAGCATGAAAAGGTGCGAGGATTGAGAAAGAGGTGGAATGACAGTAATAGAACAAAATATTGAGGGGAATGTTAGTATGGGAGAGCAAAATAAAGAAAGGAGAGTGGAAATAGACAGAAAGATGAAGAAGGAAAGCAGAAACAGAACAACAGAAGAAATAGCACCACAAGGAAAGAGAAGACAGAAAAACAGGAATAAAACAGCAGAGGAGATGTAACAGAAATGTGAGATACAAATAGGCAAAGGGAGAGAAAAGAGGAAGGAAAAGAAAGAAATTATGTATATAACTTATGTAACAGTCAAACAGAGACAGACATGATGGGTGGTATTTGGAAAGATAAGAGGGCATCAGAAACATCTACAGTAATTGGGATTCAGAGGAGCGTCAAATAATATTTGCAAGTACATTTTTGCTTAATGGATGGGGTTAAGCCACATGGGACAATACAATTCAAGAGAGTAATCACAATTATTCTGAATTATCTTGATGTGCTAAACCCCACTCCTCTGCTGCTTCCTTCAGGTAAAATAACAAAAAAAAAAACATTGAATGACTATAAATAATATTTGACCCAGCTCTAATTCGGAAAAGCTTGTAGGTTTGAGTGACACAGCACACAATCACAGATGAGGGACTATAAACTTTAATGAAACCAAAAAGACAGAAGAGCTACTTATTGACATAAACGATGGGGAGGGGATGGAAAATATATCCACTGCAAGGAGCCATAATCAGTTCATTCAGTCATTAATGTGTAAGAAACAAACATATGAACTGTAGGTGCAGCTTAGTTATTACTAAAATGATGATGTCAGAACTGTGAGCTCTTTAACCAAAGCAGTACCAGCACCAGAGCAATGTGGACCAATTTATTTTCCTGCATGCAGTAGATGAACATGAATCAGGGATATTTGGGTGGAGATTAATGTTACAGAAGGTCAGGATTCAAACAATTAACCAAACACACATCCCCAATCTATCTGACACATTATAAAACAGGTCTATTGCTTTTAAGACAATGAGAACACACCTTGTGCTCTCAGCCTCTCAGGGCTTTACATTGAAGCTCATGCACGTTAAGCCAAATACGGACTATTGGAGTATGCCTGAGATTTTCAAGCTTAGTCCAAACAAGTCCACTATAGTGGTTACATGGAGTTAAATCAAACAGCTGGTCACATGATAACAGCTGTTAACTGGTTTGATTCAGTCATTTCAGTCCATTTGGGTTCTAAGTGCTCCCTGCACACTGTAGCTAATAACAGGAACCTCAGGTGTTGCAAGGCCTTGAGGCCAACAGAGAGCTGTCTGCAGATCAGAAGCCCACCTTGCTGCTGTCCCGGCCCAGGATGGCATAGCTCATGAACTGCTCAGCATCAAGTTCCAGCTCGTTGGCGTCCTCCACGGTCACTTCCTGAACCCCCTCCTCACCTGAGCCCTTCGCTCTGCGGACAACCTTACGCACAATCTATTGTACACACACGTACAGGAGGGCGGGTGAGAGTGATGGGTGAAAGCAGACAGTGTGGTAAACTACACAGATATGGTTCATCATCCTTTTAAAAAACAAACTCAAATCTTTTCATTTTTTTGGAGACGTACAGAAGCTCCATAGTTAAATGTCATGTGTGGTGAATGTTGATAATGTGGAGAGATGCTGTGAGAGCACTGTGACACAGGCATTAGGGAAAGAATGACTGGGCCTCAGTTTGTGAATACAGAACAGAAACCTGCTGTGGTGGCTGACCTTTTTTGTGACTATGTTTCCATGTTCGTCAGTGAACTGTTCCTCGCTTACTTGCTCCCCAGGAAGATCTTCAACCTCATCGCCCTGTGGGCAGAAGAGCACGTATTGTTAAATAATGTTTTTCTTTACAGCATGAACTTAATTTCTTTCATCTTGGTGGAAAGAAAACGGAGTAAATTACGGACCTATGGCTGTCACTGCAGTGTAATTATGTGCATGCCATAAACCCCTCCACTAATTGGACGCACAGATGAGCAGACGAACGACAGATGGGTGAGGGGCTAGAGGGTTGTTTGTAGAAGCATGTAAATCCAGCAGTTGGGAGGCATTAAGCTCACTAATGCTTAGAGACACGTACTGTACAATTACAGTTCAGGGGGTGCATGATAATACCCCTAATAATTTGCAGTGTGTCTACACTGCTATTTATAAGCACAAAAACATTTCTGAAGCCAAACGAGCTGAGAACAAGGGACAGTTAGTTGAGCTTTGGGGGGAAAAAAAAGTCTTAATAAAACTCTAAAACTCCCACTCAAGCTGTGTATTGGCATGTGTTTGAGTTACAGTAGAAAAAAAATGCCACAGAGGAGCGTCCAAATTAGTTTGAGCCCAAGACAATCTATTTACATCTGTAAGAGCAGAGGATAAATTTAGACATCCTCACAGTAATTTGATGCTTTTCACTGAACAAAATTACTTCAAGATGAATTATTATTGTTTTATTGATTTGACTTTGTTTTGCCCAGCACATATATTTTCCTCATATGCATCGTGTCCCTGTCCTTAGTTAATCCTTCCTGCCACACTCATCACACATGCTCAACTTAACTGCAGTAAACCCAGTCAAATCATTTACTCATATTACCACAGGCCTATCACTTCTGCATCCTGAAAACTATTTCCTGCACCTCTTTCCTTTATTTTCCTGCCAGTTAATGCTTTCTCCACATTTCTGTTCGACTCCCCTTTGTCCTTGTCTTTATACCTTGAGGATGACTCTGCGGCGGACCACTCTGGTAGTGACGTTCTCCTCTTCATCAGCCACTCCCTCGACCTCGCCAAGCTCACGGTCCAGATGAGCGTGTATGTAGGAGAGAACGGACCGCAACGAGCCACTGGCTATGTGGAGGACATTCTGACAGCTGATTACCAGGAAAGCCAGCACCACAAAGCTGAAGAGGAGCTCGGTCACCAGGGCCCACATTGCCCCACTTTTTTCCCCAGCAAATCAACACGGCCCGCACACAACAAGCTTCTTCGCTTTCCTCGGCCTTCAGTGACTCCTGTTTCCCATGCAGCTGCAGCCCTCGGCCTTTGTGTCACTAGTTTAGTCAAACTGATTTTGTGTCTTTCACTTCATATCCACCCTCCATTAGCTGGGGCAGTGGGCCCTATCCTGAGGTGTATATTCCTTCTCCTTCCTACTGTCAAGAGTAGCCAGTCAATGACAAATCCAGGCAGAAGCAACCTTGGAAGGCTTCTGTTCCCACCTCTCTCTTTCTGACCATGTGATCTGTGGGCTTTAAATACCTTTGGCTAGTCCGGTGTGGCTCTGTATGCTGTGTTGAGAGCACTAAGAAACTTGCCAACTGCCTTTTCTCATAAACTTGTTACTCAGTCTATTTAATATTTGTCATTCTCTGTGATCCACATAACATAGTAGGCACATTTCTTCAAAAACAACTGGATCACTGCACAGCACACAATCCCTCCAAATGACAGCAAAATAGGCTATTTAATCAGCAGTAGCCTGTTTAAAGCCACTATCAAGTCCAAAAAGGCCCTAAACACAACACTCTATTTTTGTTCTTACATAGTTTAACTGCTGAGATTTGCCTTTGCAGTGTGATGTGCCTGTGTTGTGCCAGAAAGTTAACATGGGGTAATAACTGGAGTGGTATCATGTAACATGAGAGGGAGAGTGAGAATGCTTGCTATATTTGGCTGGACATGCTATTTGTGCCCATTTTGGGATCTAGACTCTGTCTTTAAATGTGTGTGTGCCTTGCTGTATGTTTCTAGGATCTACCATGAACAATCTAATGCTGATTTGACCTAAATCAAAGTGTGACCCAGTAGAGATAGCTGCAAGGACTACTGTCTCATTGGATATTAGTGAATCTGATAGTGGGAGTGACTCTGCCTTTTACAGTATACTAAATCAACTAATAAACCATGAAAACATCTATTGCAAAAGAAAATGCCATGATGATGATAAAACAATTATACCTGCTCAGTGTGTTAACATTGTCATTGTGAGCATGTTAGTATCATTGATGTGGTTAATATGATGATTTGCAGTGGAGGACAAGTATTCTTTTTATAAGCATCGGAGTAGCAACAAACTCACCTGGCCCTTAAGGCGCACATTATCCCAGGCCCTCAGTTCTGGTACCCTGTGTGGGAAGCCCAAACCCTTCTCAAACGGCTGGGTACCTCTGAAGTGCCCTCGTAAGATCTCGGAGTGCCCCATGTCCCTCACAGGCTGAAGCAAGGCCTCCTGGGACAAGTGGGACTGATCTCCATCTACAGCATTATGTACTGATGAAATCATGGTGTCCATGGCCTGCCTGGGTTTAGGCTGACTGCCAACCCAGGCTTGAGTTGGGTCAGTGACAGGGATCCACCCCGGACCTGTCTGTTCCTGCAGGTAGGAAAGGAAAGAGCCTCCACCACCTCCATTTCCATTACCTGACCTGGAAGGACAGAACAGGTTGGTAAGGCGGTGATACATGCACACTGCAAGGAAAGTAAAATCATCTTCATAACCCCTTGGTGACAATTTCCTCCTCATGGAATTTTTAACATTACTACAGTTTTTCACTGACACGCAAGAAAGTCAAATGGGATGTAAGCATGAATTCTTTTCTCTTGGATTGTGGCTTTGCACTGTCACCTGAGAGGCAGACAGAGGTGTGACTCACCTGTCTCCATTCCGATCTGCAACACAGCTCAGACCAGGTGACTCGCTCAGCCGAGCATACACCCTTTGCTGTCCTGCAACAAGAGAAAGCCCTTCCTCTGAGCCCATCCCTCCTCCTCCTCCTCCTCCTCCTCCTCCTCCTCCTCCTCCAGCTCCATCACCACCAGTTGTACTGGTAAATGCTGATGCCTCCGAACTTGCCTCTGACCCCTGACCATTGTTCAGACCATTAAGATTGATCCCAGCGATGGTGCCCCCAAGCGAGGCTGGCGTGGCAGTGCTAAGCGAATCAATGCCCATCTCTGAATCGTCTTCTGGCAGCTCAATGGAGCCACTCAGCACCCCACCCCCTCCACTGGCTGCACTGGCCTGACTGACTGGCCGACCCAGACTTCCATACGGCAGCCCCAGCAGACCTTCTGAATCATCAGCATTGCTACACTCTAGTGAGGAGTCCTCCACAGGCACCAGTGAAGGGCTGTTGCCCGAAGGCCACACCTGTACATCAGACATCTCCATGAGGGTGTCTTCTTCTGTGGTGGCAATGGGTGCACAGTCCAGACTGGAGACTTCCTGCCAGTAAGGCTCAGCACCCAGTGGAGAGGGCAGGCTGTACTGCATCGAGGTCGGTGAGAGAAGATCTTCCTGCACGAGGCCATAACCTGGAGCGAGACAGAGAGAGGCACACTGACACCCGGCCCCCCGCCTCGCTCCCCACCTCACCCCCACAGCACCGGGACCCCGGGAGGGGGTAAGTGCCCTTGCCGGGAGTTGGGCGTCTAGGGGAGGAGTAGAGGAGGCTGATGGGACAAATGGGAAAGGAAAGAGAGGGGAGGGTCAAGACAATAGGAGCTGGAATTAAGGTGCAAGGAGCTCAGGATAAGAGAGCAAGGGCTGCTTTGAGAAGAGGGGTTGTCAAGCTTGATCAGCCAGCGCTGACGGTAAGAGCAGCAGCAGCAGCAGCAGCAGACACAACCGGATGGACCGAGAGACTGAGACTAAGGTTTGACCCCAGCAGTGGCTGATGCTGCTCTGCTGCCTGCCACCTGCAGGGAGACAGACAGGACTTACTGCCTCTACCCCAAAGTGGGACTGAGACACACACCTGTCCAGCAGTGACACACACTCTTATGTCACACATACACGTGCCATAAAAACACTCACACACTTCCTCATACTCACACACTCACTGTACATTCACACTCACATTCACACAAGCATGCATTCAAACCCACTGAAAAACAGGCAGGTTAATACCATTGGCAGGCTGGATAGCATGCACGCAGGCAATCGCATTCTCTCTTTGCAGTACACACACACACACACACACACACACACATCAGCTCACTCCACACAGCCACTTGCTCTATCACCGACACATATACAATAGTTATTATATGGCATACAGTGTAACAAACCTATTTAAACAAATATCTTATATGGCTTATATTTATAAACACATATACAGTAGACTTAATGCCACATGGCTGCTGCCTCAAACATAAATTTGAATTAGTATTTCAAATGCAATTATGCCAATCAGTAAAGCTGCACAATGTCAATGTGCATTGGACTCAGGTCACTCCTACGATTTCTTGAACACCATTTTGTAACAGCATCTTTCCTTTTGAGTAAAGGCAGACCTGGCATGATTGAGATAATCGCTGCATATTACACAGAAAGTCTAAGACTATAAAAAGCGTACTTATACTCATGACCAACTATCCTGGAAATAAAGTTTATGTACAAATTTTTTGATGAATGGCAACAATGCAAGTAAAGCAAAGTGTAACTGGTTCTATGGATACTGTTTGCAACACTGCAGGATGTATTAGCAAGAAGTACATTAACCAGAGAATAGAAATAGGAAGGGTAGTGCAAGGCACACAGTACATATAGGAGGACAGCATAGGAGAGGGAGGAAGAAAGAGAGAGAGCGAGAGAAGGGGAACGTATGTCTATGCTGTCTAGTGATGAGAAAACTGTGCAGTGCGCAGGGTGTAACTTGATTCGTGGTTGGCAGTACTACTGTTGCGTACTGCTGACAGTGCAGGAGATATTTGTGACACCAAGCAGCCAAAAAGATCTCCTGCCCTACTTTCTTTTCTCTCTTTCAGCCTCTAAATTGCTCAGTTCTCTGTAGGAACTATTACTCATAAACATGTACATATTTTCTATAGTGTTTTGCTGCAAAAACAGCAGTATTCTTGTATTGCTACTCTACATTGTATAGGCTTATATTTAATGTTTTAAATATAAGCTGAAATCATTGGTTTTAATACTGAATTACTGTATATCTGTTTAACTTTAAATCTTATATGATCTGCAGCAATTCAGTTATACTGTAGCTCTAATAATATCAAAATCTACTGTAAAAAAGTCTAAATTCGCCTGAAATCCACTGATCTCTTATTTTCCCTCTGTATAAACTTATGATTATCATCCTTTGCAGATTGAAAATGCAAGTTATCAAAGTGGCAAAATGCAGAATGACTTTGTCTTCTCTCTTTATGTTAGATCAGGTAATGACAGAGCTAGAAAAGAAAATATACTGTATCTATGAAATGGATGTGTCTGAAATATGGACAATTGAGCTGCCCCCGGCTGAATGACATAAATAGAGAAAAACAAAACTGTGACTCTAACATTAAAAAGCACATAAAGGAAAAATACAGATTTTCCCCATACACTTAAACACTGAGAGACAATCTGTGTACTGTAAAGGCGTGTATGGACGACACAAAACACTTACATTATACAACTTAAAACACACCAAGACACTCACACTGATGCACTCACACAGATTAATCAAACAATAAGCACATTTACAATAAGGTGAGGAACAATATGAAATTGATCCTCATACAACACTCACAAAGACCTTAAAAACCATATTTTACACAAAATAATTCATCAAACTGATGCAGTACATGTAGAATCGCTGACATGCAAAACAAGCAAAACATTCATACATGAACAGAGCAGACACAAGTAGCACAAAAAGGGTTTGTGGCCTTTTTGTACCCAACTATAGGACAGATCACTGAGCAGGAACACAGACAGACTATAGGATCGTTCTCAGTGTCATTCTCAGTACATGCCATGCAAAGACACAGGTTTTATCATCTCTAACAATCCAGCGTTACACCGGCCCCTCATCCCAGTGTGTCCATGCAAACCAGGACACGATGAGCTATGAGTCAACCTCGTGCACATGCAGACAGGCAGGGGTGCAGGGGGAAAGGGATGGGAAAGAGGGAAAGGACAGAGTGGGAAAAAGAAAGAGAAAAGAAGGGCAGTAAGAAAGAAAGAGAAATATAAAAGAGGGTGATGAGCACAGACAGAAAGAGTGAGAGAGCGAGGGTCACCTCCCCCCATCCCAGTGGGTGCTGAGTACACAGTCTGTGTGAGGGGTTGTGGTTGCAGAGTGGAGACTTAAAAAGGTGGGCCTTTCAGGAGTACGCAAATTAAAAAAAAAAAAGGCACAACTACAAAAAAAAAAGATATAAATGTGGGTCAGAGGTCAACATGAGGTCGGCATGAGGTCAGAGTTCGGAGAGGAGTGAGAAGGAGGAAGAGTAGGGCGACTAGGCTGCAGATGACATGTCCAAAGAAACACAGAGAGAGGGACAGATACATGGGGAATGAAAACAGGTCTCCCAAAAGGACATTCAGGACATTCACCAACATCTGCCCTAAAGAGACTCGCCATGCAACCACAGGCAGACAGTGTTTGAATGTCTTACAAATGTCTAACAGAAGAGTTCTCACTCTATCATGATCTGCTGTATTTTTTTAATAATCCTGACTAAACCTTACCACTTACCTAGAGTAAAAGTGCACTAGAAATATTAAGGAAAACTGATAAGAAAAATTGTACAGACAGTGTTTTGTCAAACTAGAGAGAAAGACAGGAAAGGATAGAAAAACATAGAATAAAAGCTGCAGTATAACTGTTTCCTTATCACTAACATATATTATTGCTGCTTTTTCTGTAGTGGTAAAACAATAAACCTCTTGTAACCTCTCAATTCAATAATTTAATATTCAGCTATGCAAGGTGCTACCATGTCTTTACGTGGACACGTCAAAACAGGAACAGCCTTTGGGAAAATAGCTGGACAGATAAACAGGATAGGCACACAGTGATCAGATTCACTGAAGCTGTGATCTGAAGGTCTCCCTTTTCACACTTCTACCCTCATGGTCATGTTTGTATGCACTGTTACATCTCTGATTATTGCTCCAGTTTTCACAGAGAGGATCTTGCGCCTGTCAGGCTGACTTGTCACTAGCACTTGATACAGAGAAGAGAAACCAGTCCAGACAGAAGCAGAGTTTTCACCAGTCCACAGGTAAAAACATGGAGACAATAAGATGTAGGGTATACATGTGTGAATGAAACTGACAATTTGTAAGAAAGCTAGGCTATAAGTATAAGCTATGCAGACTGGTCATGTATGATGTAGTAAATTTTAATATATCAAGCTAAAGTGAAGTCAATTCTAAAAGATCATCAAATATTATAAGCTAACTGATCTAATCCACAACAAAAACAATAATGAAAGGACAGTTACATTCATCTCTGCGGGGGATAATGAGAGTTTAGTTCTGCTCTTCAATATTCGGGGTGACTTGCTCACTGCATTTGCCTCTGTTATCTTCCATCACAGTAAATAAATAGTGTAAAATGTATAGCCAAAGACACTGCAGAGGTTGTAGTACAGTAGGAGTGTCCTGAGTCTCTCAGCATATTTGACGTTTGTGGCAGCTTTCATATACAACAGCATCACAGGGAATAAATAAGAACTCAGAGGGAAACAAACACTGCTCTGCCTTCAGGGGGTTTTAGAGGAAAAGGGTGTATTTTATTGGAAAAGTGGTTCGTGATCAAGGCAAAAGGGACCTGGGGAAGGGGCTGCATTGTAGGATCTGAGGAGGGAAGCTTACCATTGGTCATACTAGGGGAGAGGTGGTCTCTCTCGTTGTGTCGCCGTCTGCTGAGCTCACGGGAGCCTTGTCTCGCAGGCTGAGGTGGCTGACCCTCCAACATGTTCACAATGTCCATACGGTCAATACTCTTTAGAGCTGTGTATAAGCTCTCCACTGCAGTGGAGATGCATGACACAAGACACAAGCAGACAAGGACATCGAGAAGCAGGGGAAGGGTCCCCAGGACAATCAGCAACACAGTTACAACAGAAACAGACTTTGAATTGATTAAATAGGCAGAAACACAAAGAATATGAATTGATGAGAGAAAGTCACAGCATCTCAGATCTCGTCTACTCACTTTTGGCCCTCTTCCCCTCACGAGTGGCCCACAGGTTGAGCAGTGCAGAGCTCTGCTCCAGCAGGGAGTTTGGATTCTCCACACGGATCTTATTGATGTCATCCACGCTGAGCTGAAGCTCACGTGCCAGCTCTGACAAAATGAGGCAGAGAAGATCAAGTAAGCAAGAGAAATATTTATATCAATTTGGCCTATGAGTCATGCTGCTGTAGCATACACAGTCTTGGATACACTGATTCACAGTAGCTCTATCCAGAAAAGGAAGAATTTTAATTCTGTAAAATAGACATGGCTCTCTGCAGCGAAACAGAAGAGAATTAGACTAGGCAAACCTGTCAGACGTAAGGTAAACATGGATGGTTTACAGCACATAAAACCTGATTCAGTATATTCGTGTTCACTTACCAGCCCAGCTCAGCCCCAGCTGTTCAGCAATCACAGCCATCTTCAGCTCAGTCCTCTCCATGGCACTCATTGATGCTTCAGAAACCAGATCACAACTGAAACTTTAACATCTAAACCTGTTCACTGACTTTTATCATCATTAGAAAATAATAGAAGTGGGATAGTGAGAGCCTCATACCCATAGCAGGTTCATTTAGGGCACTGTATCTTTCTCTTA
Source organism: Mastacembelus armatus (assembly GCF_900324485.2). Taxonomy (NCBI): domain Eukaryota; kingdom Metazoa; phylum Chordata; class Actinopteri; order Synbranchiformes; family Mastacembelidae; genus Mastacembelus; species Mastacembelus armatus. The sequence goes on from NC_046641.1 coordinate 13,269,667, forward strand.
AAGCCAGCGGGGTCAGAGTTCGCCTCCGGTCTTCACTCCCAACAATCTGCCAGTTACATGCAAACACCACCGAAGTCAGACATCTTGAAAATGACGGCAATTTGAAATCCCTTATATAGTACGTGTCTTGTCATGTAAGGTAACTCCGAGAGCTTTACCTTGATACATGGAGGCATGGTAATGTTGAGGTTGCACAGCACATGTTGACTGTCCTCATACTTAGTGGACTTGCGCAGGAAAGACAAAAATCCAGTTGGCTCTTTACTACTGTCTCTTACCTTAGACACACAGACACAAAGGAAGCAATGAAGACACATAGAGTTGGTGGAGCAACAGTGAAGAAAGAACATAAGACTGAAAACAGACTCGTGAGAGAAAGCCATACCTTAACTGAGACAGGAAGTCGGTTATCTCTGAAGGCCTGGAAGCTGAAGCAGCGCGGCTGTTGTGTGGCCTTCCTCACTGGTACAAGATTCCCTGAACACTCCAGGTGAAGCGGCATTCCCTCCATGACCTGCGAGATGTGACACAGGGATTGAACCAAGTGGCAACACAAAGCACAGCCGCAGCATGACTGGAATTCCTTATCATTGTATTCAACAAAATTCAACCAATGAGTCAAAGGCGTTTGACTGTGGTTTTAAATACTTAATACAAAAGTACCTGACAACAAACATAATTTTACCACCTTAGTATGATGCTGAACCTTGTTACTAAACTGACCTCTATGTCTCTGCTGCGAGCCACCTCTGTGAAGTTCTCATGTTGCTCCAGGGTTTTATCCATCTTATCATCAGTCATGCAATAGCAGCGCAGGCGGCCTTCACGCAGCTCATTCATCTTTGCAAACACCACAAATTTGGCCATGTAGGGCACAGCTGACAGCTCTCTGTAGAGCAGGTTGGCAAAGGAGACAGCCTCGGCCGTCCGAGGACAGTCTGCGAGCCAGAACCTGATAGAAATCAACACCATGTAATCACAGCATTGTACATAAATCTCTGCTTCTCTGTTCATAAATCTGTCTTTTATAATCACAGTTGAACTGCTTGCCAATTGAACTTACCGTGCTGAAACATTGGTTGTGAAACTGGCACAGTCATTAGCATAGATAAGTTTGGTGGTGCCAGTAATGTCCTCCCATTGGGCAGGGGCTGTGCCACCTGGGAACCATACGGGATAAGAAAGTCGATTAATTTGGCCTCAGTAAAGGAAAGTATCTTGGCGATAGTTGGTACAAAGTAAAAACAAAAATGTTTTTTTATCTCACTATGAAACTGACATTTCCTTACCATAGAAGGAAACTGGTCAACCCAAACAGACTTACCCCCACTCCTCCAGTCATGGTATACAGTACCTATCACAGAGCAAAGCAGGCGCAGACTGGTGGTGTCGCCCTCCCCAGAGTCTCGGGGGCTCTCCCTCCAGGACGGGGGCAGCGGTATACGCAGGCCAATGGGTCGGTGAAACTTGCGCCGCCGAGGCTCCACAGTGACCACAGGGCTAAAGTTTGCTTGGTTACCCAGCAGTTTTGCAACCAGCTCATCCGGAACCGGCTGAGCCTGAGGTTAAAAATAAATGACGAGATAGGGGGTACGTAACATGGAGACAGGTTTGAGGGGAAAAAAGGGGGGGAATTATACAAATGACAACAAAATATAAATAAAAAAATGAAGATTTTAAAAAAAGGGAAAACAGGATCATGTGAAATCATGGGAGGCGGATGATGGGGCAATGGACGAGGATAAATAGTAAAGAGAGGAGAACCAAATAGGGAAAAATTAAAGATGAAGAGAAAGAGAGAGGAGAAAAGTCCACAGTGAATAAAATTTCTCTTGGTTTAAACAACACATTTGGAAAGACAATAGCAACACAAATTGGTTTTAGGACTTCATACTTCTTTTTTATTGTGATCTGCAACAATATGTGTTCAGATGCTTTTACAATCATCAATACAAAATGGATATCAAATAAAAAGGCACTATGGCGTTTCACAAGGCCATTCATAGCACAGTTACTAATGCAACATCTCAGTGAAACAGATATGTTCCTAAAATTTATGAAATGATTTCAAATAAAATTAAGTAATATATGAGTAAAAAACAACAATCACATCCATGTCTCCTTCACTTACATTCACTTACATTCATTATTTTCAGCTTAGAGGTTATGATGTGTAGCATGTAGGTTTACAAGATGTATTTAGCTTAAATTCATTCATGTGTCTCAAGGGCTCCTGTTAAACCAAATGCATTGCATTATGCATTACGAGGTCACTTCATACTACAACTAACTTTCATTTCAGCTTACTGAAACATCTGGACATTGGAAATACAAGTTTTCATCTGATAATTAAATGCATAATTTGCTGGCCTACAGTACATCTTCGTATTATGAATTTGATTTCTTTAAATGTTAAAAATAGGAACTTTTGACCTTGAATAAAATCTTTCCTGGTGACAGACAGGTTTAAAAAAAAACAGATAGTGGGCTAAACAATGGGTGTATTTAACCTGTGAAAATGAAGTCACATGCAAAGAGAATTTCTATATTATACTGTATAAATCAGAGTTGAAAAATGCTTATTACATAGGATCATTATAAATATGCTCTCTTAAAAACACTATTGTCTACTGTTTAACTACTGAGTGTGGTAACATTAATTTCTTGTGTCTCCATTGTGTGTTTGTGAAAAGACCTAAAAGTGTAGCTGTACAAATAAAAGTCACTAAAAGCTTCAACAGCTACAACTAAGATTTAAAAATCGTGCTTTTACTGCTTTGTGTAGGCGGTTTATTGCTTTAAATAAAAGGGCCTTTCCAGACATACAAGATAACAAAACCACTGGATAATAAGCATAAACTTAGTCTTTTATAGCCATAGCAAGAATATATAAAATTTCTTATAAAGTAATTTTTGACTAACTGTACTTTTCTAAAATTAGTGTGTTAAACATACTATATACAGGGCTTTGCCAGTAACAAATACATTAGTCAGTAAGGCATCACTGAAGATAAAAACATATCAGCACTGAAGGGGCAGTCCATTTAAAGTTATATAAAGGTGTCAAGTGCATGCACTGTGTTAAATGAAGGGAAAAAAGGTCCTCTAAAAATGTTTAAAGCACAATAAACAAAGAGAAAACTAAATCCGAAAAACCTGGGACAAATGCTGATATGATCAGATAATTTGAAGCTCAAAGTGAATCCAACATGCTTTTCTTAGGCAACACAGGCATTAAGGATTCTCTCTTTCTTCTCGTTCCTTCTCCTCATCGTCCCATCTCACCTGCAGCCCCAGGCGGACTCGTTTAGTGACTGCTGTCTCAGGAAACGTTGCCTGAACCATCGGCACCAGTTTACTTGTCAGTGAACCTCCCTCTGGACCAATGAGGTCGCTCTCTTGCTGGACTCGTGATACAACGGCGAAGTAAAGGGGGAAGTCGGTAGAGATGATGCGGCGGATTCGCTTCTTCCCAAGCTCCTCTTGACTCTCTAAGTCTGGAAAGAGAAGAAAAGGTTAGATTTCTTAAGAAATGATGCCACAAAATGACACGTTTGAGATCATGCATCTGAACTCTTACCCTCATCCATCCCATTGAGGATTGTTTCCAGCACCTCGTCACCATAGCGATTGCGATGCTCTTTCCAGACAGAGCCGTTCTCACTCCTCAGCACCACAAGCTCCCGGTCACCACGACCCAAAGCAGCAAAGTGGGGGATCTCAACTATCACTGGTCTGCAACAGAACACACATGGAATGAAAATCATGTACTAGACATATATATATATATATATATATATGAAATCATGTACTAGACATATATATATATATATATATATATATATATATATATATATATATAAAAATACAACAAGTTGAAGAGTAATGCTTTTATCCCCAGGTGCAGGCTATATATTCTACTACAGTTGAACCTGTGGGAAGGTAGATTATTGAAAATAAAATTATAAAGAAATTTTGCCCCATTTACCCCAGGAACTGCATGCCAGCTGGGCCCAGGGAGATGATCCTGCTGGCCAACCCTTCTCCTTCTACCAGCGGAGGGGGGCTGGTCAGCTTCTGAGGCTTTACCAGGCGGCAGGTGATGCGGGTGGGGGCCGCGCAGGTCCGTGGAGGTATGATGACACGCAGACCATTATGCCTGCTGCCTCGCATTGAACCGCCTCGAGCATCCACCATAAAACTGACCAAGAACCTATTATTGGATACAGATTGTGGAAATGAGCTGCCAGTTCAAATGTTAAATAGAGATTAAGTGAAAAGAAAAGATATTGCTTTGCTGACCCCGTGTGTATGGGACTAGCGACTGGGCTGACATTGTCTGATGTCTCAGTCGCAGGGCTGCTGGGAATCAGGGAGTCCTCATCATATTCTTTGGGCAGTGGAAGTGGAGTGTGTTGCTACAACAGATAGAAGGACAAACTACTCACACGATTGCCCATAACCTTGAACCGATGTCTATTACTGTTCAATAGAGGGCTATGACAAAAAATTATGCGCATGGATGTGTTTTAAAATGCCATTTGTGAATATAGAGATCATTGACCTTCAAAATTCTTTTTTACAATGTCATGTCACAAAAAACAGGGAAACTGAACCTACTGCATCACACTGCAAACTTTAAAATAAAACAGCTGCTGAAGAGTGTATTTCTGGAAGGTTTAACCAAAACTGTGTTTAGATTAAAACATGTCCATAATACACAACCCTTGATAAAATTACATTAACAAATAAATGACCCGAGTAAGTGGACCTTAACCCAAGGTCCACTTACGAGCTCATTGCTAGCTTTCAACTGCATCTCAGTTTTCATCAGGCAATTACAGCTCAGTTGTCATGGATGTTGGAGCCACTCACAACTGAGGACCGACACTAAGAGGTCTGCAGTATGTTAGTAACGCAGCTATATACAGTACCTGATCTATCTCATGTTCTTTTAAAATGATGGTCTCTGGAGAGACACGAGGGATCCTGGGAATGGCTGGTGAGTAATTTCTGTCGTATGAAAAGAGATAAACATGAGTCAGATTAAATACGCTACATAATACATTCTACCTCCTCCCAAGTGCTCGTCTCTAGTGTTTAGTAAGTGTCTAAGGCGGATCCCCTTCTGTCCCGTCCACCTATGATCTTGTGGCTACCACCTTGGCTCTCTCGCCTGCTTCCCAGCCCAGCCCCCCTTACGCTGTGCCCAGCCCTCTCTCGTACTCCAGTGATTTCTTGGGAGAGAGGAAATCGTCATCATGGTCTTTCATGTCATCCATCTTCATGTACCTGGCCCCTTCTGTCCCCAAGAGCTCCTCTCCTTCAGAGAACAACATGCCAAAGAGAGCGAACAGACCGTGGTCAGGTTGGTGACACAGCACAAGAGAGGGAAAGAAAAGAACAAAATTGTTAATCAGCAGTTAGAAGTGTTAGACAACATGATAACCCAGGATTTGACATGATGGCTCTGTGATTTTAGGGGTTAGACTGGTGAGATGACACATTAGTGACAATATAATCTGTGCACTGACCTTCCTGCTGCTGCTATTAAAAGTCAAAATATGAATTGCAGTCCCTTCTGCGTAACAACAGAAATGTTTATGCTTAATATGAGGACAGGAACAATACAGGAGGTCACTGTAATCGCCTGTAATCACACTAACGAGTCCAACACTTTAATTCAGAACAAAATTATATTGAGAAAACCTTAGAATTGTAATCAGAAGCTTTCAAAAACCCATAAAGGCTGAGCATTATACAGCAGATATGCACAATGCACTGAATCTGTGCAGAGCATGTATCAGCATAATCTCAATCCAGCAGCTGAAGGTTTTAAACATCACCTGGCTCATTGAAAAAAGAATATGGAGATTTGCTCTAAAACACATGAATCCAAACACAGACAGATCAGCCCACTGCAACACAAGACGACAAAACGACAAGCTGTTCTCTGCTCTCCTTTGAACACACAGTACAGCGTAGCTTGACATGAATGGAGGTGATTTTTGGTTACTTACGCCCAAGAATACGTAGTAATTTTGACTATTCACCAGCAACACAAGTGAATCCTACCTGTCAGTATGAAATTTGTTACTGTACGACCGCAGCTTGTCTGAGTGGGCGTCTGCAGGCTGTGCAGTCCAAAGCTAAAGTGATGTCGTACTGTAGGTGTCACTACATAATGTCTGCCTCTGTGACCGTACTTACTACAGCTTCATACTGTATGATTCAACTTGTACCCTGCATATGTGTCAGCATCATTTTACCATTCTGGATATGAGATGCGTCTTTAAGGCTGAGGGAACTAAGCTACTTTCTATATTTAGCGTCTGTCAGTTAAATTATCAGGGGCCTAAAAATAAGGTGCAAAGGTTTTTTTTTTGGTTTTTTTTTTAGCCACTTTGCAAAAGGAGAATCAAGCTGTAAACTGTGAAATCACTTTTAGGTCAATTTCTAATAACTTGATAGCAATAGTTTGCTTATTTACCATCCAGTAAATGCAGAGCAAAAGCATTTATGTGGTCTTCTGCTCGTTAGTTACATTTGTACTTTCCATTTAAGTCTCGAGGGAAGTAACTGGTTCTTTGTCAGTTAGCTGATAATTCCCTGTGGGTTCATCACTACAAGTGACTCTTTTCAGATACAAATCGTCCCTTGAACCAGTGTAAATATGATGATCATAGCCACTTTAAATATGCTATCAAACCACCGTTCCCCACACAGAAGATACTGTGGTACAAAACCTGCATCACAATGGAGACTTAAATGCAGAGGCTACTATAGACACACACTCACACATCAAAGCGATGAGTTCATGGAGATGCTAACACAACTCCACTATGAATTGCTAACTCTCACCGAGCAAGTTTCGATCTATTAACCAAGTATTTGATAAATTTGATTTCTTAAAAACAATTGATCAAATAGGGGTCCTACATATTGATTATAACTAGAACTCTTACAAAATGACATAACATGGATGGAAAAACACCTAGAGAGGCAGGGAATGTGGGTGTTATTGAAGGGACATATAAAGGTTACAGACATGGGTGCTGAGGGTGCATGCCAATGAGAAACCAGAGCCACCATCACAGTGAGCACCACTACAGAGGGACTCTGTGTGTGTGTGTGTGTGTGTGTGTGTGTGTGTGTGTGTGTGTATGTGTGTGTGTGTGTGTGCGCGCACGTGTGTGTGTGTGTGTGTGTGTGAGAGAGAGAGTGAGAGACATGGAGATAAAGATGAAGAAAGTAAGCTTGAAATGGAGCCACAGACATTATTACAACAACCTATGAACACCACACAAAGAAAGAAAGAGACATTCATACCTAATGTTAGCTGTGCAATTCCTAAAAAAAGGGCAAAAGGCAAAAAAAGATTTGAAAAACTGAATATTTAGGTGACCAGATTCAAGCACTATAAAATCATTTTCGTCATATTTTGGTAACATCCAATTTGTCCATTGCATTTTGTTATCTACTGTTTCACAGGATTAACAATGATAATTCTACCTTCATCCTCGGACACATCCAGTATCTCATCCACAGTTTCTGGGAAACTCATGCGATGTTTTTCTGTAGTTGTCTGCAGAGCACAGTCAGAAGAGATAGAACCAGTTACAGATATAACAGTAAGAGGTTTAAAATTTGATTTAGTGTTTCTATGTGATTATCATGGCCACATAATGCCTATGTTGTATCCAATAGCATTTCTAAACTTCTCACCATTGAAACTGTCTCCTCAGTGACAAGTTTAAGGACGTCAATCACAGAGATGTAGCCCAACCTCTTAGCGATGGCCAGGGCTGAAGTACCATTCTGACACACAGAGGATCAAATTGATCAGATCACTAAAAACCAAACTTTTTAATGAGTTTAATGGGAAGACAATGTATATTCATTGCTCACCGTAGTGGTCTCATTGGGCTGGGCTCCATGCTTCAGCAACAGTGTGACAATGTCAGTGTGCCCCTGCTGCGCTGCCTGGTGCAAAGGAGTGTAACCAAGCTAGAAGAGACACAAAAGACAAAATAACCAATCTGTGTATGTCAACCTGGGCTCTGGGAACATCATGGTATTTTATACTTTTTATGCATTTTTAAATGTTTTTACAAACCAAATGTCAGATCAGTTAATCGAAAAGACAATCTGATTACTGACTGTACCAATTAGTCAATAATGAAAATAATCATTGTACAGGCAGTTCAGTCTCCAGATATGGCCTTGTCTCTCAGCCAAACTTTATGGAATAAATTATATCTCTAAATAAAACTATAAGCTGCATGCGTTGTTGATATAAATATAAATAAACAAGGACCAGTTTTAAACTGCAATATTTCTGTAAATGTTCCTGCAATGAAACGCAAGTCATACAAACTTAAACCATGTTTACAAAAAACACTATGCAATCAAAATGATCTGTGCTTTTAATTGTGTAATGGGATGTATTTCTATTTACTGAGAAAAGGGACAGAGACAGTAGAAAATACTTGACTTATGCCTGGGCTAATTTTGTTGTACTTTCATTAAAAACCAGAGGGAGGCACTAACCCTTGTTTTGCTGTTGACATTGGCCTGTTGCTGCAGGAGGAACTTCACCATCTTGATGTTGCCATAGTGACACGCTACATGGAGAGGTGTGTAACCCATCTGAGGTGAGAGAGCAGAAAGTCAACAAAAGTTACTGACCACATTATACATAATTCCACACATTAAACCATATTACTGTGTACAACTATTATCTGTAATAATCAAATAGATGATATGTCAGAACACAGCTTTACATCAAATATGCACCAGAGGTCTGAGGGATACGAACCCCTCTAAGGTCAGACTTCCTTCTGCCATGAGATCATCAGGCACTAAGACACTATCTGTCACTGCACAAGTGGTCTCTACACTGATAAGGCTCTGATAACACTGACAACAATTCAAGGTGAAACTCTCTTAACCAGGATACAGGAGTTACAGGAGATACAAACACTTTGTTTTGTTGACTCTGGGACTGCAAATACGAAGCTCTTACCCGTGTGGCAGCATAGACTGAAGCTCCCTGCTTCACCAAGATATCAGCGATGCCAACATGTCCTTCCTGTGCCACCAGATGGAGTGGGGTTAATCCGCTCTATAGGCAACAAAAGTCAAAGGACAAACATCAAGCACAGCACATATCACAGATATGAATACGTATATCTCCATTTCAGTCATTCTTTCATCGTGTGTGTAATATTTGCCTTGTTGCCGAGGTTGACGTTGGCTTGTTTGGAGATGAGCAGGGAGACCATGTCAGGCCTTCCTTCCTGTGAGGCCAGGTGGAGAGGTGTGACTCCTTGCAGTGACTCAGCATTGGCCGAAGCTCCATACTGCAGCAGGCTGTTGGCCACCTCCACCTGGTTCTGCTTAGATGCTATGTGGAGGGCCGTGTAGCCGTTCTGGAGCACAGACATGAGCGGTGGTCAGAAAAAAACATAATATGTATGTGCATGGCAATGGGTCATTCACGAGTAACTGTGTGTGGATGTGTATTTTTCTCTTACCCTGGCTGCACTATGTGGTGACCCTCCCTTGCTGACAAGCAAGTTAACAACATCCAGGTTGTTGTGATGTACAGCAACATGCAGCGGTGTCAGACCATTCTGCAAAAACAGATCCAAAACTTAATTTTTAAATCTATACATTCTCCCTCTCCCTCCCCTATATGAGGCATTTATGTTTTGCTTACCTTGCCTGCAGCATTGGGGTTAGCTCCTCTCTCCAACAATAACTCTGCCACGTCCACTTTGCCATATTTGGAGGCCACATGCAGCGGAGTGAAGCCTTTCTATAGAGACACAGACAGGAATTGGGACACACGTGAAGGTATTTGAAGTCTGAATCAGACAAAGGTTACTTTAAGGAAGATATGGGTTAGGATACGCTGAATGGATGGTTTACCTTGGTCATCTTGGTCTGCTGAGCCTCCATGTCTAGTAGGATGCGAACAGTTTGTACATGACCTTCCCGGGCAGCGATGTGTAGAGGTGTGTGGCCTGCTGTAGTGGTGGAGTTGGGGTTTGCTTTGTGCTCCAGCAGCAGCTTCACAAGCTCTTTGTGGCCCATCCGAGCAGCACAGTGTAGAGGTGTTTGGTCATCCTGGAGTCAAACATAAAATATCATTTGAAACATGGGAACTGAAAGGTTATATTCAGCAATATTATCTCAGGTTCTGAAGTATGATCACATACCCAGTAACAATGAAGGTCATTGTGTGTAAAATGAGCATGCTGTGCCAGTTACCATACATTTTTGTTTCACACAACAAAATTAAGCTTTTAATGGATTTACAATATGTCTATGAAGAATCTTTTGCATAAGTATGAGGACACGCAGATTATGCTTTTTGTGTGTGAATTCTCTACCTTGGCCTTAGCATCCACTGGTGCTCCATTTTGCAATAAAAACTCTGCCACCTCATGGTGTCCTGCCCGAGATGCCATATGGAGGGGAGTTTCTACTTTCTGCTCACATAAACAAACACACCCCACAGAGAAAAAAAAATCATCAACCCCACAATAGAGGAGAGTTGGTTATCTGTGCTGACTTTAATATTTCAGATAGGCCCTCACCACATTGGAGGCACTGGGGGAAGCTCCTTTCTGCAGCAGGATTTTTACAATGTTTAGATGACCCATAAATGATGCTACATGCAAGGGCGTCAAACCAGACTGTTCAAAAGGGGAGAGGAATTAAAAAAAAAAAAAAATCATAAATGGATTTGCAGATTTATTAAAACACCTAAAACACACTTGTAACCCTTTTTGACTAATGACACGCATTTATTTAACTTCCTCCTGATCCCTCACCTCAGTCACAGCTTCTAATGATGCAGAGTGTTTGAGCAGGAGATCCATCACACGCATGTGGTTCTTTTTACAAGCAATATGCAAAGGAGTAAAGCCATTCTGTAAAAACAAAGGAACAATTATCCACACTGCAAAGGTAAGAGGCACCTTGACCTTGTCTGAAATAAAAAAATCATTAGTGTCCTCATGTGTTTGTTACGGACCAGTGCCCGAGAGTTGGGCTTGGCTCCTTTGTCCAGCAGTACTTTGGCCATGCGGTGGTGGCCGCAGTGTGCTGCCACATGCAGAGGGGTAAGGTGGTCCAGTGTGATGTCATCAATCTCTGCATTGTATTGCAGAAGCTGTTTGACGCAGTCCATGTGGTCCCCCTGCGCTGCCATGTGGATTGGAGACAGACCATTCTGCAAAAAAACACAGAACATGTTTACTCTCTCATCTCTTGTAATACAGGAAGCAAATTGTCCTAAAAAAACAATCAGAGAAAGAAGCAGTGGGAGAATCACAGAATCAGCAATGGGAATCAGTGGTTTTACTTGGCTGGGAGATAACAAACCTTCACTTTCATTTACACAAAACAGCTCACTGATTTGCACTCACAACCAAACCAGATGGTGTTTAGTTCATTTTTAAGAGGATTGAAGAATTTATTTGTCTCTTACCTTGGTCTTTGCCTGGATGGGGGATCCATGATCCAGCAGAATCTCTATAATCCTGACATGACCATTTCTGGCAGCACAATGCAGAGGAGTCAGCTCATCCTGAAAAGAGACAATTGTTAATCATTTAGTTAATGATGCATCCAAGTAGAAACAAAGACAGTAAGGGAATCAAGGGGTTTGGGCAACAGTAGTATAAATGTCTGCTGCACCTTGGTCTTGGCTTCGATCTGCGCCCCTCTGTCCAGCAGGAGTCGGACCATGATCACATTCCCCCGTCTGGAAGCAATGTGCAGAGGAGTGATGCCATTCTGCAGAGAGAGATGCAGTGAGACACACACAAAGACAACAGAAAGGAGGGACATGATATTAACCTTCCATCATCATTAGTTATTCGTACCTTTGGGGTGAAGTTGACATTGGCTCCTCTATTAAGCAGCAGTTGAGCTACGTTCAAGTTTTCATAGTGTGCAGCAATGTGGAGGGGTGTGAATCCAGTCTGCAGGGACACGTCAGGGTCAGTACATGTCACTGTCATTACTTTGCATTTTAGAAACACAAATTCAAACCATCCATCCATCCATCCATTCATCCATCCATCCATCCACACACAAACCTTGCTGAGCACATCAGGGTTAGGGTCGTTCTGCAGAAGCACTGCGGCTGTGCGTGTGTCGTCGTTACGTGCTGCAATGTGCAGCGCAGGGAGGCGGACTTTTCCCTTGGTGCCGTAGTTGATGAGCAGGGCTACAACATTTTCATGTCCCTGCTGAAGAGCCACGGCGAGAGGAGTAAATCCATCCTGCAACACACAGGAGAGTTGGAGAACTGGTTAACTCATGATTCGAAAAATTAGAAACATGGATGTCGAGGGGTGCATGAGTATGAAACAGAATGGAAACACAGAAAGTCTGGTTCAGAAAGGATGGGATTGAACCATTTGGCACATTACTCTGAAAACTTTGCTCAGTTTTTTGATACCTCTGTTGGAATGCTCTGATTGGCTCCGTTCTCCAGAAGAAACTTCACAACCTCTAGATGGTTTTCTTGTGCAGCCATGTAGAGTGGAGTGAAACCCTTCTGTCTCAGAAACACACACACATAACAGGCACACACACACGTACACAGAAGCAGAGGACACACAGGCACAGCGACAGCCATAGATGCACGCAAGAGGATGTTCACAGAGAGGAAACAACAACACACAAATATAGGAACAAAGACACATGTTAACAGATGGAAATACAATAGCTACCACAATGGTTTCACAGTAAAGTTCGCATAGTAAGTACTGATGAACATACTCGGTGGATCCTGCGATCGAGGCTGTGAGAGCAGCACTGAAGCTCACCTGAGACTGGGCGTTGACATTGGCCCCGTAGTTAACCAGCTCTGTGACCACCTGCTCCTGTCCTGCCAAGGCTGCAATATGCAGGGCGGTGTTCCCTTTCTGTTTAAATGATAATAATGAGAAGAAGAACACAGAGGCAAATAATAAATAAAGCGTTGTAGTAAATTGTTGAACCACCAGAGCAGCTTCAGTGCACCTTGGCATTGATGCTACAAGTTTCTACTGGAGGGATGAACACAATTCTTCCAAGGCCATAGCATGGCATTCACATTATTTTTATACATATCAAACCATTCAGTGACCCCTTTGTGCCCTAAGCATTGGGCGCGCTGTCATACTAGAAGAGACCAGACCTATTAAGATAGAATGTTTCCTCATAGGATAAAGGTGATCACTCAGATCAACTTTGTATTGATTTGCAGTGACTCTTCCCTCTAAAACAAGACATCAAACTGCCCCCCACAGCATAACAGATCCCCTCACTGTAGAGATCAAGCATTCAGGTTTTTCCTTTAATTTGTCCCCTCATCTAGATGATACTCCAGATGGTAATTAATTACATGCATCACTTCTAACTGGTCAAAGAAAAACATTTCACATGTAAAATGTATGACTAAACAAAAAAGTAAATAGCTGAGCAGGGTTTCTATCCTATATTTCATTATTTCACAGGCACCGATGCTCAGAAACATTTTGGTTGGTACCAATTACCAAGTATTGAGGTATGAGACGTTTAATTTTTTTCTCAAGACAATTAAGCATGTGTTTTAACATGGGAACCATTGAAGGAATAATTCAACAAATTGTAAAATGAGCTTCTGTACTTTGTTGCTGCAGGTTAGATGATCAGATTGATGTCATTCTTGTGTGTGTATGCTAAATATGAAGCTACAGTAAAAGTAATTTAAGGGATGAGTTAGGATTGTGGGTTGTTACCTTTGTGGTGGTCTCCAGTACAATTCCATTGTGTAGTAGCTCCAGCACCATTTTGACGTGGCCTTCCTTCGAGGCCAGATGCAGCCCGTTGAGCCCATTCTGAGTGAGAGAGGAGAGCAGACCTCATACTGAAGGGTCCTAAACACACTCAGAACACAGATATGCCCTAATCTAAAAGAAATAACCACGCATGTAACATAAACACATGTAGGCCATGCCAACTGAAAGAACTGGGGTTGTTATCACAGTGACTGAAGCACTCACAAACATAAGCAGGCCAATACTTACACTGGACAGCAAGCATGCAGTACTCTCAGAATCAAAGTGGTCATTTGCAAAAACATCTACAGGGATGAAAATCATTCTGTGAACATTTTCATTTGATTCATGAGGAGGAAGAGGAGGAGGAAGAAGAGGAGGAGGGGAGGGGGATGGCAGGCCGCTGGTCTCGTGGCTGGGAAGAATAAGAGCCGTGTGGGATAGGTCTGACCTCACACAGCCTTCCTTCAGCCGCACAGGACATGTGAGGTTGGACCTTTCCCACACCACTGATATTATTCCTCTGAGTGGGGAGACCACAGCACACCATCACTCTACTGCAAACAGAGAAGAGAAAAGGGGAGGGGAGGGAGGGAAGGAGAGAGGAGGAAAAATCAAGTAAAAAAAATGGAGGTGAATCAGGAAACAGAACACCCACAGGAGGAGGAAGGGGAGGAGAGAAGTTGTTAGGTTGAGAGAAGAGGAGACAGAAGAGAAGGGAAAACATAATAAGGGGAGGGCATGAGTGAGGCGGCGTGCTGGTGAACAGGCCATGGCAGAGGTATCCACTCAGACAAGAAAACAGAAACACGACTCATGACCAGTACATACAACAAGCACAACAACAGTCACCGCCAGGGTTAAAGTGACAATCTACAACTTGTTCATATATAAATATCATATGTTGTAATATTGTACCATCAACCCATGCTAATTCATTTAGAGCTGTAACAACTGCAAAAGATGAAGCCAATCAGCCCCACTGATATTTGTTTCAGTGATTTTCTCTTATTTGTGAAGATTTTGCCATTTATTGCCATGATTTCTTACATTTTAATCAATTAATCAAGACATGTATCTACAGATTGGAATGAAATGGAAAAATTTGTTAGTTGTAGTCTGTAGATAGTGTTGCATACATTTAATGTTTTCATTAATGCACAGAGGAATAATAAAGCCACTGTGTACTACAAACCCCCAAAAACTCTGTAGGAGTTTTAACTGCAAATGTGCAAAAAGCAGTGTGCGTGTACCACCTTACTTAATTAAATGAGAATGTTGTAGATCATTACTTTTACTGAAACAGAAATAACACAAAACAATAAAATATTAAAACAATTATGCGAAATTGCAAACATCAGATTTTATCTTGTAAGTTAAAAAACTGTATTTCTGCATGTAAATATGTTTTTAATCCATATGGTGTCTCCTTTCATCACGATGAAGAGTTGGCCAATAACAGTAATTATATAGTGTCACTTTACATGAATAAATCTGTTGTATGTGGGGTCTGTTATGGGACCGGTGAATTGGCCTCTTAGAAACCCAGAGAGATGCATTACCAGCTATTACAAAATGTTGTAGCCAGAATAATTGAATAGAAGGAAAACCATGACGAAGTTAGATTAATGTGCCACAGGAATCTCACACACACACGCACGCACGCACGCACACACACGCACACACACACACACACACACACACACACACACACACACGCACACACACACACGCACGCACGCACGCACGCACACACACACACTCTGGCCAACCTTCAGTCGCCTGAGAGCAGCAGGCCTAACCCACTAGCACTGCCTCTTCCTGGACTCTCTGGGAACAACTGTCAGAGTAAAGTAGACAGGATGGAAGAGGCGGGGCGAAGGAGAGGCCCCTGCCCCATTTATCACCTTCCCCAGAGATCCGCCAAACTTTACCTGTCACCTTCAGCCACTGATTAACAGTCTACCTGAGCATGCACATACAGCACAGTGCATGACTGAGTGCACAGGCAGACGAATGGACACAGTGATCAACTCAGATACATCATGCACACTGGACACATTTAAACAACCATACAACAAATTGGTGCTACACGAGGACAATATTTGAACAGAGCATTAGATCCCAATTTGACCTGACTGTTTTAAACATACTCTGTAAACTGTGGGATAAATATACAATCTGATGTGATCATATCTGATCAGACCCAAATGATTAAAAAATAAAGATTTATCATTTCACTGTTTGTAAACACCATTTCCTAAACTGTACTGTCTTTTCCATTCACACATTACTGTTTGAATTTTAATTCAATCAGTTAGAAAGCAGACAGGGACACAGCTGGATTCGACGGTAGGTAAATTAATACTCAAATATTGCTGTTTCTTTTCTCGCCACGCACTATAACACAGTAGAACTGAAGATCAGTTTTTAAGCAAGATTGAATAATATGAATAAAAAGACAAGAGTGGCAAATACAGTATGAATACAAGTCAATGGCTTTTACTTAGATGAGCTTGTCTGTCAGACACTTTATCTTCAAACAGTTAAATCAGGTAAATGTGCAGCTCTCTCACCTGGTTGGCTGTATTTATATCGATGCCATTTTTAATATGTTCCAGGGCCTTGTCCAGGTTGCCAGAACGGGCTGCTCGGAGAAAACTGTTGCCAGCATCTGCCTGCAAGTGAAACACAAAGAGGGAGCGAAAGGGGGATATGGGGTATAAGAGAAAGTGAGAGACACATAAAGTAGAGAAATAAAGAGGGAAAGTGGAGAGGGAGACAATTTGGTTATTATTTTAAAGCCTCAAAATTCAGTTCAGCAGCAAGATAGCGGTTATCTATCAGTTTTCCTCTCATTTCACTCCTCCCTTAGGATTTTGGGACGGTGCAGTTTGAAAATCTGCATTTGCACCTTGGGTGTTGTGATGTGGTGGACACATACATGAAGTAATAGTACTTCTTCTGAGTGTAAACCAGACATTTAGTTCCACAAAGCCTTTAAAAATTTGTCCGTAAGTCTAGCTGCTACTCAGTTCTCAGGTCGTAAGGCAATTGTGATAATACTGACAATCTCTGGTGTGTGTGTCGTAGCAAGCAGAGCATCGGTTCTTTGTCTGGACTCTGACTTTTCTGTGTGTGTGAATGAAAGAAAGAGAAAGAGACACAAGTAGAAGAGTGGAAGGGAGAGAGAGAGAGAGAGAGTAAGGCTTTCTTGACTCCTGGGCTGGCACATGGCATGTCTAGTGTTTTTGTCTGTGTTTTGTTTGTGTCTGTGGGCTTTATGCCTCCCCAGGCAGGCAGGGGTGCTGCTGTAACAGGATCACTCATGCAGCATAGGGGGAGGATGAGGGGGCGGGGGGGTAGAGGAGTAGCGGGAGCAACCAAGGGAGAACCGCAGGGAGAATCTCGACTGCAGCAAACCCTGCACCTTTTCATTTCATTTACATAATCTCCTCTCTCTCTATGTCCATCCCCTCTCTCCATCTAACCAGTCATCCCAACATGCTGGTCAGGAAAATCATCAGCTGTTCAGTCAGTCATTATGCTTTTTACACAAGTACAGAAAATAAATTCATCTCATTTTCTGTTTGAAAGCAAACACACAAAATGTGACATCACACACATCAAAGAAATTGCTTTTCTCAACTTCCTAATACAGCTTTAAGCTGTGTTTTCTGTTGTTGTGACAGAGTTGTCCTCTTTTGACAGGGAGGGAGTGAGCCTGAGTTAAAAAAGAAAAAGGATCCACATGCCTGGAGTAGAGGCATAGCAACAAATGACACAACACACCCTCAGCATGACACCAATGGCACAGCACGGGGCAAAGAGAGAGGCCACTTTAGATAAAAAAAAAAAAGAAAAAGAAAGAAAAAGGTAGGGGTAATGGCAGGGAAACAGAAAAAGAAAGGTTGTTTCCAGCTGACTGAAGCAGCAAAACAGTATCTGAGTCTGTGATACTTGCTCCTCATATCTTATAGATGAAATGGAAACATGAAATGAGGTAAAGATTAGATGCATACTGTAGTATCAGTATAGCGTATCATCATAGAGTAAAGCAGCATCCTGTGTGTAAAGTATTAAATCCTGAGGGTTAGGGTGAGTACACTGACTCATGTAGAGCCTCTTGTCTTTGAGTCATTGTCATTCACTCCAGTAAATGGTTCTCTTGTTTGCTCACAGTCATTGGATAGGCATACTACTCTGCAGTACCAAGCCTCTGAATCACTGAGACACTGACAGGGAAGACACTGATTAAACACCCTCTCACACAAAAAGCAATTTAAAAACTCTGGATGTAGTGCAAGGCAACAGCAATATATTTTGGAATATACAAAATGATATTAGATAATTACTTAACACCGGCATTTTAGCACATATTGTATAATTTGATTCTGTTCAGCCATTATCAGCACCATTTACTTTTGGTTGCTAAACTGTGTTGGAAAGATGTTTTCCTTCTTTATAATTTATAGGCTTACTCATTCACACTTGCTTTGCAGAAAATGATAACACACACACACACACACACACACATACACCTCATACCTCTGGACTGCTGTACAGTAACAAACTCATCCCAATAAACACAGAGGCACATGCACGCACACACCAGTCACAACAGCAACAATACACCATCTCAATGAGCATAGTTTTTAAAATCACCTAAATCTTTTGTTTATAATTTGACACACAATTTGTCTTTGTGTTTGACAGAGCATTTAAAAAGTTAGATGTGCATAAGATGTATATATTCCTCAGTTTACTGTATATGTCCAACTATATGCAGGTGAATGATTTAATGCCAGTGAAGTGTAACAATATTCTCTAAATATAATTTATAAACAAACTGTAGGTTTCACAAATCAGAAAACACTTACATTGCATAAAATTGGATGTGTTGAGTGTCCAGCAAAATAAATATTACGTGGCTCAAGCCTGCACGGTATAACAGAGGTCACTGTTTCGGTGGCATGAGATGTTTGCACACTCTGCTATGGTGACACCAGAAAAATCTGTTCACCAAAGCAGGAACAAATACAGCTGATGCAAAGACAAGCATAACCTAAAACAATATATGGTCTCGCAGCAAACAGTTGCACGGTAACATCACGCTGAGCCAAACTACGGCCCCTCAACAGGTGTCCCACCCCCTGGAGTCACACCACTGTCCCCAAGGAAAAGCCTGCTGAAGTTCACGAGATGACAGACTCACACTAGAATCTCCCTCACAGACTCAAGCAAGATGTCGCCAGTTACACCAAATTTTCTTTCTCTCCATGGTGAAAAGTTCCTAGTGGCCCATCCTGCATTCCCATGTCTGTGTCTGCATGTTTCTGTGTGTGTCTGCTTGCGTCAAGAAGTGAGAGTGTGGTGCAGTGAGATAAGAATGCAGGGGAACCACACCCATCACACTAAGTCAGACACAAACAGGTACAGCGCACATGAATATGCCACATACTAGTGGAAACACACACGAGGAGGAGAGCAGTCTAAAAATATTGTGTGGTAATTCCTCTGTTTTGTGTTGCTGCACACTGGAATAATTTTGATGAATGAGTCTCTCTCTTATATTATTCCCACAGAGAATGGACAAGCTTTAGGGTCTGGGGCTGAGCAGAAATGAGCAGGCACATTAATCATGCTGTTCGGAGCAAAAGAAACAGACAATAACCTGCTCAGCAGCTCCACGGATAACACTGGCAATATCAACACACGCTGTCGTGCAATGTGCATGCAACTGTCCTCAGGCTAAGACTAAAATGAAGCTCAAAGATACCAACTAAAATGATTCCCCTGCGTCATCACAGAAAACCATGTCCTCGTCTTTATCTCACTTTTTCTGTTCCTTCTCTATGCCTTGCTTCTTGCATTTCTCCCTCTCCCCCCTCGCTTGCCTCGGGTGGTGCTGCAGCAGACAGAATGACATCACCCCATCGTCGGTGGACTGCAGTGTTCGAAAACTTAACGTGTATGTATGTGTGTGTGTGTGTGTGTGTGTGTGTCTACACGAGGAGGCAAGGCTGAAATCCACATCCTGACCATGAAGAAGCTCTGCAACAAACTAAATCTGAAGAATCAACATTTTCACATGAGATTGATCATGTGTGTGATGATTCTGAAGATAATCAGACTGAATGTGTGAGTGAGAAGGAGAATAATAAGAGAAGGTGCTACTACTAGAAAGTAGAAAGCACATTCTTAAACGGAACAAGTGGTAAACATCAGTATTTGAGAGCATGCCCTTACTGTATGTGTCCACAGTGGGCTTGAATGTGGCTGTACCTATGTACAGTACACTATTCCTGCTTCCTCTGTACTAAATGTTTGTGTAAACTGTTCCCTTCAGTCTCCTTGCAGTGGCTTTAGGCAAAGTGATGCTTTATTGCAATCACTGTAACCTTGTTCTCACCTGCTTTGCTCATCTAATAGCAACGTGAAAAAAATCTGGCTTAATTAGATGATCACTAGATTCACTGCACCTCTTCAACATGAACTTTTAATCATTACGTCTCTGGTAATACGAAATGTCAGGGGGATTTGTGATTTTAGTAAAGGATGCTGTTTACAGCTACTACACACACAATTACCCACAGTTCTGAGCTCATTTAATAACTATTATTATATGAATCAGGTGGATAGTTTTGCCCACTTCAGCCAGGGTTTCCCATAATTTTTTGAACCCTATTTTCTTGTAATGTTCATCAGAGGTTAGGCCCTAAATGCGGATACGTTAATCAATACTTGCTAATACTAACTAATATTCCTTCTCAAATTGTTTCATCATGAAACGAGTTATGAATATTATTTCTAATGCCCAGTTTTTGCCCGCTGGAAGATACTGATTTTACATAAATGTTCTTGGTTAGTCTAAGTCTGAGGAGAAATAGAAATATTCTTGCTTTCAAACAATCTCAACATTTCCAGAATTCATCAGATTCACCCTCTCCTTCTTACATGTACACACGCGCACACACACACATACACACACACAATAAAGTGAATTTGCAGACATAGCACCAGGTGCAAATCCTAAGTATTGTAATTGCCACCACAGCTCTTTGTACACCCTGCAGAAAGGTTAAAATAAAGTGCATATATATGTTCAGCATGTCACAAAAGTTCTCCTTTACTTGCAGTAATTTCCTAAACTTTAAACAACATAAGTGGTGCAAGTGAACTAAAGTCTGTCGCTGTTTTTTTCCCCTACGAAACTCAATATCTCATTGTATTTAAACTAAAATAACTGTGTTATTTTAGAAGAACACTGAACAGCAGATATGGAAACTCCCCCAGAGTGCTTAAACAGCCATTTCGTCATGTTTTTCTGCTGACTTGCATTTGTCCATCAAATTGATTTCTGTCCTTTTTTCCTCTGGCCTGCATCACTGCATCCATCTCTGAGGCTGCTTGAAGTGGTGGAGCAGGCGGACTTGCGGTATATACTATAAAGTCCGGCAGACTGAGACCCATGGGACCACTCAGCTATGGGCACATTTACAGGAAGCAAGTGAGCGAAGAACTGAGATGAAACTGTTACATCCCCCCACTGAACACTGCCTGCATGTAAATCTGCCTGTTTGACCATTTGTCTGCTTCTATCCTCTGTATGTGTCGAAGCGCCTTGTCCCATTTTTATTATTTACTTTCTCACACTCCCAGCACCTCCTCTCAATATCCCACTGTTTGTCCCTGTCGTACTCATTGATCGTCTCTTTATATCTGGCCCTGCTGCAGCCACTGCACTTGTAGATGAGATTGTCATGGTTATTGTAGTCTTTTGTGTGAATGACAAAGACGGTGGTTGATACCTATGGAAGCTATAGGATCAGGATATGGTAAATATGCAGTGGTTTAATACACAGAAACACAACAGTAATTATACAGAATATAAAATATATAAGAATAAAAGTAACTGCAGTCTGTGTCCATGAAACCTCTACAGAAAACACAGTGAATGTTCAGAAGTGTTGCAAGCAGTGTAATGGTGAAAAGTAACTAAGTACATTTATTGTACAATAAATACTGCACTGAAGTAATATTTTGTATATTTCTTGTATTTTGCTTCAGTGTTTTTTTCTATGATACTTCATGTCTGAAAGACTGTACTTTTTACTCCACTACATTTATTTGACCATTAAAATACTAACTACATATTGAGTAATGAGCAAATACAGTAAACATCTGCACGATGTTTACTGGTACACTTGACAATTGAGGTACTTCTGTACTGGATCCAACTCATTTTAGACAACAGATAATTCTGAGATTATTAGACTCTACTGAAAACAATATTAAACTGACTGCAGTTGATGCTCAGACAGATAAAAGATAAACAATAGACTGATTTCTACAACTTACATCAGCTACAGTAAAGCCTCACAACTGCTTCTTCTATTACTCCGGGGGAACTCTCACGAAATCAGCACTCACACATCCAGGCAGCAGGCCCTGTGTGCCATTATACCTCGGTCGACTCAGTGCATTAAATAGTCTATAGTCTTCACTGAGGCCCCACTGAGAGAATCCCAATAATTGCCCCACTAATCAGTTTACTGACCTCCAGTTTACTTACCACAGCTAATCCTGGCTGACATGATACAATCTGAGCATCAAACAGAGAAACAAATAAAGTCAAAAACAAGATTAAGGAGGAAAACAGAACATGATACACACCCACACACATACGCACTTACACTAATCTTGGATCCACATGCATCACAACCCTCAAAGATACTCCAAAGCAATGAAGTTCCCTCCCACATTAATATGGGAGGCTCCTTCTGATCGGTTTGATCCAAGTTATCGTTGGGTCTGTAAACAATGACTTGCTATGTGTTTTTGACACTCCATCTTTTTTATAGTTCTCAATAACACTACAAAAAGTTAACCAGCAAATGACGGATTACTTTCTTAAACAGGATTAAACGGTGTTTACATCTGCATGACCTGTATGTTCCTTTCTCTTTCTGTATCTCAATTTTTGTTATCAGCACAAGGCTGAAAGAAAAGGCCACATTTAGAATTGAAAACAAAAACCAAGTTGTGAAAGCAAAGCCAGGGAGAAGTCTCAGAACCAGCAGCCGTGGAGCGATGGGGAAACCAAAAAAACTACTCAGCAAAGAGAGCAAACACAGAGAGGCATGCACTGAATACCCAAAATAAGCCTATCGATAACGAGTTAATACACCAATATTCATTTGAAAGAAATGGATTTAAAACTGGGGAAAAAAGCCACTGTCTAATGTATTGGCCCATCACTGTCCAATATAAAAGGATTAAAGACAGGGAGAGTTGGCAGGTGAGCTACATCCAGGAAAATGGATTTCATAACAAAATAAACCATAAAGCATACAAGTATAGAGAGATAATATGAAGAGATGGACAGAGTAACAGGAAACGAGATGAAGGAGGAAGATGAAGAGGAGATGGAGAACAGCAGAATTTGTGGTACTCACTCCAAAAGTGACGGTCTTGACTGGCATGCCTGTTGGCCCTCCACTCTCTCTTTCTTACGTTTTCTGTTTCTCTCAAACACACAGCTGTCTTTTCTGTTGCCCCCTGCAAGTTCTGCGGTACAGGGTACGCAGACCCCAACGTAAACACAAATCCACACACACACACACACACACACACATACACACACCCAGATACACACACTTGAGTAAGCATGGTGGGTGGAGAAACTGGGAAGGGTGGGGGTTGAGGGGACTGGGGCCCAGGGGTTTATCTCTGGAGGAATGCTGCCTGTATCTAAAGACACACATTTCACACACAGACAAACCAGGACCCCAGACTTTCACTATGCGCTACTTTTTCCTTTTTCTCTACCTTAATTTTTCTAAAACTGCCGCATCTAAAGGTTGAGTCATGGCAACTGGACTTTCAGTTTTTAAAACTCTTAAACAGAGTTTAAACACAGTTTTTAAAACTGAAAGTCCAGTCGTCATGACTCAACCTTTAGGTAACTTCCCCTGGACGACTGACAGTCTTCACAGACATAAAACTGCCTCACTTGCTTTTTGCTGCAAACTGCTTTTATTTTTTTCTTCTTCTTTCTTTCATCACACTCTATGTTCTGCTTTCCATCTCGTCTATCCTCACCACCTTTCACTTTTTGTTGCACCCTAAAGCTCGGTGTCACCCCAACTTTATCCCACCGTTCTCCAGGCCCTTCTTCCCCACGTCACGCCCCCATCTCCATGTCTCGTGTATATTTTGTGACAGCCAGACAAAATTTTTTTCTATGGACCAGGCAATGCCAGAATAGTATAGTTACTGTGGAGAATGGGTGAGGTTTTCGGAGCGGGTCTGTTTTAGACTGTGAGGTGACTTACAGTGACAAAGCGCCTGGGGGGGGGGGGGTTGCTGCCACCGCCCCGTGACAATGGGCCAGACACACGAAGTGGGGGGAGCATGGAGGGGCCAGTCTCTCAAAAGGCCCTGCCTCTTTTAATAAAGCGTCCGTCATTCCCCGCTTGAAAAGGCCTCCTTTTCTCTACCTCTCCCCTCCTCTCTCCCTCTCCTGGATAAATGCTGGGAAAAGCACATCGCTGCCAAAACCACGCAGAGAGATAAATGCTTGTAGGAGAGGGGACGGAGGGGGCAATGTAGAAAGAAGGCTGCGCACTACTCAGTGCCACTGGACCGTGACCTGGGCAAAAACATCACGTGGGATGTCTCTCCTGTCCAAAGTATTGAAATTGGACAGTGATGAGAGTTCCACTGCCAAAAATGTGGGGCAGGGGTCTACAGACACTAAAGTCCATGAAGACTTGACAAATTATCCTGTGGTCGTACATGAAAAGCGACTGCAACTCTTCCCCTTTGACATAAATCTCCTTTGGCTTAGCCTGCAGAGAGTAACTCATCCCAAGAGAAGAATGATAGCTTATCAAGTCCTAAATGATAAGACCTGCTTAAAGAGTGGCAGAATCAGGTGAGAAATGATGGAGCTTTTTACCAAGTGCCAGTGACCTAAAGATAAAATCCCTCTCCCCTAAAAATATTTGCTTTGTGTTTTTATCTTACTGGGATGGTTGAGCTTGGTTGTGCATGTACTGAACAAGTATCATCTTACACACTCAAGTCAATTATGGTCCAATATGTAACTTGGATGAGTATGATAATGGCAAATTGAAGGTAACAGTCAAAACAGGGAAACACTGTGTGTCCAGTACTTTAAAGATGAGGTCATATCTGTCTTAAAACAACAGTCAGGTACAAATATCATGTACATTGGACCATTATGTTCTCTAATCATCTAAAAGGTACGTTTCACTGTGATGCTTCAGCTGTCAGTGAGTTAAATCAAATAAGTATCTTCCAAAGACACAGTATTTTTAGTACTTTTATCACAGTCAGCACTGTAATAGTATGAATTCAATGTAATTTTTTTTTTTTGGACATATTAAAGACTGTGGATGTTGTGTGTGACTAATGTAATGCACATTAGGAAGGAATTGTTTAATAATCAGTATAGACAGGTAGAGTAATTACAGCAAGACAAAACTGCTCCAAAATAAATATGGACAATTGACTATTATTTTAAGACAAACTTTAAAATATGTAGAGCATGTGGCCTCAATGTGATGTAGGTTGTGGGCTGGCCTAAAGAGGCAAGTGTCTCACTGACTGTTAAAGTGTCTGTGACTCGGGTCAGGTCATTATAAAGCATAGGCCACACTCCTGTTTTGTAACTGGGTTGATTTAGGACAGACGTGCCCTCTGCATTCTGTGTCAAGTCCCTCTTGTTGGCAGGATAAAGGGATACAGATATCCACGTGTGCTGCTTGTGGTGGTTTATTGCCCGTGTCCTGATGTCTGTACACAAAGAGACTAGAGCTGAAAAGGTGGGGGAGGAATCAACATAAACACTGATAGATTGTCAGCTGTCTTTCTTCAACCTGTCACACTCTTTGCCCTTGTCTGGCCTCTATTCTCACCACCTCTCACACATGCTGCCCAACACCACATATATGGAACACATTAAATATCTATTTCAGGAATCAAACAAAAGGGACATGGAGGCAATTAAAATCACTCATCCAGCATCTGATTGTGTGTTGCCATTCGCAGCTCAATATTTCCAGCTTTGCTTTTGCTGCTTCACCAAATCAAAATAAAAAGTTCTTGAGTGGGAACCCAGTTGGGGATCATATGCATACTGCTGCAATACTGACACAGACTGGTCAGTTTGACTGCACAGTGGAGGGAAAGATTTGGAAAGAAAGCATGAAACTTTTAGTATATGTGATTTGTGTTCATTTTGCTGGTAAACAGTCTCACTGTAGCAGTAAAGGGAAGTGGCTTGGCACATGAATAACAGCAGGTACACAGCTGTCTGCACTGCACACAGATGGAGTGGTAGCCAAGCAGCAGAAGAAACAATAATGTAATACAAAGGACCTGGACAGGATTAAATTAGAGAAAGAAGGGGAAAAATCTTCCAGCATAAAAACTATTTATTTAAAATATATATATATATATATATACATATACAACCCCATTAAAAAAACAAAATCTATGCACTGTATTCTGACTCTTGAATTTTAACGCATTAATGATGTTTCTAGGTGAGGCTGTATTACTTCCATTTGGCAAATTGACCTCTAGTGGCAGCATGGCGCTCTGCAGTGAGCAGCTTCAAAGAGAATATGGGCTATGTTGGGCTGATTACTGCAGCCCTGGCACAAAACTCACACTTGCATGTGCATTAATCTGCACAACATACACATTCCCCTTAGTGCTTCAGTTCCTGCTCACCAGCTACATTAAGCTTGCCCGTCCTGTGAGCTGACAGTGGAGCGGATTAACTCAACATTAACTGCAACGGGTGTTAAAACTGCCTTCACTCTGCAGACAGATGACACAGCACATGTACTGTCTCACTGCCTCACATATTACCATACGTAGAGAAACCTAAGTCAAAGCATATGTGCCTGAATGTGACAAAGCCAGATGGACCTGTGGAAGACAAAAATAGGGAGTTAGAAATTCTTGAATAAAGAAGGACAGCAGAAAAGATAAAGGCAATAGAGAAGGATGACAGCAACAATATGTCAGCACAGGACCAGGATCCCATTAATCTTCATAAGTGCAGAGCTAGAGATGGTGAAGCACAGAGTGAAGATGTGCAAGAGAAGGAGAGAGAAAGAGAATCACTGTGGAAAGAATCTATCTTCACAACCCTCCGTCTCTCCTGTTCTTGTATGTACGGGGTATCTGCGCACTCTCTAAGAACACAGACTCCATAATTCACAACAAAGACTTTGACCATCAGTCACAACTGGGCTTGAGTCAGCAACAGACAGGAGCTGAGCAGCCAGACCATATAATTCAATCAGTCTGGTTAATAGACACAGAGTCGAAGTTTTCAGACTCTATTCAGTCCTAATGCACTGTCCTGAAACTAGAAAATACAAATTGTACTAGGACTAGGAGAGCTCATCCACCACTGTAATGACTCTGCTAAAGTGGGATATAATGCAACTCTATTACTGTGTATGCCATCCAAGAACATCGTACCGTCTCCTTTAAGGAGTACAGCAAAATGAAAAATAATAACCTACTATATATCATCTGTCTGAGTAATACTTTTAGGTCTTTATAAGATGCAGTATTATCAATACTGTTAGAATGTTTTCTAACCAAGAAACAGTGGCACTAGCACCCTGAACTCAACTGACATTTGTTTTACATCTGAACAAACAGCAACTCCAAGTTTAATTCTTGAATGATGGTTGACATTGGTGCCAAATCATGTATTGGTGGATACGTAGTTATTAATGTACAATAACTAAAATAATGTGTTAAGTTGATAGGCCTGACTTTTTGAAAATGAAATGGGTTATGATAGTCAGTTATGAAAGTATTGCATTTTCCTGTTATTTATCAGATGGCATGTGCAGAGCACTGATACAATAGTGATAAGACAAAAAAAAACAGTCCATAACAATGGCCTGACTGATGTACTGGGAGAAGGATCAGTGGCATTTTCAAACATTTGTTTTCGCATGCCTCATTTCTCACCACAGAGCGCAGAAGTTATGAGAAAACAGGCTGGGAATAAAAATACGAAAGAAGAGATGGATGGAAAGAGCAGGAGCTTCATGGCACAGTGGAAAGGCCAGAGGATGTCTTGGGCACGGTGGCACCTGTCATGATGAATAAACGCACCCATGGAGCTGAGACTGAGCGTGTGTCTCAGTGGATTTGTGTACAGTATCTTCACCCACAGCATTGTTGACAGTTGTGTGATGGAATCTTCATCTGCACAGCTTTGCTGAGTCAGACACTGATTTCACCCCCCTCTCTTACACACACCCTTCATCATCATGTTACCTACACATGAGCAGCACAACATCTGCCTGCAGTAAAGAGTTACCCATTCAGATTTAAATTTATAGATGGTGCTTAATTAACACATAAATACATATTTGAGATATATATATATATACATACATATACATATATATCCACCATACTGCTTTCCCACTTGAAAAGCTGGGGCGAGATGCTGAGCTTCCTGAAGTATTTGGCATGTTAAGGAATATTAAATATAAGTAATTAAGGGAGATGCACTCATCAATAGGGGTAAGGGCAGTAAAAAGATGGATTTAAAAAACTGGTGTCAATCACCTGCCTCCGTGTAACTACCTAAATGCTGCCATACATACATTCAAACATACACACGAATACACAAACTCATGTACTCATCAACACACACGCGCAAACACACACACACACACACACACACACACACACACACACACATTCACCTGCAGTACATGCAGGTGCATAACACACTCTCTCACTCAACACACATATTTATCTGAATAACCTCCCATGTGCAAGCATACAGTTCAGGCAGGGGTATACTCAAACTGAACAAGGTCGTGCAACGTACCATCCGACCATGTGGGAAGGTGAGGTTTAACTCTTTATACTTTTATTTATTTTTTGACGGTGGCGTCAGAAGCTGGTCATTAAAGTGAGGTATGTATATTAAAAAAATACAGGTACATTAGAGACTAAAAGAGGGAGTTGGCATAGGAACAACACTGCATAAGAGGAGTCACTGAAGTGATGTAGTTGTCCAGGGCCAAAAAGTCTGAGCTAAAATAAAAATACACTAATTTTTTTACCATTAGAAAAGAGTCGATATTATTATATTATTATTATAGACTATATTTTTGTTTAAAAATGTGAAGATTTCATCATATTTAACTCCCAGTTCCTTGTAGTACTGAACTGCACAAAAAGCCAGTACAGGGCTGCAATTACTATACATTTATAGCCAACCATCTGTTACGCAACTTTTGCTTGACGTTTAATGGTAGTAGGCTGCATAAAATTGAAATATTATTATGCCATATTTAAAGATATTTTAATGCTGTGGAAGTTTTCTTAAACACGTTAGAAAACTGGTTATGACCTTTGAAGTTTTAAATGTTTAGCCTGCTGCTGATAATCAAATTCAATTCTATAAAAATTACACAATATCAAAGGTACGGAGACAATAATAGATATTGTCTCCATACCTTTCCTCTTTTGTACTGTATATAGCATGAGCCATCAAGGTGAATCAGACAGTGTGTGTGTCTTTAAAGCTCTGAGCTCTCCTGTTCTGGCCATTGTTTACATTTATTTCTCGATTTTGGTCACACCCTTCTGTCTATTCTCAGGCAGCCAGCCAGGTCTTCATCACTGTTGATGTAGATAAGGTGGAAACAGAAATGTAGGCAAATTTGTAGAATGTTTTTTACCTGCTATATACCTGGCCAGCAGAAAGTGTACATTTTCATGGCAAAGGATTTTTCTACGGTTTTCAGACTTTCCGACCAGCACTTCTTTTGGAGTATACTTCCACCTTTTACATGCACTCTGCGCATTCACCTCAACACATGCACATGCACGCATGCATGCACATTGCTTGTTGCTCAGTTTCTTCCTCTTTTTATCAAGCAAAATAAAACCTGTCAAACTGAAACCTGACTGAGAAATGTAAAATCTGGGTAAAGAAACGTCAAGTCAAATGACTTGAATGAAAAAAAAAAATGTTGTATTGATTGAAGTAACAAAAACTTTTAAATAAACTGGCGACTAAAATGCAGTTCAGGAAGGGTCACATAGGAAAAAACACAGAATCTGGAAAAGTGAGAAAGTCTGGACATGGCTTCTTTAAATCTTCCTGTGTAAGCAGACAATGACGGCAGTGGCGTTTTGAAATGTGCAGTTTTAAATATTTAAGTTTTGAAAAGCATTTAAACCCACTACAGTGACCAGTACTGTACAGTAGGTATGATGCGTATGTCTAAGTTACTCAGGGTATATTTCCTGGGATAGCTTCATTGAAAGTATTCTTTGTAGGGCAGATTGCTCCCATGAGACGTCTCACTGTTGCAAAAAGCCAGAAAAGATCAGTTCCTAATGGGTCAGCAAAATGAGGAGAATCTTCTTTCTAAACTTGGTATCTGGCCAACTGAGACATTATTACATGACTTCTGCAGTTTTGCACAATGGCAGTAAAGGCCCCCTCAACCTTTCATCTGAATTCTGTGAAGCTGGTATCAATGACCCTGGGATAAAAAAGGGAGTTACAACATTTGAATACGCTGTGGCCTTTCACATGTAAATGTTACTTTGCCCCCCTAGCCGAAACAAATTAGAGCCAACTGCTGGTGGCTGGACATGAATAGGCTTCCTAATGTAGTCTGCATCTACAGTGAGCTAGGGAGCAGCTGGAACAGAGAAAGTGAGATGGGGAGAATTTATGTGACAGTGCAGAGTGTGACGGTTTGTTTTTTTTATTCATATTGAGTCTGCCATGCAGCCGCACTGTGACGAATGGGGCTTGGCTCCCTGAGCATCTGTCTCCAAGGACTCACTGAGGGGTAATTACAGTTGTGGGATGATAAGGGATATTCTGAAGGCCTACTTACTATTAATGATGGCAAAGGGGACGGGGCCTTTACACAGACCTCTGACATCTCACAATTGTATGGTACAGGAGGGGGCAGGGACTTTTGATGAAGCGTTAGATTTTTGTGTAAATTAAATCAACCCTCTGGGAGAGAGTCATGGCTTGTGCATCCAGTCTGAGGGTTTCAGAGAGTCTTACATTACCAAGCTGCTGGCTGACCAGTCTGCACCATAATAAATGCTTTTTGGACTGACCCAGCCTGACAGCCGAGAACAAAAAAGTTAAACAGGAGAGGACATTTGTTGTATCCCATTTCCATTAGTTATGATAAAGTTGTTTTCACCATATTAATTAGCAAGATCTTAGAACTGATTTTCTAAACCTAGCTTGATTTGAAAGTAAAAACAAAGGCAAACAATAAATTTACCAAAACAATCCATAATAACATCCCTTAATATTAACTGGATAGTAGATGTCATTACTCGGTCCACAGGCTTCATTAAAATCATTAATAGAATAAAGTATCTATCTATCTATCTATCTAACATTGGGATGACATCATGTGCATAGAAAGTCATTTTTGCGGGCCCTACATATATAAAACATTCATTTTCAGAACACAAAATAACTAATCTTGGTTGTGCAGATATTATTTTTAAGGGGATTGGTGCTCTTAATACGTCCAAGCAGGTTATATCCCAAACCCTTGTTTGTTTACACCCTGTTTCATCAACCTCTGATGTTTATTGACCTTTTGTGCCTCTTTTCTATAATTTAACTCTCATTAATTACTTTGCAGAGTACCATGGTATCATAACTGATAGATATGATGGTTGGAACTACAAAAATAAAATCTAAGATGTATTAACTAGTTATTACAGATGATAGAGCAGTAGAGGAAGATACTGAGAGCTTAGGCAGAAAGGGATAAGGTATCACTCTCCAGCAAACACTAGTTAGAGAAGCAGACACCCTGTTGCAGGGCCTGTTGTTTTCCACTGCTGTGTTGGCTACGGGCCAGTGAGGGGGACTGGGCTCTCCAGGACGATCTATCATTGCACCACATTTTTTTTCTGTCTCTGCAGTCTGGGCGCAAACAACAGTCATTATATTTCCTTTCCAAAATGACACAGGACCACCTAACTCGACATTGCACTCTAGCTACTAAAGTGCAGACGTTTTTGTTATTGGTAGACTCTCTGTTTTACCATAGTGGTATTGTTTAAGGTCCCATCTGGACTACAGTAGGCCTATAATTAAAACTGGATAATGGACATATTCCTAACAGACATATAAACAAGCAAAATCATCTTCCACTCAATCACACAAAAATACAATAAATAAATAAACCCAAAAAGGACAAACACAACTGCCCCTTTCACACACATTCATGAGCATCACCAAGGGAAAGACAATCCTCCATATTGTTGTGTGCTGGGCCAGTGGCCAAGGAGAACTGTTACTGGTTACATGCTTTTCCACTTGCATCCTATGTGCTACTTTTTTTTGCTTCTGTGTGTTAAATGTGTTCACCCCTTATTCATTTGTTCTTAAACTTCAAATCTACACTTCCAAATAGCATTAGTTCACTTTGTCTGTGGTTTGGTTAAGATTAACCCAATGATGCTCCAAAGTGTTTGGGAGCAATATGGAGATCGGGAGATTAGGTTAGGAATTTGGCATGAGAGCAAAGGGGGAGCTAGGATTTGAGGGGAAATCATCAGCGGCAAGAGTTGTCTGGAACAAGTTTCCCAGCAGCCATATTGCACGTAGATGATCTCTCCTCCACCAGTGACAATTGATTCAAGATCATCTATTAGATATGGTAGGTGCAATAAAACCTTTGGAAAACATATCCCAGACTGTTTAAACAGATAAATCCAGACAAAATACAGGCATAGCACAAGACATGGGAAATAGACAACAATCACAATACACAACACTGACGCATCAAAGGCACAGGCAAAGGCAGACACAACCACAACAGCTACAGCAGTCAGCAGTAATACCACAACATAAAACACACAAACAGACACTACACAGATGGAGACACAGACGGACATTCGAGACATATTTTACAGTAATACACAGACTGAAGCCATGCAAGGTTTGAAACGAGGCATGCACACAAAACACACTGGTAAGTATAAAGAGGTCAACACACGCACCCACATCCCTCACATACTTTCTCTCTCATACACACACACGCACACACATCTTGATTTAATCCTACACACAAACAGTGGTACAAATGACACAAGCATATTTGAGAAATCAGAAGAATCCACAGGAAAAATACTTGGACCGTTGTCCATTATCACTACTGTAAACCTGTGTTGTGTAAAGTTTATAGCAGGAAAAGCTGACGTTGTTAAAAATTGTTTCGAGTCTGTGGAAAATATATCAAAGCTGTATTTTGCCCGTGGACTCTTTCCATGTAATATGCTGCTTGTGAACATTAATTTCAGAGAAATCACAGACACTGATATAGATATTAATATAGATAGATACACACTCATGTATAAAGAAACTAAAAGAACGAACGAAAAACAAACAAAAAATAAATAAATAAATCACCAAATGAAAAAAAAAAAAAGTCTGAGTTAGTACAATACGTCAAGCAAGAACAGGAACAAAGAAAAAGCTCCAGCCTGACCCCATGACACCTGGCTGAATCAGCTCACAGCACAACAGCAACACTAGAAAGTCAAATAAACCAGAACTACAATACCATAAGCAACACGCAACAAAAACAAGAGGTATAAAGATAAAAAACAACAGCAGAGCAACAACAGTGACAGGTACAAGATGGTCATAAATACAGAATATATATATAAATATATATACACACATATAGATAAATAGAAATAGGAAAAGCCAGATATACGTGTTGCAGATATTTACTTCATCATCATAGTGCCATACTCCTTGGCCATCCGGCATCTCAGAGCTCACACTACTGTCCTGATCGATTAGCCAGCGATGCACGGCGTGGGCCTAAAAGGACATACGACATAAAGACAGAGCCCAGTTAATCGCAACAATAAGGAGCAGACAGATGGAGAGACAGAAGAGAAGAGGGCAGGGAGAAGAGAGCAGCAGAGTCGACAGACAACAATGGCAAGGAAATGAGAAAGATTCAAAGAGGAACTGGTGAACATTATATTGAGACACAGGTAGAAAACAAGGAGGAGAAAGGAGGGAGAGAAGGAAGACAGCAGGAAAGAGGACCCACCCCAACCCAGTCCCATCCTGCCTTGGTTGTTCAAACCCCACTCTCCCCCCCCAAAAAAACAGGTCAGATTAGGATGAGTGGTATGAGTGTGGAAGCACGATGTGGCATCACGCAAGGTCATCACACATACAGTGGTAAGCGCTGGGCAGCGCCACACTGATGGCGATGGAGGAGGATCTGGTGCTGATGGTTGGGAGCTCACAGATGGAACAGCTGGGCCTCTGTGGAAAGCTGCAACCTACACGCTGGAGTGAGTGGGGATTTCTTTATGTTACTTGTTGTGCAAGTGAGACAAAATGTAGTGTACTTACCCAGAATGCACAACAACATATGTGCAGTGCAAAACACAAAAATATCTTTAACATAATAATAATAAATAAAAACACAAAAAATAAAGCCAAGTCTGGCCTGACAGAAAAACAGTGAATATGTTTTATAGTAGAGAAACATATCAATTTTCTTCATAATATACATATATATGCATATAGAACAGCAAGAATAGTTGAAAAATATCCAACAAGTTTGAGCTCCAGACAATAACACTTTTTTTTTTTTTTTTTTTTTAAACAGAAAGACACGCCTGTCTGCTTCTCTGAGTGAGTCAAACACACAATCTTCCAAACAACATTCTCCAGACAGAAAGACAGAGGGGCAGTTCCAGCCCAGGTCAGCTCAGTCACCCGAGTTTAGAGTCAGACCAAACACATACTGTAGATTTCTCCAGTACCCTCCCACCCACACAAACACACACATAACAAACCCCATCTGTTACTTTTTAATGTTGTGGTGTCAGCACCAAAAACAACCGAACACAGCTCCTTTTGTGATGCCCACTGCCCTTTGCTGCAGAAATACTTTAAGACTTGCACTGGGGTGAAACAGCACAGTCCAAGGATTAATTATCCTGTCATGGCTGCTACTGTACATTTACTATTTGCTCTATACCAGCAATTTTATGGCACTTGTGTTTTTAAGATGCATTGATGCGAGCTGTCGTACCTTGACACTGCAAAATAACATTTTTTACAATAAAAGGGCCATTTAGCACATAGTCCAACCAGGTTGTTTAAAATTAAATATTTTACATCCCCACAAGCAAGGCGAGTCCCCAAAGCGTAAGTGTGTTAACAGGTTTTGGTCTCCTTGAGAGTGAGTACAGCAGGCACATGAGCACACACGCACGCATGCACACAACACAAAGAGGGAGTAAGCCCTCCGGAGAAAGATGATGTGTCTGTGAAGACAGACGAATTCACTGCTAAACACACAGTAGTGCTGGACATCACACAAAAACAGTCACCTCAAGGGTACAGTGAATCAGAGGGTGACAACAGAGGCCACAGACACTGTTAGGACACCCAAAAATGGAAAAAATAAGCAGAAGGGGCTGACTACAACAGAGAAGTTACTGAAGTGTGTGTGTGTGCTACATTAGATCTTTTTTTTTTACTTTCTAAGCATAAATTTGCACTTTGCATGACCTTCATCTGTGGAAAATATTTGCAATAACAATGTTCAGTAACACCGCCTGTGGCGGGGTTGTGTGTATACGTGGATGTGTGATGCACATAGTGCATCTGCATAGTTTGTGGTGAGTTACAGAGCGTGTCAGCTTAAAAGAATAATTGGATTAAGTAGCAGACGGCTAGTGATGACAGGGAGAGAGGGGTGAAGAGGTGGAGGAGGGAGGAGGGGGATAGAATGAGGCAAAGGGGGGAGTGAGGTGCTGATAAGAGTAACAGGCCATTTGCTGCAGAGCCTCTAGGAGCCTCAGGGCAGTGAACAGACACGCTCAGGGAACTCGAACCGTTATGCTGTAGATTAGAGAGATAAAGGGATAATGCTCAGTCTCTAGACAACTAGCAGCCTCGTGGCATTTGGGAATACTTTACACCAAAGTTTAAGACAAGCATAAAACAACCAACATGAGTCATGTACAGCAGGAAAAAAGAGACATCATTTAACTCAGGTTGCCTCATGGACTTTTAAACCTTCCTGATGGCCTTGGGTTGGGGCTGTTATTTCTCAACATGTGCAGCTTATTGAGCTTAAATAGAGAGGAGTGCAAGTCACAGAAAGTCTCATATTAAAGGAGGAGGAGTGTGAGAGGCAGAGATGAAAGAATGATTACACAGTCATCAACTGAGAAATTGATACTGATGATGAGGACATAACAAGGTTTCAATGATGTTTCATTTGTCATAAGCATCATTTCTTATATGTTAACATGGTCGGCACCAGGAAGAACATAGCCTGAGAAGATAAGCAGTTCCAAACATGAAGGGACTATAACAGAAAAAAATTATGCATCTACTGGATGAAACCACAGAAAATTTTATGTGAAATTAACTACACCTAGAAATAGGTGTATTTAATTATATTAATTATAAACAAGGTGTTTAAAACTGGCCTACTGTGTATTACTGCTACATGACAACAAAACATATTTTGTTCTCTCTTCCTTAGTGACAATAAAGGCTCAGGTACAGCTCTATGAAGTTTCAGACTTCACTACACATGCAGTACTGACAAATCTAAAGTGGCTATGGTCAGTTTACAAAGGACAGTCCACCACAGATCAGCCCATCACTTTAAAATCCATACAAAATAAATATGTAAAACTATAACAACACACATCATGCCTATCCACATTGAGAGTGTTCCTTCAGTTACTCACACAGAAACATTCACATTAAATTACAAGTAAAAGTGCTTGTTACAGTGCCACCATCTGGCAGATTGAGAGGTTTGAAAATGACATCCACATTTTTTGCACCTTTTATGCATTATGGTAGTGGTTTAAATCACCTACTGTAGGTAAAACTTTGCAAGGGTGCATGGCGGTAAAAACCACAGCTTAATAATATGTCAGGTTGACATGCTTTAGATCATCAGTCACATCATGAAGTTAAATCTGAGAGGCAAAGTAAAGATCTCTGCTGACATCTGGCAGCAGAGATCCATCAAGCATGGATCCATCCAGAACTTCACAGAGGAGAAATAAATCTGCAACTCAACAAATCCAGAAATTCATCATTTTTAAACAAAAAACATTGAAGTAGTTATAAATAAATACATAGGTCATCTGTGCTATTGAGAGACACAGCTCTTTATATTAATTCCAAGTCACAAAGTAAATTAAATGAAAGAACAGAAACGTTAACACACAATCAGTACACAGATAATGCAGAACTTTCATTAGAATAAACACTCCACAGGGAGAATCAGCTCTCTGCTGCTCAGTGGACCTGCATCGCAACAATAACTCATACTGCCTCTGTGAGAGCAGTGAGAAGAATAAGGTACAGAGGAGCTGCGATATACAAATGACTGTAGCATTAAGAACCAAGCACTTCTCTCAAAACACCTATTCATCAGTCCAGGATGTTTTAATCCTGCAGTGCATCAGCTTCTCTCTTGATCAGCCATCTCAAGTGCTGGATAAACATCAGGTAATCAAGCTCTAATGCCATGAGTCAAACTGCGCCAATGCCCGGCTAGTTCTTTGTAAGAGGCTGACACAGTAACTAAACTAAATGGAACCCTTCTAAATTATTCAACATCTGAAGAAAAAAAAAATCAAGTGGTGTAATCTATCTGTATTTTCCAATGAGGAGTCAGACCAGAGAGAGCATGTCTGAGAATCCAATAAGACATCTGCTTTAACTGGTCTCCAGTTCTCATTTCAACACATCAGGAAAGTAAAGGGGATGTGCCCCTAAAGAAAGAAAAGAATCAGTGTGGACCTCAGGGGACACTGAATGTGATATCTATGAGCTAAACAAGATCTTAAATAAGTGCAATGATAAGCAAATTAAAAAAAAAAAAAATAAGCAGATATAAAACTGGAAGTATTGCCACTTATTTGTCATTGGTCTGGATGTAAATTGCTCCTTATTTCTGTTGCTTTTCATACCAAATCAATACTTTTTTATACCTTAAGTTAAGAAATTTGATTTTCTTTTTCTTTATGTCAAATGTTAAATGATATATAGAACCTTGGTCAAGATAAAATTGTTCAAAATTAGCAAAAAATTGGATTCAAATTAGAAACTATCTGATTAAAGAATAAAACTTTAAGCTTTTGACAGCTTTTCTAATGTGACATCTACACATTTTGATATCAAGAAGTACTGAATTACCACACCTTACTGGCAGTATTTGACCATATCATTGTACTGTATCACAGACCCTTTTCAAAATGATGCTGTACAATGAAATGATGAATTACATAATTAGAAGTAAAACAGCATTTTGCAGGTTTTGGCAGGCCTGTTCCATTTAAAATAAAAAGAACAAAACAATGGAAGTCATCCAAACATATTGATCTCTCACTCACTGAGGCTCTGAGCTCATAATATAGCTGAGGTTTGAACTGATGATTTGACTGCCTTCAAGACAAAGAATGCCTTTAGTGTGAGAACAAGAAGTACCTTTGTACTTTTCCTTTCTACTAAGCAAGACAACTGACAATAAGAGCCAAAAACATTTCATAATCAAATATTGTGTTAATATTCAGACTACCACCTACAAAATCCTTGTATAAACTCTTATGGAACAACTTTGCATGTAGCTATTAGGCTAAGTTAGAAACACTTTGTTGCATTACAAAAACCATCCTGGCATCTCTCCAAAATCCAGATAAATAAAACATCACTGCATGAAACATTTGAAAGGGAAGAGAGATTTTATATGTAAGCAGGCGTAAATGAGTGCAGCTATAGAAGAGACTTCCGAAGTGAGCGAAAGTAAAGAGTTGACAGACTGAGAATGAACAGGAGAGTGCTGCAGATCCCAGCCTGATTAATAATGCATGGCAGAGAGCTGCCAGCTCTGTGCCTAGCAGCAACAAGCCTGAGCTCCATCAGCAGAGGAGAGTTGGTTTCTGGAGGGGCACAGGTGGAACTGCCAGGTGGGATGAAAGGAAAGGATGGTGCAGTCACCTCCACCTATCACCTCTACCTTCTATTTTCCTCTCACCCTCTGTCTAATGCTCCAGCTGGGCTCATATTCAACTCTTTGCCTGTTCAGTACATGGTTGTCTTCAGCCTTTACTGGCCACTCTGTCACTTGTTCAGTCCTCACGTACAAAAAGCAGTCTGCAGTGGTGCATGTTAGTGGATGCCTGGGAGGCACATACATGGGTGCAGACATCAAGATATTTATTCAACAACACCAGACTCTGCAACCTCACAGATTTCAATATAATCCTTTGAATTTGCAATAGATTTTGCAGGTACTTTGCATCACATAGCAAGGTGTTCCTATTATTTTGTCCGACCCTTCTCAAGTCCTCCTGTCCCCGCCCTCCACTCTCAGCCTGTGTGGGTCAGAGGTCATTAAAGCAGTAAGATTAGCAACACAGCAC
Source organism: Mastacembelus armatus (assembly GCF_900324485.2). Classification (NCBI taxonomy): domain Eukaryota; kingdom Metazoa; phylum Chordata; class Actinopteri; order Synbranchiformes; family Mastacembelidae; genus Mastacembelus; species Mastacembelus armatus. The sequence continues at coordinate 13,309,017 of NC_046641.1, forward strand.
ACAGAGGACAGACTGCTTTGATGTTCTGTGCAGAGGAGAGAAAGTACCACCTCTTCTGAACTTCAGCTCTGTTCACAGCTTTTTTTGTCTTCCGCAGAGAATACTTATCCAAGGATTGCCGAGGCTGCAAGTGGAGAAGTGCGTTTCATCAGAAAGATCTTTTGAGAGCCGGGGAATGAGTGTCTACTCACACACTTAATTTAAACAATTACAGTGTTGCAGCAAAGTTGAAGTCATATTATGTTGCTCAGAAACTCGGACAAAGGCAACAGAGGGTAATATGTTCCCAGGCAACTAGAATGAAATTGTACTGGAGGTGGAGGATGCTGAAGTTGAACTGTGACATGACACATGGGAAACCTGTGTGAACCCCTGGGACTTATGACATTTGTACTAAAGCTTTACAAAAGAAAAAAGAGAGGAATTGAAAAAGACAGAAATGGACGATATGAGGGAGAGAAAAGCCAGTTTAAATTTCTTTATATTTTATCAATGACATTTAGCTGCAACCCCCCCCCCCATTTTTCTCCTCTCTCCATCGAAAACCGTTTCTCTTCCCTCCTAGACTATTTTTATCCAACATTTCATTACCATAATAAAACACATGTATGGACAAAAGATAAACTCAAAGAGACAGCACAGCCAAAAATCTGGATTTGAGAGGCTTATTTTCATCTTTCTTTCTTGTCTTCTATTCTTTTATGTTGCTCTTTTCTTTTTGCTCACAGAAATTGAAAGAGACATGCCTTTTCTTCAAGCCTGTGCCTCATTATGGTGCTTTTCAGGTCTGCTCTTTTGTATGGGGCCAGCCTTGAGCCATGCATAGGCATAGTGGAGCAGCCGGTGGATTACCCAGGCTCACGTCATTTTATTTCAACTGAACCACCAACCAGTCCCGCAAACACCCCTGCCAAGTGTAGCATGGACGTTATATGCTTTAATAAGTGTAGCCAAAGAGCCATGCCAAGACTAAACCAACAGGAACAGCTGCTGTACTGCAGACATCAGTGTGGACAATAGATCTAGGTCTTTAAACCAGGGCATAGTTATCAGAGTATCATGTCTCAAACTTAATGCCAACATGAAAGCCTGAGGTCGTTGTCTGCTTTTGAAACAGAAACACAATGCACAGCGTCTCTTTGCTTAATATCAGATCTGAAATAATACATTTTTAGACAATACATGTTAATACAAATGCCTGCATGCATTATAAAGCATAAAAAAGGACTGTGACAAATATTGGATAAACACCTGGTGGTCAAACCTGTAAACAAGCTAAGATCTGTTCAATCTGTTCTTTTCATACACCAAATTCTCAATAAGTGAAGAAAAATAGTTTTGCTTTTTTTTTTAATAGCTCTTATGAAATTATTATTTATGAAATTACATCAGAAACTACACCCATATTATTTTGGTATTTGTTAGAAGCAAAGAGTTCATCCCACACAAATATTCCATCATTAAAGTTGCTTTAATCATAATTTTTATTGTAAACTGTGGGTCTACTGAAGACAATAAAAAAAACAAAAAAAAAAAACAGGCAGCTGTTGGAAAATTGTTGCCAAATCAAATAAATGCTTTGTGAACAACATCAAGTAGAAAACAGAAAAAGTTAGCATTGCACTGCTGAATATAGTGACACTACATAAGAGCCATGTATTTGGCTTAGGAGCTAGAGAGTAATTGTTGGACTTGTTTGTTGTCCATCTAACAAATACATGTCTCCAAATAAACACTAACATTGCACTGTATCTGTTGGGTGTGTAAGCAGTAACTGTTTGCTAACAAGTTTCCGTAATGTACGTCAGTGTTCGGTTTTCACTTTGTTCCTGCTGCCTCAAAGTGGCAGATAAAAATGAATGAGATACCCTTGTCTGCAATTTGTATGTTTATTTTTTTGTGAGTGTGTGTACATTTTTTTTCCTACATCGTGTACATATTCAGTGCATATTCTGATACACGTTTGTTCTCAATTTACATGTAGACTTTAAATTGACTTCATTTTCCAAATTATCCATAACCACTAATTACCCTAACCTTAAACCATTTATCAGCTCTAAAATTCAACGATCCCCAGTATCTGTGAAAGCAGAAGGTTTATAGCTCAGAGGAGGCAGTTTCAGTCCTCAAGAGGTACTGCATGCCCCCCCCCCCCCCGCTGATTACCTGGATCAGGTGTGTTGAGCCAAGCAGAAGCTGAAAGATACCATCTCAGATGTGAGTGGAGTGGGGGAAGACAAACTAAAGTTATTGTGTAAAGGTTCTGGTCCCATAGTGTGAGTAAAACCCAGAGTGCCCACCCACACAGGCGCACACAAACCTCTACCAGCAGCAGCAATACTCCAGTCCCACTAAAATAAGCTAAGACTGGCAACACAGAGTAGCTCCATGAGGACTGAGTCAGCAACAACAGAAGAGAAAGTGAGGGGGAAAGAGCAAGGAAACTGTGGCTGAGGGAGGAATTTTATCTCTGGTTCTTAACATCAACTAAATAAGCTTTTCTTTTTTTCCTGGCCAGCTAAATAATACATCAGCTATTTTGTAAGCCATATCTATCAGTCTTTTACAACATCATGCCTGAGGTACAAGACAGCTTGCTGCCATCTTTATATTGCTCTTGTAGGTGCTCTTAGGTGTTGAATATGCAGATGCCGTAATGTTTAGTATAGCTAGTAGCTTTATTTGAAACCAAAGCAGCTTGTTTAAGCTGAAATATTCGGCTGATGAGCTAATGTTGCTAGCAGGTGTATTTATGGAGGTTTAGCATCACCACAGATTCCTGATGTAAGAAAATACAGTGCAGTAGGGTGTTTGAGGCCTTCCACTTTATAAAGACAAGAGGTACAAATCCATCTTTCCTGTCATTATCACAGCTCACTGGCTGCTGGCTTTGTTCCTTTCCCTCCTGAGAGTATTACCCTTTGCATTCAATTTCCCCACTGTGACTCTAATCAAGGATGCTCGCAATAAAGTTTGGTTTTAAGAGCGATGCAGCATCCATCAATGAGATTTTATTGTCTGTTCACATTATGGTGATGCAGTGTGCTCTGGCTCCACACTTTGAACAGTCTCACAACTGACTTGAAAATTCCAGAGGCTTCACTTCAGGCAAAATGGGAACTCCACCAATTGTATGCATCAAACTGAATACAAATCTTTCAAGGTGTTTTTGCATTTGTTAAATCCTTTTCTTACTGTGATTAAAATCTTAAATTAGAGCATGAAAAAACTCTGGGGGTTAGGGGTTTGATACACGTGAGCTTACCAGACCCACGTAGCCCACTTATCATTTTCAGGCTACATTTGCCACTACTGGAACAACAGACCTGAATCTGTGATCCTAATGTTAGGAGTACAGTTGCATTGTGTGTAGGCAGCATGTTGTGACAAGGAAGCAATGTAATGCAATGTACATGCAATGTAAAACATTTTTTCTGGTTTTATGTTTTATCAGTTTAGATTATGATTCCATCATGAGTATGGTAGTTTTTTAGTAGTGCAATGTTACAATGATGCAGTATGGTCTCACCAGTAATGATTGACTCTTAAGATTATTATACAATAATTGCACTCACATATTTAAGCACATGTGTACCAAAGTGTGTTTCTGTGCAGGTGTGTGTGTATATGTGCTTAGTAGTTGGCAGAACTGAGCTGGAGGTTTGGGGGCCATCTATCAGAGGTATACTCTCACCTTCTCCAGCTCCCTCCTGGGACAGAAAGACAGATGCCCCCTCTCTCAATGCTACCCATAGTTTCATTAAGCCCCTCTGCTTTGGTGAGCCACTGTTTCTCCCACTCACACATACAGTGGGTACGGAAAGTATTCAGACCCCTTTAAATTTTTCACTCTTTGTGTCATTGCAGCCATTTGCCAAAATCAAAAAAGTTCATTTTATTTCTCATTAATGTACACTCAGCACCCCATCTTGACAGAAAAAAACAGAAATGTAGAAATTTTTGCAAATTTATTAAAAAAGAAAAACTGAAATATCACATGGTCATAAGTATTCAGACCCTGTGCTCAGTATTGAGTAGAAGCACCCTTTTGAGCTAGTACAGCCATGAGTCTTCTTGGGAATGATGCAACAAGTTTTTCACACCTGGATTTGGGGATCCTCTGCCATTCTTCCTTGCAGATCCTCTCCAGTTCTGTCAGGTTGGATGGTGAACGTCGGTGGACAGCCATTTTCAGGTCTCTCCAGAGATGCTCAATTGGGTTTAGGTCAGGGCTCTGGCTGGGCCTGTCAAGAACGGTCACAGAGTTGTTCCGAAGCCACTCCTTTGTTATTTTAGCTGTGTGCTTAGGGTCATTGTCCTGTTGAAAGGTGAACCGGCCCAGTCTGAGGTCCTGAGCACTCTGGAAGAGGTTTTCTTCCAGGATATCTCTGTACTTGGCCGCATTCATCTTTCCTTCAATTGCAACCAGTCGTCCTGTCCCTGCAGCTGAAAAACACCCCCACAACATGATGCTCCCACCACCATGTTTCACTGTAGGGATTGTATTGGGCAGGTGATGAGCAGTGCCTGGTTTTCTCCACACATACCGCTTAGAATTAACGCCAAAAAGTTCAATCTTGGTCTCATCAGACCAGAGAATCTTATTTCTCATAGTCTGGGAGTCCTTCATGTGTTTTTTGGCAAACTCTGTGCAGGCTTTCATGTGTCTTGCACTGAGGAGAGGCTTCTGTCGGGCCACTCTGCCATAAAGCCCAGACTGGTGGAGGGCTGCAGTGATAGTTGACTTTGTGGAACTTTCTCCCATCTCCCTACTGCATCTCTGGAGCTCAGCCACAGTGATTTTTGGGTTCTTCTTTACCTCTCTCACCAAGGCTCTTCTCCCACGATTGCTCAGTTTGGCTGGACAGCCAGGTCTAGGAAGAGTTCTGGTCGTCCCAAACTTTTTCCATTTGAGGATTATGGAGGCCACTGTGCTCTTAGAAACCTTGAGTGCTGCAGAAATTCTTTTGTAACCTTGGCCAGATCTGTGCCTTGCCACAATTCTGTCTCTGAGCTCCTTGGGCAGTTCCTTCAACCTCATGATTCTCATTTGCTCTGACATGCAGTGTGAGCTGTAAGGTCTTATATAGACAGGTGTGTGCCTTTCCTAATCAAGTCCAATCAGTTTAATTAAACACAGCTGGACTCCAATGAAGGAGCAGAACCATCTCAAGGAGGATCAGAAGAAATGGACAGCATGTGAGTTAAATATGAGTGTCACTGCAAAGGGTCTGAATACTTATGACCATGTGATATTTCAGTTTTTCTTTTTTAATAAATTTGCAAAAATTTCTACATTTCTGTTTTTTTCTGTCAAGATGGGGTGCTGAGTGTACATTAATGAGAAATAAAATGAACTTTTTTGATTTTGGCAAATGGCTGCAATGACACAACGAGTGAAAAATTTAAAGGGGTCTGAATACTTTCCGTACCCACTGTATATGTAATCATTGACACACACACACACTTTCTATGGTTGTGCATTTGCTAACCCCACGTTAACCATAACCATCACAACTACATGCCTAAACCCAACCCCATACACTAACCCAACCAAATCTTCACCTTCAAACAAACCTTGTTTTGAGAAGCAGCCAAAATGTCCTCACAATGATGGTATTGAACTAAAATCTGTCCAAAAGAGAAAAGACTTTTTCACTTCTTGTTCTCTCACACAGTTGTTGAAAGCCATTTTGTGTGTTTATGAAGATTGCACGTTGAGTTCCTCACAGCAGCTTTTCACTGATGAAAATGCTGGTACTACTACTGACTGTAGTCAGCACTAACAACACGATGTGGCTAATCCCTACTCCCATGTGCATACTACGACAACAGCTAAGATACACATTTTCACACACTCTTACACACCCTTGGACCTATCTTTAAATGCAGCTTTGCATATAGACATAAAAACACACACACACACACACAGACTCATGTAAAGGGATGTTCACTCACTCATACACTGTCATATACAGCAGACAAGCTGAATGCAGCTAAAAATAGCAGCCCATTGGCACCCCACTGTCATCATTATTCCTTTCATCGTCCTTATCTGCAGTGTGGGGCTTATTCAGTTGGTGGATAGTCAAGCCGCTTTCATGGAGCTTTCCTCGCCTCCCCATCGACACTGACGTTACCATACCCTCGTCATTCCCTCTTTTCAAGCTTGTCCTCCATCTCTCCTCTCTGATCTTTCCATCTTGCTCCTCTAGGGCCCTTCCCCTCTCTTCCTCCTCCTTTTTCTATGCCTGCTTAGCAGAATTCACTGATGAGTGACTCTCATCACACCACAGTGTGGAGAAAAAGAGATGAAGGAGGACAGGAGGGTATATCCCAGAGGAGAACCTTTATCTTGGCACCCTGCACTGACAGAAGATGTACCAACGTCAACCATAACTACTAACAAAACATAAAAAAAATATGATGTGATGAGATGCTGAAACAACAGAGAGGAGTGTAAAAGAGGGGAGACAGAGGAGAATCCTCACAGTGCTAGTCTTTTACACACTGCAGTCAGAACCTCTGCAGTAGATATTAAACATAGCGAGCTTTAATTTCTGCAATTCTGCAAGAAAACAGACTCCTACAGGAAAAAGCTGCATAATCAGGTAATCTGCAGATGCTATGAGCAGCAACCTGAGTAGGGCTGCAACTAACAATTATTGACAAAGTTCCCCATTATACTTTCCAAGGTGACAGTTTGGCTTGTTTTGTCTAAACAGTCCAAAATATACTCAGTTAATATCCCATAAGACAAAGAAAAACATCAAATCCTCACAACTGGAACAACTGGAACTAGATAATGTCAAAAACTGCTTTAAAATTCACATGATTTTCACAGTAGATGCTGATTTTAATTGAAAACTTGAGAACAAAGCACGAAAGTACTAAGTCATCTTGGACTTGAAAAGACCTAGGACTAATGTATGTCTTATCAGGGTGACAAGGATATTTATATACTATATGGGATCTATAGGTTGTTAAATGCACATTGAAATAATTGTAACCTCCAATGAAGAAAGGGAGGGGGGGCAGTTTATTCACCGTTATATCCAGAAATGATACACAGTGCTAATATAGGTGTAAACTGGTTAATAAACTTAGTGTTGAAAAATGGTCAAATAAAAACTAACTGTATAAAGTGCTGTTCTGAAGAAGTTTAATAAGAGGTTGTGTAAATTGGGTGTCACAGTTTCTCTAGTGTCCACATCTGTCTCCATTTTTGTGCACTTTGTATAGATACCAACAAGAGCATCTACAGGATGGCAGCCTTGAGGTAAAGCACACCAGCAATGTTTTCATCAACACGCCCTTGGGATCCCTATTTCTTGGTCCATCTGTAAAAATACTGTAGTTCATGGCTTTTATAGTGAGAGTTAGGGTGAAAATTACAAACATCCAAACCACATCATCACTTAAAGTCTAAAATAACTTTCCTCTCTCCTTATTTCATCAAGAAAATGCAGACAATAAGAACTCCACACTGTTGCACACCTGTGGCCTGAGAAAAACAAACGCCTGTTCTCACAAAGCATGAATTCCCCCTCCAAGTGAGAGACATACCAACTACAGAGAATTCTCCAACCCATAGTAAAGCCTTCTGCAACAGGAAAAAAGCACTTGAGTTTGGATTTGATAGGTGAAAGTGGCTGAAGGGGCCTGTCAAAGCTGAGAACATATAAAAGGAGCACACATGAAGAGGCTAGGGTCAGTTCAAGAACTAAAAAGGAAAGAAAAGCAGAAGAGACTAAAAAAAAATGTGAGCGACTTGAAAACTAGAGAGGCGGTTAGAATGAGAGAAAATAAGTACAAAAGCGAGAGAAGAGGGGAGAGGAAAAGTTTGGATGTGATGAGAGCGAACATTGTAAGTGAAGCTGTACACGATGAGAGGGGTCATGAGGGAGGAAAAAAAAGCAGACAGTGAAAAGGTGAAACACTGTTGGCCTTACTGAAAGGACAGGTTTGTACTGGGAGACACAATGTGTGGGAAAAGACTTTTAAAAACGAAGAATAAATTAGCACGAGTGAGAGCTAGCCCAGTACAAATATTTCAGATCAAAGTAAGGAGGACTGACAAACGAAATAATCTGAAGAGAGCGAGGACACACCATGCACCCTACTGTGTAAAAATGTTTGCTTCACTGTTCTTAACAGGAAAGGACAACGGGACACAAACTGCTTCAAGATTGCTGAATGTATATAAGGTCCACAAAAAAAAACTGCCTTTTCAGCATGTAGGAAACAAAGACTAGGAGCAATGCCTCAAAATAGTTTCAACCTTAGACAGCACATTGGCTCCCATTTTGAATAAATGGAGCATGAAAGAGGGATGTACAGCCAAGGAAGTGCTATGCTAGATAATCATGACCTAGACACCCTCCTCAATCTGCTACAATCAAACACACACACACACACACACACACACACACACACACACACACACACACACACACACACACACACACACACACACACACACACACACACACACACACACACACACACACACACACAGTATTATTAATCTATGTCAAAGTTGTCCTTCTGCCATTGATGCCGGACATGTGTTCACACAGGTTTTCTTCAGCTCTGACAAAGGTGTCTCAATAGCCGTCTTGTCGTGCGGTGTCGAGGGCATGTATATTAAAATTGTTATGCATTGCACAATGACAACAAAGCTCCAGCTTCTTTAGCAGTAAATATATATTGAATGTGTACTGTATATTTGTATTTAGTTCTGGTGACTACAGTATACTTTCAACAAATCCCATTAAAATACCAAAAGCTATTCATTGAATTGAATACTTAGATTTTGTGCATAGTCAAAGTTGATATATTTTTTATTATCCTTTATTTTTCATTTGACTGGACAATGCATAATACATTTATTGCATCAGATACAGCTAAAAGCTTATTCTCATTTGTAGTACCATAGAGCTTCACTGTTGCCCAAAAAGTAGTAAAATTATCAATAATCCAAACTATTGTGCTGGGAGACATGTCTCTTCATTACCATTCACACGGACACTGTTTATTTTGAGCAAGTCCCACATACAGCGTTGATCTGCTGTGCTCAGTGGAGCACTAAATGTGTACTAATCCGCAGCTGAAAATAGTCCCCAAACTAACCCTCCCTTTTGAGTAGGTTTCCAGCTGTTGATTTATAGATGTAAGACATCGCTGTGAGATTTTTATCATCACCAGGAAAAAAACAGCCACATGCAGCAATGTGCTAATTCAGATTCCAGGTGCATATTTTAATTCCTGAGTTACAGTGATTATGTAAAAAAATAAAAATAAAAAAATGCTAATTTTATTTTGAAATGAAAATTAAATGGGTAAAAGACTAAACTAGTGTCCATAAATGTATGTGAACCTGCTAACTGGTTGTAGTATTGTGGCAATAATGTGCCATGTTGGAGTTCAGGAAAACAAGAGTATTTTCACATAACCAACATAAAAGCAAAATTCAGTATGTGTGGTTTTCTACTGTGAAAAAATATTGACATACAGTAAAAATATTTTTGTACCATAGCCCTAAAGTGGCCTTAGAGAGCCTCCACCTCTGTATTTCAAACTTACATAAGTCTACACTGTAAATGTTCAAAACCATCGACACAAGACTGCAGAAATAAAGTCTTTTGATAAACTGCAGCAAAATATAACAGCAGTGAGAAGGTACATATAAACACACATTACATGTAACTAAGAAATCCAGTTTATTCAGAATATCAATGAAACGGTTGGTTCAGCCATGAAAATAAATCACTTCGGTGGGTCATAAATGCCTCTGTGCATCTTGAGAGCTGGAGGACAGAGCTCACCTCTCTTGCCATTAAATCATTCATGATCCTGCAGTGCTGTGTGCCACACAGCGCCAGACCTGCCTCCACCAATCTCTGTCTCTACCCTGACAGTAAGCACACACACCACTAGAGTCGCTCTTTAAAACCCTGCACTAAAATCAGCGTCAGCAGACAGCCATTACCAATGCTCATTCAAGCAAGCGCACACATATTCACAAACACTCAGACAGTCAGTGTGTATTTGTCTCCCTGCTCTTGCCCCATGCACCTGTATCCTCAGAGGCATCATCAATCCATAAAATCTTCTCCTCACTCTCATACACTCTTTCTCTGCACGGCACACCCCGTACCATTGATCAGCCTTGTGTCTATATTTATGAGCGCGATAGAGGGTCTGACAGGGCCTGCTGGATATCAATCCTTGTCCTAAGACACCAATGTCACTCTCCTGAACAAAATGTTCTCCCACTTATTAAGAGCAAATGAACCTCCTAATTCTCATCTGTGCTCAGATATCTGCTTGATGACTAAGTAGAAGCCAGCTTAGGAATCAGGGGACCTCCACTGTAACTTTTACTTAACTGCTGCTGACTTCTATATAATATGATGCTGGTTTTCTTTTGTATGGGAGCCACCCAAGTCATCAATGCAAAGAAAATAGAGCCTTGTGCTGGGCTTATGAGGCAGGTGCAGAGAGATACTGTTATGTTACTGGCAGCAAGACAGATGGTTTGAATCACATGTTGCATCATTATCTATTGATCTGTCTACACTGATCTAAGGTTAAGGATAACAGATATATTAGGATCATATTATTACAAATGCCAGATTTGAAATAGAGACCTTGATAGAGTAACTGACTAAATATAGAGTTTCATTGAGGTTTTTGGAAAATCATATCATCAATATTTAACCTCTTCATGGTTGAATTTCATCTGTCTATCAAGTCCATGAGTGAGCAAGGGCAGAAATCCTTAATGAATAATTGATGACTATGCGTAACAGTATTGCAGAACAGCACTGAACTGCTGCACTGGATCAGAGAGAGGCGGGTGTGAACACAGTTTGTGTGTGTACCGCATGCTCAGCTGGTATCTGGGACAATGTGTGACTACTATGTGCGTTGCTAAAGACGGAGTCCTCCAGGCATCCACACAACCTATTCCTAAGGAAGGCAGTGGAGTGTTATATCCTCCACATTTTCCGTTCTCACTACATTCTCTCTTTATGCAACATCCATGTCTCATAGATGATCTTTGCGCCGGCTGTCAGCATCATGCTGTGTTGTCAATCTCTTTAGATGTCGAACAAGTCACAGTTTACTGTAAATAAGAGCTGATCCTGCTCCAACCAGCAGAGGGCGCTAATACCTGCTTATGTTTTGTCTTTTTTTATATGTCATCTGTTAACAATGCATCTTTATTCCACATCACCTCTATTAGATGCAATTTTAAGACAATGAAGATTGGCTTGTCAGATTCTTACGCTTTCTTGTTGTGACACCACATTTATCTCTGTATACTTATCTTCCCTACGACTATTGTTTTCTCACTCATCCTCGCTGTAATATGTGGCAGCTTTTTTGTATTTCTCATTTATCTTTCTATTAGGAGAAACAGATGTCTGCTTGACTGCTGAGACACACACTGGGAGAAAACACACACAGTTTGCATGCTTACTCACATTCATGCAGCATACTGTATACTGAACTTAAAATATCTTCTTAGACACATTTCAGCTCTGCACCCATACATCCACCCATCCCTCCATTTTACATATTTAGGTGATAACAGCAGAGTGTAAAATCAATTAACATTAAAGTACACAGAAAAACTACATGTATAAACGTGTTGGGTTTACATATATGAAGAACTTTGTAGTAAAAGAGCACTTGTCTAAGTCAAGTCTCAAGTTCCCTATGGTTGAAATGAGTGTTCTGTCGTTTACTACATACATACTGCTTAGAAAACTACATTGATATATCTAAGGAATGTGAAGCATGAACTCCTTTATCTATTAGCATAAAGTATTAGCATTGATTAGTTGTTTGCTAGATGATTACTTTAAACTGAATATTACCATGCAATATGAAAAAACACACTTTTCAAAGTAAAAAAAAGCTCATGAGTCCCAAATCTGGAGTCTGTTTCCAAATAAATAAAAACTATGATAAAAAATACATAACTAGAATTATATTGAATGAAAAACGCTGTATGATCATGTTCCCTTTGTTTACACACCTACCACACCATGCAAAGGATGCAGAAGGTGGTGGGAATAAAAAAAGCGTAAGCATTGAAGAGGATTCATTTTCATCAACTCAGCAGGAAGCAAGAATGCGTCTAGGAAGGAGTGATGGCAGGGGATGTGGGGATGAGAAAACGGATGAATGATGGAAAAACAGCATGTTGTCAGGAAAGCTAGTTTATGATGACCTTCAGCACCCTGCAGAAGGACATGCCCCTCCACCCCCACCCCACTCATTGGCTTCAAGGAGAAACAGAAAAGAATGGATATATGGTACAGTCTTTACATGTTTTTTATTTAATGTGTTACTGTCAGCTACAATAACATGTTTGGGCTTGTACAACAAATTATAAAATGCAAAATGTAAGTGATATTAGGTGGAGATATAGGAAGGATTGAGAGAGCATTTAGGTGATGAAAGATGTTAACAGTTCTAAGGCTGCAAATAATTACTTTTATTATCCATTAAACTCCCTAATTGTTTCCTTCATGGTTTGATAGATAAGATGTTAGGTAATAGTAAAAACTGTCCATCACAAGTTTGCAGGGACACACTGACATTTGCATTTATACAACAATTATCTAAACACATCAAGCTAACATGCCACTGCACATTAACTCTTCCATCTTTAAGTCACTTATTTTTATAATCCGAAGTCTTTTAAAAATGTTCATAAGTAGGATGAGCAGCAAGGTCTGCAGTAAATCTATAACATTTTCTTTAAATGAGGAGAAAAGGGACACAGGTATCATATTGATCAAGTTATTCTAGTCATATTGAACAACCCACGGGGCACTGCCACAATAAGCCACAATAAGTGCATATATACATTTCACTCTCTCTATGACACACGAAACATAAACACACACACATTTGCAAAGGAAGAAGACTATGTTACCAGAGTACAGGCAATTAAAGGTCTGTGCCTAAGGGGATGCTGAGGCCAAAGTCACAGTGCTCTATGCTCGGACAAACATTTTCTCTATTCCCAACAGGCTAAGTGTCCTGCACCGCCTCAAGTGCCGCCGTATATTCTCCTTCACTTAGACTCAGCAAGAGGGTAGTGGGAGAGATGGGTAAAAAGAAGAGTGGCCAGAGGAGCAAGGGAAAAAGGAGAGGAGGAAGTACCACCAGTATGAGTGGGCTAAAGATGGAGAGGAGAGGAAAGAAAAGAGATGAGGGCATTATCAATGCAGCCAAATGCAGAGTAGTCAAGAACTGTTGTATGCTGTTTGTATGTAGGCTTACAGCTTCTCTGTGTTTCTGAGGGACATAATTAGAGCCATCACTTGGCCAGCAGCTGGCACTCAGCAGGGTCAGGTTAGTACACATACACACACACACACACACACACACACACACACACACACGCACACGCACGCGCACACACACACACACACACACACACACACACACACACACACGCACGCGCACACGCACGCCCCAGAGTGGCATAGGGGAAAGTTTAAATGACTTTCAAAAGTTCGGTTTTTTTTTTTCATAGCAGCTAGAAAATGAAGTCCATGAATGTTTGCTTTTTTAAAAGATTATCATATATTAAGACTGTTATTACAGAAGATATTAGCAATGGCCATACACAGAGAGGGATAATGTAGGAGTCTACAAAGGTGAGTATTTGACTGTAGGACAGGACAGAGGACAGTGATGAGCATAAATGAGATGATGTCAGTGTTTTCATCATGATTAGGAACTCCTCTGTGTTAACACTAGGTGGCGACTCTCTCACAGAGCACCCAACATTGTGCTGACTAAGGGCTGGCTTACAATAAGATCTGTGTGTGCCAAATCTACATACATGTGTGCTTACATGCGATCAAGTGCAGGGAGTCCTTGACCTTGTAAAACTGCTGCTTACATGCAGATTTACTCGTTTCTGCCAGGCTGACACTGCTACAGAACCCAAGGTTTGACCATGTCTTCTTAAATCTGAACTGATTTGATGTGGAGTGGGAAAATGCAACTGAAACATTTTCTAAATTACACATCAAATAGGGTAGAAATGTGTGCAGTGGATGGTTATTTCATATCTAGCTACACAGCACTCCCATTTTCTTTTCTTTCCTGCTTACTGAAAACATTAAGCTTCTGTAACAGTAAAAATGACTGATGCTCCATCCCCCTGCCTCTCTCTGTTACTCACTTAATCTCTCTCGCTCCACTCTCTCTAAATGTGGATCCATAATATTTAGGGAAAACTCAGAGGCTGAAAGAAGAGAGGAAGGTATTAAGAATCAAAAGCATGATCTTGCAGTGTTGCAATGCGCCGTGAGTAACTGCGGCAGAGAGTGAGGGAGAGGGAAGGAGTTGTAGTCTATAGTGAAGCAGGAGAATTGATTATTGGAGGGATGAAGGAATGTACCCTAACAGGGAGGGAGAAAGGATATGGGGTGGGCACCTGGCTCTGCATCCGCTTGAGAAAAATCTCTAGGGTCTGGCAATTAGAGGCTGGGTGACACCACTATCCTCCCAGATAGCTAGTAAATCCTGTGCCACAGGACAGCCCACGCGCCTCGGTTCAATGAATGTGTGAGCTCATACACAGATACACCAAAAAGCACAAAGACACACACACACACACACACACACACAAACGCAGTGTGTATACAGATTTGAGTTAGTTGAAGTATTTGAATGACCAGGGTTTAATGACGGATGCTTCAAACAGATAAGCTGATGATTTTGGTGAACATCACAAACAAAGAAGGCTTATGTCCAGTACCTGCGGCAGCATTTACGGTTCGATAAGGCAGCTTTCCAAATTCACCCCAAAATACCGGACCCCCGTGGATCATGGCAACATTATGGTCAGGATTACATTTTATTTAAATCCTTTACAAAACTCTACAGAAGATGTTTAGTTTTCTTAATAACACTAAATCACAAAAGCCAGAAATTCATGGAAACACTTAATGTGTTATGTTACATAGTTGAGATAGAGATGGCGGCACAGGGAGAGAAGGATGCCTCAGACAGATGCTAAAATTTCGCACACGTTTTTGTTGTCAAGGTCAAGTAGGAAGTATCACAATCTCAGGACCTGATTTGGGTGAAGTGATTAATAAGTCTAGATAAACATTATGTGCAAAGTTTTCCAATCCTTTTGCTAATTAAGATAAAGAGTGAAGAGATAAAAGATGCAATAAGAGATCTGTGACACTCAGAGCTTAATAAATCTGCATATTGGAGTCATATACAAACTGGAGCCTGCTATCAGATCCTAACTTCATGCATGCGAGTGACAACAGTGTTTAGCTGAGACTCATTTAATAAGATTCCACCATGCTTCTCACATTTAATGTCAACAAATAATTAGCACAGTTTGAGATGAGCATAATTCAAAAACTGTGCCTCTACACTGAAAACCACAGCTGTCAGAGTTATTGTCAACTACAAGAATTGCTAGGTACAGATTTGGCAAAGAAGCATAATATTTCAGTTGAGGTAATAAAATAATGTACACATTATTGTACTTGTACTTGTAGCACATTCAACCCAGTAGTGGATGAATGAATGAAGGTCATGTTCTATGTCTAAGGGATCTAAGTTTACTGGACAGCCTGGTGGGATAGGCACAGGGTAGGATGAGAAATGAAGAGGATCAAATCAAAGTGACACCACCTCTTCGTCCAGGGCATTCAGATGAAGGGGTTTACAAATGGCTAAGCTTTTAATAACAGGCCCATGATGCTACGACACTGTGATGACACTTGACACGAGGATTAGATGACTCAAGAAAACAGCCCTCCACTAAGATTTGTCATCAGGGAGCACAGACCGATACTCCAAGGCACCAAACAGGGCAAAACCTCTGGTCTTGTAATGTCTGTAGCCTGAAAGATTGTTGCAGTCATTAAAGCTAAATCTGAATGCCTTCCTAAGCTTCTGTAACATATATACTGCCTTTCTGGACTTTGCAGGTTTAATTCAGTCAGGAAATTCAGACTCCAATCATGAACTCTATCTTCTCCTGCCCATCGCATTAAATGAATCAGACATTCTCTATTGTCCACACTCAGAGAACTGGAATTGAGAATTACAGCTGGGAAGCTGTGCTGCTATAATGACCTAATCTACTGCTAGGTTTGGAATTGAATTATTTCTCTTCCCTCCGGTAGACAGAATAATAAAAAAAAAAAAAACCCATATCAATCAGGTAAATAAGACACCTGTCATCACATACAGAGGATGCAGTCACCTTTTTGCTTTTCCTCTCCTCTTCTATGCCTCTGACCTATATTCTGTGCTCATCTTCTCATCAAACATGCACAATCACTGAAACAAAACATGGAGCTACATAGGCATGTTCACCTTGAACACACATGCAAAGTATGTGCTGCGAAGTGCAGACTACAGTGTAGATATCACTGTAGTCTGCACTTTGTAGTACATACAAAGTCACCTGTATATTGCCCCCTAATATAACAAGACTAAGAGTCTACAGCCATACTAGCATCTCTGTGAGACTGCACTCAGATGTAACTGTTCTGAGCTAGATGTGCCAGCATGATCATACTGACAATGCTAACATCCTGGTGCTAACCAGGTATCATGTTTAGCATGTTCACCAGCAGTGTTAAATCAGCATACCAAATTCCAGTCTACTCAGTATTTGCTGAGAGTCTGTTCAGTATAAAACATGGTTGTGCTAGAAGGTAGGTCTATACTATACTATATTATACTTACATGGCAATTTATCAAATCATTGATTGGATTTTTCAGTCTGGACCAAAGCGGTGGAACAGCCAACAGACGTTGCCAAGCCCACAGCAATGCTGTTAGCATGGTCAAAACAGTCTCGGCAAACACAGAAACCTCACTCATGAGCTCTGTACTGAAGTATAAATGAAAATGAAACACAATGACAAAACCAAATTGTCAGTAAAAGGTGGATGGGGGCAGAAGAGTGCATCAAATTGCACCAAGCACCTAATGAACACACGAGAAAAAAAACATGGTCTACAAAGCAAAGTAAAATAGATCAACACCATAAATTTCACACTGTACATTGCAGAGGCTCCTAGCTATCAAACATATAAGTCCAAGAGACACTACAGAGTCTCAGGATATCAAGGTAGGACAGTACCTAGACATCAATCCGCACTTAGCTCCCTATCCCACCTCCTGTCCTTCCCTCTCTCCTCTCTCATCATCCAGAATGAGCTTAAAGGGAGAGAGCACAGTTTGGGTAAAGGACACCAAAAGCTTTCCTCTTGTCACAAAAAGCTGTCCTGCAATGACCAATCAAATTGCTCTAAGAAGACATCGCCTCATTCTTTCTCCTTTTCCTTCTCTCCCTCTCTCTCATTTTCTGTTTTATTTGGGCTTGATGTGGATCCATTTCAATAAGACTGATCTCTCAATTCTTGTTTCAGGGAGTTATGTAACAGCTGCACTATCAGAATAACAATTGGGAGGAGAGATTAGCGCAATCGGCCAAGGAGAGAGAGAGAGAGAGGAAGATGAAGGGAAGGAGGGAGGCACTAGGAGGAAAACCTAGGAAGCCCCTCTCAATATGATACGTCATTTCACGTGCTGTTTCACGCATGAATAAATTTAACCATGCAGTGAGAGGACAAACACAGGTGGATGTTGCTACTGCAGTTCTATGTGTCAGTACCTCTTCATTTACATCAGTGAGGAAACACGCCAATAAATGGTCTTTGTCTCTAAGGCTTATGAGGATTATTACAACGATGTATCATGCTCTCTTTTATTACAGGAATAATAATGATTAAAGCAGGTACAGATGCTTACAGCTTCAGTGTTAAAAATGAAAGAATGAATCACTGTATCTTCATCACTGATTGACTATTTAGAAATATCATCCGGGCTTAGAGTTTTGAGGTAGTAGAAAAGGGTGTGCATACTGGATCTTTGTTGTTATTTAAGAGTTTTATATTTTAACAAAAAATAAGAAAACTCTTTTAGCACAATATGGGGGGTCTCTTTTATCATGTGAACCTAAACAGTTGGTATATACTTTAAAAATAATTCAGCTTCTGCAAGCTCATAAAGACCCACTATGGCCCTGGTAAAAGGAGGAGGAGGAGTTGGGGCTGCTGAATTGGCCTCCCGTGTGCTTTCCACTCCCGCTTTAATTAAAGGAGAGTAGGCTGCATCACCCAGCCAACCTGCCCTGGTAGCACTTACTCTAGAGCTAGGCGCTGCACTCACTGACACTCATTCCCAGGCTCCATCAGTACAAGAGTGCCTCAGCCAGGCCTTCTAAGTCATCTATCTGAGGGGCCTGGGCCACACACGCACGCACGCACGCACGCACACACGCGCACACACACCAATGTATATGAGATTCATTAACATACATATCTGTAAAAGTTTTGACAAACCTATGCATATAATAGTGCAAATTTGTGCTTTTATTTTATGTTTTTTTAACTGAAATTTTCTGCTACATCTTGATGGACACATTTTTTTAGTATGATTTTAGAGGGTTCTGACTGGCAGTTGTTGTGGGCTATCACACTCACAACGTCATGTCAGGTCTACTGTGTCTAAACATCTGGCTTCAAACATCTGGCAAGACAGCAATGAGACATATAGCTGAAGCACAAATTTTCTTAATCTAGCAACCCAACAGCCACAGAAGTCACATAGGAGAAGAGGAGAAGAGGTGAACTTAGTCAATTCAACAGACAGAAAATATACTGTCACCACGTCTGAAAGTAATTTACCAATTGTTAGTGCTTCTAGCTTCTCAAATGTGACTTAATTACGTTTGATCACCCAAACAATTAATAAAAAACAATACATTTCGTCTACTATAATCATTGGCTTTTAGACCTAGATGTGGGGACAAGTCAATATCCAACTAATGGCACACAGACAGGGTGAAGTAAGAGACCGCTATATATTTGTCTTGAGCCTGAAACCTATTGACTGAAGCCAAGTTCCAAGTAAGAGAAAAGGAAAACTTTGAAAACATTATCTAGCAATTAAACTGATTACTGTCTACCAATGGTTTGACCTGAAGAATGGTTCATTTATTTCACCACTCTGACCAGAGCAGGCTATCAGTGGTGATCAGCCGATAGGTGCTGGAGTTTGCTGTGATGGGCTTAGTCACTGCTGCAGTACCACTAATCCTCTGCACCAAACTTGAAACACACATTCACACACACAGCCATGTATACTCAACAGAAGAAACACCTAGACAGCGCCATGGTACCAATCTGTCTGAGATATGGGCACATTAACCTCAGAGAAGGCTCTACTTCCTGCTCAGGCAGGGAGAGTAAGAAATTTTGGAAGGCAGACAGAGACGAGACTGGAATGCTGATCCACTGCTGCCACCTCTGCTTTATGTGAAGACGGAGATGGCACTTATTTGGTGCTTTCACTGCTGCATCATTCGCTGGCAGTCATATTTACTGCACTGTCCTGTACCATTGCTGCTGTTAGGAACTTGAGAGGTCATGTAGCTGATATTTACCCTTAAGATGCCTGATGGGCTGTGATATACATTTGAAACCATCACCTCTGAGTGTCAGATAATATACAGCAACAAAGGAGCCATAGTGCATCCTGACCAGACTTATTGTATTGATGAGTCTGAGTACCAGCACCACTAATGGGTCAGTGCTCAGCTGCTCTCTTTGTCTGCATTTCACTGCCCTGGAAGTACCAGCTTGACAAGCTGAAACCATACTGTACGTAAACAGAAATGATGACTTTTTACCACATCAAAAACTATCAAACATAATTCTACGGATACTGAGAGAACCAAATATGCAAAAAGATTCACTTGTTCCAACTATACATCTTCATTTTCTGACAGACTTTTGTCTTGAAACAGAGTTTTGGTTGGACAACACAAATATTAAAGAAACACAGATTAACTGATAATAAAACATAATTGCCAGTTCATCACGACAATTACAATATGTGCATGTAAACACATGTAAATACATTCCCACATAACCATTAGTGCTCACCAAAACATAAGATGCATTCAACCAAATGCATGGCAAATGACACCAGAGAGAAATCCATAGCACTGCACAGAAAGACCCTGCTTTGAACATAGCTACATATTAAATCTGTAGCCACAGCTGAGATAACTGATAATTTGTTTTAAAGAGTCCAGCTGCAATCATGTTATAGTTTTTAATACCACCTCAAGATAAATTTAGCTCATTGTTTTATTAAGAATTTTCAATTCTAAATTACTAAATTAAATTTTAAATTGTACTTGTTAGAACCAGGCCTGGGGTGGGGCTCAAAGGCGAGCACCTAGTGGCTGGGTGTCCCCCCATGGGGCCTAGCTGGGTAAAGCCTGAAATGGTGACGTGGGGCCGCTCGTCTGTGGGACCACCACCCACAGGAGGATCCGTAAGGAGCCGGTGCAGTGTGGATCGGGTGAGGGCCTTGATGACCCGATTCCCGGATGCTAGGGACAATGTCACCTCGCAATGTGTAAAATGTGAAAGATTTAGTGGCATCTAGTGACTGTAGAATGCAGCCTTCTGAGTGTTTCAAGGATCAAAGTGGGTATGGTGGTTGGCAGCTTTAAAACAAAATGTGATTCCCTGTCTAGAGCCAGTGTTTAGTTTGTCCATTCTGGGCTACTGTAGACATAAGGCAGTGCAAAATGGCTGCCTCCGTGAAAGGAGACTCCTCCCTATCTAGACTTAAAAAGCTCACTGTAAGATTAAGAAAATTCAATGGCTGATATTTTTTGATGATTATAGTAATAAGATGTGGGAGAATTATATTCCATATCTGAAAATAGATCACTAAATATTACACATTGAACTTTTAATAAATACCAAGGCCAAAATAGCATCAAGACTAAATAAACAAAACTATGTGACACTGGAGTGTTAAAATATCTTCAGTCTTCACACAGCCTGTGTAGAAATAAAAGCCAGATGTACATTTACCATGACCTTGTAACAGTCCTGAATCTTTAATAAATCAAACAGCCTAAAATAAAAACTGCAATAGATACACTCTTCACCTGATTTTATCAGTGATGCTGATACAAGACGGGTGATACTGTAAAGAACTACAACACAGGTAAATCACTTCACATTACAGCAGCTTTAAATGCAGACACAAACACATATAAAATGAAGTGAAATGGGTGCTGACTAGGACAATAAGGCTTTGTTCACATCCTGACAATGCTCATTCTTCAAGAGCAAAGTCATCAATAAGACTAATTTGAGGACAACATTATCCACTTCTCAGCAACTGACCTATGCTGTATAATACATTACACCATGAGGCCAATTAAAATGGCACTTTCACCCTTTGATCTGTGTATGTATATATATATATAGATAATTAGATAGATAGATGGACAGTATCAATGAAAGGACAGTATGGGTGATTCTTTACCAATTATGGAGGACAAATAACTGAAAGGCTTCCAATGAAGAAGGAAGTTAAAGTTCACATAAAAGATGAGTTTGCTGGTAACAGAACAGTGAGTGTACATGAACAAACTACAAAAATTGTGGTTCTACCACAAAAAGTGTTGACGTTACCTGCACTCCAAGGTGCAGGTCAATGAATATCACAGCTAACTAAAAAACTGGTGTTGACTGGCAAACAAAGGAAACGACCAAGTGCAATGATGTTTCTGGTAACCACCATGCAATATATGGAAAGAATCGGTCAGCTCACACCATTCAGACTGGAGAATTTGACTGATTGCTGCAGGCAGCAGAGAGAAAAAGAGTGGACTGGAGAAAAAAAGGAAGAGAATTCCTCCAGTATTAACATCTGCTCCAAAAACCAGGAATGGCTGTAAGCCGGTGTTAAAAAAGGAAGAGGTTGGGAGGGGGCAAGCTGGGGGGGAGTCAGGAGGCTTATTTGAAAGACTTAAGCTGCATGGTTACGTAAGTGATATGGGATCCTCTGAAACCATACATTTCAGTCAAGGTTAGGCTGCATTATTACCTTCACCAGAGATCCCTGCCTCATCCATACTGTTCAAGCTGCAGGCTCTCCCTTCATCAATCTTGACACTTGCAAAATCGTACTCACACATACATGAATAATAAACACAGGCATCTGGTTTTCCCAAGCAAAAGGCTGCTGAAAGGCAGAGGTGGAGAATATAGTGAAACCTAAACTCTGAAGTCACTGGTCAGAAATCACAGTGTGGTGTGTCATGTGCATCTGTAATGAAAGGATTAGGACTGATTAAAAAAAAAAAAAAAAAAAAAAAGAGCTGAGGAGCAAACCCCTTTTGAGACATCCACCCCAGGTGAGTCATAACGTGTTTCCTTCTGTTCTTCCATCTCAAACGTTTTCCTTTCTTCCCTTGATTTCGCTTGAAAACACACACTAACTTCTTATCATCCTTTTATGTACAAGCGTACTGAAAAAATTCTAAATGGTATACCCGCCTTTAGGTATGCTGTCGCTGTATTGTGTTTCTGCTCATAACACTGTCTTTACTGCATCAGCATCAGATTGGTTTACAGCCAGCCTGGCACGGTGCAGGCTCACAGGGTGGCTGGACTCATACTTGGTTGCTGAATACCAATTCACCTCCAATACACAACAGTACAATCTGCAGATGACTCATTTTCATTAATGAGTTTGAGTGAAATGCGACGAGCAGCCGGAGGAATAAACTAGACTCTGCAGCTTGATGATATGTCCCTGCAGTCGGTGCCTGGCTGACCAGGGATTTCTTGTTTACAAAAAGCCTTGTCAATCGCTTCAGCTCTGCCTGGGACTTATCTGTCAGACATAAAGAAGCCTGCAGGTATTGCTCTGGTCATTACAATACCACACAGAGGAAAAGCTTAGAGGAGAGGGGAATGTTGTGGAAACTGACAAGCTTACTATTCTCGTGGAAGATTTGTGCAGTAGTGAAATTTTGCTCACTGACACCATACCGCAGTGTGAAAACAAAGAAATAGAGGAGACAGAGAGGGGACAAGACAGAGATGTGAAGAGGGACAGAGACACAGTGAGAGATATATTACTACACTGCCTTATCAGACAGCTGAGACAGGACAGTCAATAAGCAAATATAAAGCAGTCGAGAGGAGTAGGAAAGCATGCAGCGTGTTGTGCCGTTTCCCCGTGTCTGTATGCACAGGACATACATGCGTGCCAGGGAGACTGTGTGTACACACAGTAGAAACACGCTCATGACTGGGTTTCCATGTGTGCCCCGGCACCCCTGACAACAGCTTAGCATGACAGAGAAAGAAGGGGGGAGCGTCTGAATCTTCCTGTCCCCCCTCTCCAGCCACCACTCCTTCCCCATTCTACCCCATCACCCCACCCCTGACTGCCCCACCTGTGAATAGTCCCAATACCTTGCGCTTTTTATCCCGTGAGCGACTCCTCTTTTTGACTTTCTCCTCCTCCAACTCTTTGCGCTCCTGCTCTGCCTGGGCTTCTAAATCCTTGTTCTTGCGGAGATGTTTAGCCGCTTGTGCCATGGTGGTGGGGGTGTGGGTGGCGTTGGTGTGTACTGGTCCTACGGCGACGGTCTGCGGGGCAACGGCGCAGGGACTTCTACCTGGTGTGGGCCAACACTAGCACTGCTGCTGTGTGTTCCTCTCTGGCCCTGCAGTCTGCAAGCGTGCCCACCCTCTGCCTTCTCCTCCTCCTCCTCTTCAGCAGTGCAGTCACACACACACCGGCAGTCCTAAGCCGTCTGCTGTGGGATGCTACTGCAGCGCAGCACTCTTTCCCCTCTCTCTCTCGCTCTCTCCCTCCCTCTCTTGCTTTCTCTCTCTCGCTCTAAAATGCTCACACACTCTCTCTCTCTCTCTCTTAATGTCTCGTGCACCTCGTTCAATTTTTTCTGCTGCTTTCCTCTCTGCACTACCTCCTTTCCTGTTCAGAGTGGGTAGGTAACAGTGAACAAGCAGGTTTGCCTTCTTTTGTGCTTGTTTTTTCTTCATGTCATGTTTCCCTCCATTGCTATAACATACTGTACAACTGCTTGAAACCCCCACTAACCCAAAGATTTAAAAAGGATGACAGTCAGTTAAGGAATAGTCTGAGTATCTTTAAGGATAAGTCAGCACTCCTTCTTCACATTACATTGATTTTGTCTCCTTTGCCTGTATTTAATTTCTCAGTATCACATAGCCCTGCTGTGTGTCCATCTGTGGAGGATTGCTAGGCTGCATGGGGAACCCATCATCACCATAGCCAACAACACCACCACGCTCTCACACACACACACACACACACTATGACACCACACACACTATGAAAAAAAAAAAAAACTAAAACATGCATGAGAAAAAAAAAATGCTTCTTACTTGTTGCCCCCCCCCCCACTTTTCTGCTCCCTCCTCCTCCTCTACTGTTCAGGCGCTGCAGCAGACAAAACTGGTACCCACACAAGGATGATGGTGCATTGTGCTTCACTGAAGATGTGAAAAATAAATGGCCATTCCGTATCACTTCTTGACCATGATTTGTAAAGTGTGATGGTGTAACACTGTTAGAAGCTTTGCTCAATTTACTTCATTGTCTGCCTTATTTCTCCTCCTTCACTAATCCCCAGTTGCAGTTTTTTGTACAGTATAAATACATGTTCTGTATTCTGCAGTTAGTCCTCATGTATGACGCATGTATGGATCTGTACGCAGAGAGAAAGAGGTACAGTACATAGAGAGAGGTGCTGATAGAGCCAGCACCTGTTTAATGGGATTGCTCCCCTGGATCCTCTCTCTCTCTCTACCCCCTACCCTCTTGTTCCCTCCTCCCTGCGATGCTGCTGATGCAGGCAAAAAAGATCCTTTAACATCTCTCTTTGCCCAAGCTCACTATACATCACACATACTGTTCACACTGATACTGTAGACACACAAAAAGATCCACATAGTTCACACGCATGCCACATACACAGAAGAGAGGGACAGCTGATAAATGGCTGTTTTCTGCATTTGCATCTTAGATTTTAGGATATTTTTACTCTCCTCCATTAACGATTTTAGAGAACCACATGGTAAAATGTACAGAAGCAGACAGGTTATTATCACTCTCTGCCCTAGTGTCTTCATCGACAATCTTTCCTTTTCTTTCGTAATTATCAACTATCCTCCTCTGGCAGTTACAAGTTGAATGACTTATTAAGCAATCTGAATAAAAGCAGCTTGTATAGGAATTACATTAAAGAAATTCCCGGCTGTCTGCTTCTTTATGATTTAATGGCAAAATTATATTATAAAATTAAGGGTACCATCTTTTGAGCTATTCGTTCATTTAACAACTGCTGCTGCTTCCAGTCCATGTCTCTCTACTTTTGTCTTTCTCTTTCAGTTTTAACCCAGCTCTCCTGCCAAGGCTTCCCTTGATCTGATAACTCTCTCTCTCCCTCTCTCTTTATACTGCAGCATATGGGTGTATAAAACAAGGGATATTTCCTCTTTTCTACAACGCTACAACACAAATCATCCACTCGTGGCCTAGCTCTGAAACAAACAGTTACCAATAGGCTGACAATCAAAATATCAACCCACTGTGCCTAAATGAATCTCCACTCAGACCGACTGCACTGGTAATAAGGTTTTTGCTAAACCATCTACATTGGCCATTTTAAGCTAGCAAGACCATCTGGGGCAGACCCTACTAAGAAGAGGGTGTTCCACACCCATCATATACTGACAAACCTTAAGACCCCTCTCACTGAAGTTTTAAGAAACAGGATACCTTAATAATCAGACAGCTGCTTTAACAGAACACCATAGTTCAAAAATCTGTTTCAACCTCAAGAGAACATGGCTGCAGACGAGACGGACTGCTGACCTCGGCCAGGTTAATGTTAACTAACTCTCAGCACAATTTCTAGAAACTGACCACTTCTGGTCGAGACAGAACACAAACCTTTGTCCTAGTTCCCCATATACAGTATTTCTCAGCAGCCAGGTCCTTCTCTTCAGTTCCTCTTTGACACATATTGCTATTCCACAGTCAAACTTCAAATCTGACATGAGTTTCCTTGGATTCGACAAAGAAAGGTTTTTAAAGTACTCAGTTTTGCAGCTTCCTTTCCATGTGATGTACAGTAAGTAATGTTAATGATTAGGCAAGTTACAGATCTGCACTGAAACTTAATGGAAACCCATAAACAGCTAGTAAATTATAATCTTTAAACATAT
Organism: Mastacembelus armatus; assembly: GCF_900324485.2. Lineage (NCBI taxonomy): Eukaryota > Metazoa > Chordata > Actinopteri > Synbranchiformes > Mastacembelidae > Mastacembelus > Mastacembelus armatus. The sequence continues at coordinate 13,335,203 of NC_046641.1, forward strand.
GGTTAGCTTTTGGAAAAGTAATGGCATTGTTATGCCATATGCCTAGACAGTAAATGTACACATATTGGAATAACTGTCAATAACCTGATGATAGCTACAACTAATGATGTCTAACCAGACAATTAAATGTGACAAACATGACAGGGGACAGTAAATATGAGAAAGGAAATACTGACCTGATGCCCTAACTTCATTATGAACCAGGGATATAGCAGTTGGGGAAAAAGTCTCACCACAAGGTCCGTTCAGTAGTTGTTCAGGCATCAAACAGTGATTTGCAACATAAGATTATTTTCTCTCCTCTTCATTATGACACATTTTATTAAATAAAATAAATGTCATGCTGTACATTCAAACTGCACATTGCTAGAACCATAGAGGACTCATTTGTGAAACATGTCATTGCCATTAGAGTTCTGTGGGCAAACCGCTCTGAAATTGCTCTTGAGCATTAACATCAAATGGAGTATGCTCAGTTGTCATAATTTTGCAAATTAAAATTTCCATTTACTTTAAGGACTATTCATTTATGTTGGATGACGTATGACCATCTAATGAAGTATGACCATCTTTTAAATGCTCAAAAAAAAAAAAAAAAAAAAAAAAAAAATCACCCAAATACCATCTGTTCATAAGGATCATGTAATATGATCCAAACCTCCAGAGGCCATTTTCACAAAAGTGATGTGTGACCATAGATTTAGCGAGATTTCAAATGGTGGCCATATCATGTTTCAAAAAACAATCCTGTGGTGAGATTTGTTTCTCAACAAATACTTATCATATGCATGTTTTGCTAGAATATAGTTGCTAAAACATGCAAAACCCCATATGTTGTGTGTTCCAGAGTGCACCCAGTGCAAATAGGCTCCCATTGCGGTGGTCATTCCTGGGACACAAAGGGACAGGTTTAGTGGACCTGGGGGAAGAAAGAAACACACAGCTACTGCCCGAGCTTTCTTCAGTGTGACGGCCAGCACCCACCAGCACATTAACCGCTCCACTGCTCTTCTAAAAAACAGTGGATTGAACACGACAGGGCCACACACGCACACTCATCACAGTGAAAAGAGACAGGACAGACAGCCTATTCAACACATAGAAGTATACTGTATGTAACCTAGCTATTAAATCCAGACCCTCAGCATAGCAACACAGACAGCCTGTCATGTAACTTTTCAAGTGTAGCCAGGTTCAGTAGCATATCTCAGCTTGAAACTGAAACAGAAATGGTTTGCTGGAAGCAGGTGACTTGTTTCCATATTTTGAAATGTCATGTCCTGTAGGTCAAGTGTGTGTTAACACATGTGAAGTACACATTCCTGGGGTTGGATGCTCTTATTGCTCATTCTTGAAAATAAATTTATATGCACACTACAGGTGAAACTCCTGGGACAATATGCTCATTTCCTGCTCTAATTTAGTCATCTTAATCAGGGACAGATCACCAGGGTGCACAGTTCTGGAGGATATTTCCCAAACAAACACTTCATTAGATCAGTTAGTCATAATGATAGGAAAGCTAATAATGCATCCTATTGCTTTGGATCAGTCATCTTCACACACAGCAACACCAGCACTGCATGTACAGTTACAGTCAACCATGCTGCTGTTTTTTTACTATGCTGGTCATACTGAATCCACCTCTACATTCCTAATACAGAGTCTCCAGAGTGTTTGTTGGCAGAGGTCCACAGCCTACAGTGAGATACAGTATTCTGCAGGACTGTGTCATCCTCTGCACATCAACTTTGGCTTATAGCTGAGCAATTTTAGCAGCAGTGTTAGTCACTATTAGCCAAAATGAGATGATGGGATGAACAAAGCCCTTGCTGCTACAGTATAAGTGAACACCATGGACCATTTTATGATTTGAAGTGGATCAAGGGATCATAATACTGCCCTTTTAACCACGTGAAACAGATTATGGCTGGTCATCACAGAAGATCAAATGGAAAGGCGAAAAACGTCAGGCTTGGCAAAACAGAGGTCATACACCACCCTCTATTGAACAATAGGTGTTACTGCAAGGGAGAGTGTCAGGAAGACTTGATACAAGAGACTATAGTCAAACATAAAAGATCAGGTTAAAAAAAAAAAAAATGCACTTGATATTTGTCTATGTAGGGGTCTTTAATCAAACAATACAGATTACAATTTAATGTTCAGTTAAAAGCACCAACACCACAAAAATGTTACAGCACAAAAATGATGCCAATGTTGAGGCATAGACAAGTGTGGCAGAATGAGGAGTAATCCATAATAAAGATTACACCATGGATCATAGCGCTCCCATAGGCGATTCCTACGGTACTGTGAGTGCACTCGCACGGCAGAGCTCAACACTGCACTGCAGCACAAAGCCAACTCAGAGCAACACCACGGGACTGCACAGCTTTAGTTCAGTGCTGCTCTCAGAACACACTGTCACCACGAACAGGAGGAAACCAACTCCATGTGAACATGAGCCCTGAATTTTTATTTAGTCAGCCAATAAAAAAAAATGCATAGAGTTGACAGTCAAGTGATAAACAATTAATGAAAGCTTTTTTTTTAATTCAGCAACTACTACACATTCCTCCCTAGCAGCATGTCAATTATTCAGATTTGTTGCTTATGAATACTTTATATCATTATAAGGGAATTTATTCTTTACTGTTTTTTGCCCTTTTATTCACTGAAACAACAGAGATGAAAATAATGTTGAATCACCACATATTTGATAAAGCCTCAACTTAATATTAATGTCTTAAAGTTCACCAAACTAATATTTGTTAGAAGTCTATTACTTATTTCAAGTTGTAAATCCTCAGTGGACATTTTTCTGTCATCCTTACCCTCCTGACATTTGACGTAGTGGACCGTGAAGGGAGGATGAAGCTCAGAGACCTGACTCCTTTACAAAGATCGATCTCTCTCTCTCTGTCTTTTTATGCCTCTTCCTCTCTGCTGGCATTGCACCAGCAATGAGAGCTGCGATTGGGAAAGCCATATGGCAGGTAACAAACCAAGGGCAGGCTTCATGTCCACACTGTGCTGTGGCTCAGGCACCCTGCCACCTCATCTAAAGGGCTCATCTGACGTAGCTGTGTATTCTAGGGAACTATGAAGGCCAGAGCTCTGCGTAAAATTTGACACTATTGTTACTGACGCTTAAACATCAGCGACTCAGTGGTGTGAACAGCAGCTCAGTAGTGTCTTATAGCTGCAGAGTCAGCAGTGAAAATCACTGTCACACCAACTGGGAACTGTTGTGTGGCCTTAGGCAGATTGACAGTCACTGCTATACAACAGTGAGCAGGCAATGCAACACTTTATTCTCAGCTGGCTTTTTCATGGAGGTTTGTCTAGTGGTCCTAGCCATTACATAACTGCCACTATGGTTTTACAGCACAGCAGAGATGTGATGAGTCTTTAATGAAATTTTAAAAATAGCCTAGAATAAAAGCCCTTATTTTTGTAACACAGGTATCCCGGAGTAAGAAGATGAGACAGATGTGGTACTGTTTTATATCACACACTGTCTTATCAACAAACTCCAGTCAGTGATAAAACATTTGTAATGACAGCTGTATAAAAGGAAACAAACTGAGAAGTCTCCGTAGTGCCTGCCTTACTGGTATGGTGAGTGGAGATTTTTCCAGTCACTGGCAGTAACAACACAAAGATGAAGATAAAGGGGAAGCTACAGTATGCATGGTCCTTCAACTGATGTAGCTGAGGGACATTTATCCAGTTCTCCTCTGCCATCTAGTGGTGTCACTGTGCACAACTTACCCAGCACTTGCTCAGACTCCAGCACTGAGACAGAAAATGTGATAAAAATATACCTGGCTGATAGGTAAATTACTGAAAAAACAACTTGTAAAGAATTTGCTATTTGTTATTGGTGGTTGTCTAACTATGGTATAGAAGTTATTTCATATGATTTCATATCACCTAGGACCCGAAATAAAAGGATTAATAGAATATAAAATATACTGTTTCCATGTTTTATGCTAAAACCTATAGAGATTTTGTTGACATGTTTTTGAATGTTTTGATTTCTTTAAATACTTGTCAGACGTGAAATATTAAAAGTCAAGGAAGCAGCAGGTTATTTGCACAGCACTGAATCCAAAATTGCCTAAGGGAACCACAAGGGATATAGGATATGAGTGAAGAACGAAAATGTAATGAGGGGGGTGAAAAGATTTACTACCTCAATACTTATCTGGGACAAACAAGGAGAGATGATATGTTAACTCAGGTCAGGATCAAACTGGGAGACTGGATGCCTACAGATATCTGATGGACAGCTTTATATGCATTTGAGGGCCATTTTAACTGATAAATCACAGTAAATTTAGTCAGTTCACTGGAAACACACACACACACACGTTCCTTTCTTGACTTTACCATGGGGTGGCATGGTACAGCAGTGGTTAGAACCTTTACCTCACAGCAAGAATTTTCTGGGTTTGAAATCTGGTCAACTTGGGTTCTTTCTATATGGAGTTTGCATGCTCTCCCCATGTCTGTGTGGGGTTTCTCTTCCACTCACTAACCAATTACTAACTACCTAATTTACATTTTACATGACAATATGCCATGGTATGGCATATATGTACTATATGTTTATTGCCTTTGAGACGGCTGCTTTTTCTTGCCAGTACGGAGTAAAAATCCATTTGCAATATTGTTTTTCATGAAACGATGGCTACATGGAACACAAGAGATTAAAAAAATCATAAGGTACACTTTAGGGAACAGTCAGCTGCTGCAGTAATGTGAAATATTACTTACAAGCGATTTATGGGCCTAATATTGCTGATGATTATACAGTACCAGTCAAAAGTTTGGACACACTTTTGCATTGAATTGAAAGAGAAAGTGCTTCCAAACATTTGACTGGTAGTGTATTTTATGTATAGCTCTGTGCAGATTCAACTTCAGTTGAAAAACAATGTACGATGTCAGTATGAATGAAAAAGACAATGAGGGAGAATGAGGAGAAGAAAGGACAAGAAACAAGAAGTGCAAGGGAGGAGGAGGCTGGAAGCTGATGTCCATCCCTTTGAGTCCCATTCAAATTCTCACGCTCCTCCCTCCTCTCATTCCTCATCTCCTTTCCTGCCCTGCCTCTTTTCCTCTGCTTATTTTTCTTCCAAAGAAGCCTTACACACAGGTTCTTCTAAGCTCTTCAATAAAGGAATTATTCCATCTTCCTCTCAGCTCCATCAATCTTTTCCTCACAGTAGGCCAACTACCACCACAAAACACTCCATCTGCAGCTACAACCACCATGTTTCTAACACTTGTTGGCATTAATCTGTCACAGTAGCAAATTTCAGAAATATCTGATTCAGCTTTGTTACATTAAAGCCAAATAGAAAAGCATCTGGCGATGTTGTTTCCAATGCAGAAAGCTCATAATACAATAATACCCTCAGTGGACCATTAGAGTAATTACTGGTTATCTTTTACAAGGTGTAACTGGGGCCAAAACAGACAGCAACTCCCCTTGTGACACCCAGCGAGTCCTCACTTTGTCCCAATCTGTTGCTTTGGATGTACAGCCAGCCTCCTCCCACCTGTCTTCTATTCTTCCTTTCTAATCAAGCGTCCCTGCCAATCAATTTGATCACCATGACAACATTTCTCATGACGCCCCCTCCGAACACCACCACCAGCACCCACCCCAATAAACAAAAACAAAACGTATACACACAAAAGAAGCTGAATTCCGACAGCTCAGGATTGATGAGGGGGAGTCCTGTCAAAGGCCAGAGATTAGATTTGGACTGAAGCGTGCTCTCACTCACTGCACACGCACCCGCGCGCACACGCATACACACACAAACACACACCTCGGCGCAGCTCAGAGGCAGCAGGTGCTTTTGGTTAAACCTTAATTACATGATCTCTGGTTTCTCTAATTGATATGGTAATCACTATGTAATTAATGCAAAAGCAGAAATACCAGCAGCTCTCCTAATGAATGGATTTATTTGATTAGATATCCTCCTGTATATTTCTGCATGCTGCCATACAGAGGACAGCAAGATATATAGAACAGCTGTTGGTGGTTGTTGTCAGTGTTGCTACCACCAGCATGCCATAACTACAACCCCAGGTCTAACAGAGCTTAATATACACAAACAAACACAAACAAAGCTGCTTGCAACAAATCATGAAGAGAAAAATACTGAAAGAAAAACAAATTCTGTCTTCTAGTAAAAAAAAACACTGAAAGGACAGAAAAAGTAAGTTCTGTTCTTTCACAGGTAGGTGGTGCTATCTGGCTGCCTCACACACACTGGAGCCACAGTTTGCATGAATGAAAATGATCGTGAGCAGCACTGTTGCATCCTCTGATATTTAGAAAATCATTAAATCAAAAAAAAAGCTGTCATAATAAATATAACTTCAGATTTATAACATATTAGATTTTGGTTTGAAGACAACTCACATCTATTTAGAGCAGCAATAATAAGCTGAAACACTTTCACACACACACACACACACACACACACACACACACACACACACACACACACACCTTCACTCACTTCTAAACACAGTGTGAGCAACAACTTCATCACTGGCAATGAGTCAACTGTGATAAGTAGATGTCACCCAGTGGCAATTACTCTCTGGCTCTGCAACAACACAAGGAGAGAGGAGGGGGAACATCTGGGGCCAGACTCCAGACTCCAGTGATGGGTCACCTTCCGGGGATAAGAAATCATTTCTCACAGTTACAGCGAAACATCCCCACTTCTCTTGCGAGTTATCTGGAGGGATGTTTAATAGTAAAGTTTGTGAAAGCACATGTGTGCCCTGGCTATGTGTGAGGAGCAGAGATCTCAGGCCTAAAAGTCTTTAAAAAAAAAACAGAACAAAACATTGCTGTGACAGGTGAGCTGGACACCAGTGTACCTGTCAGTCCAGAGTAGGACTGAAAGGATTGTTTACATGTTTATATCAACACAACTAACAGCAGGTTGTTTATTTAACTAAGAAGCATTTGCAGCTTTAACTAAAAGATGAAGAGCATGTAACTTACATCTCATGGAAAGAGGTGCAGCAGCTGGTTTTCTCTCTCAAGTGGGTGTCCACAGATTTCTCCACCTCGGGGGAGGAAATACTCCCCTGCTGTCCGGACTGCCAGAAGTTAAAAAGTGAGCTCAACATCTGATGAGTCACAACATCTTGTGTTTTGTTCCCCTTCGGGAATTTGGCATCAAGAAAAGTCAGAGACTTGTCTTTGAAAAAAAAAAAGTTTGAGGAGCGCGTGGGAATGGAGTCATCTTAACCAGCTGATGACGTGTTTCCTGTTTAGCCCTCCAAACCCAAAACAGTTATGAAAATATCAATGAAAAGTTAGTCAGTCAGTTAAAATGACCACAAAACAATAAAATAAGGCGTGGGTTAGGGTTTGGATAAGTTGCTCGCTAATTTTATCTGGGTGGACCGCAGTTTGCGTGAAGCGCCACCTCGCAGAGACAGACGGGAGAGGAGCTGGTGTCGCTAATGAATATGGTGGAGCGCTACTCCGCTAACGAACTTACCTCTGAATAATGTGTTTCTTACGGGGCCACTCGGGCCACGGTTGATGGATAGCCTTACAGAAGCCGGGTCAATTAGCCAGGGTGGATTTCCCTCCGTGTCGACTGCAGACACCACCGGCAGAGCGCACACCTCTGTCACGCGGCCTGGCTGTAATTAATCACCGGCGCGAGGCCTTCTCACCTCAGTCCGCCGCGCGCACAAACAGCCAATATGTGCGTTTGGCCCAAATTACATCCCCACTCCTCTAGTCTGGCTGATTGTCAACATTATACCCAAAATAGGAAAAAGATCGTGACATAATGTCTTTCCTACCAACAACTATCTATCTGCAGCTTACTAGTTATTTTCCAAACAGATGTTTACTAACAAGGCAGACCTAACAAACAAACAAAAAGTGAAACCCCAACAGGTCAGTGAAATTGGATAAAGCAGCAACTGGGTGCCACAGGATGGATTTACTTTATGTTAGCGCAAACCATCCACAGTCAACGCTGTCAGGTAAAAGCACAAGCTGTGTCTAAATGTAAACAAAAGGATAAACCCCATCACCAGAAGCCAAAACACACAAATGGGTACTGGAAGATCTTTTAAAACAAGGTTTAACTTATAATGGTGTAATGTGGATGTTTGTCCATGCACATGAGAATCACACAACTATCTTGCCTGTTATCAATGAACTCAAAATCAATACAATAAAATGATTAATGGCCATTTAATAAAATCTACCTAAATAATCAAGAATTCAGGAGCATCATATGAGGAACATATAATAACTTTCAAAATGTAATTTCGATGATTCATTTTAGTTACACCTCTAACCCCACAAAGCTGTTAATGTGTAGTTCTCTCACTCTCTTGCATGCACACACACACACAAACACAGCACTGTGCAGAGCACAACCAGGGCCAGGGAAGTCATTCCGTGTTCACACAACACACTTCTGTGGTCTGTGAACAAAAGCAAACTGGCCGACAGATGAGGTTTGTGCATGACAGCATGTGTTGCTGCTGCTGTGCTCTGTGTGTGCGTGTACTCACGTGGTGTGTTGTTCTTATGCATATGTACATGCATGCATGTCTGAGCTGCATGTGTGTACTTATATGTGCATGTGTATGTCTGTGTGTGTATGCATATGTGTGTGTGTGTGTGTGTGTATGTTGTTGGGAGGGTGGTGGTCTCATGGGGCAGCTCTGTGTCTGTCCCATCTGCCACCCCACTCTACTGACACCCAAGGGAATGGCAGAAGGGGTGGGGGATTCATTTTGGAAAAAGGAATCAGGGTCCAGTGGTCTAATGGGCAACAATGAAGGTTTTACTAAGGCAAAGGACACTGGCTGGGTGTGTAGAAGCCAATCTACCAATCTTTTTGACAAAACAGTGGGCCGCTACTGTCAAGTGCTACCTCTGTCTGCCTAATAAGGCACGCGCACCCTGAAATTATGCATTAAATGAGAAAGGGGCGCCCTGTATTTTCCATATACACACACAGATTTTATACATACCCCGGGCTAATGTTAGCCTAATGCATGTCCATGCTGTGGCCAGAGGGCTAATTGGGTATATAAACACAAACACATCCCTTGAGAGGAAGGAGAGAAAGGGTGTATTTTCTGCTATATGCTTCCTCTTTTGTAAGGCAGACTGTAACTTAAACACAGAGGCATATCAGTACTTTAGCTATACCAATAATGAATGATGACATGGCTTTTGCTCTCATATGCCCAGCAGCTATTGCTCTTTTGTAGCTGTGCATGCAGTGTGATGTGGAACGACTTGGTGGCAGGTGGCATCTCATCCTGTCTTTATCCAAGCTGTGATAAGAAGACGGTAAATGGCAGCCACAACAACAGCAACAACAAAACAGTCATGTGTAAGAGGAGCATATGGCTCCTGCACCACTGGGCAGAAGGAGCACTCAGCAAGATGAATGCTGAGGTGCTGGCAACAAAGCTGACTTTAACTTGTCAAATTAACAGCATATCAAGAGAGAGAGAGAGAGAGAGATGAGGAGGAAGAGGCAGCAGCTTTTTGACAAGTGCTACTGATGGTGACAAAGACAGCACAGAGAGAAACAGTGGACTTGCTGCCGAGGTCACGTCACAGACAGTGTCAGATGTTTGAAGTCCACATGTCTTTCACTGAGCAGAGTTGTTGACACTCTGTTTGTCCATGCATGTATCACAGAAATACACACGCACAAATAGACATGCATCCACTGGGTGCTACCCTGCCCCCTCACTGCTTTGAGCGTTATGTTAATGAAACAGTTGCTGTTTCCTGGCATAACATTAATTACACGATCAAAATAGAGTGAGTAATTAACTGCCCTTCTTTACTAGTGCTAATTACATTAGCGGTGAAGGGCCATTTTGGGGAGCAAAAGAGAGAGGGGAGAAAGAAAGATGAGATGAGGTGGTATCAAACAAAGAACAGAAAACCAGGCAGCAGTGAGGCACATGCCTATGCGTGTGTGTGTGTGTGTTTGCGTTGGTGTGTATGTGTGTGTGTGGGTGCATTTAAGGAGAAAGGAATGGATAGAGAGGAGGAGGCCACGCTAGAGGGAGACTCATGTGGTTCTCACTTGGGCCCCCAGGAGGCTTGGTCCTCAGAGAAAAGCAGGCTTATTGGAGAGGAGAGAGATGGTGGAGGGGGGTAGGGGGGTTGTTGTTTATCTTGACATGCTCTACTCAGTCTTTAACGCTCGCATCACAATTAAGATGCTGCGGCTCATCAGCTATGTATACAAAACAGTGTAGGAAGCTGCACGAGCACACAGGTGATGAAAACAGTAACAAAAACAGATCCAGCAGATCCTCGATATGTAGTCCTGTGGTAAAATCTTAAAGTCTAGCAGAAAATTGTCAAATGATTGAGTATGTATGTGAAAATACTGTGTAATATTGTTTCTGCACACACGGAAAAAGAAACTGCCACAACAATCCAACCAACTGAATGCAAAGAAACAACTAGAGCAACTTAAAGCAGCATTAGTGTTTTCTTTTTTCTTGTGTGTTTTATTTGGAGCACAAAATATAATTACACCTTGAGATATACAAATCACATTTGCACCGTCTTTTGTACCGCTTTAAAGAAAGATGGCTTAAAAAAAAACATCATTTTAAATTGTTGATAATTTTTAAATAAATAAAATAAAACCAAACTCTAGAAAAACAAATTTGTAAATGTCATCTACTCTTTGTGTTCTTTGTTTTCATGTCCTGAGAATGAAGTTTGTGTTGTGAAGACAAAAATCAATAAGCATGATATGGGCTAATGAACACCTACAGTAATACACCTCACTGTTTTCTATGGAGAAGTTGTGCTTTTCATTTACTGCATAGTGACTATAGAGACTGTTACTGTGTTGAGACATTTAAAATGAAACTTTTAAATCTATAAGTTATATAAATTTCAGATTCGCAATGTGGAATGAAATAATATCAGGGCACTGGTGTGACAAAGCATGCATTATAAGGGAAATTAAAAAAGGATAAGGCTAGCTAACATTTTTCCTTTACACAAGGACAATAACTTTCTTTAACTGTGGGCATAACATTACAATTCTGTTATGCAAGGATCTGTAAACTGGGGATGTTTTAATCCAAATAAGTGAGTTTATTTTCTCCATCCAAAAAAAAAAAAAAAAAAAATCCATTCCTTGTGTTCATTTAACAAAGTAATTAGCAACTGTTGAGATAAGTTTATTTCAGTAACATTTGGAAAAATGACAACTTTATAAAAACACACACCACTTTATATTATTCCCTAAACTAACTATAATAAGTTAAATTGCTTGTTCTTAAATAAATCAATATATGAATTCCTTTAGTAATAACCCTTGAAACAAAGAGTTCTCCCTTGTAAAACCGTAGAGATCAGAACAAAAAATAAAGGGTCTATTTTTCTGGAATGTAAATTGCCTTCAAAAAGTCTACTACAAAAAAACCTCTTGCTAACTCACAGACAGCGTACACACATGCCATTTAAGGTGTCCATACAAAGAAATAGCATCCTGTGTTTCAGAGCTGCAGCGTTACATCAGAGCTGTCCATCATCCAACAAGTCCTGCACGTCTGCAGCCCAGGTTTGGACAAGTGTTGCAAGAAATCAAATGCTGCTTGTGATAGTAGGCCAGAGGTCAAATCAGATGGCTTTGAAGCTTGGGATGAAATTATGAGCAGTTTTACTCTGTTTCCTTTGAAAATGGTCACATACAGCAGAATATGATCCAGTCTGGTGCAGTTCGCTAAAGAGCATGGTCTGTCTATTTGTGGGTGGAGTAATCTCCTCTGCCTCTGGAGTAGATGGCTGGTCTTTGGACATTTTCATACCCCATCGTGTTCATCCACCTGGATGTAAAGGGAACTAAGTAATGGCGGGGGGCTCAGAGAGAAAACTTATACATGGTCACTAGTGATCAATTTTCCATTCTCCCTGTCCTCTCAGTGCCAAAAGAGGGGCTAAGTGAAGCAGTGGTCTGGGGTAGATTGGGATTGGTGCTTTGCTACATCGGGGGAACAACCAGGCCCGTCATTGCTGGAGAGAAAAAAATATACAAAATCTATGATTCTACTCAATTAGGTGTTGCATTTATTGAACATCCAGCAACTTTTTTCTGTCTTGTTCAGTCAAAGCTTTCGAGTGGTTAGTATTAGGGATTAGACTGCATTCGTAAGTTCAGACAGGGGGGTCAGATAGTGAGTTGGGTGGCTACCTCTGAAGCTGTTCCCCCCTGAAGTAGGGCATGCAGGAGAGGGAGAGCCCTGGGGCCTGAGGACAGGAGCAAATGCACTCTTCTGTTTAGCTGCAGACGGGAAGGAGGAGAAAGGCAAGAGAGACGATGAGGAGCTGGAGCTTCCTGGTATAGTGGGGCTGGAGGGCATTACTGTGGAACAGAGAGCAACTATCAGTCTCAAGTACTGAAATCAAAACCAGCAATGTGAGGTTAACTAACACACAAATCTATAAACATTTAGAGAGTACACGAGGTCTTACTGTAGGGAGAGCTTGTAGGGGAGGCACTGTTGAAACCAGGAGAACCAGGAACTCCTAAAGTGGTCATGGGAACTGTCCCATAGCCTCCGGTCATCCCGCCACTGCCACCATAGCTTGACCCCTGAGGAGTGGAGGCCGAGGGGTAACCCCTTGGAGACAAACTGCTGGAGTTTCGAATGTAACCTGCAAGGAAAAAACATAAAATTTTGGGCTTGATGTGAGTTTTATTATTGGCAAAAAAAAAGAAGAAACAGAAAATAATTTAAACACATTCTGCTCACCTTGGGTGCTCTGACCTGGCTCCCCGATGCTAACACCTAACTGAGACGGGTAAGAGCCCAGGCCCATGACACTGCCATGGGCTGGTGAGCTGGGCAGTGCCTGTAGCTGACTGTGAGGACGGGGTACGCTGTAAAGTGCCTCAGCAATGTCAGCTGCCCGTTTCAGGAGCATGTCCTACAAAAGAAGAGATGCAATAATCAACAAAGTGTTGATTGTTTTTGTCTTATAATAGTGTTAGGAGCCAGACTGTTGCTGCCCTGTCAGATCAGCTGCTGGGACATTGTACCAGGCATGACTCTGTTTACCTGATTACTGTGTGGATTTCCATAAAGGGCCTCCACAAGATCTGCTGCTCTTTTCAGGAGGATCTCCTAAAAGAACAGAATTTAATGGATTGACATTTTAGTAAGATTATAACATGCACAGTTCCTGGAAAATATTCATGAGCACTGAAAGTGTATTTATTTAGGAGTCTTTAACCTTGGCTAGTTTCTCTGGGTCACCAGGATGTCGGGGGATGACCTTCTGAAGACGCTGGAAACCGTAGTCTATAGTTGGCTCATTAAGGGCTAAACAATTTTAAAAAGAAACATGTTGTACATCAAACCTCAGCAACAGTTCATCACACCATTTTGAAATGCAGATAACCTGAGCAAAAAGAGCATAACGTGCTGTACCTGTGTAAATAAAGCGTCCGGGGGCTCCCTTGCAGAATTGCTTAGATTTATAAGATAGTGTGACCTCCACAACCCCAGGGATGTGTCGAGGAGGTGTCTGGACACGGATAGCGTGCGGTGTGATCAGCTATGGATACAGCACAGACATCAGCTTACAAACAGCAAAATGTATTCCTGAGACAAGCCTTGTAAATGCATGGATTTAGCTTAACTGTATACTCTGGAAAAAATCAGCTTTGTAGACAGGCCATACATCATCTAAGTAAGAAAACAAGCCATATTTTATATATTTGATCTCTCAATATATTTTAGAGTGTATCGTCATCAGTGAGATGTACTGAAGACCATTCCTACCTCACTCCACACCAGCATGCTGCCAAACACCACCTGTAGCCCATCGAAGAAGTTCTCCCCAATGACAATGACCATAGCCCCACCAGTGGTCCAGCCCTCACTGGGACTGATGGCTTTAATACATGGGGTAGCTAGACAGGAGAGCAAAGCTGGATTTATTCTGAAGATTCATTACAGGACATACAAAAAAAAAAAAAAAATGAGGATAGAATGTGTTTATACTTGGTGTCTTGGAAGAAATGTGTTAAAGGTGCTCTATGGTTTGGGGGTTTAAATTAAAATAAAAGAAAAAATAAACCTCCAAGGCTATGTTCAAAGCACAACAAAAAAAAGCTAACTTCAAAAGTCTGCATCATTTCATGTTTAACTTATCCTCATTTACTATAATCTAAATGCAATGCTATCATATTCAGCAGTGACACAGCTCTGCGGAAACACGGGGTACATAGACAGGCATGTGTTGGACATAAAATATTTATCACTAAATAAAGAAAAAACTACTACAGCTGTCAGTGTGTAGTAGTAAAAAAGTAATAAAATGTAGTGGAGAGGCAGTTTAAATTAGCATCAAATTGAAGTACATAAGTAAACTACAGGTATATCTGAATTGTATTTAAGTACAGTGCTTAAATAAATGCTCCATACATATTTATTTACTTTCCACCAGAGCACAGGGAAATAAAAGGTGTTTTTGGACTCAGAGATAAATATGAAGTGTTGACTTGTTATTAACAGGTGTTAACTCATATTGAATTTTGTAGCTCTCAGATAAGACAATAATACCATCTATGTTTTATGTGAGGGCATGTATTTTAATGAATGCATTAATTAGCTCAGTTAATGACCTCAGTAGCATCACTGGTTATGTTTGATATATAATGGTGATTATGAATGGACATTAGGCAACTCAAGTACCTGCTGGCATGCTTTAAATAAGTACATACTCTGTGTGTATGTGTGTGTGGGACTAATGAAGAAGACTTGTTTCTGAAATAAAATAAGATAAATGAGGTGTGACACTGCAGTGTTGTAGTGTCGGTTTTTTACCATATTCCATGGTGTTCTCAACAGACTCGCCAGGCTCCATTCTGCGGGCTCTCCGACCGTGTTTGGAGTTGTTGTGCACAAACATGTTGTCAGACACTGCTAGGACGTGGCCATCTACGCTCACAGTGCTGGACAAGACCACCTGAAAGAGACGACAAGAGCCAAGAGGAAGATACATGAGCGTCGATACATGACTCGGACAGCACGCTGTGAGTCCCAATCTCCGGCTACAACTGCAAAATCCCTGAGCAACAATTTGTTTCAGCATACAGGTGATAGTAATATTTCTCAATCTGTAATGTGACATCTCTGGGATCTTTGTAATATGTCTGCATTCAGTTGATGACACTGCTCATACACCCCTTCAATTCTCCATCAGGTCTCCATATGGCCTCTCCACTGCCTCTTGCCTAACTTTTTGATTCATACAGCATGCAGCAGGCTCATCGTTGTCTCCTCCTGATCCTTCAATGACACCAAACATATGGAGCAAATCTCCCATTTTAGCCGGCTGTTAAAGTAGTGCATGATATATAGTGGCCTTAATTTGATTTTCTGGCTGCAGCATGTGTGTGTCCCTTCCCACATCTGCCTCGCATGGATGACACACGTATAATTAATGAGAGAATACTTGTAGCGTTTTCTCTTTTGGTATTTATGACTGTCGATGTGATACTATTTTTGAAAGTGATAATGAGTTTAAGTGTGTTTATGAACATATTTTAAAGAGTTAGAGGGAATGGGTCATTGAAAAAAAGTCATTTTAAATTAAATAGCAAACCATAAATATTTTATAATATGCATTTTTAGAAAATCAGACAGTAAAGATAAGCTTT
This sequence comes from Mastacembelus armatus, assembly GCF_900324485.2. Taxonomy (NCBI): domain Eukaryota; kingdom Metazoa; phylum Chordata; class Actinopteri; order Synbranchiformes; family Mastacembelidae; genus Mastacembelus; species Mastacembelus armatus. Next base: position 13,350,949 of record NC_046641.1, read on the forward strand.
GCACCCCCTTTAAAATAAACACATGGCAGTAATTTTGGTGGTGAAGGAACGTAAGACAGAAAAAGAGAAAAAGCATCTGTGCTATAGGCGGTGGAAAGGGAGAGGAATCTAAAGGAAAATAACTGTAAATTATCGATCAAGCAGCAGACTCCTGGCCAGACTCCTCTGATCACCTTTTAACCCAAAGATGAGAGTCTTGGAGCGCTCATAATTTCTCAGCATGTGTCACATCGCAGGAGTTAAAGCAAACATGGTGGGAGCCTGAAGAAGAGGAAGGGACAGAGGGAGAAGGTTGCTGGGAGAAGGAAAATGCCAGAAAAGCGCCGCTGGTGCTGAGAGACGACAGAGGAAGTTAGGCAGGAGTGTCCCCTGTGACCACTTCCTGGGTCACGGAGCATGACCTCCTCCATCTGGAGCCAATCACTCAATTCTTGACAACTTCCTGAAACACCTCAACCTATTTCCTGCACCCCAAGTCTCCCACATATCTAACTCCTTTAGTTTGTCTTTCCATCTCTCTGGCTCCTCACTGATTTCTAACTTTCACCTTTAACTCCCTTCTCTGTGTCTTCCACTGGCAAAACTTTTCCAGTTTTATTGTGACAGATTTTGACATCAACTCTGCAGGTTGTGCAGGAAATTAATTATTAAAACACAGTATTTGGATGGAGGGGCATGATGGGGGGTATGTTTTGCATGATGTTAAATCTTCTTTCTTTTTTTTTTAATAATTTGGTTCACATCATGAATCCCTCCTTTTACTCACACACAGGCACACTCATCTATTTTTTTATTTTTTTTTCGCACCTGAAATCTCCTCATGTCCCTCGGGTTTCCTGCTGTCTTCAGACAATTCTGGTTACATTTCAGGAAAAACTTCAAGAAAAACCTGCAAAGGTAAATAAAAGGACATCAGCAACTGAGAGATCACATGAAAGAATCAGGTATATGATTATTTGCAACCTTGAAACACATTAGCGGTCAAAGGAAACACTCATTATTTTTCAGAGGCAGGACTTGTGGACGGTGTGTGTGTTTGTGTTATACAGTTACAGCTCTGACATCTATCCCAGCTGTTTAGCTTAGTATTAAAGTCAGTGTTATTACACTTTAAATCAAGTTATGAGAATTTGAAGCAGAGTCCAGTGAAAGGCACTGCTGTGTTTCAAAGTAAACTGGAGACAGTGATGTATGCCAGGGGACTCGGGGGACTGTGTTATCCCGCAATGCTGTATTTGAACCCCCACATGGGAATGGAGAGGGAAACTAAGAAGAGACAACTACAGAGAAAGTGAAATGAGGAGGTGGAAAGAGGAAGGTAGCGATAGAGGCAGAGGCACTGGTATGGACATGAATTTTGTTTTCAAGTATATGTGTCTCATTACATATGTGAGCTTACTTTTTGAGTGTGACTGTGGAGACAGAGAGGAGGAGAGGGAGAGAGGGGTGCTGATAGCCTCTGCTACACAAAAGAAAACCTGAGAGAAAGGTGAAATAAATAGGAGAGAGGGAGACTACGGAGAGAGACTCCAAATCCCAGGTGTACACAGTTCGGCAATACAGCCCGCTGCTATGGCAACGCAGCTCTGCCGCAATCCCAAAGTCCCCATGCTGAGAGGCAAAGGCAGCAATGGAAAGAGAAGGCAACAACAAGAACACATTCCATCACTGAAATACAGTGAGGAGAGAGACTTGGCGATGTGAGCTGCAGGAAAGTATATAAAGAGTGCAGGTGCAGGCAAGGCTGAGAAGATAAATCTCATGAAGAAGAGAAAATAGAAAGAAGACATGGTGTTAAAGCAAAATAAAAGAAAAATGAGCTTGGAGATAATGCAGAGTAGTAATATAATTCTAGCAACTGACAAATAGAGAGTCCTCAAGCCAGTTGTCCACTCCATTTCACAGTGAACACAACTCTGTCTTGCCTATGAAAAACACATCCATTAATGTTCCAATTAAACCAACAACAACAGTGCAGAAGAAAAATGCTGCGGAGGGAGGCAGTGGTTTTGGACTTCATGGGTAGCTTCAATCCCACCCACACTGTGCTCTCTACAAATATAAGTCATCTTAATGGAGAGCAGTTGTTTGGAGAGGAACTTCATATTGGCCCCACAGCCCTGAACCCTCCCATCGAATACTAATCTCTCCCTCATTCTGTCAGCTTTTACTCGCTATTCTTCCATCATTCGCTCCAGCTTCCTCCCTTGTGAACAGGACCTGGCTTGCAACGAGCTCTCCGTTCCAACAGCATGTCCAATATTTTGTGATTTGAGCTATTTCACTGGAGGACAATCAATATTGTTGTTGGCAGAGAGTGATTATAATTTATCAGTGAGGACTCGGACCTCCAACCTCAAAGCTGTGCTAGACTTCCGTTTGGTGTGGAAACTTGTAAAAGTATTGTAAAGTCACATCTGCGCTTCCTTCACTTCCTCTTTCCATCTCATTACACATCAATGTCTGATTTTGTCACACTTTCTTATATCTCCCTGCTGGACACCATGAGAAAAATTTAACAGGATTTAAAATCACTGTGTGATGAGTGCTTTGCACATAGTAAAAGTTTGTTTTGTTATTATGAAAAAAGGACCATAATCAAAATAGTTTTACTGCAGCCTTTGAGGGTCCTGCATTATGTGCATTAATTCATAAGTTACGACTCCCATCAGGTCATTTTAAAGGCTTGAATATAAAGGTCATTCATAACAGTGCATTAACCACATTTCTGATGTAATAATAATATCCATGATGTGGTTGTGGTTTAATAACACTAGTTTCTGTGCCACTTTTTGGTCATCTAACCAGCAGTCATCATTCATTTGGCGGTCATGATAAATCTCTACAGCAGTGATGCTTTAGATAGCAACATCACAACCCTAATTGAGAGGTTGTCTACATCCATCTCAGGCTTTATGCATTTTCTGATGGTTCTTGACCTTGTTTGTTGACTTATTCTCATCATTCGCTGTTTGTATGACACCAGATGCCTCACACCCAAACACACAGGAACACGCATTCACATGCATTGCATGGGTACACACACTAATACACTGATGCCCCCATCTTTTGCCCCCCTCCCAAAAAACCCATTGAGTCAACTTTTCACCCCCCTCAGTTCGGACGCACACAGCTGCAAATGCTGAAATTAAAGCGAGACATTGACGCATATATTAGCATGCATTAGTCGCTTCCCCTGCCCACTTAACATGCAAATCTCCCAGTCCCGTCGCCTCGCACCTTCTGCCACACATTCATTTGCTGAATTATAATTAGACTAATCTTGCATAATTAATAAGAAGTCGAGGGCCCTCTGTTTTTTATCCCCTCCTCTATTGTGGTTGCAAAAGTTTAATATTGCTGTTTGTTTTTGTTTTGATAATGTAATACACCCACACACCTCCACATCCACAGTGAAAAGATGAGGCGAACATGCAAAGAACTGGAGGTGATCATCATGTCACGGGGAAATTGCAGAGAAAAGCTATTTTCAAAGAACTTCACCAGCTTTACTGTGTTTATATTTAATGTAGGCCTTGTTCTGCATACATGTTGTTTAAAACAGGTGTACATCAGTGATTCTATCAGAGTTAAATAATTTAATCAGACTGAATAATAAGTGTAAAGCTGACAGAACGACTGAACAAATAAGCATTATTGTTAGAAAAAGAAAAACTTCCCCTGGAGTCAGATTACAAACAAATGTGATGACTAAACCTTTTCTGATGTTTCCCATTGGTGACAAATCTAAACAGTAATTGAATTACACAAAATCTGCTGTGCTCAGCAATAGAAACCAAGTTTTATCTTCTACAACTACCCTCCACAGACACACTTAAAACAGGAAACACAAACAAAACATAGACCGAGTCTTAAACCTTGGGATCATTTTCCACTGTGGCACCACAGGGAGTCTGTTTTTTTCTTTTCTGTCTTCACTTCTGTATCTCTGTCAAGGCCTCCGATTTCTTTTGTCTGCATGTGCTTCAGTTCCCAAGACTAAACACAGGCCTCGCAGCATGAGGCGGCCATCCCAATGGCGACAACTTTCTTAACTAAAACTAGTTCAGTGACCAACCAGAAAGTCATGACACTGAAAACAATAACAGAGATGCAATTTGTGTAAATTTTTGTTCCTCACTGTGGACGCTCAGTTTCATGTGTCCATGGGGTGTGTGTGTTACACATAGCCTAATTGTTACTGACTGTTCTTTACATATGGACTTAATCATCAAGCAAGTATCTAAGCAGTGCAGGACCTCCAACAAAAATTTTCATAGGCATTCGTCAGGACTAATCACTCTTGACATAAACTGCCTTTTCACAAAGACATAAAACACATCACACTCTGCGCTCATTGTAGGTTGAAGGTTTACTGATAGCAACATGCAACATGTGATGCAAAATATTTGAACGCAAAGAAGAAGTTAGTTGGCAGTACAGTAAAATCTCTATCTTCTACTTTCCTGGGGCTGGCTTTGGCTTCCAAATTGTGGGTTAGTGCACCACATTCATGTTTAAAAAAATACAGGAAGAGAAAATTTAGGAAAAAGAATGGTGAGAAGGAGATTTCCTAGCTTATGTTCAGGAGATATATTGCACTTAATCTCAGATAAGCCAAAAAAAAAAGTGGAAAGTAGTCACAACAGATAGGAGACTGAGACCGAATAAATGCTGATCCCTTTCATACATGGATCCTGCTCGATATAAGGTTTGGGAAATACAAAAAGACTGCACAACTGAGAAAGGTGAAAAAGAAAAGAGGCAGAGAGAGAGAGAATGTTGATGTCCTGTATTCAGGGCCATCACTCATCAAACATCCCCTCCATCACCCCACAACCACCCTGCAAAAACAAAACAGTGTCCTGACATCGTGGTGATGGGGAGCTGAGGGGAGGGAGGGAGGAAAGAAAATTGGGAAACCAGATGTGAAGCATTAAAACATACTGACATGCTAAGGGCCTTCCTCTGCCACACTTGCACACTGAGCGCACTAACTCATGCAGCAGGCGTATATATGCATACAGTATGTCACACACAGCCTATACAAACCACACACAGGCATGAATTCACACAAAAATTCACAAGATAAATACCAACTTGCAAAATCACACACATTAGCAATAAACCAAAAGCATACATACATGTAAGTGCTAGGTGATTTTTAGTAAAGCATACAAAAAGTGATGTTTTTGGGGCTAGAATTTACATAAACCAGAGTGGACCTAAGAATATTTTAAGCAAAGGCACAAATCTACAGATGGGTCGTCATGCATCAGTGTATGGATATGTGTCCAATTAGTACATGTACCCCCGGACTGAAGAATGGCTTGGGGGGGGGGATGGAGGTGTTTTGTTTTCCTCCATGGGGAGAGCTGTGTTTGGGGGATAGAGAGGGGAGGCAAAGGGGGGAGGGGGTAATAAATACCCCCAGACCCAGGTCCCCTGGCAGACTGGAAGCTAGACTGGTCATCAGGGTTAACACCCGGGGCACATGACCTTTGACACTGCTAATGGTGCACAGAAAACCCTCCACGAACTGATACCCCCTCTGTCGCATACCACTACAGGACCTTTCACACCAGTCCTCCCAGTTCTTCCTTTTAACACATACAGAGATATCTCTGGCATCAGCTTCACCAGCAAAAATCACACATCAAAATATCTCCACAGCAGCCTTTTCTCTTTATTGTAACAGCTTTTATAATACACATCCAGTCATTAACAATCGCCTGAAGTTTTTGGGGATTTTACATTCAGCTGAAACATCTACCCACTATCTTGCTGCTGTATTTGCAAATACTTATAACATGACCCTTATAGCTGGTCTCTAGGAAAGGTAACAACACAATTACAACAGTGCAATATTACTCCATTGTACATAAAAGTCCTATATTTAAAATCTCACTCAAATAAAGGAGCAGTATTAATACTATTATAGTATAAGTACTTTCAGAACAATGTACTCATTCAGATGCATAACTGTGTAAGATGCATTTTCATGTACATGTAAGTATTTCATGTACTGTTGGACATTTGAATCTTTAAAGTTAGTAAAAATAAAAAATGGATATTATTCTATAAGGTGATTGTGTTTTGCACATTAAAATGTTCATCTTTAAAGTAACCAATAACAATAACTGTGGGTTAGATTGGGAGGTTTGATCATGATCATTGGTGAGTAAACCATCTCCAGGTATTCTCAGGCAGACGGCAAGCACATGGGGAAGATCATCTCTTTATAGTAGTGCCCACTGAATTGACTGTGCCCCTGTTGGACTATTCGCCATTGCCCCCCAGGCTGGCTTCAGCCCTGCAACCCTGGCCTACACCGCCTCTTAACTTGAGAACTGTGACAAAGCCAAACATTTAAACCACTAGTGCTGATTTATTGACCTTGGTAGTGTTGTAAATCCTTCAGACTTGCCACCGAAAAAGTGGCTGAGTTGCAGCGGAGATGAGAGGAAAAGAGGTGCTGGAAGGAAGAAAGTGGAATGATGGGATCGGTACACAAGAGGCACTTGAGTGTTTCGGTGAGGTTTCTCCTGGGTGCTAAAGTGTTTTACTGCATAACCTCTCTCTCTAGCTGTGTATTTCAACAATTTTAAATGAATTAATGTCTCAGTCTCCCAAGCTTAGCCAAAAGCATAGATTGCATACAAAGCTTGGCCACATGGGACTGCGGTCAGTCTGCCAGATAGATGGCTGTGGATAGATATTCAGAGTCTAGAGAACATGAATTCACAACCAGGACAGGGAATAGGAGTCCCATCAGTGGCTTGACCTCTCCCAGCATGCTTGGTGTGTCCTGAGGGACAAGCATTCAAAATATACTCTCATAACTGTCAAATGTAGATGTGGAGCACCCTCTATGACTAAATAGCTTTCCAGCATACCAGGAGGTCAACTGAAATACACAGTAATCTTGCTTTTTCAATAACTTTTCAATCAATCAGCCACTAATCAGATTTAACCAATAACGTGTATATGAAAGCTCGACCCGAACCTTTCTCAGAGAAGAACAATGAATCTGGGATGGATGCCACTGAGAGGGAGAAGAGAGGAAAGAAGCAACAACAGAAGGAGAAGAGATGTCTTCTTAATTAGCCAGTAATGATAAGATCTGACAAACAACATCTGTTTCCAGAAAGAGAGGGGGGGGGGGGGGGGGGGGGGGGGGGGGGCAAAGTGGGAGAGGGAAAGAGAGGGTGGAAGAGAAGGATATGAAGGAGGACGAGAGAGTGAGAGAGAGAGAAACCTGTGAAGCCTAGACAACAGGGACCTGCTTGTAAAAAAGTAAAGGGGGAGTGGAGGAGATGTGTAAGGGAGGGAACGCTGTGTAGCGTGACACAATAGAAGAATGGAGGATGAGAAGTATACCAGAAGTGAGAGAAAGAAGAGGAGAGAAATCTGACAGGGTTGAGGGAGTCGAGGAGCCAGGACGAATATGACAGACAGGAGGAAGAAAACAGATCAGAATGAGAGAAAAGCAGGGAGATGGACAGACGCAGACAAAGAAGGTGAGCTGGATAATGGTGCTGGAGGGAGAGAGGAGGAACGTGTGAAGAGATGGGAATGGAATCGCTCAGAGGTCCAGGGCGCCGTAATTTACTGTCCGTGGCTAATACACAGCAAATGTGTGGGGCTGAGGACTGGGAGAGGAACAGGGGAGCTGGGTTTTTTGGGGGGGCTGAAAGAAGGGGATGCAGACTGTTGGAGCTCTCAGCATGCATGCTGGGAGCCTGTCAGCAGTCACATCACCCCCTGCCCTCAGCCCTGACAGATTCATCAGGACCCTTTGCACACACACATATGCACACATCCAAAAGATTAGAAAAGATTATAGTGATATTAAATAGCTTTTTCTGTTTTCCTTTAACCTACATTTTCCTCCATGACAAGGAAAACATTCCATCTATTGTATAAATGACTCAAGCAAGAAAAATACAACAGAGTTAGTAGTGATTTCTGTTTCCCTCTAAATTTATTACACTCCTACACTGCATAACATTTTTCTGTTATATTGTCTGTAGACATTCTTTTTTACATGTAAACAATATTCTAGTGTTGGTTTATTCCTTGGACTGTAGGAAGAACAACTTTTGCCTAAAGCATAAACCAATAGAGATACTTAATCAATCAAACTTTATTCAAGAGGTTCTGCAGATGTGTAAATATTAGCGCTGAAATGTTTTCAAAAGGTGAAGGTGCAGAGATTTAGAGAAACCTAACTCCTGGGAGAAATATTGTATAGTCTTTCCAGATTCCAGATAAACAGACAAACAAACAAACAACGTGGCTTGCGGGGCCGGCCGAGCACCAGGGGGCATTGTTAAGTCATTAGTGAAATTTAAGACCTTAACAGAGGAGGATGACGGAACCCAGTCACACACCCTGCAAAACTCCACCCACAGCTGCAACATCCAGCCAAAGAAAACAGCCCTTGTCCCTAAATACCACCACTAACTGGCCTCCTGGACTCCACACACACACACACACACACACACACACACACACACAGGAGGATCCTGATTACACTACCAAAAATCTCCTTACAAAATAAATACCAAAGGAAAAATTTCACAGGAAAAAAAAAGGAAAATTCAAACACCACTCACTTGCTTCGGAGATGACATATTTCTAAATCACACTAATCTGCCCCCTTGTGATCCTCTCAGTGCCCCTACTTAATCTCTACACTGCTCAACCAAAGGTGAGCCCTATTAGTGTCCAGACAAATGAGGGTTTGCCTGGGCTACTCTGGGAGTGTGAGGCCTTTCAGAGTGTCACTGAGCTGCAACTTAAACCATAGTTTTCCCCCATCCCCTCTACATCCCACCCACACTAAAAGTCACCCTGCTGTTCCTCAACATTAGCCCATTGGTAGTCCAATCCCATTTCCTGTCAAAACATTTCTTTGTTGCTCTCTGCTTCCGACCTCCCCCTCTCTAGGATCTCAAAGAAAACAAACCCGAACCTACTCCTAGTGTCAGGGTTCAAGCTGCAACAGCCAACACTGGCTGAAGCAGAGCAGAGGTGACCAAAAACACAAACTCGCCTCATAACCTACCACTCATTATATACTTCCTGTGCACAGTGGACCCCAGGATGTTCCCAGATCACGAGACCACATCGCAGAAAGTGTGAGTCTCTCCAAAGGTCCCTGAACTCATTTTCACAAGTCTAACTCTGAGTGAGGCGCTCACTGTTTGAAGCAGTACCTGTCAGTGAATTTGATATTCTAGACATTGCATCGTCTCTCCCTGTCTGTCTTAGTGTCATTCTCCCTCTTGCATTGCCCCAAGGGAGGAGCCATCCCCATGGTCTTGTGCCAGCTGCTCAGTGGTCCAGCCTGTGTGGTGCTCCACTGTGTGAGGCGGTGTGCACTGGAGCCTCAGGGCCCTGTCGCCACGCTGCCTGGCCCTCCTGCCTGAGGGGCTTGCTGACAGGGGGTCTGGAGGGACTGGACAGTACTAGCCCACCAGGGAGAGACCTGTGGCAGCACACCAAGGGGACCAGTGTGTCTGACTTTGTCTCTGTGCATGTATGTAATGGTGAAGGACAGGTTATTTATGCAAACATATTAATATGGTTGTCAGTGAAAATTAGCAACTCTCTAACCTGATCAGTGTTTTCAGTGAATTCCAACAGGGACAGTGAGGCAAAGTAGAGTGTATTAAACTTCAGGTTACCATAGAAACATGTTTCTTAAGTACAACCAATGAAACTTTCACTCCATTAAGTAAACTGACTGCACACAAGTGTCAAAAAAAGGATGGTGACTTTGAAAGAGCAGGGTGTGATAATACACTGCAATGGAAAACACCATGACACCAAACAGAGCAATGTTCTTCACAGCCACATCATCCTTCATGCTCTTATATACAGACAGCTCACTTTATTATTATTGCTAATATAAGAAGCAAAACTGTCTAGTCAGCTTGTTCTATGTACATAAAGACATCATATGTAACATTATTTAATGTGTTTCAGACCATGTTGTAGCCCATTATTATTTACTCATTAACATTCTTCTTCCTTTTATTGGGATTGTGTTGAATGAGATTACAGTGGTTTCTCCATGATTACACATAAATGTTCATGATTTATCTTATACTAAAGCAGTATTCAAAAAGGGGCCAGAACAACTAGGAAGATTACATAATCATCAATTAAAAAAGAAAAAAAACAAACCCACATACATTGCTTTTTGAAAATGTGAACATTTTTTATTTTAATAAAATGGGGTAATTGATTTTGAGGCTTCTCTCTTGCTGTCCCTCATAGAAACTGATCCTATGACTCACCATAGTGAGTCTGTGTCAGCTTGCAACAACTTTGCCAACATCATCTGCAGCTCTTTCTGTAGCCAAAGGCTCAGAAGGAGAAAACAATGCACCTCCTCCACATCCTCTGTAAGTTGGATGATGAAGGAGGGGAGTGATCCACAACAGTTTTTGTCGGAGACCATTTAGCAGCCAGTTACTTCTGAAGTCTTACATCTAGTCCTTACTGATGATTTGTTTCAGGATGAAATATGTTAGCGTTAAAAGGAAATGTATAAACCTAATTTACTATTTGACTGGATATGTTATCATTTCCTGTCAGTGGGAGCTGATAATGGAAATATGTGATTGATCAGAGATTTGTGAAGTGTGTAATTTAGAAAAACTATCTTAAAATAATGTGATAGAAGAGGTAATAGCAGTGCAGCGTGCCAGCATCAACAGATAGCTTCATGTTCCACTGTACAACAAGAGTAAAGGAGAACCTTACACAAGTAGTATGAGAAACAATCTCCTAAAATGACATTGTTGTCTCACACAAAAAAAGTCTCAAGTGCATATATGATGACCTAACAGAGCGACTTGGCGGCAGAAGTTAAGTATGCATCTGGGAAAGGGGAGGAATTCGACCCCTGACACAGTCCAAAAAAATGTTCCTGCATTTATTCTTTGGCTGATAGTTTAATGTTCTTTTCCCAAAGACTTGCAGCTTCTATTTTCTTTTTTGGTAAAGCTGAAGAATAAGGAGGCTGATTTTCCCCAACATTAGCAGTACAAGGGAAAGAAAAAGATGATCTAGGCTGCTGTAAGAACAGGTAGACAGTAGTGAAAAATGCCAGTCAGAAAGCACAGAGGGAAGCAGCCTGTATCATCAAATATTGTTATTTTTCTAATTAGTCTGAGATAGGCAGGCGCAGGCAGTGCGATGGACTAACATCCAAACAGATGGTCAAACTGCTTCTCTGAGACGCCACTGTGACGGAGAGCAGATATTTACATACAGCAACAAATGAGATCTGAATAGTTTATGTCCAGACAGTGTCAACTATAAATATCTATGAAAGACTATATTCAAAACAAACATAATTTTACCACCAGTTAACAAGATAACGTGGGTCATAGAATTTAATTATAAGCTAAGGAACCAACAACTAATAACTTCAATAATAAATGCTCAACCAGGGAATTTTGTAATTGAGTTGAAACAATGCTGTAAGCTGAAGCAATCTACTACACATCAATAAACGCAGAAAAAAAACAAAACACTGCACTGACTAGTTGAAAACAAAATCTGTGGTACATGCACATAACTAGAACCCTGACTACAAACAAATCAATACAGCCCACAACCTGAGATTAAGAGTAATGGATTCCTCTTGGAGCTGAGCATCTCAAGTCAAGAGTACCGATCATTGTTTAAACAACAAAATTATGAACTCAACATAAACTCTTCAAAAAAAAAAAAAAAACCAGAAACTGTGGCATTTGTGCATTTCAGGCTAAAACTAGTTTTTTATTTCAAGTTTAAAAATCAAACCCTGATATGCCCAATATGAGTCTTTCTGGGCTCTTTTTAAGTCTGGGGGAGGAAAGAGCCATATTGACAACATCGGAAAATTCCTATTGATTATTCTTCTTTTCTCTGAGCGCTGGCTTGTTAAGAAAGCCCCCTCTTGGAAACACGATCAATTAGTGAGATAGTGCTTGCCATTGATCACCCTCCTCCACCTCAGAAGGTTCTTGCCTTACGACAGATCCCTCCACGCACTCCTTATGACCAGCTATTGATCTCAGCTTCTTAGCCAAATATAAAAGCACACACTCACACTGAGAGCTGACCCCTCCCATTTAAACCACACAGTCTAATACTAACACTGACATCTGCTTGTCTCCATTGTAAACCCATGGTTCACTCATAAATACAGAGGCCAGCTTTGGCCGAGAACCAATATAGTTTCTCAAAGGTCAGAGGTCAGCGTGGCAGTAATGACGCTATTAACATTTCTTTCGGGATTAATGCTGAGAACTCAGGGTAGAGTTACTTTGAACAGTAAAAACAACAAAAACTAGTGAAAAATACCAGTAATATACCTTATTTATTTATTTTCATTGATTTGTTGGTTATTGAAAACCCAAAGGCATAACACTGAGAAATCCAACAAATTCTCACTTATGAGGAGCTGTAACCAGCCAGTGTTTGGCTTCTTCTCTTGATAAATGAGCCAAATCATTTCAAAAATCAATTTATTACCACGTTTGTTATCGGTCAATGTTCTGTCAGTCATCTAACCAATTGACCAACTAATCATTTCAGCACTAAATGAGCAAAAACAGCCACACAATATTAAAATAAAATGGCCAAATGAGGCAATTAACTTCAAATTAAAAAAATGAAATAAAAAAAGAAGAAATGTGGTAAATATATCACCGGCATAAGTTTGAAGAGTTAGTGAAGATTTATGGTGATGAGGCCGGAGGAGTCAGTCAACCATCTATCCAATCAGAACAAGCCAAGCCATCAGTGAAAGATAAGTGATGTTCTCCAAACAGAGAAGTTGTATCACAACGTTAATTTATCATTTCCTCAATGTTAACATTAGACAATTGTAAAACTATTAGACACAGCAGGCAGTGGGGCATTAGATAATTCTCTCCTATAAGCAACTTAAGAGTCATCTCTTTGTCAACGACTGCCCTTGCCCTCTTCATCCCTCTGTCCCTCCTCCCTCTATCCCTCCACCCCTCCCTATGGATCAGCTGTGATCTCCTCTCTCTCCTTTCACTCAAATCAGGATTAGGGAGAAGGGAAGGTGGTGGGTTGGAGGGAGAGGGGGGTGGGGGGGGTTCAGCAGCAGCAGCAGGAGAAGGGGGAGAAAACTGAAACAATATGGAAAGGAGATTAGAAAAGAGGGGGTTTGGGCCGTTTGGGGAATTGCAAACTCCCTTGTGCTTGGGTAGGTGTCCTAATGACACCACCTAATTATGGCAAAATTAGACAGGCTAAAGGGAGGGGGGGGGCAGCGGTTGTGGTGGAGGAGATGGTAACGTGAAGGAAAAGTGCACAGCAGGAATATGTGAGAGCAAGTGGAATAGAAGTACAGATACAAGCAGAGGCAGAGAAGAAGTAAGCGTGGGGTTGAGGGCGAGAGAGAAAAGGAGAAAGAAAAGGGGTAGAAAGCAGTGGCTGGGCGAGAGGAGCGAGTGGGCCCCAGCACACTGCATTAATTGGAGAACAGGTGTTGGGGCTGGGACCAGGAGGTTGATTACTAGAGCCACAGAAACAGACCGTCTCCTCCATACATACCCACACACACAACTGCGTACACAGACACACACATGCACATAGGCTGCACACACACATACACATGAATAATTTAAGACCCAGGCAGTGACTAGGGAAAAGGTCAGAGTAGGGGTCAAAGAGACATACAGACAATCGCACATACATCCATATACATACATAAATAAACATGTGAGTATCCACACTAACACATGGAAATGTACATTCATTTGAGTGCATGCAAACAGTGAGTCGAGGCTCATCTCAACATACATACACATCTCACCCTGCCAACATCTCTACTTTGTGTGTTTGACAGTATGTGCCGTGCATACATCGAGCCAAATGTGAACGTGGGATGAAAGGACACAGGCTAATGCAAAATTCCATTGGCTTATCAGAAATTAGCTCTCTGCTAATAGGCTTCTCCCTGAGGAGAGGATTTCGCAGGCCAGTCAAGAGGGAGAAGTCCCATCAGGTCGGGATATGCCCAGTGTGATTAGAGAGTACAGTAGGTCAGTGATTCAATTTGAATCAACCCTCACTGCTGCGCACACACACACTCACACACACACACACACAGAAACAAGGAGCCACAAAGAGACATAAATTAGTCTTTCCTCTCCAACACGCCGCCAAGCTACCCACAAACAAATTTTTAAAAAGTTCAACAATGTTAGGAGGAAGCATACAGTAAAAACTCATGCGGAGGGGGTTATTGGGCAAGTAATGTGCTACAGTAAATGAGAAAAGCAGCTGCTCAAAGGTATTCTGGGAAAATTCAAAAGACAACAGCCCGATTTTTCCATTATATGAAAACTATCTTCAGCAGAGATCCTTTGAGACTCACTGTCAACAGCCAGCCAGCTTGAACTGAAGAGGGGAAAGAAAAGGGTCCTTGACGTATATGAAGTGAGTGTTATCTAGACAGACAATTGCAGGGAAGGAGAGAGGGAGAACTGAGCGAGGAAGAGGTGATGAAGTTTGAGTCTGTGAGATCACAGAGAAAGTATTTTCACATGCGGTTTGCTTATGAGCATTCATCACACTGGTTAATGCCAGGCAGACAGTGCGAGACCTCCAAAATCCCCCGGACGTGAAGGCCCTCACACACGCTGATTACAGCAGTGGTCATCCCGTTTTAAGCCCGATAACTGGCTGTCAGTGTGAACATTTACTACATGTGTGAGCCTGTCTGGTGGTAGGAAGGACCCACATGCTTCTGATAAAAGGAAATCTATGCTTTTGGCAGGTTTTAAGTGCAATGTCAGCTGTTCAGCATAATGAGTGACCAAACTGAAACAGATCCCAGCAGGCTGAAGATAGAATAACAGATAAACACAAAGCTGAAGAGAGAGAAACACATGGGAGACAGACTTGGACTCAGATACTCTGTACTGTATGTTACAGCCTGCTCGTATATACGCAGTTTAAATTGACATGGCCAATACACTGCTAACTGTCAACACTTATCTATACTGTTGGAAATATCAGAATTTATATCTCAAAGATACAAATTAATATTATTTGTGAAATTGACACACAAAGACTAACACTACTGCTGAAATATAAGCTCACACGTCCATGGATACAGGACATCTGTTCCACTTTAGCTACTTTTCTCGCTATTGTGACTGTTCTGACTGTTCTGGTTGTAAATGCAATGGCTGATTGGTAAGAGCTCAAACAAAGGGGCAACATTTAGTATCAAGAGGTGCTTGTTTGAGGTGGTGGACACTGTGTGGGACATGGTTTGATCTTATTACCTGTCGATGATGACTGGGTCAGAGGGCGTCTCGTTTCGGTTGCCACAACTTTTCTTCTCACAACAACGGCTGAGTGGATAGTTAAGGAGACAGAACAGAGAGAAAGGTCAGCGTTGAAAAAAAAAACAACAAATTAAACAGGAGGAGACATGATTTGTTTGGTTCATCCACATCCACAGGCCCAGACTACGTTAGCTTGCAATCGGCCAAGATCCAGGAGCACACAAAGAAGGCATGAGAGGGGAGGGGAAGAATAGACAAAAGAATAAAAGAGGGGAAGAAAAGGTACAACAACACACCCTACAAACACTGAGAGACCATTCAAAAGTGAAAAGCCAGCCAGGCAATCTGTCACATTGATTTCAAAATCAAACTCAACCCCCACGCAGCCTCATTGCACACACTCACACACACGAACACACCATCCCACAACATCCTACCATTCGTCAGCAGTCCTGTCCGAGGAGCCTGCTGGCCAACCAGCACCCCCTCCCCAAAGTCCCCTTCACTGCATAACAAAAGTGCCCCCACCCCTAACCATCTGCCACCCCTACACCTCGCCTCACCCCTATCGTGTCCCAGCTTGGCCCTGCCCTACCCCCCTCCGCCCCCCTGTCAGACGGCCTCACTCCCCAGCTGTGACGCTTGCCCTCTGCTTCTTCGTCTCTGTTATTAGCCAGCTGTGAGTCACATTCGGGCATCTGCTGGCTACACAATGGCAAACCACTCCGTCTTAGCCCCAGTCCCCATGTCCCAGCCCCCTATCTTTTCCCCTACTGCCCTCAAACCCTGGGTCACTGCCCCACTTCCAGACCACTCTCTTCAACTTTTCTCCATCCATCTATTCAAGTTCTCATATTTTCTTTAGTCGGCAAATACTTACCAGTACCCTGTGGTCCCTAAGTATGGCAGGACCTCTTAAACAGCTCTGCTTTTGAAACAACTCTCTGATATTGGCTGCTTCACTACACTTCATCACACGGTGACAGAATTCAAACACATTGTCTCAGCTAAACAGAAGTGCCGGTGTTCGATGAGGGAAAGCTGGATGGTTCCCCTAAAGTGTGACTGCTGCTGTCAGCTGAGGTCTGGCTGCAACACTCCAGGCCAGAAAGTAAGGCACTCCAGGAAGAAACTGGAGCTGGCCAGGGACATGCTGCATTACAGCAGAAAACAGCAGGAGGCTACCACTGTAACAAGGATGATGACAGACAGGCTAGACTTACAGTTCAACCACAGTCTATTTTTTTTAAGTAGACCCTCAAGCTTCAACCCAAAACCACAGTTCAAGCTGACTGAGACAAAGCAGAGTGAGGCAGAGTAATGGATATTTGGATTTCGTCCCTGTGGGTGAAGGTTTCAGTGAGCATGTGTGCATTTTTGTGTGTAATGCTCACCTGCACATGACCTCATGTGTGAGCAGAACTCTGCACATTTCTGGATTCTTGTTTTGTCCCTCATAGGATATGGGCTGAAAGGAGGAAATTAGGAGGATTGGGACAGATTTAGTTTCATGTTGAATAAATTAACGTCCAGCCTATATAGTCATGTCCATCTAGAAGTTACCAACCTGTTTAGTGACAGAGTCAATAAGTCGTGCATAAAGATCTTGCTCCGTACGAACCCCTGCAAAAGTTAAACACAGAATTTGGTTACCAAAGAAATTTTCCAAAAATAAAAAACAAACAAAAAATTGCATGTATGATCTCTTGCCCTCAGTGCTTTGGTTAAATGGAAACTGGGAGTAGAGGGAAGATGAAGCTAGAAATAGATATATTTATTGTACAGATAACCTCTAT
Source organism: Mastacembelus armatus (assembly GCF_900324485.2). Classification (NCBI taxonomy): domain Eukaryota; kingdom Metazoa; phylum Chordata; class Actinopteri; order Synbranchiformes; family Mastacembelidae; genus Mastacembelus; species Mastacembelus armatus. The sequence continues at coordinate 13,368,080 of NC_046641.1, forward strand.
CGCTGAAAAATAGTAAATTGATTCTTTTATTCCCCATTGTAAACTGCTACATAAGCATGAAGGAAACAACAGAAACTGTACTTAAACTCTCTTACCTTATCTATTCTGTTGATAAAAAGGTACATTGCACTGAGGTTTCTTAAAATGGAAAATTTTATTATATAAATCTATTTTTTTTCCCATACTCTGAATAAGCTCTCAGAAAAAGCACTGAACTCCGTCCAGCCAACATGGAGGAATAGAATTGGCATGCACTTCATATTTTCTCTCTGATGGTTTCTGAGGGGATTGAGAGTTTCTTGATGTTTGATGATTACTAGTCATGTTTTGCTATAAGGTCAGAATTTACAGCCCGATTCTCAGGGTTTGTCAACTGATTCTTTTTATGGTTTTTTTCTCATTTAAAGTTTGATTTATTCCCAAATGCAGTTGACTGGTGGGAGATTAATTATACACCAACAGGTAAAATAACAACAGAATTGTTTAAATGAAGACAGTCAGGTGTGTTTCTGACTAAGCTTTCCAGAAAATGTAATGAACTGCTTCTTGAGAAAAGAATTACCCAAGAATTTCTTAAATAGAAACTTTGGAAAGTATCGCTTTTGAAAATGTGTTTCTCTCATCAAAGCCTCGATTGAAATGCCTTTGATATCGCTTGGGGGAAAGGGATGAGAGGAGGGGATGTAGAAGAAGTGTTTTTGGTGCACTTGTATGTACACGTGCATGTGTATGTGTGTTTGTGTACGGAGGGTGAATGAGGGGGTTGCTTTGGAACGTGTCTTTTATCTTCTCTCCCAAGGGTGCCACTGCAATGGTGGAGTAGGGGCAACAGTGACTCATGGGAACCAAATTTCTCTGTGTATCCTCCTATCAGATGTGGAAGCACCATGGGGGTTTGGCAAAGTTGGGGAGAATGGGGGGGGGTCAACATGTACTTCATTTCCCCATACATGGGCCCAGAAGAGGCTGAACATTGAGTTGCACAAACCTCAGTGATTAGATGATGAGCAGGAGGTAATTTATGAACTGGAGAGGATAGGAAAGGTAAGGCCAGAGTGGATGGGAAGGAAGATTGCATAAGTGGAAAGGTGTGTGTCATTTTTGCTCACAGGTGTCAGTGGTAACTGCTGTGTGATGCCTAGAGCTTTGGATTGTGTCTAAATGCTCAAATTAAACAACTCAGAGGGCAAAGAATCAGTGCCACAATATGAGGGAGGTCTCGTGTTCGACTCACCGTTGCTGTAGAGGAGCTGGAGCTTGTAGTGAGTGCCGTTGTTGGTCTTTTCTCCTGTCTGCTCCTTGGAAAGAGCGGAAAGACAGAGAAACCCGGGTCATGCAGTTAAGCTCATTTTGGGGCACAGATAAGTACAACTGGGCATCCCCACGCAGTGAGTGTTAAGCACAGTGAGTCTTTCCTAATCCTGCAGCTCACCCTTCCCTGGGAGCAGCACTGAGATCAGAAGGTTGTAGGCTCAAAGCCCATATGGGACCCTGCATTGTGCCCATAAGCTGAGTGCTTAACCTTGAGTCGGATGTTCTTTGTAGAGGTTGAACTATCATGTCTGACAAAGACGCCTTAAATCTTGAGATCAAATGCAATGGTTCTTCTGGCAACAAGGTAGTACAGGCATGGTTATATGTGCATGTGTGTGTGTTCCAAAGTGCTGTATGTGAGACTGAGCAGCAGTCGACCTTGACAGAAAAACTTCCTTTCCACCATCCCTCCTTCCCCCAGGCTCTGCACTAGCCTCTCACTTCTGCCTCCTCTCCCCGTCTCTGTCTCTTGTTCCCTCTCTTTCTTTCTCTTCTTCTACCTCTACTGGACTTTCTAAGTGGTCTCAGAGGAATGCTCTCTGGTCCAATAACCCAGGAGGCTGGCATCACAGAGACGAGAACAAGAGAGGAGGAGAGAGAACGAGGAGGATGGGGAAGTAGAGAAACTGGGAAAAGGAGACAGTTGCAAGGAAGGGAGAAGAAGCGGAGAAATTAAGATGCATGACGATAAGTTAGAAAGTACCAGAGCCCAAACATAATATCAGAAGTGAGACTGAGACACAACAGGAGATAGATGGATGCCTGGCTTCATAAGTTTTGTAAATATACACAGAGGAACATTTATTTTGCCATGCCATCGCTCTACCTCTGCATAATTACAAAGCAAAAACAGATGCCAGGGTAACCATGCAGAAAATGAACTCCTCTACTGCCATGATATTACTCTGCACTGGCCTGTGGGGCACGAAGGGGAGCACACTGACAGCTTTCAGCCCTGGCATTAGCACTACAGCCTGTCCTCTCTACCCCCACATGAAATTCATAGCAAAACTATGTTTGAACTTCAGTTGACAGGACGGTGTCCTCTTGTCTATCTGACAGAGTCGAGCTGCTGTAGCCACTTTAGGAGATTGTAGCTCCTCTCACCACAAGGCAAAAAACATCCATCAACACTGGGCATAAGGCTCCCAGTCCAGGCAGCCTCTCCTCTTTTTCTAACTCTGTCTCTACCACTGTGCCCTTCCTTATTTTGGACTTGTCCAACCTGAGGAATCCAGCTCCCCCTTCAGCAGTATTTAGAGTATGGAAGGGAGACACGAAGGAAAAGAGACTTTGATGATTAGTTCACTGTATAACTTAACAGGAGCAAGCATAATTTGCATTTTAAAAAGTAGTGATGTCCTCCTAATGAGGCAAGCTGCTAATTAGTCATTAGATATTCCTTTTCAATCCCACATCAGCTCATTGAGGGTAAAACTTGTGTAAACATGTAGCCGTCAGCTGTTCGATCTGCTTGGCTTTACTGGGGATGGGGGAGATCAAGTTGAGCACCTGGTTACAGCTCAAATACAGGCTTCTGTATATAGCTTATACATCCTGTTGTTGCTGTTCACATTTTTGATTTACATATATGTTTTTTTTTTCTGAAAGAACTGTAAAGACTAATCTGAATCCTCAAGTAGTCTTGAAGACAAACAGGTGGTCACAAACAATCACACACCTTTTCATGCTCAACAAAGTCCACAAAAGCAGTCCTCTCCACCTCCACAGGTTGGCCGTGTCTGTCGTAGAGCGCCAGGACAAAGTGGAAGAAGTTGGACTTGCGGAGATTGGATGGCGGCTGCTTCTCAAAATGAGCTCTTGACAATGCTACTCCACTGAGGGCACAACAGGAAGAGACAGTCATTTATATATATATATATATATATATATATATATATATATATATATATATATATATATATATATATATATATATATGTAATCAATTAATGGTTCAAAATATTTAATATAAAGAAATTTAAATAAACCAAAAAACTTTGTTCTTAGCAGTAAAGCATGAAAACAAATTCATATGCATCTTGATTAAATGGCACTTTGAGGTTTAACATTTTTAAAGCACATTATTTGATGATTTTACAAAGATTTTATTTTTCATTTTTTTAGGCTTCAACTTATTCATACATTCATTTATAAATATTATGTTTTCTGGATTACTCCAAGGCTCTTTTATTTGTCTAGGAGAAAAGAACAAGGCCTGAAAACTGCACCCAAAAAAAGCAAAAAGGGAAACAGCAAAGGAAAAACAACTTCTTTTTTTTAATTTTATTTTGCAAAATAAAAAATCTACCACAGAATCAACACATTAGGACTCCGTGTAGAGCATCTTGGCTAAACATGTTGTCTGGTAAATTTAAATAAATTAAAGATTTAGGTCCCTCAGAAGAAACTGAGTGTTGGATCACGAATCAACACGAAATCGATGAAAAAAATAAATCCGCAGGTCTTTAGATAACTCAAAGTCGATTATGGATTTTGTCGTGACAGTTGCAAACTCTTCCAATAAGAAAAAGCTTCAATATTTTTGTTTTTTATTTTAAAAAAAAAGCTACAATCGAGCTGATTTGAATTACATTTTAACGTTCAATAAAATAATTCGCGATATAAAATAATCTGAATAGGCCTACACACTCACACCTTTTAGAAACTGCTCTTCATTTTAAGTATATTACCTTAAAACGCCTTTTATGAGTGTTCATATTGTTTTCTAAACTTTGACACAACCGGTTTGAACATGAAAACACCGATGCGAGTGTGTGTGTGTGTGTGTGTGTGTTTGTTTGTTGGTTGGGAAATTAAAATATGTGAAGAGTATCGTTGGGAAACAATCTGAGACAAGTCGAAAGATGATTCAACAACAGAAAACTTGTTACATATGCTGATGGAAGAAAAAACATTAATGTAAAGGATGGAACAAATTTGCTTTTCAGAAAACAATGACTTCAGTTAAAATAGCTAATGTGTGTATATATATAAAGCTAATATATATTTAGCTTTCACTGTTTTTAAAATTATTTTACATTTAATTTATAAAATAAATATACAAGTTTTCAATTTTGCAAGTGTACATTTTGTAATCAAATGCATCTTGTACAGACTATCCCATCCTAAACTCTGTTAGTTGTGGTTAGTAATTTTAGCCGTACTTTTCTTTTGTGCATGAAGCCAGAAGTTTCATTGTATTAAGTTAAATAATAATGTTTTAATGCCAAATGTTCTTCTAAAGGAGGATCTTCTCATCTTTGGCAACAAGTACCTCGCAGCTCTTTTCTGTTGACTGGTCACACGTTATAAATGATATTGTGCTTATTGTACTAATCATGAGAATAAATTCTTTCACGTTGGAAACAAAGGCTGAGTGAAACTGATGAAACGATCATGTTAATCGATCAGCTGGATTTGTACAGTACCTTTGCGCCGCGACGTTCGCATCCACAACCCCGACATTACGCACCCACGACCGGACTGGATCCATCTCCTCTCCAAGACTTCTCTCTTTTGATCCGCTCACTTCTCGAATCAGATGCTCCTGGATCCCGAACATTTAAGCCCTGTCCTGCTCGGGTGGTGCACTTTTTGTTTTTAATTTTAGAAAAAAGAAATATCTGAATTGAAGAGCTAACGTACTTTGGCAAACAAAAGGTCCACTTTGAAGCGATGCGCTCCTCCACAGCGCCACAAGAAAACAGAGCTTTCTCGGAGCTGTGAGAAACAAATAGCCAGTGCTGTGCGATGCTGTCAAAGTTCGTCTCAATAAAACATCCACACAGACTTTTTTAAGGCTGAAACGATGTTATTAAATATATTCCCCCCACTGTTTGCGAGCATTGTTCAAGCGCAAAGCTCCAGCGTCTGTTCGAGCGCAAACGGTCACCTGCTCGGTGGACGCAACTCCTCAGACAGTTCAGACGGAGCCCGTTTCAAATTATTCTTAAAATATCTATGTGCAAAAGTCTTCCCTCGCCACAGGGTCAGGACGGATCAAAACAGCGCTGTACATCCGAGGGCCAGGCAGCTTGCAGTGAAGAGCTGTCTTAAAGCATGAATGAGACCCTCTGCCGGGATAGAGCGTGGAGGAGGGGCCTTAGTACCATATGGGGGACCGATTGTTGAAATGGATGCTCTCATTGGTGTAAAGTGCATCCGTTGTTTGGACTTCTGCCAGATTCAGCATCCAACCAGTGACTCTCTCAGCAAACTTTTCACTTTTCACGCACTGAGTTCGAACAAGGTGATAATGTCGAATAAACACAACAATGCGCATATTTCAAAGTATGAACTATGCTGTAAGCAAGAAACAGGTTATATGGTTTGTCCTGTTTCTGGGTGGGGTGGGGGGCATTTACAATCAATCTAATCCGTTTTATTCAGCATCAAACTTTTATAGAATGTCACGAAAACCTTAAACTTTTTTCACTAAAATGTTTTCTCTTCATTTTTACTTAATGTTTCAGAAAATCAAAAAAAAAAAGAGGTTGTGAATTCCGGCTACCACTGCCCTGAATAGTCCGTTTGGTTGGTTTGGTGCGCTCTCGACAGGCGCATATTCAGCAGCTCGACCGTCTGCTCCTTTGAACGCTGTGATTCCGCTGAGGAGGCATCGCATCAGTGTCAGCGGCAACAATGGCCGTCTGGTTGGTCCATCAATCTCCGCCGGCAGCGGACAGGAGTGCGCTCTGATTGGCGCTTGGACCGCTGCCTGACAGTCCCCGAAATGAGTTCTTAATCAATACCACAGACTGTCTTATCAAATCCAAACTGGTCATGAAATCACTGACAAATAATGCAGTTAAAAGATGCTACTTCAAGCCTTATTTGGCAGGTGAGTAACAGGCTAATAGACACGGTCTGATGAAGTTGGATTTGGGTCATTTCTTGGCAAAGACATAAACGTTTTCAAATAAGATAACATGTGCGCTGTGTGGTAATAAACCCGAAAAGTGTACAAACGCAAAACAATTGGGACAGTTGTGCCACCAATATCAATACATAAGCCTCTAATTTATACTAACCATATTTTATTCAATTAGTTAGGGTTAGCTTACAATGGATCCACATGGTTCTGTATTTAGTGTCTGGGCCGAACAAAACGAAAATATGTCATGTTCTGCAACATTTTGTAGACTAAAAATTTATTTCCGCTCCCGTTCATCCGACATTGAAAAGGAAAGTTTTTTTTTTCAGCCTTGGCTCTAGGTCCCTTACCGAGACTATTGTCTCTGTGTGGAGTTTGTGCGCCTGGACAATGAATGTAAATCTCCCCCCTTTGGATCCAGCCTCAACCCACCATCTGCCAGCGCGGGACAAAGTCAGATGTTGCCTCAATTATGAGAGCAGACTTGGGGAATCCTGCTGCCGAGCCCCCGCCCTGTCGCCGTGTCCCTCGCACACACGTCCCCTAACATGATTGACAGCTCTCTTTAACCATGAAAAATCCACACAGACTATGATGACACACTTTAATAAAATTCCTCTACTCGTTGCCAAACTTGAAAAAGGTACTATGGTAGTATGAAGCGGAGGGACATGCGCTCTGTGCCACCTGAGTGACCGAAGCACCAACACTGCAGCCAGTGCAGCACACACTGTTTTACAGAAATAAGATGTGCATGAGTGTGGGCAGGAAATCAAAGCTTCTTCTCTGCAAACTCAAAGTAATCTAAAGAGAAACGTCCTGCGCTACGTTGATCAGGTAGGGTAGTAAATTAACTGCCTCAGCCTGTCGCTAATGTTAGACTACTTTATAGTCCTAGGCAGACCAGAAACCATCTGACCCATCACAAACATGTTTAGGAGGTCATAAATAAGCGGAACAGTTCTGGTGTCATTAGACCCAAATCTTTTCTTTTATTAATAGTTAAAACATGCGAGCACCTTTATCCAAACCCACGACACGTGGCCTGTTTCTGTCTCTTACTGTAGGTTATTTATTTATTTCAGAAGGAAGTTGTCACTAATCATGATTTTTACGCCTTTAACCCGAGCTTCAACCTTAATAAGCTACTCACAGTCTTTTACACCATTTTCTCCTGATCTCCTCATGCCAACCGATGAGACATTATGGTTGTATTGTTAACTCATACATTTTTATCACGCAGATCACGTAGTAAGTTCACAGAAAATCCTCCTATCATATGATTTCATGTTGCGGACCAACTTGTCTCTCCACTTCAGCCCCACAGGTGCGAGAGGCTGGGCCGTGATTATCGCAACCCAGCAAGACTTGCCGTCTAATGCGTGGCTTTTCTAAATTGGTGAAGCGGAGAGCCCGGGCGAAAATGGGGGATTAGTCAAACCACAAACGTCTTTCTAATCAATTTAACCCGCTGAGACGGTCATCCCGTGTGTTTTAGAGAGGAGGCGAGAGGGAGGGAGGGGGGGGGGGGATCAGTCACTACTAAACCAAACAATGGGGTATCGTGTGCCGCTCGTCCTCTGCAGCATTCCCCTGCTCCCATGGGACACCCAGAGCCACTCTCTGTGGATGGGACTGTGTCCACGCAGGTCAGGAGGGGCGTGGCATTTGTGTATGTGTGTATGTGTGTGTGTGTGTGTGTGTGTCTGTGTGTGTGTGTGTGTGTGTGTGTGAGGGGGTGTTGGAGACTCAGCAGCTGGTTCCCGTCCCTCCTCTCCACAGTGTAGAAAAACAACAGAGCTAATGCGACCCACCACGTCTCATATCGATCGCCATATATTGCACTTCTTTCTTGTTTATTTATTTAGACAAAGATGCAGATACCCCGGGGAGTGTCGGCATCCACAATTAAAGCGACTGATTATCTTTAGTCTAATTTCTTAATATAGAAAAAAAAAAACATTTTCCAAACGTTTAACAAACATGTGGACTAATCTCTGTACACTCAAGTGTAGGAAATGGTCTAAACCTAAATATGAGCAGTTTTAGAAATATACGTGGTAACAAGTGCCATCAAATATCTGAAATCAAAAAAGTACACAGGCCTATGGAAAATCCTGTCGATGGAGTAAAACTGTAAAAAAGTTCATAAGTTAGTTCTGAATATCCCAAAATTACTGCAAGTTTCTATATGTGCTGTAACAGCCAGTTTGTGATCACTGTAATAAGGTAAGACATGTCTCTGGTGAACCTTTAAAAATGGTTTATCTACTTATTCCAAACTCTGAAATATCCAATTCTACCACAGAGTGTATGATGGCATAAACAGCACCAGTGTAGTATTACACTTTCCATTTATTTGTCTTAGTGATCATGTGTTGTTTATTGTGTCAGGCCCATGTAGTGAAGACAAGAACAGAATGTATTACATTCAACATTACAGACAGAAAGTGTCTTCTACCTCAGTAAAAAGGCCAAACCAGTGAGTCAACATGCACCACACAAAGGTCCCAAATCTGAAAGTATTATGAATGAATTAATCATACCTGTGAGTTTCCTTTGAAGATCTCACAGAGACTGCAGTAAAAACAAAAAGCTTTTGCTCACTTCCTGTAAAACAATTCAAAATGAATAGTTAGTCGGTTTGCAGAAGTGCACATTAAAAAAAACCAAACATGCAGGATATATAAAGTCTGTAGTTTTCACTTTTTAACCGTATCACAAACCTGTCACAGACCTGTAGAGTCCCTCTGAGCGAGCACTTCTTCTGTCTTCACTGCAGGTAAAACTCAGTTTATTGCTGTAGCTATTTGCTAAACTTATTTATTTTCAGGATCTTGATGGCATAATGTAAATCCTTAGTTCCTGACAGTTTTTTTTCGTGATTTTATTACTGTAACTGAAACATTGCTTCAGACACAACGATCACTTCACATTCCTGCTACTGAACAGTTGGATTTAACAGAAAATCCATCAAATTAAAATACTGTGGCTATAATCGAAATATGTATTCTGAATATGTCTTTTAGTTTGGTGCCAAGTATTCAACTTAATTTGATCCTTCATTTTAACTGAAACTATCACAAAGTTTAAGACCTTTACATAAACTTTATAATCTATTAAGGTTTTTCTGCATGATGCTAATATAACATGTTCAACTTGTGAACCAGCATGATGTCCTATATTCAATGAAGTAACTTTAATTTATTAAAAAACCCACAGGTTGTGCTTGTGCCTGCTTTGCTGGTCCTTGTAAAACTGTATGAATTGTATGTCAGTGCCATCTACTGGTCTGGTCAAGAACATCATCAGCTGTGTTTAAAGGACCTGCATTTAAATATGTAGTCATCTTCTTAAGGGTCGGACAGGATTATTATGAATTTCATTCAGAGTCAGAGGATAATCTGTGTAAGCATCATTTATTAGTGACATTCAAACATATATATAGTCAACATATTATAGTTTGTCATTTTCAAAACATAGGCTGAAAGAATTTTATTATAATGTGCAACTGGAGAAAAAAAAGGCTATAAACAATAAAATGATTTACTAAATAGAAAATCAGAAAATATAAAACTAAATTATTTTCTTTTGTCTTTGCTTTTGTATCAACAGGTTTCACTGCAGAAACTGGCTGTTTTAAGATGATGTTTTTAACTGCTTTAGAGCGGAGCAACCTCAACATGTATGATTTAGTGATTTACAGCAAACTCACAGCACAGCTCTGCAAAATTTCACCCCGAGAGATGGTCAAGTTAGAATAATTAGAGATCATGTGTGTATATATCCATAGTATTTAATACACAGCACAGCAGTGTTTTGACGATCAGCTGCTGAACTGCCTTCTACTCAGTGAACAGCAGATGCCCTGAGAAGAAGCTGTCACTGGACAGGTTTGTGCCACAGTTGTTGGCCACCAACCAGACCCTGTCTCCCTTCTTGAGCTTTATGTACGTATTGCCACTGGCTGAGATGTACTCAGATTGCCGGGTGGTGAACGAGTGCAGAACACGCTTCTCGTTATGAATCAGATCCACACTGGCATCATTCTGGTAGATTGTACAGTGGAACTGGAACTCAAAAACGCCTGAGTGCTGACTGGTGAAAATCCCTGTCTTATTGTCATAAGTGTTCTGCCCATTATAGATGATCTCATCGAAGATGATGGGAGAGTAGCCTTGTGAGGCTTTGTTGCCCAGTTGCACAGAGAAGGCAGATTTCTCCACAGTGCCAGGAGGCCCAGGTGGTCCTGGGGGTCCTAAGTAAACAGCAATTTAGTAGTACTATGACTTATAACACCAGAACTATTTACTTTTGTATTACTTTAGTATTTACAGTATTTATAGATATTAGTATTGTGTTTATAAGTGGTGGATTTACCTTGTGGGCCTGGTGGTCCTTGAGAGCCTGGTGGTCCTTGTGAGCCTGGTGGTCCTTGTGGGCCTGGTGGTCCTTGTGGGCCTGGTGGTCCTGGTGGTCAACACAAGTCCCGTTCAAGAGAAAATTAAAGTGAAAAATCAATATTTCCAAAATACTGACATTGAATTTTCCCAGTCATCTGTGTCAGAGTAGATTTCAGAACATCAACTTACCGTGCTCCTGCCATGGACTGAGGTCAAATGCACGAATGTCCTCACACTGAGTGTAACCAGACCCTCGAGGCCGGTACAGGAAGGGTTTTTCAGGTACTTCAGTGATGCCACTGTTGTCACAGATGATGCGGGCAAGCGATGTTTCCCTCAGGGACTTCCTCTGAGCCTCAGTGAAGACTCCCTCTTTCTCCCACCAAAGTCTGAAAATGGACATGTAGTTAACATTTAATGCCTCTGAACATAGAAACCAATATTGAAGTGATGCTAAAACAATTTTCTCCACATATTTAAGCAATGTCAGTTATGTATTATAGGCCTACCGGTCTCCCTGACGAATTTTCTGGAACTGCGTAGCGATCAGACAGGCGAAGAGCGGCCCCACTCTTCCTCCTCGGACAAACGGCTCAGCCACTCCTCCCACCCACACATCAATATTGTCAGGTGTGCCATAGAGATCCAGAAAGACCTTGGCCAACTCAGTGCTGTTCATAACTTTGGCCAGCTCTGACAGAGTTTTTGGTTGTGACAGTCCACAGAACTTGCGCCATTTGTTGTAGCCTAAAAAGGAGCACATGGTGAAAATGTCATGTTTAATTTCCTTGTGTGATCTATGTAGGTAAAATATATTCTAGGCAGAAAGGTAAAGAAGTATAAAGGTACAGCGAGTAAATAAATACCAGGGAGTCCGTGGTCTCTGCCTCTCTGCATGTTAAGAGAAGCCAGATCTAGTGCCAGCTTGGCAGAAAATTTAAACAGCTTTTCCCTGAGCTCATCCGTCATCATGTGAGCTGACGTTTTCAGCTTGGCCTGGCGACCCACCAGCCCCCTCAGGATTGGGTCAAAACCACCTGCGGATCACAAGAGATCATTTAAATTGTAACTGTGTTATTTTTTTGTTTAGGTAAGGTAGAAGAACCTTAAGATCACAGCCATACCTTCAAAGATTGGCCTCCATGGTGTGAACATGGATGTGTGCAGCAATGGGCTGGGGTAATCACGGTGCTCCTGGTAATTCTCATCAAGACGAAACATGAACGGCTGAACCATCAGGTGTCCAAACCGGAAGGCTGCTGTGCCGAACACACTGGAGATGCTGGGATCCACATTTTCATCGTAGCCTGGGTAGGTGGACAGCTGCTTGGCAATGTAGTCTGGACCAACAATGTGTAACAAGTAGTCTCTGATGGTCACAACCTAAAGACAAAAAAGAAACTGACTTAACAGCAGAATCTGAGGACATATTGTACTACCCCTTCCCTTCAATCATTAATGCAAGATCTGTGCTCATCATGCAATTAAGCTCCTCTCTAACCTGGAAGTATCCACCCAAGATTTTGCGGGCCTCCTGATAGAGTCTCTCTCCATCCCAGTGAGGATTGAGTTCTGCCAGAGCACGTGCCAGGCGGTTGTGTTCACGCATCAACAGTGTGTGCAAAGAGAGGAGACCAAGGTTCTCGTTGGTCCGAGTGTCACCTTCAAAGTCACATAAAATGAGGGGGAAAAAAGTGTTGTCAGCCCTGTGTGGTGGTTGGAGTAAATCCAACACTTTCAGAGAATGTATGTCAGTGTTTTCCCTGCCACTCACCAGCCAGAAAGCAGGGCACCTCCTGAGCAGTACTGTTACCAGTAATACGAGCCCGGGTGGCACAGAAGTTTACACCCATGTTATTGAAGGGCAGGAGTTCACGACCATTGTCGGTGTACTGTGTGTTGACTTTCAAAAGGCCCTTGTCTGTGGTGAGGTTGCGTAGAGAGCGAGCTTTGGAATCATCTGAATCGTACACCTGACCGACATCAATGAAGGCAGTGAGAGCATTCAACTGCTGACGGACAGCTCTTGAACCAAAGACTAAGCCCGTGTCTCCAGAACCACAAGCTGCTGCTGAGCGAAAGAAAGGGATGCATTCCTCGGAGCTAGAGCCAAACCGGGGGTCTTGCTGGGGGATCTGTTTAGATGACGAAAGCAGTTAATGCTCAGTATGTGTGTCTTTGTTTGTGTATTTAAGATTTATTCATTGTGCCATGCAAAGACACTGACCTTGATAGGGAAGCAGGGCTCAGTGCGTTCACAGCTATTGGCACAGTCGATACCATTACTGAAGGAGCGGATGGTGGGAGATTGAGGGGTCAGGGTCAGGTCATGGTCAGTCCACTGGCCAAATATTGTCAACAGGTGAGTGTACAGTGGGTCACTCTCTGTATCATTGGTTTTAAAGCGCAGAATCCGGTTGGACACCTCCCTTACCTGACGGAACATGACGTAGATGATAAATAGACAAAGTGATGATAAAATGATAAAGTGTTCATTTTTTCATGGTTATTTGCAGAGTAGCCAGTAAAGATGATAAGTTAAGGACTATTACCAATGGAAGAAGGTGATTGTTGACTTTGAGCACAGGGTCCCAGCCTTTAGGCAGAGAGATGCCATCCTGGTACTCAGCAGGGAGCCAGTGGGTGAACGGTGTGTTGGAGGATCCCCATCGGGTGTTTTTTCTATAATTGACAGGTAATAAATCCATTATTTCATTCTGTTTATCATCTCTATTTGTACTGGAAATGAAAGACCACCATCTGGAGGTTGCTTCACCTGTTGTTGCAGACGTTGCTTGCAGTGCGAAACTTGTTTAAGATGGGAGTTGTAAAGTTGCAAGAAGGCACACGATGTTGGGGGCTGCAGCCCGTCAGTTTACCAATTACCTTCAGGTCGTCCTCCGAGATTAGATCTAACGAAGGAAAGAAAAAAATAACTCAGCTCCAACCAGTTTGCAGATATTTGCGGAGAATGTTCGTGTAAATCTATGAGGGCTACACACCTGTGGCATTGATGGAGCGTTTTTGACGTCCATGCAGGGACTTCTTGACCAGTTTCACAGCATTATCAAAATAGTCAGCAGCACGAGCAGCGATACGGCTTGGCCCAATAGGCTGCTTCAGCAGCCGCAGGACGTCTGCAGGATTCGCCGCATTCCTTCTAACACGGTCAATGCTCCTGTATTGAGTGGAAAGGTCACACGTACATGTTCATTCAGAATATCTAGAATAAATATCTTGTCACCATTTGTACATCACTTGAAATTTTTAAAAAGCAGTTTAACCAGTTCAGGCGTGTACACTCACTCTCTCCTGGAGTACTCGTACGCTGAGTCCACCTGGGCTTTTGCTGCAATCACAGCGTTTTGAATGACACTCATGCTCACGTGTGATTCTGAAAATTAAAAAAAAAAAAAATTGTTCAATTGATATTCTGGTTCCCACATTATGCTGATGTTTTTAATCAGTGCATTAGGTTTCAATAAGTCCCACAGACTTTTATAATAAGTTTACCATAACTGAAAAACCAAATATACATTGCTTGACATCTTAATAGTTCAATACAAAACGTAACAGAATAAAAAGTAGAAAGATGATATTATTATAAACCAAATAAACAATGAATGCATCTAAACCAAGTAAGATAACAGCAGTAGTACTTACCAGCGTTCACTTGGCAGTGCAAGTACAGGTAAAGACCTGAGGCTACAAGGCACAGAAACCAGTTCATCTCTGCAAAAAAAAAGACATATGTTTTTAATCATTTTTGCACAAATCATTTAATTAATGTGGTATTTTGGACTTCACTTCAAACAAATGCAAAAATAACACAGTACAATCTGTTAGAGCATATTACCTCTCTCTATTGTGTAAAAACACACTGGAAAAGTAACCTGTGAAAAAGGTGAAGCTCCTTTCCTCTGATGCTCAACTTGAACTTGGAGACAGCTTATATAGTCTGGTAACGCCTAAGGCCACTGGTAAGAGGAAAATATGTTCGCACGAGTTCCTCTTCGGTAAGATTTCCTGTTAACGAATTATTAAAAAATACGCTGTCGCTTATTTTCCTTCTTGCTCTTACGTAATTTCTTCTTCTTAGCATTGGCTTTACATTCTTGTTTTGGTCGGAATTCCAAAATAAGATCAGATAGGAAAGGCGCAACAAACTTAGTGGAGTGGATACTTACGTTATATATTATATTTAGACATATGCTAATTCTGATAATACAATATTGGACATTATAAAATAAAGAGGATCCGGCTTTTAAATCAACAAACTACAAGGCTGTACCCTATGGTTAGTGGATTTCAACTCATGGAATTATAGTTAAAAAGGTGGACCTCAAATAATTTACAACAAAATTTAAAGTATGTCCAAACCAATTTAGTTTTATCTCGGCTAATCGCATCCTCTGTACCCCCTAGTCCAAGCCCAAGTGGCAATGAGGGCTGGATCCAGTCTCTGACATTAGGCAATATATGTGGTACAGTGTGGACAGATCAAGTCTTAGTTTAATGTTGTGTGCTGTGAAATAGTCCTACCCTACATGAGCTTAAAACTATCAAACATTAAATTGTCTTTTTTACACATGAGATAAGTTCCGTTTAGATAATTTAGCGCATGTAACCCTGGGACTGGCCTGTTTTAATGGAACAAGGTTTGGAGTCATGAAGTGACTGAATTCATGCTTCGTTTAATTAATGTTAAGCAGGAACTTTGCCTCTTTTCTCTGAAGCCATAATTATCTGTTAGTCAGCTGTTTTTTGAAAAACTTTCCACTCCGGGGAATTACCGGTAGGTTTATATAAGAAGTCTCTTCCTGCTCATTAATGACTGAGCGGTGTATTTTCCCTTGGTGCCAATGCATAGGCGGAGACCAAACATTCTTTTAAATCCAACTATTGTCTGCGTATGGCGCATCAAATCAGCGTAAGGCCGCTGCGTGTGTGTGTCATCACATTATGTCGGCTGCTACTGGCCGGTAGCCTCAGGTAGCTCTGGTCTGTTTATTGAACTTTGGACGCTTTGGAAAACGCTGAACGTCCATTACTGCGCATAACACGGAGACCTGAAGCACTGACTACACATGAAGAGAGTCAACTCTCTTCTTACAATACTGTGTCACATGTGCGCTCAAAAATGAATTATAACAAAACCAAACTGAATTTGGATTTATTTATGTAAAGTGTATTTTAGTGCTTTACCTAAAAATATTTATATTTACTATAATTTTTTTTACTGGACCTACTCTAGACTCGGTGCAGGGAAGTAGTTCAGGTGCGCAGCGCCCCCGTAAGACGCCGCTCAAACTCCTCTTATGGTCTCATGATGTGCAGAACAACATCAGAGGTCAGAGGTACATATTGTTATACAAATTAAATAGTCATTCATAAGTAACACTGACGTATGTTACACTTTGGATCACAGACATTAATCCTACGAGAAATGTCAACTCTACGATAAACAAAACTCGAGTGTTGACGATGAGTATTCCTGCTTAATAAAAAATAAAAAAAAAAACAAAAACAAAGTTATAATACCAAACCATTTCCCATCCTCATAGCCTACAGGACAAAAATAGGTAATTAAGCCAAAAGATTTCCATGAATAGACTGAAGACTGGGGCAGCATGGTGGATGAGTGGTTAGCACTGTTGCCTCACAGCAAGAAGGTCGTGGGTTCGCATCCCGGCCTTTCTGTGTGGAGTTTGCATGTTCTCCCTGTGCTTGGTTTACTCCGGGTACTCCGGTTTCCTCCCACAGTCCAAAAACATGCATGTCAGGTTGATTGGTGACTCTAAAATTGCCCGTAGGAGTGAGTGTGAGTGTGTGAGGTTGTCTGTCTATATGTGGCCCTGCGACAGACTGGTGACCTGTCTAGGGTGTACCCCTGCCTTCCACCCGAGAGAGAGCTGGGATAGGCTCCAGCGGATCCCCGTGACCCTGAACAGGAAAAGCGGGTATAGAAGATGGATGGACTGAAGACTGCAGGGCACGTTGAGTTATTATGTCATTACTTTGACCATGCCATCTTTCCTGTATCCGGAAATGAAACTTATGCTGATTCTCATATACCGTCATCAGCTCACATCACAAGGCCCAGGCAGTCAAGTGTGGAAATGTCTACATTAAACCTATAATCCACTGAGTCTGTCAGCTCAAGTCACAGTCACAGTAAAGTCAGGTTGTTCAGGACCAGTGCTGGTCATTGACAGAGGGTCCTCAGTGTCCCCTCAGAGTTTAGTTAAGTTTTTCTTATCTTTGTTTTAAAACTGCCAAAATCCTCATTTGTTTTGTCCACTTCTTCCCCGGGTTAATTATCATGCTAATTATCCAACCTGTTGACTATGACCTTTTGAAATTTTAAAAACAGAATATGTTGAGTATTTAATGTTACCTCATCCTTAATCACAGTGAGTGCACAGTCTTTAAACTGGATATAAAAAGACTAAAGACATTTTCGGACAACAATTTACTGTCATCAAAAATAAATGAGCAAATAATAATAATGAGCAAAATACATCCGCCTACAGTCACACCGGAGCGACTTGCCTTTTAGCGCGTGTGCTCAAACCAATGCACGACGGGAGGAGGTCACAGAGGAAGAAGTGATGGGAGCTCGGATCATTTTAGTGACCTGGGTTTTTGAATCTCGTTCCTGCAAAGGACCGAATCAAACATTTTTTGAGTCGTGGCTAATTTGGTTCCTTTTACCAGAAAAACAATAAAATGTTAAGTAATAGTAAATGTTAAATAAAACAGATCCCCTAACACGTCTAGAGACACGAACTTTGACTATAGGTCCAATAATAAAAATATGACAATGCAGATAAGGACAAATTATGATAAACACAATGTGTAGCTCATGGCCTGTGTCTTATCACGTGACTCACAGTGAAGAACACACATTTGTTGACAGATTCAGTTACTGGTTATTTCAGGGGCCACATATTTCATGTTTAGTTTCAGTAATAATTTTAACCGGCTATATTACTCTATACTGTTGTCTTTTGTCATTTTTGACCTTCAAGGAATTCATATGCAAACATTTTTATTTCAAATAGTCCTGCTTGTATTGTGAGAAACACTGGTCGATCCCCAGTGTTAAAAATGAACAAATCACCTACTGAATACAAGTATTGCTGCACTAAGAATTATGGAGTTTACAGTGTCCATATTTAATAGAGGTATCACCTCCACAGTACAGGATAAGATATTAGATGAATACATGGGTTTATTTTATAAAAATGTAACTAAGCACATATTATATTGAATTAACCAGACAGCAGTCCTTCAATAGAAACCTTTTTTTTTTCTTTCATAAGACACAAACAGAATGAGCTGTCCTATTGTTGTACAGTGGCAGCCAAATAAGTTTCGCAATATTATGAGCGTCATCTGTTTATTGTGTTGCACAATATTAACAAGGCAAATTTAATTAACACTGGGTGTTCAGGTTTGATGTCAGGTTTGGAGACTTAGAGACGTCTTCTGGATAAGGACATTAAAGAAATAAAACTGTTCCTAAGAAAAAGCTGAAAACATAAATGTCTCTATAACATATGCAACATACACCCATGTTAAACCTGAATATTGGTTTTTGTCAGTGATTGAATGCAATTAAGTACATTTAAAGTTCATCATCTACATTAATGCAACAATAATAAACCAACACATATAATAGTATTACAGGCACCATTTTCTTTAAGTATGTTTTGCTAACGCATAGACATGTTTTCTTCAGTAGGATTTGAAATCAGGACTTTACTTGTAGTGAAGTATTTTCACAGTGTGGTACTGCTACTTTTATAGTACTTAAGTAAATGGTCTGACTGCTTCTTCCATCATTGATCTTTCTATTGAGTTTTTAAATTATTTTATTGTTCTTTAAAACATGTGATCTAGCAAGGGGTTTAAATAATCAACAATTTTTTTTTAATGTATAAGAAACCTTTCTAAAGTTGTCCACCAGCTGATTTACCAGGACCTACTGAGTCTGTCCCTCACTGCTGAGATGGAAAACAAATTTTCCATCAGTGAACCTAAATGTTGCTGATTGAAGCTTGGAACTTTTGTTCTTTATTGAAATGCTATCTGAACACTGATATGGTCATTTGATACTGTTTTGGAAGTAATCTCTTTTGATAGCAGTGAAGAAAAAATACATTGCAAAGTACATGCTGCTCTTTACTATACTTGCTTTAGTTTTTAATGTTACTTCATACCCATACTGCAGAACAGCTCAGGGGGAGATATTACACTCCACTTTGGGTTCTGGGAAGTTGTAGATGCTTGGCTTCACGTTAAGGTTAAGCCTATTAAATTGTTAGAATTCTCAATGGTCCCTACTCTATATATTTCCCTGAACAATACAATACAATCTGTGTGTGTGTGTGTGTGTGTGTGTGTGTGTGTGTGTCTACTGTATGCATTGACACTAACAGAGAATCTTCATCTATTGTTTTTTTTTTCATGTGCACTTACAAGAAAGTTGGGAGTGTCAGACATTTACATCCGCCTCCATTTAGCACAAAACATAACAGTTGTTTTGTTTTCCTTTGTCAACCCCATGACAATAACTGCTGAAAATATGTTGTAGTTGGGGCATGAAATTTTACCAGCAGTTCTGTCAGACACGGAAGATGAATCACGAGAATGAACGCACTACAGCTCTACCTTCAACAACAGGTCAAAAAATAATTAATAATCATCAGCTCATCATTACAGTCACCTTGCAGGAGGTACATATATTGATGGCTAACAGACTCATGTCCCGTAATAAAGTATATAACATTTTCAAATATTTAATTTTAAAGCAAATTTCATAATAACCATGAGCATGTTTTGAATTTAGAGCAGTTCATGCTACTTTCACCTGATATTGTACATTGGGCACAAATACTTTGAAAATACGACTTTTACTCAAATCAGTTCATCGGTTCAGAAATTAGAGGCTGGCAGGATGGTTGATACATGAAAATATGTTTTCTCCAACTCTTATCAAATCTATAATACTTGTGAATTATTACATAAGTGAAACTTCTTCAGGGCTCTGAAAATATTCCAACAATCTGACAAGATAAAAAACACCCACACAGGGCACATTTTACTGATAGGCGTGACTTGTGATTGGGATTGTATGCAAATAAGGAAACATGAAGTAAAAAGATTGTAGGAGTTTTGAACTGAGCTAAACTAAAAAAAAAAAAAACACACACACACAACCCTTACACTTTTAAATGGTCTAGTTAATTAAAATAATTATGTGCTAAAAAATAATTTAAGGACTTGCTTTGTTAAAAAAAATGCTGTGGATTTAAATTTTTTTAATATTATGAGCACCAGAAGCTAATATAAAACACGCTGTAACCTTTAGAGTCCATAAGAGTATTTTAGTATTTTAGTATCTAGTATTTTAGCCCTGTCATGAGAAAGTGTTGTCTTTGTCGTTTTTTGTATTTGAGGTGAAAGGAAACTTTGCACTTCACGAAACAGAATCTTTTTTGCCACACTCAATGCTCTTTTTCCTGAAGGAAGGCAAGTTGCTGAAAATAAGAAGAAACAAAACTTGTATAATACAAAGAATATGTAGTAAAATGAGCATTTTGAAAGGTTTAAAATGACCATTTCAGAAATTGTTATACTTGTTATACTTTCAGAAATTGTTATACTTAACTGGTATTTAATCAGGCCCTATTACATACTGTACCGACTCTTACAGCCAATTTGTTAGTATCAAACTGTGTTTTAGAGCAAGTCAAGCAGCATGTCAATGGAGCCACATACAACTCACAACTAGCAGATTTAAAGTGGTGGGAATTACTGCAAGTACCTTCCCTGGCAGTAAGTGAGGTAAATTATTAAATGTACATATTATAGGTAGTATAGCATTTAGTGGTTTTTGTTTTTTTATAATGGTCTTAGCCATAACATATTACAATTTTTTTAAATGTGTGTTAATTTTAAGCCTTTTAAAGTACACATTTAATTCCATGTCCTTTGTAGGGGACATCAGTACTTGCTTCTTCTCATTTTCAACCACTTTCCTTTTAGGAAAAGAGCAGAAAATAATGAAAATAATGAAATTTTGTGAAATGCATAAAGTTCTAAATGTTTCCTTGTGTCTCAAAGACCAAGAACTGCAACACTTCCTCAGTCCACGCTGTAAAATACGGATACGGATACTGAACGGTACCTTTGCCAGGGGGTGTAGTTAAGTTACTTTACAAAAACTGTGTGGTTAAGTTTAGGCACAAAGTGTATGTTGTCAGTTTTAGGCATAACAACTAAACATGATTAGGTCTAGGCACAAAAACAATGTGGTTGGATTTATGGCAAAACCTGCAGGGCCAGAATAAGAGCAAGAGCTGCTGGGTTAGGTTTAGCAAGAAAAACTACTAAAAGGCACTTCACAAAGCATCAGTATTTAAGGCCTCCGGACTGAGAACAGTCTTAAAACTGCTTTCTAATGTACTAGTCATAATGTATGGCAAAGATCATGTCACTGCTGTGACCAAAAAAATCAAAACATTAAAATCTTTTTCTTCTGGGCCTCAGGGGGCTGTTGAAACAACAAATCGTCTTATACAAAATCTTGTCACAGAATATTTCGTCTACTTTGCTGCCATCTACTGGTCACTTGACGAGTTTTCCTGGGCTGTTATTTCAAACGTGAGTTGAGGTATGAATTTCAACACAAAGAACTACAAATGAATTCAGGCAGACTCTTCTCTGTTTAGACCACACATGACATGAAGTCTTTGGTCCGGACATTCAGTATAGTCCTGACCATAATCCAAATATGTGTGGTCTACCAACATAGGACAAAATACCTGTAAACATTTTCTCTAAATATACACAGCCCTCACATAGAGTGTTAAAACTACTGCATTGTAAGGTTTTGTTTTTCTATATTGCTATTTTTTTTTAAATTAAACTTTAATTTTAGACAGTAATTACCATCTGAACACAATCTGTAATCAGTTTATATTTTTTAACACTTAGGTAGAAGTGTAGAGATTTACATCGCGCCTTTTGTTTTTTTGTTTTTATTATTATTTTGATTATTACTGGCTCCACAGCGCTTGCGCTTTAATACTGCTGTTCTGATTGGATGAAACGATCACTGTGTATTTCCGGTACTACCCAGACACCATCATCAGTGAGATTATAAACCAAATCATCTGCGCTTCGAGTCGTTTGGTACGCCTTCACACCATGGCAGCATCTGGGTTCATACTGGTGGTCCTGGCGGGGTCTCTGTGTCCCGGTAAGACGAAGGTTTTGTCATAAATACTTTAATATCTGCATGACTGTCACCTGACCGGCCGCCATTAGTTCTGTTGTCATGTATTAAGCTGTGATTGCGGGATTTATAACAACTGGCTGTCACTGTAGTAAAGATGTAGCTAAATGTATATTCTAACGGATTAGTTTGTCTTTGTGTGTCTGTCGTTTTTCTGTCTCGGGTTTTTAAACGAAGGAGTCTCCAGGCTCATCATAGACCCTTTGTCATTGATGAGGCAGAAATCTCTGGTAAGCTTTTCAAAATAAAACGCACATATACCCTGGCGACCTACTTGGTACATAAAATTAAAAAAATACCTGCTTACCTTTGTTCACATTTATTTATTATAAGTATGTATTTATGATGTTATATATTTATGTATATATTTATGATGTTAGTGCCACCTACAGTGACTAGGCATCAGTATTAAGCATTTCTTTATATTTTATTTTTGAAAGTGCACATAATAGGTTATAAATGAGAAGAAACTGCTGTTAACATGAATATCTTCACCCCTGAGTAACTGTCTCACCCTGACTTCTCCTTTTTAGACCCTGGACATGTGTTCAGAATGCAGCCAGATCATCCAGCTGTCTGCAAACATGATTTCCAGCAGAGATACTAAGGTAATGGAGTCACTTTCATTTCACTTCACTGCCCGCACGAGCTAGGTTTGCAGAATTGGAAACCACCATACGCAGCAGCTACACCTTAAAATGTGGAACATAAATGTTTATAATGCTTGTAAATAACCTGTCATAAGCCCAGATTCAGTGTCATTTAAATGTCAGGGCAGTAAAATGTGACTTTAATCACAAATGCTTTGGTTTGTTACAATGTTTTGCATTTGTTTCACAAAGTACTTTTCACTCATAAAGAGTAATATCAGCATCTACTTGTGTGAAAAAAAAAACACATTTAACTGTTTTTAACACAATCAGACCCCAAGTATCCTTGAAACCCAGACACAGACAATGCACTAAATTGTTTTTTGTTTTTTTTCAGGAAACCGTCTATGAAACGTTGCATGCACTGTGCCAGCGCCTCCCAGGAGAACAGTCATCAGATTGTGAGACACAGGTGAAAACATACTTGCCAAAAGTCCTGCAGCAAATACCCAGTCACCTGGTGAGTTTACCTGTTATTTAGGCTTCCTTTTAGACATAAGAGTAACAAAAAACATTAGACATGACCTTTATTGCCATGTTTTTGCAGAAACCAGATGAGACCTGTAAGATTTTTGGGCTTTGTGAAGCGCACAAAGAGGTACAACTGCTGACACTTCCCCATCACACTGCTGATGAAGATCCATCCAGTTCTGCACTCGGCACAGTAACCAGAACCCATGTTCGTATGCAAAAGCAGAAGTGGAATTTAAAAACGGAAATTGAAGTGAAACCTTTTTACTTGGTTAATACAAACTAATCTCTTATGTGTTAATCCTCTTTTTAGGAGCAGTTCAGCCCAGTTTGCACCCTGTGTTTGTTTATTATCAAGAAACTGGAGACCTTGTTGCCCAAAAACATGACAGAGGTGACTTTTTTTTTCCCATCCAAGGCACATATCCCTCACTGTACATGGCATAATGTAAATATCACTGCCTTCCTCTCTCTGCAGGATACTTTAATGAAACTCATGGGTGAGGTCTGTGATCTTGTACCAAAAAGCTATAAGGAGGAATGTGATGACTTCGTCAGCAAATATGGTGTCCAGATAGTTGAATTCCTCTTATCATCTGCTGCCCCGCACACAATATGTGCTCTTTTACACCTGTGCTTGTTCAAGGAGCAGCCTGCCCCAGGTCAGTCACGGTTACCACTAATAAGTCTGGTAATGGTCTTTATAGGTTAGACCTGAACTCAACACTGACCAACTTAACGCTCTGTTGACTTGCTAGAAGTGTTCTTCCCTTCTGACTGCGAGTCGTGCCGCACGCTGGCTGTGCTGAGCCGACTGCACCTGGGTCCCAACTCCACTGAAGCTGACACTTCCTCTTTCCTACAGTCTGTGTGTTTCAATCACCCCAATGCTATCCCTAAGGTCTGACCCTCAGCTCCTACGATTACTAAACTTCCTTCATTAGCAACAAAAATACTTCACAAATCACTATAACTTCATGTTTTAAATTAAAGCTTGCCAACATCTTTTCTTTTTTACTTCAGTAAGGAGACTTGTTAAGTAATTGTCCTGTTTCTTTCAGTGTGAGTCTTTTACCAAAATCTACGGCTCCCAGCTGCAGAAGTTCTTGGGAAACCAGATGGACATTCCACATGCTTGTGAAGTATGATTAAAATACTTTTTTTAAAGTATTTTTTTTATTTAAGTCAGATTTTTTTTTTTAAGTTATATGTACAAATGACCTATCTCACAAGAAACATCTATATTTGTAAGACTTCTACCAGTAAATCAGATCCACACACTCTGGAATAGACATGCTGCACTCCATGACCACATGAATTGTACCGTGGCTTGCAGTAGCACACTACTTGTGGCATTTAAAAAAAAAAAAAAAAAAAAAAAATACGTACACATTAGCTGATGTACCAATATAATGTACAACTGTCTGATGCACGCTAGTCAATGTAGCAAAAATGATTAATAAAGTGGAGCCCTGTGAATATCCTGAACACTTATTTCTTTCTCTCATTCGTTTTCTCTGGATCTGTGTCCTGCAGAGAGCTGATCTATGTGTTGCCTCAAAGACGATGGAGCCACTGGGAAAGAATCACTGTACTTGGGGGCCAAGCTACTGGTGCAAAGACATTGAAACTGCTCAGAAGTGCGGTGTAAGTTCAGTCAAGTATTGTTAATTTAACAGAAAAGTATGCGCAGGTCAGTCCTACCATTTCTAAATTACAATGCACAACCTAAACTGATTTAGGATGGTATTTGATGTTTAGTTCTGTTTAAAAAAATCAAATAAAAAAATAAATAAATACTACCTTGTACCTACCTCAGTTTAGTCATATCATATAATACTATCAAGCTCTGCATGGAGAGTCAATATTTACTCAGCAGCAAGAATGAAAGATTTTGCACACAATTGAAGTACAAGTGGTTTTCTTCTCCCTTTCGCTGACCTGCGCTGATGTTTGAAGTGGCTAAAGCAGTGATTCTGTGAATAACGTCCATTTCTGTTTCACATTCTATCTGTGTATTTTCTATTTGCAGAATCAGGCCTTCTGTGAGAAATACATGTGGAAGAAGAATGAGTGAAACTACAGCTCTGACAGTACATGTAGTTAAAGAGCTACTTTCTTTTTATGTATGTATTACAAAGATCAGCTGTTGAAATGTTTTTGCACTGACATTTTTTTTACTTTTTAGGGAAACTTTTAATTTCATATGCCATTTCTGTCAATCAGCTTAAAATATTAATCATGAAATGTCCGGTTTGTCTTGCATGTCCTTGCAGCAGTTAATAGTTTTGTGGACAGTGCTGTTCTGTACATTACTGTCACTGTGAATATGAAGATTTTTGCCCCTGTCGGCCACAAGATGTGCTCTGTCTTTCTCTCTCGATATGAATTAAAGACAAATTGAACAACAAACCCAAAAAGCACGTCTGCAGAGCTACTTTTTCTTTTATGTTATTCCTGTTGAATGATCCATGGTTCACATAACCACATTCAGGTTACAAACTCCTAAAAACTAAATTAAAGTCAAACATGTATCACTAAAAATCAACATATAAACAGAGGGACTGTCCTAGAGCTGGTTTATTTAGAAGCTTCCAAATAGTAAAAAGATTTTTAAAAAAGTTAAAAACAAAAAAAAAACATGGAGATATTTGCATGTGTGGCTATAAAGAAACAGTCCTGATGCTGTCCTGCCATGTTTATCCCATAGTCTGTTATTTTCAGTTATTTAAATGTCCAACATGGAGCCAACACCTCTGGCCGTTCAAACTTAGAAAAATCCTGCCTCACTTACACCTGTGGTTGCTTGTATCATCGTCAATCTTGTCTCTTCCAGATCTAGGAAAAAAAATAATAAAACTAAATAAATACTAAAATGAGCTTCCTGCAAAGACCAGTTTTACTTTACAATGACTTAAAATCTGGCATGCCCCCCCCCCCCGTTGCTGTCATTTTATGTTGCATAAAACAGTATTGAACCCATGCTCTGCAGCATTTACTATAACACACAAGACTGAGTTAGGGGACTTGCCTGAATGTAGGCCTCTGACAGCGTGATCATCTGGGGAAGAATGTCAATCACCTGCAGGTCCTGCATCTCATACCACTTCCCCGTTCCCTGATTTTATACAGACAGATATTATAACTGATGCCCAGCAACATTTACTGAACACATAATTTAATCAATTCTGTCATTGCTAAAGGAAAGCAGTTCCATTTAAAAAATATCTGTCTGCAACCTACATGATGCAGGACGTGTATTCTGTACGATCCCTCGGAGGGTTTCCCATCATGCACTACGTTGGCAACGAGGTCATAAGTTGTGCTTTTTTCTGTAACTTGAGCTTCTTCTGTCAAGTACTCACGAAGATCTACATTCCTATTGAAGCAAATACAAAGTGATAACATGAACAAGCTGAGGACATATTACAAACATCCTTGAGATCACTTCGTCAGAGACTTTCATTATCCAATAATTTTAAGAATATTGATAATAATTCATTAGCATTATTAACACACACTTCACTCGTTGAGTATAAGTCCTGACCGAAACTACATGTCATTTTACAGCAGATGTATGAAGAGCACTTACGTGATAGGGAAATTGACAATTGTGGGGTTCTTTTCCACAAAAAAGTTGTTCTTGGTGAATCTTTTGATGCAAAAGACAAGGTACGGAGGCAGTTTGGTCAACTGGAACCTTTTGAGGAAATTCTCTTTGTAGGTTTTGTATTCCTGAATGTAAATGAGACAGGAATGTGTGCAGATATATTGTTTTTAAACGATTCATATTTGTGTCAATCAGGTACTGGAATAAACCTATTTTTTGCAGAGATTACACACTTTGTTTTAGGTTTGCCTGTATGTGAAAATATGACCATCTTTTTAGTAAAGACAATTGCAGGTCAACATTGGTTTCGCAGTTTTTTTTTTTAATATTGCAGATAATGTGATGCAAAGGAATCAGTACCTTCTCTGTGCTGCCATTGAACTTGCCCAGGATGTTAAAGAGAGGGACCTGTGGGATTATAAGCTGCTCCTTCTCATCCTTGTAGAGTGGTGCTGTTGGGAGGTCAAGGGTCAGAAACAGGAAGGTGGACTCAGACATCTGCTCCTGGTACTCTTCTGTCAAAAGCAATGCCTCTTTCTCCTCTGGTGACTGAAAAACATAAGAAAAGAAAGAGTAACATTGTTTTATTAACCCAAAGGAATTCAAAAAAATACCAAATCTCAAATACAAGCAGCAAACCTACTAAATCTGGGTGTGGAAGTTTCTTGGAGAAGATCCGCATGGAGCCTTGAAATGCCTTTGTAACGATTGCTATAGTGGCAGAATGACAGTTGAGATCAGTGGTTAGTTCTTCTTATACTAAAAATAAATATAAGAGTATATTTTTTTTTTTTAATTAAAAAAAAAAACTTAAATATAAATCCTTTTTTCTAGCTTTGCTTCTACTTTAAGAATTATACCACAATTATACCACACAGTGTACAGGTATTATGAACTAACAATTAGGAATGACATTTCTTTGGTTCTCCTCTATCTTACATGGCTTTTTCTTTGTGCCTCCGAGAGCACCATGCAGCGCATTCAAAAACCACGTCATAAAGTCCACAGCATCGCCTACACAGGAGAAAACAATCAATCAGCCCATGGTATTCCCTGACAGGGCAACATGTTTAAACCCCATTTCATGCGAATCTCATATTTTATACTATAGTATGTGTTGAAACACAAATCACACCTTGCTTGGTAATTTGGAAGTTCTTCTTGCTGCAAAGCACCACAGCCTGCAGCATTTCATGGGGGGACACATGAGCCTTAAAGTTTCTCGGGTTCCAAAGTTTGCGCATCAGCTCACCAAACCTCTGCACCAGGAGGAACATGATGTCCCCCGGTGGCCTGCGGATTCCTTTGTAGTTTTCCTCCTCAAGGAAATAGTTTCGCAAAGGTGGAACATTTGAAAAAGCCTAGAGAGAAGAAGCAAACATAAAAACGTTGGAATTATTTTAAAAAGTGTCAAGATAAGGTCCACTGTGGCAGTAATTCATACCTGCAACACCACATTGGCGTAGTCATTGGCTTTGATGTTGTTGAGCCCCACAATTCCTGGCAGGTAAGTTGTACCATCGTAAGCTCGGTACAGCTTACCCTGCTTGTCCAGCCCCGCGATGTGCTGCTTCGTGAAAGTTGGCTTCAGCACATACTGCGAAAGAAGAAGTGGCAACTAATTACTCCCAAATTAGAGTTTAGAAACACTGACAAAAATCAAACTGAAAATTGTCAATAATGATGTGACATTTTGAATATTATATTATTAATACTATTTAAGTCTTAGTGAAACACTGGTATCATAACATGGGAGTAACAAACAGGTAGTTTAATTTGCTGTACACATTTAGTCTCATTACCAGGATATAAAAACATGATTTTACTTACGGTGATGTCTTCTAGTGAGGAGTCGATAATCTCATAGTTGTCTGGCAGACAGTAAAACTTGAGTGTGTGCAGGTTGAGGAACACATGATGGGTAAACTGTACACTGTGAGTGTAAGCATGGGATTTCAGACCTCTACCTACAACACAGCAATCAGTCAGAAGTAAATCAGTCCAACCACAGCCAGATGTTTACGTGAATTCATTCATAAAAGCTCAGCTGATTTACCCACCTTGGAAATATTTTCCACATATCAGGCAGGCGTAGACATTGATGTGGGAGAGCGAGATGCTGCAGAGCTTCTCAAAATCAAAGTCCAGCACACTCCTGGTCGATTAACAGTGTTGGTAACTTTAGTTAACTTATAGAGGACGAGAGGGCTAACTAGCAGTTAGCAACAACGTTAGATATGGACGTTATGTTTTAACTCACCTGTTTATGGTGTCAAGATAAGGGCAGTGGCGGCTTCTGTTGTCTTCTACTACACGACCTCGTCCTCTTTTGGCTGTCACTGCAACACAGAGTGAAGTGCTAACTGTCCACATTGTGGCTGAATGAACGCTAACTTAGCTAAACAGGCTAACTAACCTAGCGTCTGGGCTGTTAGGAAGTGATAGGTTTGGTTCACGAGGTACGCTGGATGGGCGGTGAATTTGTTGTAGCTTCATAATACTGATACTTGTTGAGCCACCCGTAAGTCGCCGGGCCGACCGGTGAACAAAATCAAACACGCTGCTAGCACCGGGTACCTAGCTAACAGCTAACCAAACGTAGGGCTTACGTTAACAATAACATTAAGTCAAACACACTTACCTCCGTCTTCATTGTCATCATCGTCCACTTCAGCCTCTCTCTCTCGCTTTAGAGAAGCCATCACAGCCGTCAGTTTGCGACTTTAATACCAGAGAGAAAGCACAACTTCACTCGCGGGAGCTCAATGGGTCAACGTCGAAACTCGCGCTGCGTCGCAGGTAGCAAACAGCACACCAAAACCTATCCCGGAGTTTGCAGCTAGCGACCCCGACCCATCAACTGCTCGGCCGATGCCAAAACTAACGCGATATCCTGCGGAATGTTATTGTTACTCTATTGGATGCTTTGAATTGTTTTATAGTGTTTCTTTTTTAAATAACGTGTTTTTTTTTTAAACTAGCGTTATTACTAGTTTGTAAACTCTGGGAATGTTACAGTTGGACAACAACGTACCGTTCACTAGCATATGTAGCTTTTTGTCAGCGCTCCCCTCAGTGAGGGTTGTCGGGTCATTAGCACACAAATACTGTCACTGTGTTGTGTCTCTTTGTTGAAATGGACATTTTAAGAGACGATGAGCTGAAATACAAACCTGGTGGCCGTTTGGACATGAGCCACGGCTTCCTGCACCATATCCGGAGGAACCAGATTGCTAGGTGACTACATAAACTATCGTTAGCTCATGCTAGCAGCCACTAGCTACACTCAGCTACAGCATCTCAGCTGCAAACATATATATAAACTTCATATATATATATATATACATTTATATATATTGATAAGTTGAGCTTGTTAAAAGGAAAGTCCAGCAGTAGAGCAGGGTATGATAAGTACACGTGTTTTGGAAATATAAGGAAAGGTCGCACAGGCCCCGTGGCCAAAGTTATCCAGGGTTTAAGATTAAAAAAAAAAAAAAAAAAAGATAAACTTTATTCATCCCTGAAGGGAAATTCAGAAGTCATTCAGTATTCTGTAATGTTTGCTTTAAGACAAATTACAAATAAATTATTAGCTATTCTTCACCCCTGACATAAGAAGGGAAAATCTAATTGAGAATGCCTAAATTGATTTCAGCATCAGGAATTTATTCCACTAAATTAGATATGGAGATAAATATATAAAATAGTCTTCACTACATGCAGTTTCTGAAATACGTCTGAATATGTTATAGTGCAATTTAGGTAGAAGAACTGACCATATTAAAAGGTCAGAGATCTCGTGTAGTAGACGCAGTTTTCATAGAGGTTTAAATGTTTTCATTCACTCTGTCTTTTTAAGAAATGACTACGACAAAGAGGTGAAACAAGCCAAAGAGCTTCAGCGGCGTAGGCACACCACAACCCCAAGGCGACCACGGCGACCTGACATCCAAGTGTACCATCCTCGACGAAGACGTATGATCGATGTGCCTTACTGTTAGATTTCTGCCGATGACCATACATCCACTAAATAGTGTAAAAAGACTGTATGTGCTCATTTTCCAGACGGTTCAGAGCCGGGGACAAGTGCTGAGGCTGAAGAATGGAATGAGAGTGGCTCAAGCACAGAGACTGAAACACATGGTACTGAACTCTTCTGGCTTGACTATCAAGCTGACTCGGGTACCATTACATCCTTTCTTGTGCACAAGGTTAATTCATCTTTTTTTGTCTAATGTTTCTTGACTTTCACACACTTCAATCTACTTTGGGTTTGCTCTGTCTTAATTTCTTCATGTTCTTTCTGTTTCTATAGGAGGACAAACCTGAGAAGGTAGTGGAACGTGTTGCAGAGAAAAACATCTTGGATTCAGCCATGAGGGCAGCTCTAGAGGTTCGGATTCGAAAGGAAATGGACAAAAGGCGAGAAAAACGCTGAGTGATATCAAAGGCAAGAACGTGATGAAAAATGGCCTACAGGAACGACCTATTTCATTTGCAGTTCTGTGCTCCTCCAAAGCATTAGCACTGTTGACAATGTTGGAGGCATAACAAAGAGTTGGATCCTGTACAGTGACTGTCAACAGAGAGCCAACATAATGATCCACAAGAACGTCTGTTCTTAAAGGACAAGGAGCAGCACCTTGCATAGACAGCAGGGCCCGGAATTGACTGGCATGTTTACGTTTACTATGGTTTACTCACCCTGGACTGTTACATCATATTCTGATTTACAACCTTAGGGAACACGTTGTACAGTGTGAAGTTGTCTGGACCTGTAGAAAAATGTTGTTTGTTCCCTACAGTAAAATTCAGAAAGGAGGAGGTACTCTTTGACAGAGCACTGTTAACCTTCTTCAGTTGAACATGTCGTGTGTTTTATGTGTTTACAAAAATCTAGTTTTAGATTCAAATGTTTTTTGGTGCTTTGGAGAGAACACCATTCTATCAGTGATCTTACGTTTAGAAATGTGAGAGCCGGAAAGTGTAGTGGATGTATTCATCATAATGTCTTTGTGTGACAACTGTGTCATTTTTTTAGTATTTTAATTTATTTTGGTTTGTTTAAAGACTTTTATTTTTGATACTGTAATATTTTTTAGGGACACAACTCTTTACTTATAAAAATACATATGCAATAAAAAAAAAATACTGTCCAAATGTATTTGGATATGCACTTAGTCATTTGAACAGCCATAAAAAAAATTTGGAGCATTTCAGTAATAATGGGTCAATATGCCTACAGGCTTTAATCACTTTTCTCATGAAATGTCCTTTGTTTGGAGTACATGTAATTGGAAAGCAGTATCTCACATACCTGTCCAGTGGCAGCTGGGATTGGCTCCAGCTCTCCCCTGCCACCCTCTGGTTAATAAGTGATATGGCCAATTGTGGAAGGCTGTTTCACATGTTTTCAGCAGGTGGCAGTATGAATCAGTTTTTCAGCTCTGCAGGCCTGTTGCTTCAACAGCTGATCTTACAAAGTATACAAATACACTACAAATACAAATCATTTAGTCCACTCTATCCATTAAGAAATGGCTATACAGTTCTATTTTTATATAAAAGACGGTGTCATTGATTATTCTAAAATGTAACATGAGTGAGCACAATTACATTTTTTTAAAATCACTTTTTAACTAGAAAAGTTACAGAAAAAAAAGAGACATGAAGAACAACAATCCTGGCCACCAATTGTTAGTTTTTCTGGTGACCAGGGTTTTTGTTCTCTTTTTCATCATTATCATGAACTGCCGCACTATCAGTCTGTGTCCGTCTGGGGACCTTCTGTGCATCTTGCCTGTTTTCTTCAGTATCTAATGAAGGTGGAAAATCTCCACAATAAATGGATAACAACTAAATGTTGAATCTGCAGAGTCACTGTGTATAACACTAGGTGCTGCTTATCTGACAAGGAACAGAGAGCTTTATCCCCCAAGGTAAGAATTTGCTGTCTTTTGTGTTATAAGCCAGGGTGAAAGTTCACTTGGGCCAAAGGTGTCCATTCAGATAACTGCTATTACAAACTAAGCTTGCATTTTACTTAAAACCTGCCAGAAGTAGTACTGACATGAACTTAGTTTGTGTTTCATAAAGCAGAAACTTATCTTATGATCACAAACAATCAGTGCAACATTCAAAGTATGTGGAGTTGTTATAGCTCACAAAAGTTTTTCTGTTGATGATTGTCTGTTTTCAGACTGGTTAAACGTGTTTTTCCACCCTCCAACATTAAGGACTACTTTGTTGGGTTTAGTCTGTTTTCCCATCTGGAATCAACAACACAGCAAGTTAGAAGCAGACACGGGTGTGCTGTGACCACCCTCCAGTCAAATTCACACTATCACACAAGCAGGCACCTAAAACAAGGTTGATGTAAAAAAAAAAAAAAGGGATGTCTATCTGCAGATCACAAACACTGATCGAGCAGTAGTTATTCAGTAGTAAGGCACAGGTTAAATGTAATGGTATCCCATCAAACATACACTACTTTTCTAAGCACAATGTTTAAAGTTTAAATGGAAGGTTCAGCTATTGTCCCCTGGCTGTGGAGAAAAGCTGGCTTGACATTTGGACAGACAAGCGGTTTATCCAGTCCATAGTAGAAGATTAATTCATTGTTTTCATTAATGCATGAAAATATGCAAAACTTCATCCTAAGAGCACATGGCAGCCAAGTCTCCACAGAGTTATGCAAAGCCTTGTCAAGCAGGGTCAGAGATGAGCTGTGCAATTGGTGGAATAGAGACACTCCCCTTCAGACCGCCAACGCCCTTCTAGTTCAGTTTTCAGTGCTCAGCGTGTAACTGTGGTCATGAGAGGGAAAACTCTTTCCCATCTCCTGTTTCACTATTTTTCAGCTGGCTGATAACGAACCAATTACAGCTTCACACCCTTCGCCCTTTAGCGTAGGTTCACATGAGCTAATTATGTAAGACATAATTTATGGTTTGTAATTCACACCCAGGAAACACCTATTAAATATTTGTGATAGCCAGGGACCTATTTATTTGGCAACATTTCAGTGTTACTTAATCTGTTATGTTATGAAATACATACTGTTTTTACATGAATATCTAATCAGACGTTGTTGGCTTTGCTCTGCACTTTGTTGTAGTCGTTTCTGAGCAACTGCAATATTTCCAAGAAAAAATTAATATTTCCACCACAAACCATTAGTTCCTTTTTGAAAACAATATGTAGGTTTGAATCAAATCGATTGTTTAAAGGAGACATTCCAACACACCCAGTGCCTTCACCAAAACATTTACATTCAACTACACATTTCAAAGTCTTTTAAACAGCAGATAATCAGATAGCATTGGCTTCTCTCTTATTATGGCCTACATCTCATTGTTAGATTTCATTTATTTATTGAGATAATAAACTTTTGAATATTTATTTAAACGCTGCGAACAAAACTCCATTGTTAAATCCAAAACAATATCTGACGTCCTGTTTGCACATCTTGGCTAATGGAGTACTGTTACCCCTGTGGACTGAATGTGCATATTTGCATCCTGTTATCTTATTAGTCAATATTGAGAACCTAGACTTCCTGCATCAGTCGCCTGATTTTTTTTTTTTTTAAATACAACCAAACTCAAATAAACTACTTTAATATGCCTGTGATAATCTAGTGTAATGCAAAACACATTTTGGAGTTTGTTATTGGATCAACACATTTACCTCACATTCTTATTTTAAGATTCGTTGTAGGATTTCCCACCTGACAGAAGTAATCTCAGAGATGGAGGTTACATAAAACACTGGAATTTAGGTTGTCTTGGAAACAATGTCCAATTGAGCCCAATACAACCATAAAAATCTGATTTTGTGCATCTTCAGAACTACTGAAATAATTGTATAACTATGGAGTTGACAAGGACACAGACTGATTCAAAGATAAATGTGTGACTAGATGCACCTTTGTAACCTTCCTCGATACAGGAGACTGTCATGCTGACAAGGTATTAAGTGCACCAATGTTAACAGTTTGAAGTGAAATTGAGTCGTCTATCAAAACACAAGGCCAAATCAGACATGGGCAGCTTTAATTTCCTGCAAAAGTACAGTAGAGCACCAGCAAGCTGTTCCAAATATTGGATCAGCTGTCACCTAATCCTTACAAGAAATCCCACTGACCTCAACCAAACAGCTGACCTTCTTCTGCCCTTCTACTATAGCAACTCTCCTATCATTGGCTGTGAGAAAATTAAAGACACCGCAAAGTACAAGGTGTGCCCACAGAGCTCTTTGCTGTGGTAGGATTTATATGCTCCAACAAAAATATAATGACATCACTCTCACCTGAGTGCCAAAATACTTGCAGTGGTTCAGTGCTTTGAATCATCATCACTGAAAACCTCAAGCTTCACCTTACTGAGTGTATCCTAACTGTTTTACTCCTAACTGTGCGCAATGCCCTTGAACCACAATTTAATAATACAATCCGGTGCACTTCCTCAGTGCAGTGATACTGGTGCAGTAGTGAGTGATCTTGCCCATTCAAGGCTGTGGAAGTATATCCCCAGCGCAGCCCCCACCGTTCAGTTAAATATAGACCTTTAACTGAGCCAGTGTGGCACTGGACATGCCCAGCTGGTGTAGTTAAAATACAAACAGGGCTCTGAATTTGATTATGTTACTTCAGCATGGGTATCAAAGTACTTAAGCACTTGACTTGAGCATAGCTTTCATATACTGTAACTGTAGTGATGTACTTTGTGAAATGAGTTGGGCCAGATTTCAGAGACAAGCAGTGCTTCCAGATACTATTTAAGGTCACAAAATGCCGGCTATTAATTGCCCGAGTCCTCTCGAGCAATAAATAGCAGATTTCCTTGTTTTCTTCTATTCATGGTAAAATTATTATGGAGTCCTGATAATATGTAATAGGATCCGCATGTATGTTAAATAAACTCTGATACAGCACATAGGGTAGGAAAGGTTCTTCATGCAAGTATTTAGAGTTTGTAATTCAACCTCTAACCTTTTATGTATGAAAATAACAGTATAAATCAAAGCAACATTTGTAATGTACAAGATAAAAGAAATGTACCCTATCTGCCATTACCTTCCTTTCATAAGTAATTCAATCAAACATGAGTAATTTATCACCCTATGTAAATCTTGTCATGAGGTGTTTCCATGGAAGGTAAATTCACAGGTCTCCAAACTCATGCTTATGCTGCAGTGACCACATGTGCAGACCACAAAATCCAGTCATTCATTTACAAAGCTGGCAGGATTTATGTGGCGCAGAAACAAAGCTAATTATACTGGAAAGACTTATGGATTATGAACTCAGCTCTGAAATGTCTCCACAGATCCTTTGCTAGAACAAGATTTGATGCAATGTTTTTTAACCACTCTAACTGTATTTTCCTTTAGCCTTCAAACCTACAACACTGTCATTATTGCTACACTCAATGAGGCACTGACGTTGAGGCACTAGTAAAAACTCACTAGTCTTATTCTCTTCTAACATTTTCTGACAAGCTAAGTATAATATATACACTCACCAGCCACTTTATTAGGTACAGCTCATTAGTACTGGGTTGGGCCCCTTCAGAACTGCCTTAATTCTTTATGGCATAGATTCAACAAGGTGTTGGAAACATTCCTTAGAGATCTTGGTCCATACTGATAGCATCACATAGTTGTTGCGCATTTGTTGGCTGCGCATCCATGATGTGAATCTTCCGTTCCACCATTTGCCAAAGGTGCTGTATCGGATTGGGATCTGGTGACTGTGGAGGTCATTGGAGTACAGTGAACTCATTTTCATGAGTAAGAAATCAGTTTGAGATGATTGGAGCTTTGAGACATGGTGTGTTATCCTGCTACTGGTACTTAAGGGCCCAAAGTATGCCAGGAAAGTATCCCCCACACCGTTACACCAACACCATCAGCGTGAACTGTTGACACAAGGCAGGATGGATCCATGCTTTCATGTTGTTTACGTCAAATTCTGACCATACCATCTGTATGTCACAGCTGAAGTTGAGACTCATCAGACTAAGCAACATTTTTGCAGTCTTTTGTTGAGCATGTGTGAATTGTAACCTCAGTTTCCTGTTCTTAGCTGACTGGAGTGACAGCCAGTATGGTCTGCTGCTGCTGTACTTCTGGTTCAAGGTTTGACATGTTGTGCATTCAGAGATGGCATCCTGCATACGTCGATGGTAACAAGTGATTATTTGAGTTTCTGTTGCCTTTCTGTCATCATGAACCAGTCTACCCATTCTCCTCTAACATCAACAAAGCATTTTGGTCCACACACTGGGTATTTTCACTTTTTCGGACCATTCCCTGTAAATCCTAGAGATGGTTGTGTGTGAAAGTCCCAGTAGATCAGCAGTTTCTAAAACACTCAGACCTGCCTCTCTGGCACCAACAACCATGCCATGTTCAAAGTCACTGAAATCCCCTTTCTTCCCCATTCTGATGCTCTAAATGCGTTGAGTTGCTGCCATGTGATTGGCTGATTAGCCATTTGAGTTAACAAGCAATTGAACAGGTGTACCTAATAAAGTGGCTGGTGAGTCTAAAGCATGTAATTTATTTACAGACACATGGTGAAATCATGCATCATTAATAGTGGAAGTAATTTTGTGGTTACATTGTAAAAGAAATTGCTGCATAGTGTGTCGCTTTAAAACAGGCTATTGGCATCTAATTTCCTCACTGTTATCAGAATATCACATGTGGCACCAGTCATAGGCAGGATGGACAGGGTGTAGGCCTAACAATTTATCACTATTCCCTGGCATCAAGGGGGGATCCACCAAAACAAACATTTACACAACAAATCATTTAGACTAAGCTTATTCTGCTTTACACTTTCACAGCTTTAGTGTGCAATCTGAGAAGCATTTGCTCAGTGTCCTGCATACACATTTACAATTAATTTCTTTTGTTACACAAATGTTTTCTTACACCAAGACTAAGTCCAAGGTTTCCCAGATCCCTTTAAGTTACAATGCAGTTACAGTGTCAGAGCTCAGAATGTGCTGAGTGAACTGATTGCAAAAGGCCAGTCTCAAAATATGCATTTCTCTTCTGCTGTGTCTAACCTGTTTTCTATACAAGACTCACTGGAACACATAGAGGCCTCTGTTAATCTAAATGCCAGTTAAATACAGACATTCCTGAAATAATTGTTAATGCTGAAAACTGAATGTCAAGGAGTTGACAGTACATACTAACAGCAATACCTACTGAGGCCTCCACATACACAATGCTCTGTGACTTAGTAAAAAAAAGGGCTCAACTTGGCTTCAATGGAGAGAAGACATGAACAGGTTAAAACGCTGAGAGCAACATCTGTTTTCACAGTATAGAAATAATTACACTACCTGAAAGAGAAATGTTAGTACTGCTTAATAAACTAAACCATCTGTTGTGTTATTAATCTCTATTAATCTTTTGGTACATACAGACAGCTGTCAGAGGGAAGGCCAAGCTCAAACAATGTCAACACCGCTCAGGGCTGTACCAGATCCAGAAGCTGCTCACTCCACCCCGTCTCAAAAGTTGCAAAACCAATTTCAAGCAAGTCAACAGTGACATGGATGAGCCATGGACACCCACAAACTCCTTTTCAGGACTGTGCAGGTCTCACTAAAACAATATGGCCACTCATGTCATACATAGCTAATACAAAATTCATATCTTTCCCAGCACATACCCCCAGCTTTCTGGGATTCATCTAGCATGTATGTTGGAAACCAGAAAGGAACCATCAGTGAACAGATACCAATTCTTATGACAATCTTAGTGCCGTGTGCCACGTAGAATCATGTCATGACCAGTGAAAGAGCGTTTCAGGAACAAAGGTATGTCAACATGGAAGATGTTTTCAAGGGCCACAGAAACTGTCAGCAGCCATCATTTCAGTGAAGGAAAACCACACCACAGTATGAGGTGTGTATGGACACATTAATACATTTTAAAACAGCTTTGTGAAACTGAGGCTCACCAACATTACAGTAAGTAAAAAAACTAAGCCTAGAGTTAATCTGTCATTGGTTGAAAACTAAGCATGGTCATCAGGTTTTACCTATGGTAACACACTAAGAGCATTAATGGTTATCATATTACAGAAGACAATTAGGGACACTAGAAGTGAGTTTTCACTGGTTGTCAAATAATCCAGTGTCAAATTCTAAATTATGACTATCAGACTTTTAAAAAAAAAAAGCCTGCTACATGTTTTGGATCTATAATGTAAAATGTTTCTTTGCCATTCAAGGCAATGCCAGTAGCACTGTTATGCTCAGTGCTTTGATTTTTTTTAAATTTGTGGCAAAAGGCTTAAATTAAAGCACTACAGGACTGCAGATTGGTGCAAGTAACAAGCTCCAATACACACAGCCTCATGAGATCTGTGATAGCTTTGGTTAAATTTAGAAGCCCAGCTCCTCAAATTTTTGTTTATGACCTTAAAAGGAATTTAATGGAGACAAAGACATTTCAAAGAAGCAGTTTATTACAGAGAATAAGGAAGCTACCGAGTCTAGACATGAAGCATAACACAGTATGAGCTACTTGTTCCTCTGGAAGTTGAACTCACGTCGATAGGAGGGTGAAACGCAACAGGGGAGCAGAGGAAATAGAAAGGCACTCACACTTACTGTAGCCAACGGGATGACCTTGGAGTGGTAAAAGGGAACAAAACCAAAACTTGAAATATCCACCATGAAATGGCTATGTAAACAAGGCTGGTTTCTCTGTACTACACCAACCAAATGTTGCCATCTCATTGATGAACCTAGATAAGAGCCCAAGACCTGCAGACATTTTATTTTAAATGAGATTTAAAACTAATCCCTCTTCAAAATAAGCTCTGCGGTGCAAAAAAAAAAAAAAAAAAAAAGAGTTGTAAAAGTTAACAGTAGCCAGTGACACTTGTGTTGAGGTGGACCAAAGCTTTTCTGTACAACACTCTGGAGCCTCAATCCAAAACACTGAAAATGATCAAGTCAAAAGGAATTCAAGATTCAATGTGTTAAAAGCTGCCTTCTGAAACTCCAGCTTCTCTGTATCCACGCTGTGTTTCAGAGAACAAATAAATAGTGTTGAGGTTTGATTCCAAGCCAAGAAGACCGTGGCAAACACACCCCTGTAAGAATAAAGATGGGAACCAGGTTTCTCTGTAGCTACACCTGCCATCAATATACTTATGGAGTAAAAGGGCCTTTAGTCACTTCAAACCATAAAAAAAGCAAGTGAAAATACATTTAAAAAGGACTCATTTAAAATTTAATTTCAATGCATAAACAGATTCCCACCCCCCATTCTATCAAGTATAGCCAATGCCTCTGCAGACCAGAGCAGTGACATAGCAGCTTCTGACTTTTCTGTATAATGTCAGAAATCAGCAGTGGTCTTTAGGAGCATCAGGCTTTACACTCATTTGAGAGCTTGAATAATTATGATTTGGCTCTCCCTTTATCCTGCAATGCATAGCATTTTCAGTGAATATAGCAATAATCCTTAAATTTTGACTGTGCCATTCTAGCATCCTCCACAAAGACGAGGGAATAAAGCTACCCAAACAGAAACACTGGGTTAGGGAATAACTAGACTGACAAAGGAGGAATGTTTAGAACAAAAGATAACCTCTGTTTAGGAAGGTGCCAGATCACAGTACCCCCGCCCCCCCCCAAACGACCAAATTATATTTCTCAATGAACTTGAAAGCTTCTCCTTACATCAGTAGCACCAGTAAATTAAGAGGGGCATCACATATGGCCTAATATGGTACCGCCATGACACTGAAGACTGACGATACTGACAAGTGTGGAATGCCAACAGGAGAACAGCTGAACGCATCTATTCAGGGTCTATCACAATGAGAAGCAAGGGAACCTTCAAGACACAGGTGAACAAGAAGTACTATGGGGGCATGAGTTCATGGAACCCGCCTGATTTTTTTTTTTTTTAAATATCAAGTTTCTGAGGCATGCCTCCTAGGACCCAGCATGATACTGCCACCAGCAGAAAACAGTACCAAGACAAAGGAGCGAGATGGAGTGAGGAAAGGAGTCGTGTGTTAAATGATACCATTATGAGAGATTATGGCATTTCACCCCCGGAATCTTGGAGGCTTCTCTGTAGTATACACCAACAAGCCTGGGGGGAAAAGCTTAACAGGTTTAGTATTTAAGTTTTTTGGGCAGCTCCCATGGGAAGGAGTCTCGGCCAAAGTGGCCATAGGCTGCGGTCCTCTGATATATGGGCTTCTTCAGATCCAGATCCCTGGAATACATAATCAAAATATTTAGCAGCAGCCACCACCCCCAGTGACCTCAGATGTACACATTCATACTCGGAGAGATATAACCCTCACGTTAGCCAGTGGGGAGTGTCAAGAGCCACCCAAAAAAAAAAAAAAATAAATAAATAGGTTAACATGTGAAGCTTTGGCACTTACCCTGCCAACCAAACTGGACACTGCAGGTTGCAGATAGAAGCCAAACTCATCCAATTTACAAGAGGACAGTTATCTAACTTTTTTGTGCCATGTAAAATTGGATAAGCTACAAGCAAACAAAATGACAGCTCTAGCAAAAAGAAAATGCCACTGGCTCTCCAGAGTATTCAGAATGTATTCATGAATTAAAATTCACTGGGGAAAAACAATTTAAATTAATAAAATGAACTTTGGAAAGGAAACAGACAGCAGCCAAGTGTTTCACTGAATAGCAGGTGGCTTCAGAGACACCATTACCTGACAATGACTCCAGGGCGGAGATCAAAGTTCCTCTTCACAATGTCAAGCAGCTCCCTCTCACTCTTGTGGGAGGTCCCATAGTGGAAGATAGAAATGGAGAGGGGATGGGCAACTCCAATGGCATAGGACACCTAATACAGCACACATACATCATATTAAGCACAAAACACATAAGAACCTCTAAAATAAACAGGAGGGATTTCACATTACCACTTACCTGCACCAACACCCTTTTGCAGAGTTTAGCCTTCACCAGAGACTTGGCCACCCAGCGTGCAGCATAAGCAGCAGAGCGATCAACCTTTGTGTAATCTTTCCCAGAGAAAGCCCCACCGCCATGGGCCCCCCAGCCTCCATAAGTGTCAACAATGATTTTCCGTCCAGTAAGACCAGCATCACCCTGGAACAGAACAGTTGTTATACAGGCAATTAACTCAGTAGGTAACTTTCCAAAGCCACACCCTCAGACTTTTACCTGTGGGCCACCAATAACAAATCGCCCACTGGGCTGCAGGTGGTAGATAGTGTCATCATCCAGATAGATGCAAGGAACAACAGCCTTGATGACTTTTTCCTTCAGAGCATCTCTCATTTCCTCCAGACAAACATCCTCATCATGCTGAACAGAAATCACAATTGTATGCACACGCACAGGGAGCATGGCACCACGATCCTGACGGTACTGGACTGTAACCTGCAATGGAAATGAAGTCAAATCAGTCATGCAACGAAGAATTCACAGTAGTTAACAGCAAGTATAACAGCTTTAC
This sequence comes from Mastacembelus armatus, assembly GCF_900324485.2. Classification (NCBI taxonomy): domain Eukaryota; kingdom Metazoa; phylum Chordata; class Actinopteri; order Synbranchiformes; family Mastacembelidae; genus Mastacembelus; species Mastacembelus armatus. The sequence goes on from NC_046641.1 coordinate 13,410,219, forward strand.
ATACCTGTGTCTTTGAGTCAGGTCGGAGCCATGGAAGAGTGCCATTGCGTCGCAGTTCAGCCATCTTAGCATTTAGCTTGTGGGCAAGGACAATTGTGAGAGGCATACACTCCTCAGTCTCATCAGTAGCATATCCAAACATCAAGCCCTGCAGAGCAAGAAATACTCAGCCTTGGAAAATACTTAAAAACAAATCACACATGACAAACATGACTACAGCCACTTCTAACCTGGTCCCCAGCTCCAATGTCCTCCTCGTTGCGGTCAATGTGAACTCCCTGAGCAATGTCAGGGGACTGCTGCTCCAAGGCAACAAGAACATTGCAGGTTTTGTGGTCAAAACCTGTACAGACATAACCAATCAAAACAAAGACACCACACTAAAAAAAACAAAGTCAGATCACTAAAGGAAATACACAAAACCAGTAATGCAACAAGCCACACCTTTAGAGGAGTCGTCATATCCAATTTGGCGGATTGTGTCACGAACAACCTTCTGATAATCAACAGTGGCACGTGATGTTATCTCACCAGCCAACAGGATCATCCCAGTCTTAGCAACAGTCTCTGAAAGAGGCAATAGCGGTGCAAATCAGAAACAGAAGACTCAATATAAACACCAGACCCAAACAACAATTTAGAGCGGAAAAAATGTTTTTTCTTACCACATGCTACTTTGGCATCAGGGTCCTGCTTGAGATGAGCATCTAGAACAGCATCACTGATCTGATCACAGATCTTGTCTGAAAGAGAAAAATAATACGACTAAACACCGGCAAACTGCAGATAATGGGGGTGGCTCTAAACTGAGGCCCTTTAGGGCCGCCGGGCCGGCTCGGCTCATGCTCAGTGGGAGTGACTCGGAACAGTCGCCATTTCAGCATGAGAACATGTGGTGGGGAGAAGAGCGCGCCTAACTAGCCGGAAGACGAGCGTAAATATCTGTTATAAGCACTAGTTTAATTACGTCAGCCGAGAATAAATAAAAGACGGTATTCGGCCTTTTAGGATAAAAGGATGATATTAGCAGGCACCGTGGCCCGCGTGTCTCAGGAAGAGACCCAGACGACTCGGCACGTTGAAGAAAAAAAATAAAATAACGTTTAACAACCGGTAAATAAAGACACTTAAAAAACAGCGCCCAGTTAATATGTACTGTTCATGTCTAACACTAAACCCTGCGGCAGGTCTGCTGTCGACGGAGCAGAAACGAACAACTAATCACCAAAGCTCAGCTAGCTAACGTTAGCTAGTAGCGCGTGTTCTTGAAACCGGTCCAGTCACATTCTCGCAGCGGAAAAGGCCTTAACGATCATCTTATCACGCTGTTTGCTACTGAAAATAAAACCTTACATCACGAAGTACGAGGGGTAAGCTACGCAGTAAGACAAGTATAACTGAGCTAGTTTCATCAATGTGGACAAACAGGTAAAAGGCCGGTGTGTCGGGTCTTACCGGGGTGTCCTTCTCCGACAGACTCCGAGGTGAACAAGAAGCAGTCCTCGTCGATGAGGGAATTATGAAAACCGTTAATCTGTCCGTTCATCATGGTTAACGAGTGTTGCTGGTGTGAAAGTCTCTAATAATAATAATAACAACACGTTGATATAAGGCTTTCTCTGTATTTTTTTTTTTTAATTACTCTGAGTATATCGGCGGGGTCCCAGTGCGTCTGACGGACGGCCAAGTCTCTGAGGGTGTAGATCGTGGAGCCTGAGCCTCATGGCGCAACAGCAATGTTATTTATACAGACTCGTTGACGTCACGAGAAGGCGGACCGTACCATTGAGGCTTCGCGGGGGTAGCGGCATCCTGTGATCTGCTGCAAACATCCACCCATACAGCGACCATGTGCTGTTATAATGTTACAGTGACTCGAGAGACCAGTTGCTCAATCAGCACCTTTTACCTCAGCAATTACAACATCACACCTAAAGTGTGTGTGTGTGTGTGTGTGTGTCAGTGTCAGGCTGAGGTATGTGTACCTTGTCTTATGTCGTAACTTTGACTTGCACACACTCTAAACCCTTCAACCTGGAAATCACAGTTGTTCGTCTTAGCTACAAGGCTGATTTTGACCTGATGCTCCATAGATATGACCCTGTATGACGCATAAAACCTGTGCTGTGTTTGTATGTGATGTATTTTAAGATAACCCTTATACTGCAAATACATGTTTCGCAGGTTTACACCTTTGGTGTACGCCAACAGCAGACATGAGAGCATGTGTTTGTGTTGTACAACAACCAGAAGAACTGGGAATATATGGATAGGGAGAGGGTAGGGATATTATATCTCAATGAAACCTGATTATATCCTACTCAGGAAGGTCCTATCTCCCTATTTTGCTTTAGGCGATGTTGTGTAATATAATCAATGGCTTTGATGGTGAACATGTTATGCCTTTTTAGGCTGCAGATGGGTTTAATTACTGTCTCTATAGGGGCTGGGTTATGTCCAAGAAAGGACTATTTTATTTATTTGATGGGACCGGAGGTTTGAAAAAAAAAGAGAAGAATTTTAGGGAATATTTCTAGTTTTAGTTTGAAAATATTTTCAGTAAGTCATTTTGAAAGTAATTCTTTAAATCTCTTTGTTTTAGCCACAAAAGACAGATTCATCCATAATCTGATGCACATGAACACACACTCGAAACACTGGCCTGTCAGAGAGACCTGATGTTCTATCTGACCTTTATGAGGAGATATAACACGTTGACCATGCTGTTACTGAAGTCAATAGAGAGTCGCTGTGAAGATTATATAACAACAGGGACTGTAGGGTGATTTTTATTATCATCATGAGAGATAATGTATAAAGATAGCATTAACATCTTAATGTATGTACTGGTCAGGGTTATTCAATGCACATCATGGTTCTTATCATCAAAGGTCAAAATGCTCAAAAAAAATCAAAGGTTACCTTCAGCACACAAGAAAAGTGTTAATCTATCTCCTGGTAAATGCTAAATTTAATCCTTAAATTTAGCAATTTTGATTAAAAAAACCCAGACATTTCACATTAGCATCTCATTTGCTGAGTCAGCTTGTGACATTTAAGTCAATTAATTTAACTTTTTTTTTAAATAACTGGGCTCATGGTGTTTAATATCTAACCAAACCAAGCAGCTCAATCCCTGAACAGTGTTGCATGAGAATGGTACGGTCAGCCTGAATTTGCATGGTGGACACTTTCTTTTCAGAGGGTAAAAGCATGATGCAAGATGCACTTGCTGTTGCCTTCTGCAGGAAATCTAATGTTTGTTGTCTGTCAATTCAGAATTCAAGTGACTTCCAGTGAAAACAATCATAAATAAACAAAAGCGGGTTGGTTAAAAAAGATGGTAAACATTAGATGAAGTTAAATAATGTACATGAATAAAGATAATGTATGTATAGTACTGTTGTTGTATTTTTGACCTTCTGCCCAAGGGAAATTACCTGTGCATATATGTATTTCTGTAAACATTTTAGTAACTCAGAAGGAATTCTCAACCGGGAAGGACTTGTTGTTTTAAGGTCATTGCCCATATTTACTTTTTAAACCTACTTTATTTCCTCATTGACTGTTTCTTTACCTATTTCTCTTGAAGTTTCTCTTTTGCTTCCACAGACACGTTGGTCGTTCTATAGCCGTGAAAACTCATTGAATAGATGCATTCCCTCTCCTCTTACCACTGTCCCTCACAACTAAATATGTAACCCCAACCATTACTCTAACGTAAACCGAACTCGAACCTCAGTACAAGCATTAAACTGCTTGATTATCACTATTAAGCTGAGTAGTACCACGCTATACACAAAAAGAAGTATTATACCATCATTACACATTCTTAAATCAAGAGAATATGTATGAACAGAATCACAAAACAGACGGGTCAGAGTGTGAAGGGGAATATATTTGTCTTTGGATAGGGTTGTACAAGTTTTGGGTTTGGAGAACAAAACAAGCAACCCTTACAAAACCTTTTCACCTTAGATGATTTCACAGAGACAAACCATCTTTATATGCAACAATTAATATCTCACAGGTTTTTTGTGAATTTCATTCACAGTTGTACAAACAGCTGTAGACTAAACCATCTACATTTTAGACAATGAATGCAACATTTGGACTGAATTTACTAAAACAGAAACTAGGGAAATCAAACTTCATTTTTCAAATAGAAAAAGAAAATAGTGATTAATATTTGACAATATCATATTCCACTGCAATAATGCTCCCTCACTGACCAGCAGAATTCAGGTTCATTTAACAGCTAAATAAGAAAATAAATAGACCATTTGAGCGAAACAAGCTTTGTGGCATAGATTGTCTCCTACTTTTTGTTTTCTAGTACGTACTTTGTCCTTTACATATATATTTCTTATATTTTAGCCACATAATTACAAAACAATAACATTCTGTAGACAGGGTACATTTCACAATAGAGAATCAGTGATCAGGACTGCAGTACACATCATACTTATCTATGTCATCTAAAGTAGGACAAGGTTCATACAATCTTTATCTTTTAAACATGTTACTCTAAACAAAGGTCCAGTAGAAGTTTCATTTCAAAATCAAGTAAATACATGAATGCACTATAGAATGATTCAAACAACTTCAGATTTATGCAAGCATAACTGTCTTGCACTTTCTGCACCGATTAACGATTACACTGAAGTTAAATTTTTATACTGTCCACGTTTTTTCTAACAAGTTTTACAGCCACAATAGTAACAGAGAAGAGTCAAGTACAGCACTTTACGGCACAAAAATCACAGTACTGGAATGTACAGTATGTCCAGCAGGAAACCATGCAATCACAATCACGCTCCATTCACATAGCTATCTACACACACAAACACAGACACACACACACATACACACACACACACACACACACACGCACACACACACACACACACTTCTATAAAAACACATACACACACAAAAACCGACATACACACTGAAGTTACAGCTACAACAGTACTATCCTAACAGCCCCAAAGTATAAAGTGTCTAAGATGGTGCATCAGAGGTCACATCGTAACAAAGCAACACAACTTTTGTGACTACTGTTACAGTCAGCTAATCACCCAGATCAATACGGGAAAATCTGAGCAAAACACAGAAATACACAGTGCAATGAAAAGGGAAAGAAAAAACCCCAAACTCAAAAATCACACAAAAACTTCAATATTTGATAGGACCATGTATTTGAAATATCACATTAGTATGTGATATTTCATGATAATGAAACATGTTAGCTGTGTATCATATTACTTAGTGTAGCCTATAATACAAAGCCCTGTAGTAGCTCTACATAGTAGAGTCCCTGGTTAAATTTGCTGGAGACTAAAAATCAGTGTCTTTCTTACTTCCAATTGTTTCAATAGTCAAACTTTTAATACATAAGTGAGCAGTTTTTGTGGTTGGGGTGAATAAAATTTAAAAAAAAGTATTTTATGTTCTTTGCTGTCGTGAAGCGCATGTCTTATATCAGGCCTGTGACCTACCAGATATTGCTGTAGTTATTACTACAGTAGTTGTCCCAGCAGAGTCAGTGGCAAACAATTAATAAACTGCTTCTGTCAAGACAGCTATGCTGTGTCAGCTGACAGCTAGTCTCCCACACCCATCACATCCCACTGCACTGATCTGGCGGCCTATTTAAAGGCCTGTACGCTCACATTGACTCTGTACACTAACATGTGTTCTGCTGTGGGCACAGCTAGTGACCGAGCCCCCTAAACCTCAGTCTCCACCTCCTTTGGTTCTGCTCTTTTTTACGCATGCCAATGGTGGATCATTTGACTGTATCATGTTGCTGTATCATGCACGCGGAATTTCCAAAGCAGGGAATATCCCCAAGATTAGAACCATACCACCAAGTCAAATTGTGTGGCTCTCTCTATTTCCGGGTTGGCAGAAACTAATAATGTGAGCAATTGTGGTTATAATTGGTAATGCTTTTATTGGATGCCTGGGAATAAAAAAAAAAAACGGTTTTTATCGTCTCTATGTCCTAATGTTCTGAGCAGATTTGTGTCATACACGGTTACATTTTCCATAACTGAGTGATTTGTGAGCAATGTCTGTGTCAAGTGTATCAACGCATTGTCTCAAAGTATTTCCTTCAGTTTCTATGAAGCCTGCTGACATGACCTCTAGGTGAGTGCAGTTTCAAACCAGTGTCACAATAGAGAGAAGATGGAAGTAAACACTTTTACACAACATGACCATGAATCCTTGAGTATTTCCTAATGCAAGGTGTCAGCTCCCTGTACTGTCCACACCTGAGAACGGACAAAGGCAAAGATAGAAGAAACACGGGACAGTGTGAAAGAAAATAAAGATATATAACGTGCACGGATCAATAAAACAACTCAAGACAAATTAAGCCTCCTGGACAAATCAGATGGCTGTTCCTGAAAAGGATGGCATTATAAACTGTATTGTTTCATTTCAGGAAACATACAGTGTAATGTATGTATCAAATAAAAGACACAACAGTTGGCTCTACAAGCCATGACAACAGCAGGACTTGGTATTGCATCACACCCCTGAATCCTCCATGTTCTTGTCTTTCTCCCTAGCAGTAGATACCTGGCTGCTGCTGCCCTCTGCTGGCTGCCCTGAGGACTCACTCTCAGCTGTTGTGGTGCAGGATGGAGAACCAACAGTGATGCTGGGCTCTTTCATTTTGGCTTGTGCGGGGCTGCCAGAACGGCTGCAACTGCGACTGCGGCTGTGACTGCTGCTGCGATACCTGTGTTGCTTGCCCTTACGTGGGCTGGGACTGCGGGACCTTGTCTTTATGTGGACAGTGCTGTCATCCTCTGAGCTGAAGTCAGAGCTGTCTGAAGAACTCATCTCAAGGCCTGATGTGGGAAGCTGGATCTGAGGATGGACGAAAAAGAGGACAAGAGTGGGATGGAGGGATTAGAATAGCAGAGAAAGAGCAGCAACGTGTTGGTAGCACAACAACAGATGTAATTTTACTCTCTCAGTGACAATGGATTTGTTGGTGCTCTTGATCATTTTAACTCCAAGGAAGCAGTGCCAAGAGTTATGATTACCTGAAACGGCTCTGTTACACCGACAACAGTGCTCATGTTGTTGCTATAGTAACCCAAGATGAAGTCCCCTGAGCCTTTGGGCAATTCCTCTTCAGTAAAGGTTACCTGGAAAACATTTAGTGAGACATTTATTAAATGTGAAAATCAACTCTTAAGAAAACCCAGCAGGCATCCAGATTACCTGATGTTCCTGTCGATGAAAATCAGCTTCCTCTTGCTTGGCCCACACATATCCCACATAATCCTTGTGGTGTTTGAAACCCACCTATGGAGGGGGGAGCAACAAATCAGAAACAGTAACTCAATGATTCAAATTGGTAATTAAGAGAAATATGTATTTGCTACACCAGATGGTTTGCTGACTTGGATTTCTCAGAGGTTATATCATAGAGGTTACCTTGTATAGACCAATCCAGTCCCAGGAGCTGCGTGAGTAGTTGGGTGCCAGTGTAAATTTTGCTGTGGCATCTGCAATGCTATTCCACTCATCCTCCACTATGATTGTGACCAGGGGAACATCCACCTTATACGGGAACTACAACAAATAATAATAATAATGAGAGCCAACTACTGATCCTTGGTACATTTTGAGTATTGACCAAAATCTGGCAAAGTTGTCATTGAATGAATGGTCATATTCTGTAGTATGTAGATTTCCTGATCATAATTTAACTTTGCTGTGATCAGATTGTCTTTTATTTCATTTAGGCAAAATTCTTGTATAATGGTAGAATTTGTTTGGTACTGATACAGTATTATTTTACTTAAAGGACTACCATCAGACTCTTTTAAAGATGCAATGCTCTAAAGTCTTCTTTACAGTGTACCCTTGTGTGTCTCACCTGCAGGGTAAAGATGGATGTGACTGGTTTGTGGTCACTGACGGTGTATTCCATGTGACTTCGGTAGGAATGCTGTGTCACTTTGGTCCCGCTAGTCAGCCCTGAAATGGAGCCACGCTTCCCTGCGCCCAAAGGTGCAGTGACTCTCAGGCGCCACAGAATCCGATCAGTCCAAGCTGGTTTACGCTTCTTTCCACTGGGATATGGACAGAAAAAAAAATGGGCATAGAAAAAGATGAAGAAACTCCCTAAATTGCCATTTCATTTAAAAACACTACAAGGAGGAAAAAAGAGCAAGAAGCATTTTTGTGCATCCCCAGGCAAGAGAGAACTTTTCAGAAAGATTATGATTTATTGAGCTAAGCACTGAGAGATCTAGTCAGTGGCCTAAAAATTGTAACATCACCCCAGGCCTCACCAACCTTGTGTCGTATGTATCTGTTCCAACATCAAACTTGTAGGTAGGAGGGAATTTCAGCGGCCCCTCTTGAAATCCCTCCAACACCGTCTCACTGTCTTTGGCCATGTTTAGCTGTAACGGTGAGCAGATATTAACAGACATCAGTCATTGATGATTTCAGTTTGGCTCTTCAAAGTAGGAATTGCCTACAGAGTGCAGCGTTTATACCTGATCCTTTTCCCACAACATGGAATACTTGTTGTTATCGATGGCTGACTTTACCACTTGCATATCCAGGTCATCAATGCGGAAATTGAGGTCCCCAAACCAGAAGACCACGCTAAAAAAAAAAAAAAGAAAAAGGTGCAACTCCATGAATTCAAGTGTGCAGTCAGTTGGCAGTACGTCCCAGTACACTAAGCTAAAACTATCGCAGCCTAATACAACAATCTCGTAATAAGTCTTCCTTCACAAAGGTGATAAAGTTCAACTGTTTTTACATATATATCAAATTACAATAACTCCATCTGTTTTTTTTTACTGTGTATTATAAAGATACAATAAACTAGATATTAGTTTGTGTTTAGTTTGCTGACGTACTCATGGTCAAGAACCCCTGTGGCAGCCTGGCCCTCAAACTGCTGTTGCTGCAGGATGCTCTCAAAGTCCTCCATTCGCTGATCTGAGTTCTCCATGTGAGCTGGGAGGTGGCAGTTGAGGAAGCAGATGGTGTGACCAAACACTGACATGCGTGCGCTCACTCCACCTTTATTGCCCTGTACCACGGAGAAGCAGAGGGGGGAAGTTGAATATTATGAAAGAGAGCAAGACATTTGTATAAATATACTTGTCATTAACCCTGGAAGAAAAAGTAAATGACAGATGAATAACTGAATGAAATCTAATCATTGATGGAAAAATGCCTATAAAGAGGGAATCTGTTCGTTTTCAGGGTATCAAGTTGTGTGTGTTTCTGTGCCACAGAAAGACAGGAAATTTACTCATTAAGGGCTGGTGAGAAACATCATCCATATTTAATACTAACAGTGCACAGTGGAGGGGAAAGGATAATTGTGCGCATTTCCTCCCACTGTTCCCTCAACTGCTCTGACTCACCATGCAGAGAAAATTATTCACTATAAAATGTGCAGAATGTGAATGTGAGTTCATACAGGGAGAACAAAAACAGGATGCTACTTTAAACTGAGGATCACATAACTTCTAGAAGCTCATATAAACAGACATTTACTGTGCTCTAGGTTCAGTCATTGTCTTTAAATAGTATGTTGACCTGTTTCAGATAGAACTGATTCCTATAAATCACACTGATATTTCTATTCATTTTTAAGAGTAATTTTGAGACCAGTTAAAACGCATTTTAAAGATTACAAACTATGAGAGTCTGAACCAACAGTTGCAGCCTCCAACATTGATGCCTTTATTGTGTCTGGATGGAAAAGCATTTTGACTAACAAATACATGACATGAAAATGTGGTTGGTGTGCAGCTGCCCCAGCCTTTCATGTAAATGTTGGCTCATTTGCACTAGATTACAAAGCTGTGCTGTTGTGGATAAAACACACTGTTTTAGTGGAAACTTAGTATCTCCAAAATATATATCAGGCTACAGGTGACAGTGGTGGAAGTTTAAATCTAGTCACTTCTACAGATATGTTATCCTATATATAGCCAGGCTTCCACATGTGAAGTGTCCATAACACAGTGCTAATCACAGAATGGTGTCAGTAGCTATCTCACCCAGTAACCCCCCAGGCCAGTGCGGGTAGTCTCAGTCTGGACTCCACGGAGGAAGGGCAGATGGAAATACTTGGCAAAGATCAGCAGTAGCAGCCCCTGCATTCGCTGAGAGGTCACCTGAGGGACAGACCGATGAGGAGAAACAGATAGGAAGACAGACAGGAAAAAGAATATAGGATAACATGAGCAGGCACGCAGTGAGAGTTATTAGATGCCACTGCATATTTCTGAAAAAAGAACAGCTATAAAGTTCAGAGTAACAATATGTATATTTCTTTTTAACATTCATTAAAATGACAAGGAATAAATTTGTTGTGGGTCTGGCTTTGGTATGTGTCCAGTCCTGCTGTTCTACTTCACTTTCTCTTCTCCGTCTCATTCACTCTTTCTCTTTCTACTCCCTTATATTTCCATTTTGCCCTGTGGCCCAGCTGTCCCACTACTTTACATGAAACACTGAACACTTCACATTAGTTTGTGGTGTATGCAAACCACTTTGCTGAGGAAATGTGGTGCACACACTGTGGACATTTGCCGCTTGGACCTTTTAGATTATCTAAAGCACTTGTTTCTTGTCAAACTACATTATTAAGCAGATTTCGACTTTTGTATGCCACTAGTATGAAAAAACATTGTACAAGGAGAAATATGCCAAGCCCCTCAGCAGATATTTCTGGTCCTCTCTCATTCTCCAGTGGTCCACACATTCCAACCCCTCCAACCTCAGGCTGAAGGAGCACAATAACACCCTGCATGTAATGGCCCAAGGGCAGTAATGGAGGCACACAGCCCCACGTGACATAAGACCTTTTGCCTTATACCGATTTGAACGACTTTGTTGCGTAATGGATTCTACTGAACCGTAAAGTGGGCCAAGTATTTGTGTTGTGTTGTGCGTGTGTGTGTGTGTGTGTGTGTGTGTGTGTGTGTGTGCGGACACAGACAATGATTGTGCACGCTTGTGTAAAACGCGAAATAATGTACCTTTGCCTGTGTGGACTGTGGTTTGAAAAACATTTCTTATCAACATCAGTGAACATCGGTAGAGCTCCTGAAGGCTGCCAAGATGCATTTTGGCTGAGAACACAAACGACATTCAAGCTCAAAGACAAGTGTGTGTATGCGAGTGAGAGAGGGAGGGACAGTGCACGGGTGCAGTTGTGTATGTTTGACCTCGCAACCACACGACTGAAGAAATGAGCCATGAGTAACAAGTGTGATGTATCTGGGTGGACTGAGAATTTTGAAGAAATTCAGTGCAAAATAGATTAGTCATTTCGATTTCTAATACTAATTACATCAACACTTTACGCTGTTCATTACACAATATGTACGTTAGAGTTTATGTTCATAATTTTAGAAGAACTTTAAAGTGAGATTTATTGATAAGCCCTTATTACAGGTTGCAAAATGTTATTGTTTGTTTTACAGCCTCATAATATTTAAAAATCTGTGTTTAGCTGCTTCCTAATGAAGCAAATCTAATGCCCAGATGTTTTTTTTTAAATGGTCAGTTAAATAAATCACTCTCCAAAATCATGCTGTGACACATTCAGCAGTGCGTGCCAGGGTGCAATTGGAAAAAAAAAAACCATCTGCCTTTGCTAATTTGTGCATCTAAATTGTAGCTTACTCAAACAGAAATTAGGGGAACAATCAGCAACTGTGTGGGGAAAAGCCAGAAAAAGTGTCGTGTTGGCCCCGTCCTTCTGCAGCGAAGGCCTGATTAGAGAAAGTGTTCTTTCGTTCACAGCAATTACAGTTTGAACCTGACAATGAGTGTGGAAGCAGACTATCTCAGAGCACTGATGAAGTGTCTTGTTACTACTTGTCTCTCCTCCATGTCATGACTGGAGAGATTCCTACTGACACCAACATGTGTGTCCCTCTATTCAAACTCACATGAATAAATTCACCAAGCTGCTCACGCCATTACTATCCATAAGAAGTAAACAAAAAGGTTATACTCAGATGACTTTAATGAGGTTTAAAGTAACGTAGCAGACCATGATATAGCTGGAGGACAGCATCAGTCTCACTGTCAGAGGCCCATCAACACTGACAATAACATGATCCAAAAATAAAACAGCACCCTGGGAGACATTTGTCTGAGCTCGACAGCTGATTTAGCCTCTCTGGCTCACCATGCCAACAGAGGTAAACATGGTTTCAGATGCAGCCAGATGAAAACAGCTATGGCCTGTATGCTTAACAACATAAAGGCCAGATATTTGTAAGAGACAATGTATGGCATGCTTTTAATTTCTTTTTGATACACAGTATAGACTATATATCCCATTGGAAATGTTTGTTACATGAAACCTACTTGAATTCTTATACTGGGTAGGCATTAACTAGAAAGATCATGAAGAAGGAGCAGGTATGCAGGCATAAAGGCACACAGAGGGAGACCAAGAGATAGTGTGAGCTTGACTTTGCATTTTAAGCTTGGCAGGCAGCTGAAGATAGCAAATATGCTGACATTACACGCCTGTTATAAATTATCACCTGCCCGTTGCTCTGGGAACAAGATGAACTGAAACCGCAGCAGGGACTAGAGTGCAGTGAATCAAAGCTGTTTAGCATTTCACATGAGTGTGTGCATGCGTTTAAAACAAAATTCATTACTAACCAGCACGTAACCAAAGGGGCTGAGTCTGTCCATGCAGACCTCGCTCCACTGGTCTGTGAAGAGGACGTCTTTGAGCCTTTTATTAATCATAGAGTTCACTTCTTGCAGCCTTAAAGAAAAATGGCACATGACAAGGCGGAAGGGTCAACAACGGACAGATATGTACAAGGAGTTGAAGAGAGAAAGATTTGATAACGTAGTGGTGGATGACTAAATGAAAGAGAACTGTTACCACAGAGAGAGAGAGAGAGACATTGAAACCTGTTCATTAGTCAGATTGTGTGCAGCGTCAATGTGGGGACAAGTGAACAGAAATAGACACTCCAGTGTTTGAGTGGAGGAAAGTGGATGACGACTGCACCAGACAACACTCACCCGATAATGTACATGTCTGTGTTTCCATCACCCACGTTCAGCCCCAGCAAGGAAGTGATGTCATCAGGGGGTGTGGCCGAACCCACATTCCAAGTGATGATGTGCACCCTGTTGGAAAAAGGTGTTGTTATATAAAAATGTCTTGTAAACACACCTCAGTATCATAACTTCACAGATTCTGAGACAGCAGAACCCCTCTGGGTGTAAATATAGATGTTTTGTTTTCACACCACATAAATTACAAATTATAAATTACAGGATAATTCATGTAATGTGATTTTATATAGCAGGCAGTCTGGAAACTCAGTAGTTAAAAATGTTATTTAAATAAGAAAATAGTTGGAAATGAAATTCTGTTCATTCAAACCTGTAAATGTCAGACATTTATGAAAGCGTAAGTGTAATGAAGAGAAACTAAAGAAATTCTTATCAAAATAATAAACTGCCAAATTAGAAATGTGAATGAATGCACAGCTCTTCTTTGTTTACTGGATTTAGTGGCACAGGATCTAAAACATTTAGGAGCCACTTTTAAAATTTGTTTGTTTGTTTGTATTCTGCTTATAAATGGTTTATAGGATGACTTAATATGTATCCATTGTAGAAGAGCTTCTATTTCCCCAACACAAAAATAAGTAACATTTGTTAAATAATTGTAATGTAGCAGAGATCATAACAATCTGGCTACACGTTTTCTATAATCATGCAGCCCTGAAGAATTGCAGTGTATTTAAATAGATGCTGTATGTGTCGACATTAATCTCTTTCAGCTGTCTGAGAATCAGCCTGTGGAGGCATCCTGAGGCATAAACATATCTGGAAACTTGCCTGAAGTCTTCCACTGTCTGGGCCTGAGTGTCAGCTGTACCTGCTACAGAGAGGGCTCTCTGTGCGTGGGGGTTCAGGTGAGGAGGTACAGGCCTGCTAGCAAGTGGGTGGGGGACTGAGGCAGCCCTAATTGGGTGGTGTCCTGGACCTTTAGGACCAGCCTTAATGTTGCGTTCTTCTAAGGGTTTGACTGTTGCAGGGCGAGAGGGTTTGGGGTGACTTCCCAAGTTGCCATCAGGAATGCACTCATGTTGGTCAACCACTGGAGCGGGCTCAGCTTTGGGCTCAGCTCTCGGTTCGGCGATGTCCACAGAACCCTCCACTCTGGCACTTCTCTGGGGCCGTCGGGGCCTGACAGGGGATGTAGGCTGGCCTGTTGAAGCTTTTGTTGCCCCCTCTGGGTTGTCTTCTCGCATCTGGCTTTGGTTCGGTTTATCTTGGTCCATTTCTTAAAATTTCAGTGACAAAAGAAGAATGTTTGTTTGCATTTTAGGAACTTCACTCATACTCATCTATAATATCTTACACTAGCCCTGTGTAGCATCAGAATTATAGTAAGTGATTCATGTTCGGCCATGCACTGATGATATAATGTAATAAGAAAATAAACTAAAGCTAAGATGGCACAAAGAGAATTTCTATCAGTGAAACACCAGGCAGCACAACATGCAGCCTCTTGCACAACTGACAAGCCAATTCTGATGACTGTTGTGAGACCCTACTGACCCAGCAGGACAACTAACTGAGTCATGATGGTTCAATTACCTGGCTTTGAAAACAGATGAATACAGCTGCATGTACTAATAATGGGACGACATTTGGAAGTGCAAAATACCTGAAAAACAACAAGAAGACAGCAGGCTGAGATGAGACATATTGTATTATTACATTTTCTGCACTCCTAGAATGTTTGGATGGGAGATTTGAAGAAAAACCCATCATCCTCTCTAGTTCTGCCTAAGGTGCCTGCCAGTGCTCCAGTAACCAGAGAGATGTTCAGTCAGTTCATATCAGCTCAGAGCACCTGCCACACGCTAACACAGAAAACCACAGTCCAAAAACAGCAAAAGTCAACTGCTCGGCATAAACAACAACAGAGCTGCAGAGAGATCAGGCAGAGAGAGTGCAGGACAGAAATAAAGGAAGAATTTAATCCAACTGATTCAAGTAACAATCCATTCACTTACTGTGTGAATAAATGTTTGGGTTCCCGTACTGCTTGACTGACATAACACAACAGCAATTCAACGAAGACTCAGTTTATAAAAGCTTTAACAATTTCTTATTTAAATTCACCTGCTATGATGAATTAATGAAAACTTTATTTAAAAAAAAACAAAAAAACACCAAAATAAAAACAAACTGGGACTTCTCAGATGTTTCATCCTAAAAACTAAAAAGCAGACACATGGATTGAGACGCAGTCGTGTGTACGGACATGGATGGTAAAAGAGCTGATTTGAGCACAAAATTACAGCATGTCAACCCAAATCAGTGATGGTTGTGCGTCGTGAGAAAAGGACTAAAACACGCCAGGGTCATATCTTTTAATGATGTGAGAGGACACCCGACCTTGTGTGTTATCAATGTGCACAGCCAAATCACAGCAGATATTAACCCATCGTATTCTCTGGATGGTTGAAAAAACGTCTGTTGCATTATGGAGATGTTCTTATTCAGTAGGGAGCGAGGGTACTCTGCTTGAAGGAGAAATAACAGAGCTCTCACATTTTTTCACATGACCTTGAAGAGACGGGGGCCATGATGTACATGCGGAGAGGAGAGCTGCCTCTGTGTTCCACATGTGCCCAGAAACATGCTGGTCTTCCAGTCCACCAATAACCTGGTGCCTGGCTGGGCATAATGTATTCCTATGGTCCATGTATGGCATTTCAAGGGGGATGAGTGGAGGGAGGATGGCAGGGCGATTGGGCACACGTGGGAGTGGGTGGGTGCAAAACGAGCCAGGCGAGACAGCCCATTCAGTGACAACACTGTCTCTCCTTACAGACTCTCTGAATTGATCCTCTCACACTTCCCTCTGCCGTCGTCTATTTTTCCAAAATTTAATCCCCCTTCGCCCCCCATCTCTCGCTCTCTTATCATTCCATTTCCCTAATCTTTCCCCTCTCTTCATCTTCTCCCAGACTCTGTTGTTCACCTTCACTTGCAATGGGCAGTGAATCGCTCACTCCACCTATTTAGCTTTTCCTTCCCTACATTTTTCCTTTCACATCGAGCTAAGTACCTACACTTTTCCTGACCTGAAAATCTTTTCATTCCTCTTCTTCTCCCCGCACTCCGAGTGGCACTTGTGCTCCTCCAACGACGTGCTCTGTATTGTTTCCTTCAGCCAACCGCCTCACAGTCACTATCAATGACGTCAACATGCCACACTCCCAGCGGCCTACCGTCACAACACACGGATATAGATCACAATCAGCAGTAACATTCGTCTGCGTGCTTGGGAACACAGGGGAGGAAACAGTTACTGCACACAAACAGCTGGGAAAGAGGAGGAAGAGTATGCAGGACTTCTTGAAGATGATAATGAATGCATGCCAAACTATAAATACAGTTCAGCTAATCTTTCCTTTCCTCTTTTCTTCATGTTACAGAACAACAGCCAAGTATTTGGCTTTCCACTCACGTTGAGAGAGTGTGTAATGATTTGATAACAACAAATGTGTCATGGTGTTTACACGCACCCTCCTGAGGGCGTGAGAGCTGAGAGAGCCAGGAAGGATGTAGTTTCACCCAAACAGCAGGCTCTAACCAGCCTTTTTGGCTCCTCCGATGATTATTTGACAACATAGTTTTGCATGACTTACTAAGTAGAACGTTCCTAAGTTTTTTACTTTTCTTCCTTAGGGGTTAAGTTAAAGAAATGTATCTATATCTCACAGTGAATTATCCTCATGCTGACACAGGATGACACAGGGATTTCAGCCGTAATGCTGATCACATTTTGTGTTTAAAGTTAAAATTACAGCCAAGCAGCATGTTGGTGTTTAGGGCCTCCAGGGCCATATGCCCCTGTGACAGGGGTACTAATGATGACCCGGACAGAAACGACACCGGCAGCTGCTGCCACAGCTGCAAATGGCTCCTCCAGGTCCTAGTGCCAGAGAGTATCCCTTCAGGTCACAGCCAAGGCTGCAGGATGCCACAATGATTTTGCTTAAAGTCTAACACTGAAGACACATACTGACAACTTATACTATAACATTTGCACTGCGAAAGTAAGTTTCAATTACACATTCTGTCAATTAGCAATTATACAAATTAGTCATGAACTGAAAACATTCACTAAGGCTACTAAGGCTTGATTCTGTTTAAAAGCTTTCTGCAGAGGGACACCGTCACCATGTTGTTATCAGATGCAAACATACTTTACACATGTGAATCTTTGGGCTAAACATTTTCATTCAGTTATAATCTTTTGGAGAAGAAATCTCACTACAAACAAATTCAATGACAAAAGCTCATTAGATTAAAAAAAAAATACTGTAAATCTTAATGTCTGCATGTGCATAAAATGAAAACACTGTCTCAGAGAGAAGTTAGACAATTGCCCCACATGTCCCTTCCTGGCCAGCTGCTGCTTTTCAAATAAGAATGAAGAAATTGGTGCAGGTTTGCCAAAAGTTGCAACAGCAGCTTGACAATACGTTAACTGCTGATCCAGAAACTGCTGAGAAAACCTGCTGGGGGAGTAATAATCTGCACATTTGGACTAAAATTTAATGCATCACTTGGAATCCAACATAGCTACAGATTATTATGCTTGAAGCTAAATCCTTCCCTCTGAGTTACATTTCATTCTATGATTGTATGAGAAAACAAGAAGTGCAACTCTGAACACTACCAACCACTGAAATGCATGACACAGCAAGGGCAAAACATATACAATTTATGTTAAACTATATAAATAAATGCCACATTTTTAATATAAGTTAATTATATGTCACAGCTCCGGGCTGCACAAAAAAATATGCCTGACATCTAAGAGAAGGCTTTTTGGCAGGAAGTGTCATTTGTTATCTGTTTATAGCCTGTTATGTAAACACCAGCTCTACATTGTATGTTTTGACTGGTGCTGGGCCCATTGTAGCTGAA
This sequence comes from Mastacembelus armatus, assembly GCF_900324485.2. Lineage (NCBI taxonomy): Eukaryota > Metazoa > Chordata > Actinopteri > Synbranchiformes > Mastacembelidae > Mastacembelus > Mastacembelus armatus. Next base: position 13,428,237 of record NC_046641.1, read on the forward strand.
CATATTCACACATGCTATCACAGAAATGACTAATGCACCAGATGAATGAGGGCAGCAGCAGTAAAATACAGTATCCGGCCTAATTACGCTTCTGCTTCAAGGACAATTTGTCTGAATTAAAAAAAAAAGAAAAGAAAATGAAGGACGAGTTCATTCAGTGTTTATCCTGATGGGAAAGACCAAACCCAGAATTACTGTGTATTTATGACGTGTAACTACATCATTAAGACTCATATGTGTGATTTCTGACACTGGCAAAGGTGAGAAAGGTGTGAAAGTGTCCTTTATTTTTAATTCTAAAGGTTTTGACTGCAGTGAAACACAAACAGTGACACAATAATTTCCACTGGGATATAAAAACTTCTGTCTTATCTTAATCATTGTATCACACATCATAAGGATCAGCCTTGTCTTCACAAGTACACAACATATCGTGTGTTGAAGTTGTCACTACCATTGGCACTACCAGAGAAGCTGATGCCCATAGGTGTCAATGTGACGCATGCGTGTAGCTGATTAATCACCACCTTTACCTGTTCGGGTTCTTCAGTGCAGATGTTCCTGATCTTCAATAAACAGTTTCTGCAGGTGTACAGGTCGATCGGTCCGGATCCTCTGTGGTGGAGGATGTGAATCTGCAAGAATATATGCACTGCCTGTGAAACGTTAACCGAAAACACACTGAACTTTCCTTTCCAGTCGCTTCCCAGATGAAACCATCGGCATCCCAGCGCCTTCCTTCCTCCTTTACTTCCTTCCTCGCTCCGCGGGGAGATGACAGAGAGGAGGAGCAGGTGGGTTTGGAGCGATGCTGGCCACAGGCTTTGACAGCCAGCCTACATCTCAGTACAAATGTCTCCCCCTGCGTTTTAAGACACACACCGCTGCAGCTCGACACCGAGTCCTGTGCTTCCCCCTGTGCCCTTCAAATTAAATAAGACGTCCGGGACAGCTCGACACCAGAGAGAGAGAGAGAGAGAGAGAGAGAGAGCGCTTCCGTAAACGAGTCACCGCCTGCCGATGTTGAGTTGATGATTACAGCAAGAGTCTGACTCTGAGGATCACAGAGCTACAGGGGCTAGAAAGGAAATGTCGTGCAGCGATACCTGGACAGGCAGTCAGGTGTCGGGACGACCTGGTTGTTCTCGCTCTGTTTCGGTTTATGTTGAGATTATAAAACTGTGACAACATGAGGGATCATGACGGAATAACATTCAACAGTGTGGACTTAAATGAATGGTCGTTCTATATAGTCCAATTCTATGATGAGGCACTACTGCCGCCTAGTGGTTAATGTGGTGAAGTGCCTGTGATAACCGCAGGAGAGTTAAGCTTTATACAGCCTCATCGCCCAATTAAGTACATGTGTCTTTCAAATGGCTCTTTGTCAGAAAAACCCCCAACTGTGATTGTTTTTGTTCAGAGCTCAGTAAAAAGACACAAAAAGAGACAGAAATGTCCACAAAGAAACACAAAATGACCACAAAAACATCCATCCATTATCGATACCTGCTCATTCCTAATTAGGGTCATGGGGATCTACTAAAAACAAATAGGAGACACACAGAACAACCACAAAGTATCTGTTTTTTCTGTGTGGAGGGGCCTTTTATCTGTGTTGTCCATTGTTTAATAATATTTTTTCATAATCTTTCAATGAGCTCCCATTAGAATTGATGAGTTTGAAAAATGGAAGAGTGGGAGCAACATGGTGGGTCAAAGGTTAAGGTTAGATTTTCTTGGATACTCATTCTATTAACTTGTTAAAGGGGCTCTGGACAAAGATGTGACTATAATCTATGCCAAAACATTATTAATAATAATTTTTTATATTAAAAAAAGCAACTTTTAGCCTAGAAAAATCCAGACTGTAAATGTCTAAACATCTACAAACAAATCTGCCCCTGTTCACTGTGATTCCAGAGAAATTCTTTAGGCCAGATTGATCTAAATGTGATAAAGTAGCAGGTTTGTTTTTAACCTCTATAGTCCTTATATTTAATGTCTGTATAAGGACATAATCATGCCATAAAGACGCTCATAGCTTCACACCCCTTTACTTTCAGGAAGCTAAAACATTTCTACCCTGAGCCAAAGCATGGGGTTAGATGTTGCCATGGCAACACCAATCTCCACCATCAGCGTTCACGAGACCTTAAATGTAGTCATGTGTGATTGTGCGTGTGCCCTTTAAGGCCAAAGCTTGCTGGGAAAAACTGTGCGGTACAGTAAATGTGGTGATGGTTGCATGAAGGGTCAGAAATGTAATTCAAATACTGCAGGATTTGCTGAATGTTTACTGCAATTACAGACACAAACATTACCTGATATGATGTAAACAACTGACAGCATGTCTGTAGTTCTCAACAATGATTAACTATAAGAAACTGCTGATTTTTTATGTTTTTTTCCTTTATATATATATATTTATATTATTATATTATATTATATTATATTATATTATATTATATTATCCATCCATCCATCCATCTTCTATACCCGCTTTTCCTGTTCAGGGTCACGGGGATCCGCTGGAGCCTATCCCAGCTCTCTCTCGGGTGGAAGGCAGGGGTACACCCTAGACAGGTCACCAGTCTGTCGCAGGGCTATATTATATTATATTATATTATATTATATTATATTATATTATATTATATTATATTATATTATATTATATTATATTATATTATATTATATTATATTATATTATATTATATTTGAATTAAATCAGTGTGCACACAGGTCAGTGTGCGTCCCATACCCTGCTGTGATGAAGCACTGATTATTTGACCATTTCTCCTCAGTGTATCTGAACTGTCTTTAAAACTCTTCTCTAACATCTGGGGATAAATGTAGGAAGATTTATATAATACAACAATATATATTATAATCCCTAAGTCTAAACTTTATAATGAACAGTTTCTGTTAAATGTGGAAACTAGAATAACTTTGTGTTCAGCCAGAATGTATAACAGAAACGGGAGATAAAAATAAACACTATTTATCAATATCTATATAGACATAGACATAGACACAGATGTATAGACATAGATATCCAGATCTAGATGTTAGAAGAGACAGCCATCTGGCCCCGGACCAGATAATGGATGGATGGATGATCATATGGACCTAAACTGATCAGTCTGGTCAACAACAGCATCAAGGTTACCAGCCCATGAAATGACATTTCTTTTTGCAAATTGAACTTCAATGTAGCATAAGGTGGGCCCCATGCTATTGTTTGGTTTAGCTAAACATAAATATTTGCATCTCTATCCAAATGAAAAAAATTTAAAAAATATCTCAGGAGTACCTCCTTATGAATCTGACGTCACGTGATTGAATTTGTATTGTAGTCTCATTACCCTCAAACTCAATCTACCACAGTCCCTCATGCAATTACCCAGTGATGATGTAGACTGGAATCAGAAACCAAAGAGATAGAGGCATTGTCTAACATTGTTAGGGTGTGTTTATGAAACCTGTTATAATGTACGAGGATTAACCTCAGACTGTATATCACATCTATGGCATTTACCGTATTTTGCTGGAGACAACCAATGAGCACCCACCCCACTCGTCTGTCTCCTTTGGGAGAAATATTTGACGTGGCAAAAGGTCCGGACGTGACATGCTGCGTCTCTCCTCCTCCTCCTCCTCCTCCTCTGTGTAGCTCCCTTACCTACAGACATATCCCGGTACTGCTCCAGAATCAGCGAGTCCTGCTCCGCGATCTAAACCGGGAGAGATAATGTGGCTGATCGTGTTGGCCAGTTTACTTCACTGCGCCTCGGCCTACGATGTAGATCTGAAGAAACTGGACGGGCTGGCAAGAGCGAGGGTGGAGGTACATTTGAGTCTTCTTCACACTGAGCTCCAAACATAAAGTCGGCTGAGTTATATTCACGGTGACGGTGGGTTGAAGCTTTGAGGCTCACATCGCTTATGAACGTCATATATTCCTCACATTTCCGTGCTGTCCTCATACCAGTGAGTCTCCGAGGGGGAGAAGGAGGACACAGCTGTAATAAACACAAGATCTTCATGCTTTTACAGTAGGCCACGTTCCCCAGTCAAGTCTGCGCACTGTGTAGGCAGCAATGGGCAAGTTAATATTGTAACAAAGACATAATCTACTTCAGGGTAACTTGGTGATCGTTGTAAGGTGGAAATGGGGGCTCAGGGTGGAGGTCTGACTCTGGCACAAAAGTATCTGAAAGTCTACCCATGTTTTTGTGAGAAAGCATGTAGTTTTCCCCAGGGTGTCACCTAATCAGCAGGGCCACCACCATCATAGTGTTACCTGCTCCTATTGTTGTGTTAGTCACACCTGCTACTCAATACCTCAGAGCTTTCTACAAAAAAAAAAAAAAAAAAAAAAAGGCTTCAGCATCTTTGCCAAAAAGCCTTTCAAACTATGTGCTCACAAAAGGTGCAACTTTTCAGACCATTAGACCAGCTGAAGTGATCTTAAACAAGGGAACTGAGCTGAAACTGCAGCAAAGGAGCTGCCCTGACAGAAAATCTGCAGAAAGACACATTTCAGTTCTAGTGATGTTGTATTTCCTAAACATGAGGCTTGGCCTCTGATTATTTTCTGTCTTTTTCTAGTCATGTGGTGGATGACAGCTGAACAGGCTCAGAGAGGTAAGTTAAACATTTTACATTCAGTGTTTCACGTAATAATCCCTGACAGATGTGTCACTGAATGCAAAACATTAATCCCCACCTCTGTCTGCAGGTCAAAGCCTTTGTGGTCCAGGATATTCCTCTTTAGTATCCTTCGGCGGTTACGTGTTGTGAGATGTGTGTGTTTATATGATGCAAACAGTGTTTTGTCTCCGTGTCCATCCTTGACCACCACATCAGCCACAACCTGGTGATGAAGCACATTCCTGGGGCCGACCCTGAGCTTGTCCTCCTCAACCATTATTATGAAGAGCTGGATGTGAGTCTTGATAGCTACACTTTTCACTTATCATAATCCTCAAGAGAAATAGAAGAATTGAGGTGAAATTTAAAGCAGTATTTATGCACATCTTTGGCCATATAAGGGCAGAACATCGCCCAATATGAGGGTCATCGTAAATATAGCAAACATGTACATTTACATCCTTGATTTGTAGTACAACCATAAAGGGGTTTTTCTTCACTATCCACAAATGATCTTCCTGTCATCCACAACATTTACATCATTGTAATCATATCTTTGCACATTATGATTTGCACCCTGCTGATTTTGGAAAACCACCTGTCTTTAATACCTTCCTTATATTTTTATTTTGTTTGTTTTAGCTTCATTCCCATGGACCTTTACTTCTTATATTGACAGACACCTACTCCTGAATCTAAATGGTAACTCTCAATCAGCCACGTGTGCACACTTACACTGAAACACAGCACACAGGTGGCCATTAAGCATTGAGAAACTAGGGGTCATTTAATTGTATTTGAGCTCTTTCTAAATTGAGATCCTCAAATTAAAGGTGCAACCTTGCACTCCAGTGAAGTGTACATTATACTAAAGCACAGACCCCGAAAAAGAAAAATCATGCCTATTTTCAAATACATTCAGTCTGGACTGTAAAAATATCAAGCAGCACAGCCTGAACTTGCACTGACATCTATCATGTTGAATGAAACGTATACTGCAGTTCTCCATGCATCAGCAACAGTGACAGCAAAGTAAATGTAGTGTAGAATCATCATTTCCCCCTTTGTGCTTCCTCCACAGCGGATTCCTCTGTCTGACATGACCCGCTCTGAGATTAATGCATTGCTGGGGAAACTGGGTTTCTATAAGAAGACTCAACCTGAGGATGACGTGCCAGAGGAGTTTCGCTTCTCTCCTGCCAAAGACAGCCCGTTTAAAGATGAGCCAGCTCACAAACCCTCCACTTCCTCTGTCGCCACAGAGAACGCCTCCTCAGAGCCCACTGCAGAAGTCAAGCACGCTGACCTATAACACTTTAGAGTGAAGACAATTAGGAATCTTACAGTAACACTCAGGCCTGCAGCTGCTCCACGACCAGCTGGTTGTTGTAGTTGCTGGCAGAAATGTTTGTCATTTTCAGAATAAGCCTGTAGATCATGGATCAGCCCTTGGGGAAGGACAAATTTTTTACCATCAGCAAAAGGCCTCTTAAAGGTCCACATTCAGAATTTGCACAGAACTCCTTTTTCATGCTATTTGTTGATTTTTAGGGAAGTCTGTCTGTTACATTGTATTTTTTTTTTTTTTGGTCTAGTATGTGCAAGCTGTGTTCACGATCTTCACCTCTCGAGTCTTCATGTGTCTGATTTGCTTTCCGACCCACCATGAAACTGAATGAAGCTGCAGGCTGAAAATCGTTCGATTGGCCTGAGGTTGATGCTACATGTTCTGGTGGGTTGGACTGACAGACATACGATGATTCAGTCAGAAAGATTGTAAAAAAAACAAAATAAAATATTTGAAAAAAGCCCAGGTCTTTGCTGTGTTGTTATTCATGCTCTCCATTTTAAATTGCACACAGGTACAGCAGAGTATAGATATGAGCATGTTTGACACTTGACACAGTCTGCTGTGGAAAATGGACATTTTTCTGTTGAAGGGTTAATGTGATCATTTGCTGCAATAATCCACCACAAAACACATTTGTTTCTCAAACTGGTTTAATTGTTAGTTCACATTTAACTGTGGTGCACAGAAACATGAAGTTTTTACGTCTTTAGGTTCTTACACGCAGCACTCGCTGCTTCATGGACGGTATTTAGTTTTTCAGTTGGCAGCAGTGAAATATCTGATCGTTTTTTTCAAATCTTTTAAAACTGAACATTAACAAATCACGTTTCATCGAAATCAGCTCTGAAACAAAAATGTTTAAACATCTTCTCAAAGGAGCTTCAATTTTACAAGCAAAATAAAAAAAAAAAAAAATCTTAATTTAAACATTTTCCTAAACTTTATGTTTACCTGATTGGCAGTTATCAATCACTGTTATCCATGTTTACACTGAAAGCCGGCTTTCGTCAGACCCACGAACTTGTCCAAACATTAGCCCAATTTGTTTCACAAAACACAGTGGTAGCTTGAGCTTATTCACTTACTGTAAAAGCACAATGTACACACTAACAAAAACTATATATTAAAAAAGATCTACTCAAGCATTAATAAGGAGCCCTCTAAAATAGCTGTGTGTGAGTGTGTGTGGCAGGGCATGGCAATGATGCTGGGGAAGGGGGGTGATGAGGCTTTTTGTACATGTGCTGTCAATCAAGAAGTAAGAAACATGTAGTAATGATAGTATTTTTTTTTTTTTTTTTTTTTTTTGCTGTCAGAATAACATCATGATGCAGTAAATCAGGAGGGATATCAATTTCCAACATGTTCTCAGTATCTCAGTAGCACTGTAGAGTTTATATTACTCAGTGCTGGACCGCAGCAGTAACAGTGACGAAACAACATCCCTGCACTCGTGTATTAAATATTAATATTGATTACACCAACACGAGAATTTTAATAATTTAAAATATTTCAAGCTACTGGAGTTGGGTAAAAAAAGTACCAAAATGAAAACCAAACAATGCATTATATGGTTGGGTATATATTTTTTTTTTCTTCTGTGGAATTACCCACAGCCATCCTGGAAAATCACAATTATTACAATAGTGTAGCAGAGGAAAAAATGTCAGTATAAATAATTTAAAGGGGAAATATTATAAAAATATTTCTCTTTTTTTCTCTTGAGGTGTTTTTCAGTATACTAGTGTACTGACACAGCTGCTGTATGTTAAATATCACCTGGTACAAAGCTGAAAGCTTGAATTCAATAAAGATGTAAAACTTTAAAGCTTGAAAGGTAAAATCTTATAAAAACTTTGGTGCTCTCTTGCTGAAGAAAGGTGGACTTGTGAGTCCAGAAGAGATCTGAGCTGAAATAATGAGTACACATCACCACTGCCAATAAAGATAATGAGACACACAAACTTAATATTCCCACCTTGTCCATCACAGATGTGAAACTCTGTGAATGAAACAGCAGAAGATGGAGCTTAGGAGCGGTCGGTGCTGGTGAAGGGAGAAGGGAGGAGTGGGGGATGCTCACTGAGCACAGGTCAGAGGTCAGAGCATCGACCCATGGACATCTCGTATCTGCGCAGGTGGTTGACCAGTGACTGTACGTAGGTGAAGACACATTTGGAGTCGGGTTTCTTACCCATGATCATCATGTCCTCCACTTCCAGCAAAGGCATACAGTTGGCGTGGGTCCTGAGGAGCAGGCATACAAGAGACAGTGTGTATGAGAAAGGAGAGGATGAACAGACAGGAGAGGGCCAGAGATCAAGGAGGAAATTATCTTCAGATTTCCAAAGAATCATTATTATTCATATTTAATCAGTTATCAGGTGCTTTCTCACAATGTAAAAGCTACAATTTCCTTTCACCAACAGCCCACCCCGGTGTTATTACACTCTGAGTATTTTTTTCTCTGTCCTCTAAACCATTTTACAACATCTCTTTAAATACATTTTAGAAAGTGATAACCACTTTTCGGAACGAAGACCTAATGTGACCTATGTAGAGAGTGACCACAAGGTGGCATTATCTCCCCAGACTGTAAACCCTCTGAGACGTCTACACACAGATTAGAGTAAAGAGGTGTATAACACTAAATCTCCTATAGATGAAAATAAATGTCAACAACATAAAATGTGTTTTGTTATTTAAGAAGCTGAAGACAAAGGTCACTCTTCACTTTGCTATTACAGTATCTCTAAAAGGCTTTACAATCCAAATGCATAAACACCTGTAAACTGACATAAAAAGTCAGGAGACAACAAAGTCTTTCCATTCTCTGCTTTCTTTCTTAACTCCTCAGTTTGAAGCATTTATGATGCAACAGATCCTTTTAAAGTGTTGAGCTGCAGATGGTCCTGGCTCTCTGCCCAGGCCATAGTTTGGCTATGCAAAAACGCACATACGGACACACACGCATACCATGTTTAGTGCTTTGAGCCTCCGCAAATTCCCATTAACATGAAGGATAAAATATCCAAAAGTGGCCACTAAAGGAGTTTTCTGGACCCTCAAGTCTGATTTAAATCCTATCAGCTGGTAAAAAATTGCAAGGACACACACACACACACACACACACACACACTCTCTCTTCCTCCATCCCTTTAAATCTGACAGAACCAAAGTGCGGTTCCTTCGTAGCCTTGTCCCCTGTCTCACCATGGGTTCAGTTTTAGGTGGGGCACGACCCTAGGAGGAGTTTTTGGTTTTAACCAGGCCCTTCGTCACCAGACCTCTGTAGAACTCCTGCAGGTATGTGTACACACACTTCCAATCTGGCTCACGCAGCTTCACCATGTCGTCCACATCCAACAGCTGGGGACAGTCCACTAGTTTCCTGCGCCCATGCCCAGTGGAGGGAAGAAGGGAGAGGAAGCAAGGGAGGACCCAGACATAAAGAAACAAAGTAGAGGACAGGAAGGATCAAGAGTAAAGTGAAGCCAAAAAGAGACAAAAGGAACAGTAGTGTGGAAACGAGAGGACGAAGGATGGGGGAAAAACAGAAAAAGCAGTGAGCAGCCAAAACATAAAAGATTCAGGGTGAAAAGACAGAGAAAGAGAGAAAGGACACAAAAAAACAATAACATTACATTCTGTGTTCACAAATATATCCATGAGTTGACATGCTTCATGAACAACATGATGCATACAGTATGTGACGCACACATACAGACATCACACAAAACAAAAATGTCCAATGAGCGTTTGGTGATGCTCATTTAGGATTTTTGTTTGTTGTCGTTTTTTTTCTGTGCACTAAGATGAGAGTTCAGACCATTTCATTACTATGTTCTATCTGAAATACAAAATGTGATGAAAAAAAAAAAACAAGGATTCTGCAAAAAATAAATAAAAAACACAAATATACAACCATATGGTGACTCTAAAAACACACTGGTGCAAACGACGGTGTGTGAATGTTTGGGTTGGGATTCCGGATGACAAAGCGAAGTGTTGGGAGGGTCGGGAGTGCCCAGGGAAGTGAGTGACAGTGCAAAACAAAGGTGGGAAGACAGGGGCTGTGGATGGGTGAACAGGTCAGTGTTGATATTATATCATTACTATACACATCAGGCATGGCCATTTTCTGAACACACACACACACACAGGTGGGTGGCGGGGCTCCACAAGTGAAGATGGTGTGATGCAAGAGGGAGAAAGAAGAAAAGAAAAGGAGATGAGAGAGAAAAATAGAGGGAAAGTACTGGAGTGCCTGCTCGTTCTTTACCCTGGTAGTCATTTGTGGGGAGGGTTTGCTCATGGGTTACTCATAGTAGAGGACTTAAGGAAAGTGGAGGTTTAGATGGAGGAGTCATTAGAGAAGTAATGGGGCTCACTCAGCACTGAGGGGGCTTGGTACACCTGGGAGAGACAGGGAAAGTTATCACTCCGACATCAGTCGAGGAGATTCCACATGTTCTCTGTCCATCTCTGGACATCAGGCTCAAGTTGATATTGGCAAAGAGCAGCACTGAACAAAAACTAGGTAAGATGATGTTACAGATAAATGAGAGAAGGGTGTGAAAACCTGCATAATGTAAAGAGAGAAAGAAGTGTTGTTTGGGCTCTTGGATTGTTTGATATTTATTGTGTGTTTACTCTGTGACTGCCTGGGTTGGGAGATAATATTTAAGTCATAAAGAAGAACAGAGCCTGCAGCAGCTTCCACAACTGGTTTCATCAGACATTGTTTGAATTTTCTTTGTCTGTCTTATAAAAACTTCAGTTGACGTGGTTTCTCCAACAAAGTCAGTTGATGTTCTCACTTGCAATATAAACATCCAAACTGATGTGGTTAGTGCACATGTTACTAGGACAAACATGTCTTGTGTGTTCACTCACTCTGCAGCGCTGAAGGCCACTTCGAAGTTTTGCCTCCGATTGCTGGGGCTCAGGGAGCTATAGTCAAAGGCTTCTGGGAAAAAATGGTGCACCAGGGCGCAAAAAGCCATGCCATCACTCCAGCTAGATGAAAAGTTCTGAATGTCCACATGCTGAGAGAAAAGACAAATAGAACAGATTACAGAGGCAGTGATGGATAAGTGATGAATCTGGATGACCTGATGAATGCTTCCAGCTAAGGAAAATATTCTATCAGCCCATCTTGTCTTGATGTACAGGTTAAGCTCCAGCTTTTCTTGGCTGACATTAAAGAAGAAGAGAAAACACACAGCGGGTTGCTGTGGGTGGTTTGCTCACCTCATATGAGCGTGTCTTGGCACGGCACCAGTCGAGCAGCATCTGCTTGATAGAGTTTGCGTTTGGTACACCGAAGCTGGTGGAACGCTGAACTTTGTTTACCTTGGCGACCGCCTGATTTCCAGGGCTAAAATAAAAATGGGATTTGTGTTAATATTTACATGCTTTGATCTTGTCCTTTTCTTTCTTTGGTAGCACTACCCTTCTGTTTATCCTTACCTGCCTCCCTCCTTCTCCAGCTTCTCTATCATGGCTTTGCGGGCCTGCATGGCAGAAGTCTTTGGCAGAGTCTGAGCCCTCATCAGCTCCTTGCGCCGGTCTGCCTGCCTTCGCTCTATGGCGGCCAAACCCCCGCCACCGCCACGAGACGACGTATCATCCTCACGATCAAACACACTGAAGCAGTCACATGCACAGCAAGCCAGTTAACAAAAGCACAGGGATTTTAATACATAATTACTATGCCGATCAGTCACATCCTACCTGCCCACTTTTTTGCTTGTGCTAGATGAGGAGGAAGAGGAAGAGGTGAAGCTGTATGATTTTGACTGGACTGTCCCTCCTGAAACGATAAACAAATGCACAGACATGAATTAGATTGGTGATACTGTAACGACGATGCAGATATGTAAGAAAGCGGCAAAGCAAAACAAAGCCTCACTGTCAGTTTTCTGCACGTAGCTGGCCTCGACAACAGTGCTGCATGTTGATCTGCTCCCGTCATCTGAACACACACAAGCAAATTATTTATGTGATATTAGACAGGGTCAGAGTCCTTGTTTGTTAAATCAGTGTTTAATGTTTGGGTTTTACTGTTTGTTTTGCTTTTCTCCTTTTTTGACTCCCAAGATGCCTTTTGAGTCTTGGTCAAACATGGACATTGCTTTTAATTCTAGAAAGGTTTATAGATGGTTAAGAAATGCACAGGAAAAGAAAAGAAAAACTACCAGACTGGGCAAATCGGTCTGTCTTTGTGATCTGACTGAGGGTGGAGCCATCGGCCGACTTCTCCACCTTCCTCATCACCACTTCTCCCGCGCCAGTGCGACCTTTCTGTGCGCGCTCATCTCTCTGCTGCCGGAGCTCCTGCAGACGGGTCTCGCGCTCCTTTTCTCTCTGGTCTGCGGCGGAGGAGAGAAAAGGATGGAAAGGTGTTGGGAAAGGTGATGTCATTGGAAAAAAAGAGGAAAGGGTCGAGAGGTCCTAAACAAATTGGCAGCACCTAATCTGGCTGCCACAGAGATGGATTAAAACAGAGCTTCCAAATTTGAGGTGATACATTTCAAGATTCTTTCCACAGCACTGCAAAATTCCTCTTAACACACAAAGACCCACAGGCAGGAGACGAGCCAAAGCTGTCAAGTAATATGGACTGCACAAACATCACAAATCAAAGAGAGCAAACACACTCTGATCGCCGCTGTGCCAAGTTCAGCAATGTCCAGAATACTGATACCCTAACACCTGCACTGCTAACTCCAGCTTCTACGTGCCTTTAAATGTGCAGTGTTACTCTCTCATTTATTCTTGAACTATTTGGTTCTATCACATATTTTCTGCCGCATCTGAGGAAGGTTAGGGTTCTATGGGTGGTCTTGAACCTTTTGCGTGCTCGGCGCCACTGAGTGCGTCACTGCACAACAGAGAGAACACTAAAGGTAGAAGGTGTTCCACTAACAATGCTGCAGCACACTCGCGTGAATGTGAAACAGTAAAAAAAACATGCACACTAAAAAACACTGTCAAGAGTCAACAACCTTCATCATCGATAAACAGTTTAAAAAGCGCAGTTGTTTGACAATGACAGGGTGGTGCACACCAAAAGACAAACACAGGCAAATATGTCATTTGTTAATGCACACTGCACACCAACCTGTCCTACCTATTTCCTCTTGAGTACATCCCAGCATGGCCTCTGAGGGCAGAATGGAAAAGAGTAATATGGCAATTTGTGTTTAAAGTTTGTGACGAAAAGCGAAAAAGATTATATTGAGGCAGTGGCTGTCCCTTTAATGGTTTCAAAAAAAAAAAAAATAGCCATGAAGAAACTGAACAGAGCAAAAACCTTCAAGTGGTTAAAGTAGCAGAAGGTTGTTTCTCTTTGTGCTGTTACCTCTCTTTCTCTTGCGAAGGTCTCTCATTGCTGCGCGGATCAGCTTCCTCTCCTCAAAGTCTTTTGACTCATCAAGCTGTGGATGGAGAAAGAGAAACAAACGGAAACAATGAGAAGCCATTCAAGGCGCATGCCTCTATTTATTAACATAGCATTGTGCATAAACACAGCACTGAATTGTGAATTTTCCAAATATACCCTCACATAGCTGGAAAGATTTCGTGTTAATACACAAACGTTCTTCATGATTGAGGCTTCTGTATTTGTTACAAAGTGGTGCTTTTAAATCTAAATCATCCAGAATTGTAACTTGGGTGTGAAGTACCATTTTGTCAAGGAGCTCTTCATCCTCAATAGCAGCCAGCTGTTCAGCAGTCAGTTTTCCAGAGCGCACGTCGGGTTTGGCCTGAGTGCCGGAGCCGTTGGGGATGGCTGGGACCTGACATGCCACCTGGACAGACGGTCCGGCTGAAAACAGCGGCTCAGAGGCCATCACGGGTTCCATCTCCATCTGCACAAGACACAAACACACACACAGAGACAATCAGAAGGACACAGTGCAGAATCTATTCATCTTAGATTGAACAGACTTTTATGTGTTGATACTGGACATTTCCACCTGAGAGCATCTGCAAGCAAAAACCAGGAGTTTCAGGCTCTCAAGATTTAAAAACACATAACTGCGGTTTGTTGTCATGTAGGGTGTAATAGGCACAACAGGAATTTGGTTAAACACACTGCAGCCATAATAAGCCTGAGTTTGTGAAATAGATTTTAGACGTTGCCTCTCTCTAATAATCTTTTTTTGTACTAAGGCTTCCAACTCAGCATATTTTATCATTTCTTCTAGCCCCTCTTTGTTCCATATATGCCAGATAGAGTGACAGTAAGTGCATGAGCGCAAGACAAACCCTGCCAACTTAGTGTTCACTTAGTTCATGGAGTGTAACTGACACATGGAGTGTCTAAATGATACTAAGCTGCTGTGAACTAAGAGTTTATGTGACAGGCAGGATACACCACCGTGGCTGTAAGATGGGAACAACGCATTACCAGATGTAAACTCTGGAGGAAAACATCCAAAGCCATCCTTTCTGGTATGTGCACTGAAAGACTGGTGAGTGTAGCAGAAGTAAAAAGTGAAGGAGCAATGCTGAAGAGGAAGTAGAGAACCACGAGAACAAACATAACATCTGTCACTAAAGTTAACCTGGCCACTGACCAGCGTTTTCTGAGTGACAAATACATTTTCATACAGTGAATGCCTGTGGAAGACTATGGGCTCTAGCTGTGGCTTCAGGGCTTTTGTTGTAACTCTAAATCCAGGTCCAGATATAGCTCAGACAGCTGGCCCCGTCCCTATCCACCCTATCTCTGCAGGCCCTAGCCAGTCTAACTAGGGAGGGACAATGTCTAGCAGAGCCACAGAGCTGTGTGATCACACGTGGCCCATGGATTTAAGACTGTTCTGGACACAGAGTTCTGAACCATGGGACAGACTAGACTGAGAGGCACTTGACCAGTGAGGAATGTTTTGGGACACAACACAGCCAAACAAGGGCTTTGAGTCAGGCAATGAGAGAATGTGTGTGGGGTGAGAAAATCTCAGATAACCTTAGTGCTCCAGTCATGTTTGATTCAGTTTCAGTCTGATCGTTACCACCATACAAATGCTCTTTGTCTAGCTTCTCCTAGAAGGGCTGCAATCCTTCTGAAAATGTTCATTCACCATTTACACCTGCAATACAACAAGTTCTGAATAGATGGCAAGGGGGAAAAAAACAAAACAATATTGCATAAAGACATAAGGAGGGCACCCATTATTATCACAATCATCTGTCTGCTAAGGGGAGTGACATTTCCGAGAAGTCCATAACCTTTACTGCAGCCTCTGATGGGCAGACTCAGCTGACTTTGCAGGATTAGGTCAAATGTTTTCATTTATAGCTCTATTTTGAAAAATATCTTATGCTAAGTCATTGTTCCTGCTAAAGTGGAGATTGTGAATGATGTGGTGATAAGATGGCAAACTATGGGCCAGAACCTTTGTTGGCTTTGGTCATTTTTCCCCCACCAGGAAGTGTGTCCATTCAACAGCACACTTGCATGCAGACACTCACAGATGACTGCTAGCCAGGACATAATCAGAAACACATGGTGTTACAGGATTGGAATACCTCAGTGACAGATTGCTGTGAAGTCCTGTACATGTACACAGGCTATGAAAACTGAATGACAGCTGAGGCGGTCAACATTTTTTAAAATGAAGTGAGAACTTAAATGATGTAAGATTAATATGAATGGAAAGTTAGGAGAGGTGAGCAGCATATCAGTAGAACTCAGAGTACCAACTGGACATGTGGATCCACAGGTACTGTGAACATTGAAACTAAACACATATCTACTCTTTGAGGAACCTATCTGAACTAGAAGAGATCACGATCAGAGCCAACAACAGAGAGCAGTACCTCACTGGAAGAAATGCTTGCAGTCAGCGACGGAGCAGAGAGGGAGCGACAGGCTGCAAAGGTGGGTTTGTGAGGGACGGGTAAAGGCTCTGAATTCTGGGCTGATTCTTGGGAGCATGGTATAGTTTCCAGAGGTACGCTTGGTGGACTATCCAGAAGAGTGCTAGCTCGAGTCTCCTGAGATGCACTGGATGGAGAATCTTGGGGAGTGAAGGGTGAAGTATCATGGACTTCAAGTGCATTTTCGTGGGGCATACAAACTGGAAGATCACTAGATTTTGTTGAAAAATCACTGGATGGAGTTTTTGTTTCACCTAGAACTGAAGGCGAGCCTTCCTTGCTAGGTAGTATATGTTTTAAGGAATCAGGCAGCCCCATCATCTGGCACTGGGCCTCCACCTGCCTCACCAGCCTTTCTTGTTGAATCCTCAGTCTCAGGTTCTCCTCTTGAAGCCTGACAAGGGCCTCAGCTAGAGGAGCAACCTGAGCAGCTGCCTTCTCCAGACGGGCATCCACTTGTTTTCCAAAAGCCTGTAGCTCACTATGGATCTCCCCCACAGCACATCGTAATGTTAATTCAAATTTCCTCTGGGAAAACTGCTCCTCTTCATCCTCGGTTTCATCCTGAGCAAGAAGATCACCAATCACCTCCTCTAAACCAGACTCAACGCAAGCACTGTCTGGGCTGCCCAAAGCCTCTAGAGTCTGCGAGGCTGGGAGGAAGTTCAGGTTCACTCCAGGCATGGCCAGACCAGCTGCACCCAATGTTACACCGGTCAAAGTTCAGTTAAGTATCCCAAAAACTTAAGTTAGGGTGTCAAATCAGAGGAATCAAAAACGATGTGGTCCTTGTCTTACAGGTAATGCTTCCAAAATGTCCTCTCTGCCTGACAGACTTTCAAAAACAATGCACACTCTTTATACCCCCCGCAAATCTCCCTTCACTTGTCAACACCCTGACAGCCAATAAGCCTGCAGGGAATCCTGTTTCCCAGGCAGTAGTAGCCCCACCCACTTATTTCCATGTCTGTTGATCTCCTGCCCTGCTATTATTCCACTGAGCCAGTCAGTCCGGGGGAACTGGTGGAAGCCAGAGGGGGAATGGTGATGGCAACAATCTAGACCCCCCCCCCCCCAGCTTATTTAGAGCCCTTGTCCTTCACACCTCAAATGACAGGCAACAAGTTTTAGATGTGACTAGGCCTGGGCTGGGCTGAAAGAGTTACACATTAGTATTTCACTTCTGTCTGGGTTTTCTGACAGTCCTCACTAATCAGGTCAGTTGTGCTGCATGACTGTGGATGAAGGACAGATTGTTTAGGACCACAACAAAACAAAGACGGTGCGTCTGGGCCAAGTTCACTATGACTCTGGGCAAGGATGCTGTGGAGGACATCACTACCCTTCCAAGATTTTCTTTTAGGCTTACTGACAAAGCAGCACAGCTCCAGCTGGATGCTTCAAGTGCTTTTGTGTTACATTAAGAGCTCTCCAAGAGCGCTGACAGATGTCTGTGTGTGTACGATGTCAAGTACATCTTTTAAAGACCTAGTACCTGAAAATTTATTAGCATATAACAATCCATGCAATCTTTTCATTTATCCACACATAGTAAATTATATAATATCAAAACAGTAAAATAATCAGGACTGACATTCAGTGAAAAACAATTTGACATGGGATTGACAGGTAGGCAGAGCAGTTCCCAGGAAGAATCTGACCTCTGGGGAGAGTGGAGAGAAATGTGACTGGCAGAAAGGGAAAGTGGGTCAAACCCAAAGAAGGACATTGCTGTAGTCTTATCATGCACTAAAGTGCATCATTAGTGCTACAGCACTAAAACACTTCACCACAGCAAAGCAAAGTAACTTAGAAAGAAGAAACAAATAACAAGACTACAAAGTAGTACATGCAAAAAATACATGCAATGCTGGGATCTTAGTTTAAAGAAGATCCAACATAGTCATAATAATAATGTTAACAATGGGGTCAATCTGTCATTCACATTGGGCCTATGTGCCCATGTTCATGTAGCGCCACTTTCCCAGCATGACCCGGGGCTTGGCTGTAATATCTGCGGCTGCAGGAAAGAGACTGACTGTCCTGTCATATTTATATTTGTGTTCAAGGCTAAGCTCTGTGGTCGTCACAGACCGACAGCTGAGATGAGCCGGAGCAGCTGTGATCACTTGGAGTTGGAGGCATCAGTAATCAGCTGCCTGTCTCACCTGTCTAAAATGAACTCTCATCACTGCCCTCAAACACCGCAAGCATCTCGGCTTTATCGTGGCAGCTCTATCTCTTTTACTAACATCTGTCTGGGGTTGAAGTAGTTTCTTTCATATAAAACATTTATCTGTGTTGGCTCTCAGATTGTAATTTAGAGGCAGTCCACTGCAAGAGCTGATACTATCAGCATCAACATGTTTTTATTGGAATTTTAAAAAAATACAACTTGGGAAATAGCTGATGTTGTGAGTGCTGACGTTAGACCACCAGGAAGAGGCCCAGACCACCCAAACAGATCAGTCTCAGACAGGAACCACTGTGGTCAATAAACAACCATCCACATCCTAAACAGGAAGAACTTATTAAAAATCACTTATTTCACACTCTTCTTGCTAGAATGAACATATAGATTGATGTGAAATCCTCCCCAACCACAAGTTTGAATTTCAACTAAACCGGGAAAAGTTAAGGAACAGGTGGTCTCAGGACAAGTCTGAAAGTAACCAAGCTCCCACCTCTGGTTGATTTCAACCAACAGTATCTGCTGCTTTTATTTTCAATCTCATTAGTCAAATCACTCAGGCTCAGTCTTTGCATGGTAAAAATTTCTTTAGTCTGCCTAAAGCATATGAAATGTCAGATTGAGGGATGAAAAAAAGAAATGTCACCACTTTGTATTGAAGTCTTAAGGTTAATTACATTGTAATAAATATCTTGTATTATGTTTTGCAATGTGTTAAGGCCTGTGGCTTAACCCTCATCCATATAAATAACAACAGTAACGGCTCAAATAATGTTGCTGTGACTGTGACTGTGCTAGTTGGTTGTTGCTGTAAACACTAAGAAGTCCAGGGCAGAAAAGAAACTTATATATAATATATATATATATAAAACAGACATAAAATATCATACACTGCAGTACTCACACAAAGGCTTTACCTGGATGTTCGTTGTATTGGTGTTGTAACAGGACTCAGCTCAGCCAAGTATAAACCTCATCTCCTGCAGAATCTTTTCCCTTTTCTTGCAAAATCCCTTTCATATAAGAGAAATACTGCTGTGGTACCTTAGCTTGTTCCTGGCCCCCGTGTCTCAACAAAGACCAGACTGATGAAGACAGTCTCATTTCGACACCTTAAATCCACCCTGCAAACTCCTAGACCCTCCTCCCAGACCTAATTAACCAGCACCCTGATCCCATAACCAGATTACAGCTGCGCCTGACACAGAGGGTGGAATACAGAGCCAATAAAGAGTAAACAGGACACCACTTCTCAGCTCCTCATCCTCTCAATCCCCCACTCTCCATTCATGAGGATGCTTCCTTTCATGGAGGAGCAAGTAGGTTAAAGAATGAGGCAAATGGGAGTTTAAACTGTTTTCCCTAAACCCAGAGGTCACTGTGTGACTGGAGGAGAGCAGTTGCTGTCCACCTTCAGAAAATGACTCTGAGTACTCCCTGCAATTCAAAGCGTGCATCAAAGAGTTGCATCTTCAGTATTTGGTCCCTGGAGCAAAGATGGCGATGAAGACCTTAACTCAACATGTGCTTTAATGCAGCTGGACAGTAACGGTGTGGATGAAGACAGACAGGTGTTATTTAAAAAAACATTTCCCAGATAAATCTCTGTGGGCATGGCCTGCTGGGATAAAACAAGAAATGCCAGGAACACCTCCCTCCCTCTCCCTCTCTCCCTCACATACCCTACAAGGACAGATGTAACTGACTACCCACTGTGTTTGATAAACACTGTTCTTCCCTCCTCTCCCTCCTTTTCTCACACTCTGCCCATCTCTCATTGTCCCAGCTCACTCACTTTTCAGGCCTTTATAGGTTATTGCCATGACAGGGAAACAGCAATAACACCAATGGAATTTAATTGAAACAGTTGGAAATGAAATAGTTAAAAACAAAATATTCATCTCTAATTGGAAGGGACTGGAAACAGATTTATTTAAGTATGTTTGACAAATCTTGTCAGGTTTCTCTGGAGCCTCAATAAATTTTTTCCAAAGAAATATTCTGTAATGCAGACTGTACCTTGATGGAGGATCCTGAGGAGAGGCCAGATGAGGAGATCTTGAATGGTGTTGCTCTAAGGCCAAGGGTCAGCTCTGAAACCAGACACAGAAAAGACAAAAATTCACTTTTATTTAAAACATAGGATCTTTCTCATAAGACTTTAACTTCTAGTAGATTTAACCCAGAGCTCTGGAAAGAATAAAAACGAAACAGACTCCGTCCATATGCATATGTACTGTTGTGCGCAAGCTGTGCTGTGCTGCTTGTAGGCATTAAGTCAGTTATATAAGCTGCCATAGTGTCATAAACAACATGGACTCATGTGCAGTGAGAGATAAAAGAGAAAATGCAGATGACGCCAGCTTTAATAGAAACAGCACTCTTCATTTGGCTCACACATGCACTTGCTTGTCACCTGCTGCCTCCTCACACTCCACAGAGATAAAAACCATATCATAAAATACAGGATTGATGCACCCCAGTACAGCACAGTGTACACTTAAGAGTGCTGGCAGGTGCTTTTGAGAAAAACTAGAGCCACAATCCCAGCCTGGCCTCTGTCAGTGGGATACAGACAGGTTCCCAAAAAAGGACTCCAAAAGCATTAAAGTAAATTAAGCTGAGAAGAAACTGTGTGATCTTCATGAAGGGGCCCAGTGGGGCTGCCAGAATGTGACCGGGGAGGTGAGAAGGCTGTAATCGCACAGGTCTAGTTTGAGTCGGAATACAGTGTTTAGGTCGGAGTTCCTGCGGGGAAGAGCTGAAACCTAAAACGTTATGTTTGAACAGACTGTAACAGCCTTGCTTCTGAAATGCACAGAGCTTCATGTTATTCATGTCTTTTTGATGCAGTTAATGAATCCCTGTAGGTACTATTTATAGTATGAGCGTGTACTGTACATTACATTACTGGACACCGCTAACCCACTGCTCAATGTGCCTGTTAACATTTAAGTATATAGAGACCAATAATTCACTGAACACCAGCTGTGGGAGATCAATACAGTTGATACACATATTCATCATCAATTTTACTCACTTCTTAGAAAACAGGAAAAACCATTTGGTTACAGTTCTGTTCAGGGGGGCACCTGGTGGCCTTCAAAGTTAAAGCGCTGTCACTACAACATCCCCTGATTCAGGTGCAGAAAACACCTTTGTTGTATCTCCCCGCTCTCATTTCCTATCCTCTCTCTTCTATTGGCAATAAACTGCACCAAAAATCACTTTTTAAAAGCAACTTTCACTTAATTCTTTCATATAAAATATTGGACTGATGTCCTATTGTGTTAGCATGAAGCCTCAGGTTCACATATTGCAAATGCTTCCCTATATTTGCCTGACAGAGAGGAGACAGAAGAGAGCAATAAGTTGCAGCAAAGGTAACTTGCTGCATTAAAACTAAGGGGAATCACAGTGGGTTAACCCCCCCCCCCCCCCCCCGACTGAAATGTGCTGACTGAACATTTATTCATCTCTTAACAGGCGAACTGACCAATGGAGTGACCTATGTACGAGTTCATTTAAGAGCATGCTCAAAGGAATGAAGCGCTTGTTTGTTTAAAATAAACAACATATATATCACAAACTGCACTGTAACATTATTATTACTCAGTTTGTCTTGAGACAGCCAGTTTTTGTTTCCCTTGTCCCATTATACTCTCCGCTGTTGACTACTGAGTCCACACTGTGACAATGGGCCTACTCTATGACAAATACCCTTCAGTACAACTACGTTGTTTTGTATTCAGCCCCAGCATCTATCCCCACTCATTCATGAGCTTTGCTTGGCCTCACAAAAACCCTTGTCATCATCCCACTCGTGAAGGATTCCTTGGTCGCCTCCCACAGCGACTGGGATTGTATTATTATCCAAGCGTTGATACAAGCAAAGACATACACTGGCTAAATTCTAGTGGCTAGATTTATACCTCTTCAAACACACTATGGTACAGATTTGCATACTGTACCAGCTCCAGAAAATTCATAAAAGTTTACTGTGATTACAATTACTTGGGCAGTTAGGGCAGTTAAATCAAATAAGCAGAAAAAAATGGTGGTTAGTTTTCTAAATCGCTGTGCAATGTTAAAGTGATTTTTTTCAAACATTGTTGCTGCAATATTGCCGCTTCTTACCTGCCCTCTGCCCCAGAGCATTACTGGTGATGCGGGGGGTCATGCTGGAGATGGGGACGATGTTGCCCCTAGGGGAAGATGTGGAGGAGGTGGTGGTGCGCCCATCCTTGATCTCAATGGTGAGGAAAGTCTTCATGTCCGGGTCTGCCTCTCCCTGGGTGACCTGCTGTCCAGCTGCTCTCCCTGGGGTCCTTTCTTCCTTTGTGATACTGGAGGCGTGCACATCTTTTTCAGCTAGATGCTTCATCCCACCCATGGAGTTCTGTGATTGGCTATCGGAAGCCAGAGGTTTGTTAGCCACACCTCTTGGCTGAGGTGTGGCCTGACTCTGAGATGTAGCAGAGGTATGAGATGTGGAGTCCACACGTGGGCTTGCTGGCCTGTCTCCAGATGTGCTAGGGGATGCTACTGTATGTGTAAACAGCTCAGTAGCTCTGGAGAGATTTGTCTGACCGCTGTTGTTAGAGGTTGCCCCGTTCCACAGAGGAACTTTCTTCAGAGCTGGGACACTTGGGCTCTGGCTGGGCTCTGTGAACTTACGCATTCGATCACGTACAGAGTTGGTGCGGTTGAACTGTTCCAATTTAACATCTTTCTTCTCAGGTGCTGTAAAGACATAATTCAGCAGGAGAACTGAAATTAAATCAGAGACATGGAGCTTCAGTCCTTCTCTTACTGAGGCTTTAGTGTCTCTTGTTTCATCTCTTCCTCCATTTCAAAAGCCTTCTACAATTCTCATCCCTCTTTCCCTCCTCTTTCTAGGTTTTCTTACAGCCCCTTTATTTTGCTTGACTTAATCTCTGCATTTCACTGTCTCTCAGTTCCTATTTTTTTGCACTTTTCAGGACACGTTTCTTCCACTGAAACTTTTCCTCATCTCTAATATGGTCCGATAATGTGTATAAAGCTCATGATTTGGCACAGATCCTCCACTGGAAAAGAACGTCAGTGATTAGAGGAGAAGATATTCACTGAGGTCATCTTAACAAAGAAAAAAAAGATGTGGTCCTTGGAAGGAAATCCACAGTTTATAGTAGTGGACAAAACAAAGAGCACTGTCTGCTAGAAAGAGAGAAAATGGTGTACATTACATGCACTTTCCTCAGCTTCTTCCCCCCCCCCCCCCCTTCTGAGTGGCCCTACACAGTCACACTAATGGCTGTGATAGTCTCCATATAATGGAGTAAACCATTTGGTTTAGATACTATCACACACTTAAGTTACAATAATCCAAGGAAGATGACAAATGGATTGTGTAGTCTCTAAACCAAATAAATCTGTGGATACAGAGTTTAGGCCTGCAATCTATAATTATCTTAAGTTAATAAAATATTTGGTGTAATATCAATAAAAGCAGCAAAATGCCCATTGTAATTTTCCAGATATTTAAAATGCAGTTTTTTTTTTTGCAGTCACAATACTGAGCACAAATGTATTCACTTATGGTAAATATGATTTAAAAGACACATGCAGCAAATTCTCACATTTGAGAAGCTTGAAATGAACACCTGGGATTTTTCCTTAGTAAATGTAAAATGATCACAGCTGATGCTGATTGGTTAATAAGTTCCAGAGATTCTTACCAGAATCCTTTTCTTTGTCATGAGTGAGAGGAACACCGCTGTTAACTGTTATCTAAAAAATAAAAAAACACAACAGGTCAATCAGCAGAGGAAGTAGAGGAGATTGAGGGGAAACATGCACTCTGGATGTCTGGAGTCTGGATTGACAACCACATATACATTAATGCACATTCACATGCACATTGATGGCTGTGGTGACAACTACACACAAACACAGGTCTACAAAGCTCTAAGTACAGAGTCGACCGGTGATGTTTTCATTATGTAACATTTGTGTTTGGAGTGAAGCACTGGGACTCTGTTCTGTTTTTGGCAGCAGGGGCCATGATGGGCCCTGGACTGTTTACATGACTCTCAGGAGACTGAGCATATTGCAGGGAACAATAAAAGAAGTCTGGGGCCAGCCTTGGGTAAACACATTTAGAAAAGTGACACAATGGCGCCATGGTGAGCTGAGGCCCGAAAGAAACGTTCTTTAACAATTAACAGTTGATGCGGAAACAGCAGCTCGGTGTGCTTGCATGTTCTCAGCATTGCAAGATGAAGAGAGACAGAACCTCTGGTCTATAAAGGTACCTATCCCTCTCTGACAGCAGGTGGGCCTGACACGCTGCTGAGGTGAAGCAGAGACACCCAGGCACAGCTTGTTTGTGTAGCCAAGTAACAAAACTTAAACAGCTCCTAACAAGAGCTCAGCATGGTGTGTTTATGGATGCCGATGTGACCTGGGTGTCAGTGAAGAATGGAGGTTCAGAATTTCTTGTCAGTGATGATGAAATGGAAATAAAGAGTGAACAAAACTAGGGAGTGTTGCATGGAAATGTGGCTAGGTAGCTCAACACCCCACTCTAGTGGTGTAGCAAAAATAAATACTGTGTAATGTTGGAGCTATTCAGCTGGCGTAAACTGTTGAGATGCAGATGGATGATAAAGTCAAAGAAAAACCAACATCAAGTGTGTTAGTAGGATACTTAATGTATTTATACTCAACCTTTTGTTTTTCCTGGGCAGTGCCATTTAGCAGGTCATTTGCAGGGTCATTCTGAGATAAAACGGCCCCATCAGGTTGTTCCTGGTCCTGGTTGGACAGGAGGCTGACTGAACTTTGGCTTCTGCCCTCAGTTTCTGAATCTGTGCTGTAAGCTGAACCACTCGTGGTGACCTCCGCCTCTTCCACTGTACCCCTCTCTTCAGAGGACATACTCAAGCTGTGCTCAGATGTCCCTGAGTCATTCCGTTTCCTTGACAAAAGACCGATGCTGTCTGAAGCCCCAGAGCCCAGGCGAGACCTGACACCAGAATTGGAGGCATCTGAGCCCAGTCTCTGTCTGACGTAAGACTGGGAGCTGATGTTTTGTTCTGATGACCCTGAGTCTAATCGACCACGCTGGGAAGAACTTTGGCTCCTGTCTGAGGCTCCAGAGTCCAGCCGGACCCTGTAAGATGAGCCCAGACTCTTCTCAGAGGCCACAGAATCCAGATTAGACCTGGAAAGCACAGAGGTCACACTGCGGTCTGAAGATGAGGAGTCTGATCTTTGACGGTGAGACAGGACCAGGTCAGGCTCTGTGGTCACAGCTTCTCTCTGAGGCTGGATCAACAGAGGTCCTGATTCATTATCCTTCACCAGATGATCCAGAACCAACACCATGCCTGAGTTTGGGCCTGCAACAAAAAACACAAATGAAAGATGAGCAATCAACGCCTTTCTGTGCCTTGTGTCTTTCTAGATTTTGTAAAAACAGATTTTGATGATACTTCTATTATTCCACTTATATCAGTAATTACGTAGATAGGTCATTACTGTAAGTGAACAAAGCAAGCATTGGGTGGAGAACTTAAAGAACAAAATGATAGAAATGAAATGTGTCCACGGTATCAGGGCCCCACGGGAGGCCAGGGTAGAAAATATCACTCAGGATCACAGAAGAGACACATGGAGACATGAGGGGATGTAGGCATTTCCTCCAGACTGGCCTCAGTTCCTGACCAAGATTTGTGATATTGTGTTGGTGAATGTGTGTAAAGAAGAAGGAGGGGTCATAAGCAGAGAACTGGAGCATGCAGCACAGCCATAGGTGGTGAGCAAGAACAAGGACTGAAGGAGGAAGTGGGGGCGAAACCGAGACTAGGACAACTACTTCCTCTCCCTTCAGTCCAAGCTCCTTCACTGCTCTTTCTCCCCTCAGGAAACCACACTCCACATCCTCCCCCTGTGATAGTCTCAACCTCTAACACCCCATGTTGTTTCTAGTGATAGAATGTCTGAAGTTGTGTACATACCACAGATAATAAAAGCAGAGAAAACCAAAAGTGCATCAGATTCCCACATCACATCACCCTAAGGCATGAAAACACTTCTGAGTGACCTGTGTTTGAGCAAACTCTGCAACCAAATAGGGTACACCAGGTATGCATGCCTGTCATTTACAAACCAAATCAAACAGAGTTCAATCTGACCAGCAGTCACAGCAAACTCTTTCAAATTATAAGCAGACAGGATTCAACATAGATGTTTGTGGCTTCATCGAAAGCAGCCGATTCCTTTATTTAGTCATTACTGCGTCACCCCTCCCAAAAACGATGCTCTCTAAATTGGGCTCAATTAATTTAGAAATGACCAGACTATTATGAAATATGGTCCAAATTGAAAACGTGATTAACATTCACAGTTAGGACAATGGATGGCCACCATTCTCACATGTGAATGGACTACTAGACAGCAGAGTCTATATCTAATGATGCACTCACCCCAAACTCATTTACTGGTCAACTGCAACTGAAGTGAGAGCCAAAACACATTGCTTCTTCTACAAACTCGCCCGTTATTGTTAATGGTTTTGCCATTCAGAAGCTGTCATGTCCATTGTCTGCAATTTCTGGGAAAATCCCCACTGCTAGTGGGTAATGAGAGGCTTGCTTTTTGCTCCAAAATAGCTACAAAAGCTGCACACTCTGCTGCCAAGCACAAACAAAGGGAAGACATCCAAGGGTTTGCTTTATACGCCTTTCACACTGAAGCAATGACTGCTTTTTATAATAAGTTATTGTTGCTATAAGTAACTATGAACTTTCATAGTGGGAAGTGAAGGTGACTTCTCACATACTTAGCCACGAGGTTTTCTCATACAAGCTGCTACTTCAGTGTTTCTCAATGTTACTATTGGAAAGAAACAATATGCACCATGCTGTAAATAAGACTGCAGCTATATGCTAGTCTCTGGGAAGCTGTAGGGCAGAGCATTAATTTCAAATGGTACTTTGAGCTAAATGCTAATGTCACAGCGACAATGGTAACATGCTGATGCTGAGCAAGTATAATGTTTACCATGTTGGCATGCAAACATTTGCTAATTAGCACTAAACACACTGGTGGGGTAATTGATTGTTAGATAGATACTTTATTGATCCAGAAGGAAATTCCTGTGATTGTGATTGTTCTTTCATTTTAGGATTTAGTCATAAACCAAACCTGGTGTTAGATGGGATGCTTTTATAATTCATCCTGAAGAGAATACAAATTTCACAGCTATCATTACAAAGCTTGTTGAGACATTTTACTCAAAAACGTAAATTTGGTAGGCATGTTC
Organism: Mastacembelus armatus; assembly: GCF_900324485.2. Classification (NCBI taxonomy): domain Eukaryota; kingdom Metazoa; phylum Chordata; class Actinopteri; order Synbranchiformes; family Mastacembelidae; genus Mastacembelus; species Mastacembelus armatus. The sequence goes on from NC_046641.1 coordinate 13,455,636, forward strand.
GCACCAGAGGAAAGGCCAGTGTATCACTCTCCCCAAGGAAATACACTTATCTGTACAATATGTTATCTCAATCCATCCTGAAACATTTCAGGTTGGACCAAAGTTGCGGACCAGGTTACAGATTTTACTTTAAAATAGTTATACACCAGAGACTCTGGTGTTGAGTGCATCATGTCATTTACAGCTTTTTTTGTATGAAATTAATGTTATTCTTCTACTTGAGCAAGTTTCGTGAGGCGCACAGCACATTCCACTGAGAGTCTCTGAAAGCATTTCATTTCCTAAATCACAGCCTTACCATTTACAGTTTGCACCAGAATGCAGCACAGCTGGACGCATGGTCATTGAGGTAAAGTATGTAAATATATATTTTTTGTCTGAGAGCTAGAGGTATGTGTTTGTGCGGTGTACAAAGACCAGAAAGAACAAGCCACTGATTGTCAAATGTAATCTCTTATTTTCTGCCGCTTTCACTCTGCTTAAAAGACTAAAGCCCTGGGCCCACCCTAGTGACACCATCCTGTCCCAACCACAAACATCCTCTGTCTTTGTTCAGTGGTGTCCACTTTAAAAGGCGTCTTTCCTCCTTTGCTTTTCTAATGGTGGTCTTTTTGTTTTTTTGTTCACCCGAGCTTCACCCTGGTTTAAATTGTAAGGCAGGGATAAATCAGGAACAGCGGAAAGTCTTGCCACCAAGTCACATGAGCTTAACTTCTGTCCAGCTTTATTTAGCAGAGGTGTGGCTGTTGGGTTTTCTGGTGTTACTTCCCATAACCCCACCACCAACCCCACGTCCACGAGAAGGACACTGGGAGCCGAGCGCAGGGCAGACCAGCCCACACAGAATGACATTATTATGGCCGCCAGCCTCAGGCCAAGTTTAGATAGAAGAAGAACAAACCCTTTAATCTTGAGCCAAGGACAATCACAGTTAAATGTAGTGCTCTATATGAAGGAGGCCATTCATTTAATACTTTGTTTAAATTTTATAAACAATAAGGAGATCGTTTAACAACATTTATGACTTTAACAATAGAGTTTTGTCACTATCACCATGTGCTGTGCAAGTATGACTGAATGAAGCACATTCATTCCTTCCTGAAGGCTTGCATTCATGCTACTTTATTAATGGTTGGACTAACACAGCGGTTGATGAAGTTACTTCACACTTCAGAAGTCATTAAGCTTATGGATGTGACTCCAAACAGTTAATAAAGTTAGATAAAGGACCTTTTGGAGGCTGAATTAATATGACCTCTTGACCTCCGCTGCAGGAGAATGGCTCCTTTGGCTGAATATTTTACCAGACAGTGAAGAGGAAAGTTCATGTATGTAGTCATAGGTATACACAACAGAGGTGGTCAGTGTTTCCTGTGAGTTATTAGTTCCTACCCAAACTTAACCTTTGGGTGAATGTTTACTGTATATACAAGCTTTTGTATTTCCACAATCCTCAGAGTGGCATGCCCAAATATAACTGAGAGGGCAATTCTCTATCCTGCAGAAAGAATGTATGAAGCAATTAAGGCAGCCAGACCAAATATTAAACAACTGCCCATGCACATGCAGTTTGGTGCTGAATGAGTGTTTCTCACCTATTCTCTGCAGCTCTCTGCTTTTTTCCGTCTGCTGGCCACGTAAATGGTCCCAGATCTGAGATTTGTTTTGTTCTTGCTCACTGTGGCTCGCCTGCTCTGTCTCCTGTGGGGGGGGGGGGGGGGGGGGGGGGGAAGAAGAAGAATGGCACATGCTCAGTGCACTTCAACATAGCTCCAAAAGCATCATCTTCTTTAATGTGTCAGGTCACAGTGTCTTCAGCTACAGTATTTCTTAGGACAGTAGCCACCCACTGCCAAACTGCCAACCTATTCCTCTGATCAGAGCCAGAGTGAAAATGTCAGTTCTTCCATCAGTTGTCTGAGGTCAGCTGGTGATCACAACAGTCTTTTGTTGGAGGTTGAGGTCAAATTCTGCAGTCATGATGAGAAACACGCTTGGCCAGCTGGAAAAGTAAAGATCTGCTTTATTTTCCACTGTATATGTCTCAAAGAGACAGGGAGAGAAAGACGCCCAGAGCGCCAAAAGAGCCAACATATACATTCAGTGCTGTGTTAATTATCTACTTTACAGCATGACTTGACCTGGACAGCTCTTAGTCTTTCAAGATTGGCTGCAGTCTGACCTCGAAACAAAACGTGCCTTTTAAACAGCGCTCTGGTCCGGTCCAGCACTGACAGGGGAATGTTTCAGCAGGAGGGAGATCTCGGAGGAGAGGCAGGAGTATTTTGGCATATGAGGCGGAAAAGGGTGAGGAGGGGAGAATGGGTGGGGGGAGTGGGGGGTGAAGATGTAAATGCCGGCACTACTGTTGAGCCTCTGGTGTCTGACCTTGAGCTACTCCACAGGAGAATAAGCTGCACAAACAAGGCTCCTCTGAGCATATGTGCAGACACTCTTTAAATCACTCCCCCACATATTATTAGCCCACAGCACTACAAAGACAAAAGTGCTCCTGTGTGTGAAGGTTCAGGTGATATGAATCATGTTTTTAAGTGTATCATGCCATGTAATCAATCGCCTGAAAGGTGTTTTAAAAAGAGCCATCTGGGTTAAGTGCAGTTTAACAAAAGTTTGGGTTGATCCTGAAAAAAATGGACATGACCTCACATTTTGAAAGTATAATACCAGATTTACAACCTGCCATTTCTTCATAAAGCTTCTGAAAACACATTTACAATCTTTCAAGCAAGCAAAGAAAGCACACACACCCAGCTACACAATCTATTTGCCATTAGTAAACAATGTTATTCTAGACAAGAGACTGCCAACCTTATAAATTGCACCTCTGGCATGTTTTAAAAGGCCTTTAATCAATGCATTATGTGATCCGAGGTGACAGAACCACAAGCACTGATCAAAAACACACACCGCTCGAACTGAAACACAACTGAGCCAAGGGTGAGGGTTTCAGCTCTGTTGACTGTGACCTTCGCCACCTTGAGCAGATTATGAGGCAGAGCAGCTCAGTCACTGCAGAGAAAATGTAATTAGACACTGCTGCAGGAGACCGAAAAGGTGAAATCTGGAGCAGCACCGCTTGTTGCTAAAATCATCTGGGAGAGATCAATCTGTATATGTGACATCACAGAGATGTAAATCTATATAGAAGGTGCTCTGATGTCACTTTTTCCTATTGTCCACGTTTTCCCAAATGGAGCAAAAAAAAAAAAAAAAAAAACGACAGCAGAGATCATGGTAAATGTGGCTCATCCTCATGCAGACTGAGACACCAGAAATTTTGTGCAACGCTCTTCTAATGAGTAATTACGATGTCTGACGAGGACAACAACATATAAGAGTGCAAATACCACAGTGTTAACAAAAGACCCTCTCCTGCTGAGTGGAGTCAATCAAAGAGTCACAGGGGGACATAATTGTGTTTGAGTCATAAACACAATTAGAGAGTCCTTCCTCACCCGGCCCTCCTCTCCCACTCCTACCAGGAGTCAGACAGACAGCCGTCATTTCATTTCACAGCTCCCACTAAACCACAGGGAACATATTTCTCACAGACTGTTAGGCAGAGGGAAAGAGGGAAGATAAAGTGGAACTGGAGACACAGACCAGGGCTCAGGACCGGCTGCCAGCCACCACGCTGTCATTAGCGGCTTTCCTCTGGCCCCGACAGTCAGGACCTGACAGAGTGAAACCAACACTGACACCGTCCCACTCCAGCGCTCGCCTGAACCACTCATCCCCTCTGGCCTCAGGAACTTGTTTTTGTCAGACTGTAATTGCAAAATCTCAAACTCTTCAACATAAAAACAACTGTCCCCTCTCATGACCAAGGCGTGGTCTGAACCCTCATCTCCGCCCAAAAAAAAAACAAAAAAACCAACAAAACAAAACAAAGCAAAACAAAAACAAAAGGACAGAAGCAGAGCCAGCACTGAAGCACACCGAAGCACAAACCAACCAGTTCAGACAGTGGAGATCAACTGAGGATTAACACACTTGGTTTGAGTACTTCAGCTCCAGTTTTCCATCACTCTGCTGGTGAGGTAAGACCATTTGAGGGTCTTCAATGTCTCCATGTGGAGGAGAGAAGAAGAAACCTGGTAGCTCATTTTCCATTACTGCAGCATCGGGAACCACACTCTCGGCTTCCCTCCAGTAAGTGAAATACGGTAGCTGGGATGAAGTAGCAATCATGTCAGTATCTCACACACACACACGCACGCACGCACACACACACGCACGCACACACACACACACACACACACACACACACACACACACACACACACACACACACAGAGTCTGCAGTGAGGAAACCCACAAAAAAACTCAACCCTGAGCCTCATTCCCATTTTTACTTACTTCAAATGACACACGTCAATCTAACTTTACTTACTGATCTTATTTCAAAATGGATCCACGGCAGCAGCACATTTTCTCAAGTCATCCCCACAATATGAAATGAGCCGTCTGCATTGCAAACACTAGACCTGGTTTAAGACAGCTAGTCTGTTCTTGCAACATTTTTCTGATGAGATCAGAGAACAAACAAAACTCTGTCTGGAGCTGCAGTACCTGCCACCCAACAGCTTACCTGACCTCTCTCAACACACCTAGATAGTGTGCAAACCTGAACCTGTAGCTTCAAAAAGACACTTTAATGGTTATTAAATCACTTAGAAAGTAAAGGCAATTAAACATTGAAGGATATTAAGCATATTAGATTATTTCTTTACATAATTTTCTGTATTTTTCCATTGATCTAATTTGATTTAAATGTAATCAACATCTTAAATTTAATTTAATTTTAAACAAGTTCATGATCAGCTAAAAGGAACAAAAATTGTACAAAACTAACATCAGCAATAATTAAAACAGCAGTAAGTCATTATCTAGCCAAACCTACAAGGTAAACAGAGAGGCCAGCAGCACGTCCCATCTTTCAATCAGACAGTAACAGATAAGCAGAGATGTCTAAATGACTTGCAGAGCAAAAAAGAAGAAAAACGTTTTTTAAAAAAGGAGCGTTTGGCCTGTGACACATGACAGCAGGAAAATCTGAGTGACATTTACCTTCTAAACCTTTCTCCCGCTCTCTCAGCAGTAACCCTCTTGGAGTCAGGACGTCCGCTGTTCTGCCGCTTTACTCCCTCAGCCACATCACTCACACATACACACACACAAACATGCACACCACCACCACACACATGTATACACACACAGCACCAACAAGCCACTCCCTTCACTTCCCCTCCCGCCCATTATGTCTTCACTGGGATCTGGGATCTGACCCCCACACACACACACACACACACACACACACACACACACCTTACAGGGTTGCCTGGTTGACACATTAACCCCTGACACACTCTGCCTTTCTTTGACCTCTTTTTTCCTCATTTCGCCTGAGACAAGAGCAAACATTTAACAGCAATAAAGCCTCATTAAACTATGACATATTTTCACTGTTTCATCTTAAAATACTGAGGAGAGTTCTATTTCCTGCTGACATTTTTTCCTACATACATTCTGCTAAAATTACAGATGAGCAGGTAATTAAACCTATAGACACTATAAAGTTTCTACCTCAAGTTAATGTGGCACGAATCCTTGTGCAGGTGTTTGTTTTTAGCTGTGGCCCATGTGTGTTGTGAGTATACGGCATGTGTATGTTATGCTGCCATGGCGGCCTATCTAGGACCTCCATCTGCCACAGGACAATTGCATGAAGCTCAAAGAGATCCGCTGCTCTGATGTGACTGGAAGGAGCCCTGCTGCTGCTGGCTGATGTTGTTTTTGGCCATGACCCTTATCCAGCGCAGACTACACCGCTGGGACACAGCTGGTGGGCTGCTTGTGTGTCTGTCTGTCCGAACCCAACCTCCTGACTATCCAGACCTCCAACTGCCCCTCATCCATCACACCACCTGTAGCTCACAACCCTGCCATCATACCGCTCAGCTGTCAAACAGGAAGTGAGTTAAAACACATGAATGCTAGAGCATCCTGTGACGCCAACACGCTATCATCGCTTCCTATCTGGGGAGAATACAGACACACACGCACACAAAGAAATGCATATAAGCAAAGCACAGGCTGTAGAAATAATACTGATACTAACAGCCTTTCATTATTCCCCTTTTATGCCATCGTGGCAGGAAAAAAAATGGGTTCTTTCACGTGAACCACCAGAACTGTGATAATTTGACTTATTGTATTTTCCTTTACAGATGCAGTACTGCAGGTGTTCCTTCAATCAAAAGGCTTTGTTACAACATGGGTGAGCGCACACTGTAAGAATTATCCTTGTTTTCCCTCTGGAAAAATCTCATCCACTGGAAAGAGAGCATTCATCAAAAACGACGTGATCAAGCATAAAGATAACATCTGACCCATTTATTTTCATTTCGTTTTAGAAAGTGACTGAAGAGGCATTCTGGGAGTTGCGTTCTGCATAAGACCATCAAAATATAATAACGCCACTTATCTTTATCACACATCATCATTTAATATCTTTAAACTCTTAGACTTAGAGTGAAATAACTGGTAGACTGTTGCTGTCAGAATCCTACCTTTACTAAACACCAGGCTCAAAGTAAATTTGATCTTTCTCCTCATATTGAATGACGACGTATAAAAAAAAAAAAACACATTCCTTGATCCGTGGCAGCTGAGCCATGTGTTTTGTGTGATTGGTGTAGCCACAATAATGACACAGTGTGTGACTTAAATCACAATACTTGTTGTTGTTGTTTGCTGCATTCTTCACTGTGGCAGTAGAGAAACCTCAGCGGTCACTGTTACCATGAAGACAAACTCAGCACCCACAAACTGGTGTGTGCTCGGTTCATTGTTGCGAATGGAAGCTGATGTAAGGGCATATTTAGATTTCAGACAGTTTACCCCTCAGTTGTAATAGTGCTGTGCGCCCTGTGTCCACTTCACACTCTGACATTTAATGATTTATGCCCTTATAAATGACAGTGAACACAATGTACTCACCACTGTTCCCATGCTGCTCTGGGACTCCACGCTCTCAGGCTCCAAGCAGTGACCAGGAGTTTTACCGCGCTCCACAGTCCCTAAAAATACACACACAGCAGTAGTGCGGAGGCAGTAAATACAACAAAATATGTGAGAAATACTACTGTTCCATGTGATGCCAAACCTCTAGCAAAATCATGGTAATTTCTGAAACAATGAGATTAACTGAGGTGTCCTGACATCACCCTTTAAGAGGCCAGGCAGGGTGAAATCTTAGATTTGGTGTGAGTCTGTAAGTATCACCCAGTGTTTGAGAGTGACGGGTGCTCAACAGACCAGACAGCACTAAGGAATGACAGGAATCCACCATCAGATTCAGGATCACAGGTAGATCTGCCATTGAAATTATGGACTGCTATCTCTCCCACAGAACAGATAGCAGAGGAATGTATTTATCCTCTAAGTTTCTTAAAAGTAATTCAAAATTTAACCTGCAGTTGGACCTGTGAGAAGTCACAGTAAATTTTCACCTATAACTTCAGCACCCTCATGTGGCCAATTAGTGTTTTTTTTTTTTTCAAATATCTGTTGGGATTTGATGCCTCATTGTAATCAAAGATCCGTCTTATGTTACTTTACAGACATACAAACATTGGTTCGATTATATCAAAGGACTAGACTCACCTTGCTGCTGTTCATCTCGGATTTGTCGGATGGCTGCTCTGATTATCTTCCTCTCCTCATACTCGCTGGCAGCACGGAGCTGGGAGCAAACATATGCAAAAGCTGAATGCAAACAGGACAAGCATGGAGTTTCACCTGATTTCATCATTCTTCTTCATCAATACTCACCATTTTCGTGAGTTCATCAATGTCCTGGATTGACTGCAGTTTTCGTGACAAAACGTCCAAGTTGTCACTGGATTCTGACCTGAGGAGAGACGGTAGAGTGGATTTCTAATGGTGCTCATTATGACTGACCATTAACTTGTATTCATGCAGCAAGTAACAAATGGGAAACACAATATCTTAAAATACTAACATGCTAATTTTAGTCTTCGCTGGCTCTAACCTGAGGCCTCTCTGTGTATGTGAATGGCAGCAAGAGACAATTCCAAGACAACACACAGTTTTCTTGGCCTTGAGAAAAACCATCAGAGGAAACACTCCCAAACAGAGCGTGGAAAAATTGAAACTGTGGGATTACAAATCTGACACCAGTGACAAAGAGTGCCTGAAAAAGGCTGCTCTCATCCTCCCTCTTTTCGGCCTCATATTTCTCAATTTCACTCCCTTCTTTTAAGTTGGTTTATTACTCATACACTCCTCCAGTTCTCTCATCATCTTCGCTTTTCTCCACTCATCAGTATCTGAGGATGTTTGGCATGTTGGAGTGGAATATTCCACATTCCACAATGAAACTTTCAAAGGGGTTTTGTGTGTTTTGTGTGTGTGTTGCGCACGTGCATATGTTTGCTACAGTAGGTATGCTTGCTCTTTCAGCTTCAGTGAGGCACATCCATTGTTATTGTAACCCAAGTCATCTGAGAGCAGCAAGGAATGGAAATGATTAGGCCTGGCCACTGGTCGTAACAGGATTCAGTGACAGAGAAGGAGAGCAACAACAGAAGGCTGGGGATCCTCTTTGCATCCAAAAGTGTTAAATCCTTACTGCGCTCCAGATAAGATGCTTGGATTGTGCCACCAGTTTTGGAATTAAGTGTAAATATACCTGTTCTGTTCTGCAGAACTCAGGATTTCATACACACGGAGAAGAAACTAAAGGAGGTCAAAGGTTGAAAACTACCATATCATTCAATGTTTGTGATTCGTTCATCAAATATACTTTGTTTATTGAGAGAAAATGATGGTCTGTAAAAGATTGCACCATTGCCAGATTGAAAAAGGCATTTTCTTAATAAGATGTGGCAAATGTTTATTGGTTGACAGTAGCTGCTTCTCTAATCTCAGGTAATAAAAAAATATTCTTTCTTCCTAGTTGAAATGCTGCAATTCTGCATGATTTGACAGATTTCAGCAGTTTACTCAGGTTCATCAGAAAAAGCCTGCAATGATCAATCATCCTTAAAGTTATCTTAAATTTAACAAGGTATCAGAGTTTGGAACCAAACAACATGTTTACAGCAACACAGAGATGACCTTAACTGATTACTCAAAGCTTAAAGCCTGTTCATCCTGTTATCAGTTTGCCACATACAAACTATTTGATAACATAATGGCAGAGGTGCCATTAGAGCTATCAGTTTACCCGTATGACAAAGCTGAATCACAGGTACGGGGAAAGGTGCATTGCTGAAGTGGAAGAACGTTGCAAACGCACAGAATGTCAAAAAAAAAAAAAAAAAAAGATCACAAAAAACTCTTCTAAATGTGACTCTCATGAGTAAATTGCTGACTGTCATATGGACAAACAATGAAATGTGAAAGCATTTATTCTGAAATGTGCACACAAGATGGAAAATGGAAAGTTTACTCTGGTTGCAGTTTTCTGTCCCTTGTGATTCCCTGACTTGACTTTTCCAGACTTTTCCCACTGGGTTTGTGAGTGTTTTCTCAGCATCCTAGTTCAGCTGGTCTAGTGCTTTATGTTAGGACCAGTTTGTCTGCTCTCACCTGTGCTGATTTTCCTTGTCCTCCTGCTGTTTGAGACGTGTGGGTCGGAATCTCTTGCTGGCCAGAGCGGCCTCCATGTCCTCGATCTCCCTCCTCCTCAGGTCCCGGATGGCTGAACGGATGAGGCGTCTCTCATCCAGATCCACGGTTCCATCAAGCTGCACGTACAAGACAAAAAGACACAAACACAAACTTGTATTTAGTCTGCTGGCACAGCAGGACACCACACATTTGGCTTGCAAAAGCCAAAGTCACTTGTCATTTGTCACTCATATTTGCATCTGTGAGTGAGTGCACTATAGAAACATGAGTAAATAAGACGAGTTATATGAGACTCTGCTGCTCAAGGGTCACAGGCCTGTTCTCAGCGTAAGTACAGGGTCATCAGTTCACACAAGTGAAGGGCTCTTGGGTCAAAACACAAGTCAAGGCACAGACTTCTTTCAGTCGTCATGTCTTGCCCTCTGTAATTAACCCTGCCAAACAAGGACAACAAGGCGCTTGTTTACATGTAGGGACAGACTTTTAGCCAATCTGCCCACACAAACACACACAGCTGTCAGACAGAAAGACCTAAAGTATCCTAAAAAGTTCAGGGATCTGCCATTTGTCAGAGTCAGACGTCAGAAATAAAAGTCAGACACACAGCTGACAGATTGCTAAAGGTAAACAGAATTCAGGTGTGTGTTGCACACATACTGGACTAAACAGGCCTGGCTTACTTTTAAATGTGTGGAAGGGAGTCACGAGTTCAGCAGGGCAGATGGGCGGCTTATGGATTGGTGACGAAAGGTGATCTGACTTCACTAATGTAAAAAGACAGGACCACCTAAGTGAGGAGCAAAGGACGAGAAACAGGCACGCAAACAGCTGGTGCTCAGAAAAAGATGTGTTCAGCTCTCCAGGTCGACTTATTGCACAGGTGTCTCCCTCTCTGGCTGCGTTTCATCCTGCTTTGAACGGTAGCCAGCCTGCAGGAGGCCCCAGACACTCAGATGTTGAAGTCTCTCACTTAAAACAAATATTTCATCGTTCGGAGTGACGGTTAGCCAAAGGGTTTATTTTCTTTCCAAGTAAAAAAGGAATAATTAAGATGTGTGAGTGTGTGTATAGAGCAGACCTGCAGACAGACGCACCACTTCAGCGAGATGAGTGCTTTCATTTTAAACCGACAGTTGTGAGCATGGGAGGGTAGAGGGAGCCTTCTCCTGTCAAATGAGAGACAGATCTCTCTTTTGGCCAACAGCAGGAACCTCTTAACACACGCAGAGAAGAGCAGCTCCTCTCATAGGCTTTTCTTATCAGCCCTTACACACAAACGCACACTTCAAGGTTCCCTACTGCACCAGTTACAGCTTTTAGAGTCGAGACATAAACCCGTGCATGCCAACTGCATTGTACGGAGGCAGGTTGGATGTATTTGTTAAATTAAGACTCACACCCCAGTGGGTTGAAAAAGGGGGTTGATGTGGCCCCACGACTGGATCCAGAGGAGGAGGAACGGGAGGAGGAGGGTTTCACAAGAGATGAAATGGGCCAGTGGTTTTGAGGTTTCGCTATGGTTTGACCAAAAATGCAGCCTGAGCTACACTATCTCAGAGGGGCTCTGCTATATACTGTAATTTGTGGAAAGTGCTGAGCTGACTGTAAAGAATGGGTAAGAAAAGGCAAAAGAAAGGACATGTAGAAGAGGGTGGAGAGAAGGAGTTAACTGAGAGATGGGATAAAGGACAATGTGAAGAGAGAACAATGTGAAAGAGAGAAAAATGAAAGAGAAGCTGGATTAGAGTATGCCTAAAAATGGGCACATGAGAGCTGGGTGGGAAAAGGCCAGGCCTCGTACAGGTCATTCCTCAAATTCCTGCTGACTCACACGGAAAAGAGATGGTAGGGAAATCAGGAGCTGGGTTTGGGTCCAATCCAGCCGCGAGATGATATGACGTCTAGGACCGGCAGTGTCATGTTTTAAATTGTGAAGCAGGAAAGTAATGCCAGGAAATGAGAACACAATTGTTCATTTCATTAACTGGCCAGTGCCTCACTCAAACACTCATGGGAGCTGTATGTTACCACGCTGTCAAGCACACTGCTCTGTGAAAATCATGATGTGATTAAAGAGCACTGACTGATTTATTTATACATTCATTATTGAGATAGAACAGAGAACAGCCTAAAGCCTGGGCTGCTACTCAAAAACTGTAACTTCTGATTAGCATTTCATATCCAGCTGATTGTTCTTTGCCTGTGCACTGTGCTTATCACCTTAAACATAAAACAACCTCACATAAGAAAACATTCAGAGCTCCCAAACACAGAACAGACAGATGGAAGAAATACGCCATACTAGTTACAGCAATATTTTCAAACACAAACACACTGAGGGGAATTAAAGACATGATGTTATGATAAGAGATGACAAACAATCCCTGCATGTGCATGTCAGGACTTTGACTTCTACCTGCTTAAACAACGGCAGCTGCTGTTTAGTGGAAGTTTTAAAATTGACCAATCAGGGCGCTGAATGTTGAGTCAGGATGGTGCGGTTGCAACGTTTCCACAATCCAATGGCCAGTGACCGACTTTCCCTTTATATATTTAAAAAGAGGGATATAAAAAAAACAAATAGACCAATAACTTCCGTGCGCTGAAAAGTAATGAGCGGGTGTAACTCAAGCAAATAAAACACACCTTCAACTTGGGCGCCTGCCAAAGAAAACAGACCAACCGTGAAAGAACCAGAGGCGGAAACACACACTTGTGCGGAAGGTGGCCTTTACAGAGCTGACTATGTCAAGAGGAGGGAAAAGAAATCAATCTAGTTACTCAGTGACAGCACGTGACACCGCTGACCATCCCCAAAGGCATTTTTCAAACCAGAGCACAGACCTATGGGTAACCAACTGTCACTGTGGCTCTAAACAACCACAACACTGTGAACCAGAGAGCAGCCGTTATACCCAGTTAGAAAAACTCTTCACACTGTGTGACCTATGCTGCTAACAGACATATGAGTCAGAAATAACACATAATAAACAGGGCACGCTAATTCCACGAGGACTCTGATGATGCATTCTCTAGCTTCTAGCCCGACTTTAACCGTCACTGTATGTGTAACTCCAACGACCCAAAAAAAACCTGCTCACTTTCCCAAAACAATCTCACTTTCCTAAAATGTCCTCACTTTCCCACAGTGTCCTCACTTCCTTGGTCTAAAACCCAAACTGGTCCTATGAAGTTATATCAATACAAGTACATGCACATGTGTGTTTTCATTCTTCATGCAGACTTTAGATTGATTTCACTTAGACTGACAACATTTATTTCCTACCCCTAACCCTAACCCATCACTACTACTGCCCTAACCCTAACCCTAACCCTAACCCCTCCCACAGTCCAAAGACATGCAGGTTGAGGTTAAGTTAATTGATGATTCTAAAATGTTCTTAGGTATGAATGTGAGTATCTGTCTCTATGTGTCAGCCCTGTGTTAAGACTGGGGAACTGTTCAGAGTGTACCCTGCCTCTTGCACAATGTCAGCTGGGATTGGCTCCAGCTGGTTTCAGTCCCCACAGAGTGACTCATACCAGGTGTGCATGCACGCACACGCATGCACACACACACACACACACACACACACACACACACACTTTGTTACACAGAAAAATATGCAGTCATCGAGACATCACTGAGCTGTCAGCACATTTAATGACGGTGGGGGGGGACCAGTCACATTACAGTCTGGTCTGCTGTACTAACTGAAGAGTCATCAGCGTCTCACCTGCTGCAGTGTCACCTGACTCAGCCAGTGAGGAGGAGGTGGTTATGACAGGGTGGAGATCCTTAAGAAACTGGGGCCTACTGCTTTAAGACAGAGCTTACAGATCAAAATGACCTGGTAAATAATTGCTAGTAAAAAACACTTTTTTAACCCAAATGACCTCACTCCATGATATCATACAGCAAATGATTCTCTTATATGGCTGGAGTCATTCTGTGGTGAAAGCCAATACACAAAAAATGTTTTAATGTTTCAACAGCAGGCTTGCTGTGACTGTACTGTTCATCCTGTTTACTCACATCCTCCCCTTCCATGGACTCCGCTCAAACCTATCAAAAGACATCCGACTGAAGCAGCTCAATCAATCATGACCAATTAGAGAGCGCTCATGGTTTACCAGTAATCCCCACCATCTGGTGACACACTCCTGAGGACACCCTCTGGACTCATCTGCTACACAAGAGAAACAGATTCAAATATGATTTTAAGTTTGCAAGGTTTAATTTAATGTGCCGCACACGGAAGCAGCCTCAGACGTGGTTAAACATGGCAGGAATTCAAGGTTATTCAGGTATTCAAAATATACTGAGCTGCTATTTACTGGGTCTGCCATGTGTAGCTGAGCTGAAACCACACTCCACCTGTGGGTGCAGCACTGAAGCAGGATTAGGTTAAACCTGTGGAAGTGAAAAGACACAGACCACTTGGCTCAATCCAAACAGAAAGGAAGTACCGTGCAATTATCTGTTTAAATTACACCCATCTATCCTGCCTCCATTGTCACCATTTATTTATATAAATATGAAGCATTACTTAGATGTTTTCTGAGCATATTTACCAACTGAAATATGGATAAATGATAATAAATGACTTCTGCTATTTTTTGGGCCAATGAAAATGTGTCTCGGAAACAGAAACGGATCAGATTTGCCTGTTCAGTTTGAAAAGGTCAGGTCAAACATCACAGCCCGGTGTGTTGAAGTCATCTACCATCACACACACACACACAGGCCTGTCTGTAAACACAACAGCCATTCACCTTTTGATTCCCACTGGGTGCATATGTGTCAGTGCTGTTTTATTTGCACGCAATATTTTCTACCTCAAAACTATGACATGTTGAGTAAATTCCCTGACACTAAGGAGCATGGACATTTCCTGCAAGGAATGCGTGAGCATCCAGGTGCACTGGATATGAGTGAGAGCAGGGGCTACTGTGTGTTTGTGCGTGAAATCAGGGCTACAGTAATAATTTCCAGAGCAGGCTGAGGTTAGAGTGCAGCCAGGCAGCAGATCGGATCAATGCTTTAAACTCACTTGTGTCAAGCCCACAAGTGAGTTTGCCCTTATATGGACACACAGGACACTCCTCGCAGCAGAGCTGAAGTGGATTACCAGCTGCCACAGAGGACGCTGGACTGGTACAGACACTGAGACAGACACAAATAAACAATCCAAAGGGTGAGAAAGTTCAAAAATATTTTTATCACCATGAAATCTATTTATTGCTTTGCTTTGGTGCAAAATTCCAATCTGCCTATAAATCATTTCTCAACACCTCAGGAAAACAATGCATATGTGTAGTAGGCCAGCACACACACACACACCACACCCACTGGAAATGTGAACATAACGAGGATATATGAGAGCCCTGCAAGCCTTGTGACTCCTGGTTTCTCAGAATAGGGAGTTTCTGTCACTCTCAGACAAAAAATTAACAAAGAAACCAACCGGCTTCAAGTTTAACACTCGCTGCGCTCTCACAAGCTTTTATTTTCCGGGGTCGAAAAAAGGGGAGCTCCAGTGAAATACAAGCAAATCAAAGGACAAAGAAACGTTACTGTACATGTGGCAACGTGCTTTCCGTGAGTGCAACTACACGTGTAGGAAAGCTTAACATTTCCTAATAACTAGATGGTAGCAAAGAGGCTTGCATGTGGGCCAGAGGGAGGTGCAGGCATCAAAAATGTTCTATAGCATTCAGACTCAGACAAATCTGAACTCGCACAAGTTGTGCATTTTATTAAATCCTGCTCAGAGTTTGACATTATTGTAGTGGACACCACATGCTGACGGATTAATGATGCACCTATGGTCAAGACTCTGAAGTGTAAAATACTTCCTGCATTGTTACATATCAGTCCACCAAACCTCTAAGTTGCCTACAGCGCAACGTAATTATCCTTGTTTAACTGCCTCCGTGATACGTTTTGACCCGTTTCTCTTGTCTGGCTTCACATGGTTGGAACGTGTTTCTCTGCAGAGCTGCAGGTCAGGTCACAGACAGGGATTCAGGTCAGCCACCGACTCGTTGGCGCAACTGTGCCCCACATTTTAGAAGCGTTGTCATCACAGTGTTTCAGATCTGCCAACAAAGGCAGACCGCTGTATACTTCTATAAACTACACAAATCTTTTGTAGTACATTATTTCTTAATACTGAGTTATTTAGATATTTGGTGTAGAACTTTCCCAAATTAGGGAAATCGTTGCAGTATTTCTTTTAATAGTTTCTTTGTTTAAACTTTCAACATCATCATAGGAAAACAACAAGGGACGGGAATTGTCTGCAGCCTTTTAGTAGAGTATATCAGTATTTTTCCCTTGGTGGCCACAGGCAGAAGAACTGATACAGTGTGACAGATTTTCAGTAGGACGTAAAGGAAATGAAGCGATAAGAGAAACTGCACTGGATCCTGCACTTTCAATGGCCTTATTTTGTGAGCAGACCCAGGTTACACCAGGAATTAGAGCATGATGAATCTTCTCCAAATATGGGACACTGTCACATCTGAAGCCCCGCATGACCAGTGAGGGAAGAGCCAGGAGGTTAGAGGGGAGTCCAACAGGAGGAAACAGAGGAGGGGGTTTAAACACTTTGGGAGGGTGCAGAGCACAAACAATTTATTCTAATAGAGCCAGGAGAGCCAGCCATGCTGACTCCGAAAAATCCACAGCAATTATAAAAATGGGAATGAGAGTCACACACTGACAGACAGACAAAGCCAAACAGAATTTAACAGATCAGCTGTGTATATCTCAAGAATGCCATGACATTAACAACAGTGAGCTGGAAAGGAAAACATCAACATCCGCTAGACAATTTCTATTGGATCTCAGGAAATGACTCTTTCCTGAGGGAGAAAATATAGAAAAAGCCAAAACCACTGTGTTTCTACATTTCTCTGGATGACTCCATCTTTCTTCTAATCTCTCTCTTTTTCATCTGTTTATTTCTCAATTAAAAGCCACCATTTGTTTCCAAGCTGGAGAGGTGCAATATGTTTATCTTTTGCATTTGGTTTTAAATCAGTATGTGAGTTGGCAGAAGCTCCAGCATGTTTCCAATCCTGCAGAAGACTGCATTTCATTTTTTGGTTGGTAATTTTTTTATAAACAAAGCCACACCCTAGTATTCCAATATAAAGACATAAACCACTGAAATCCTGCAGTAGAGCAAAGGGGCGCCACAATCAAAGGCTGCTTGATAACATCATGGTGACGCAAGAGTCGTAACTTCTTCACTGGAGACAAACACACCTTCATTTCATCTGAAGTGGATATAAGTAAGTGTTTTTTTTTTTTTAGCAAAGTGTCATGATTTAGCACAAATTCAAACACAAACAAACTTCCATTTGATATTGAGACCTCATTAAAACAAAAAAGAACAAAGTGTGCTCATAAATTATGCACAGAGACCACTGAAACAGTTGACACACACACACACACACACACACACAGATAAGCCTTTTGAGTCTAAAACACCTGTCGCCAAAAAAACAACAACCTGTGAACACCTACAGCATTAATAATCAAACTGGGATTTTGCTAAGCAGACAGGCCTGGTGGTGGTGAAAGAGACAAAAGCACACCTTCAATCTCTTATCCAGACTTTTTCCATTTGGCACATGGATTATCCAGACAGACGGAGATCAGCCACAGAAACCTGCTAGATCACTTAACAGACAGACGAAAAGACCAGAGAACACAGTCTCATATCTGATGCCTACTGCATTTGGTTCATTTCAATAAAGAACAGAGTGTTCCAACTTTCCCACTGTTCTTTCATGGGATGCTGTTTTATAATAAAACACCACTCCTCATATTCAAACGGGATCTTGCGTTTTCAAAGTATCTGACATTTCAAAATGACAAAACAATGCCAAGTACCAGCTTTGTTAATGAAATAATGCAGAATGAACTCAATTTCAACTTTCAACTTTTACACATGAAGTAAATGTTTGCTGAAGTTGTGTCACATTCACCCTGAATTATTGTGCCGCAGCGACACACTACTTAAAGGCCACAGACCAAAAATAAACTTTGTTGGAGTTTATATGCACATCATGACAGAGTTCACCGCTTTTTATTCTCATCCTTTCAGAGCCAAAATATGACGAGCTATTTATAGCAGTGTTCAGAAACAAAGTTTTCCTTCTTTATCAAACTACCAGTGACTTCTTATCTCTCTGCTCCCTGGCTGTCTTTTTGGATATTCGCTGTCAAAGTGACTTAACTATTCCTGTTGTTGTGATAAACTCAGTCCTATGACTGCAAACATGTAGATAACCCACAGTGTGTCAGTTTAGAAAGGGGAAATCTGCCCTGGATGCTGAACTGTTTGTTCCCTTGTTGTCTTCCTGAATGTCCCTTTGAGGGTTAATACAGTTTATCTCATTTCATCTCATCCTTGCTGTCATTGATAAAACTCAATCCTACAGGAAATGCTTTGTGTAAATGTGAAGGGAGTGAATAGCTGTGAGAATGATGACACCCTCAGGGAAAAAAAAAAAAAAAAAAAAATCAGGTGTGCACTGTGAACCCTGTGTTTGTATTTTACGGCCTGAACATCAATCTGAGTGAGAGAAACACCTACAACAACACCCTGTAAAGTGCACAGGGGTCAAAACACTGAAAGTGCCTTAAATAAAACCCAGAAGCAGCAGGTGTTATCAATGGTCACGAAACACTCGAGACTCTTTGCTTCCTCTGTGTAATATGCCAGGGAGGAGTGGGGCAGCTGTATTCAAAGGAAGACTTGCTGCGTGCGACGGCTTGTATCCACAACCTGTTGGAAAATGTTGGAAACTTTTTAATGTCTGAAGAAAAAAAAAATTCTTCTTTCTGTGACTTAAGTTATATAATTTTAACATATTTTTAAAAATATCTTCTTTCTTCATTTTGGTCACATTTTGTTAAAGTTTTCTGTAACTTTGGCTTCAAGTATGAGACAGTATAAAAGGTTCAAGATGACTGTTCATGCAATGTGGTGTAATTTTTCCTCTTTATTTGTTTTTCATGATGAGGCTGACATTTTGGACCAGGTCTCTGGGGGGAAAGGAGAACAGGGGAACTGTACTGAGAGCCTGCAAAACAAAACCATTCTTCCTCTCCGACTGTAACCGTCGAGCCCTTGTCAACGCACAAAGGGTCCAGAGAGCCATAAAACGAAGGCCCAGGGGTCCCATATATCACAGAAGCTGGACCACAGGGTGAAGCTGCCCTATTTTAAACATGTGTGAATGCTTCTGGCTCACCAGGGAGAGAAGACGGTCACAGGACTGGCAAGACTAGTCACAAATCATTATATGAGAAATCCAGTATGTGAAATCGGCCGAGGAGGCGCCACAGACGGAGCTGAATGAATTTCAAAACAAACACAGACTCTTATAAAAGACGACAACATTTAATGCAAACACTGATACTGTACTTGTAAGATGCTGCGCATTAGCTTTTCCTGCAGAGCAGCTTTTGCAGTTTGGGGTGGGGTGGGGTGGGTGGTGGGGGGTCGGGTGGTTAGAGCCAATTAGAAGGGAGATCATGGCGTCACCAACAGAAACCACAGTCAAAGCTTATCATTAGCTAAGTTTGCAGGTGTGCAGGTGCCACAACAACCCACACCTGCAGACCCAGCTCGCCCTGCAGGTTTAACACAACAGCACATGGGGAAACTGTTGCTACACAACTGAGTGAGGGGTGTAACCGCTGATAATCACCGACCTAGCTCGCAATCAGCCGATAAGATGCTTGTTAGGTGACAGTGTTTTGGAGTGGTTTGGCTGCTTTTTCTCCAACTGCACTCAGCAGCCTTTGTCTTTTCGTGTCTGCAGATCCTAAGCGCCATTCAGGCAGATGACCCGCAGCAAACATCCACTCAGCTTCCCTGCCAAAGAAACTGGGACACCAACTGATTATTTTTGTGAATATTTTGTGAAGGACTGTGGTGGCCAAGAGGAAGAAAAATGCTTCCCTTGGTTGCCATGGAAGGGATTAAATGAGCAATACAAAAGAGAATCTGGCCTTTGAATAGAAGTGTAGGGATGGGATTAGTGGTGCTAGAGAGGCCGCCATATGACCTTCTGACTGTTAAGTTCATTAAGTACAACGCAGACCTGCAGTTCGTGCTCCTCGTCCAACTGTTGTTTAACAGCAGCTCCTCCACCCGGCTTTACTACCATTTTGTTCTAAAAAACCATTTATAATTCCCAAACGCCTCAGTGGTTACTGAATATAGACACCACACAGCAGGGTGTTACATTTTCTAAAAACTAAACATGAAACTCTGCTCGTGTCTCTCCCACAATTTAAATCCCATCACAATCCAACCTTGAACTTCTCCTCTGAGCAGGTTCCATCAGAGCTTCACTGAGTTCACTGTGGAAAAACGTGACACTCGAGTCACCACAAACATCATCAGTGAAAATGTGGGATCTTTGTGACCTCAGTGCTGGTGGTCACATCTGAAGGAGGGAAGCTGCGCTCAGCTCCACTAACCCGGCACGAGGGAGACGAGGCTTTTTAACTTCTTTAGCTTCAGTGTCACATGTAGGTAAATCCTATAAACTCTGGGCGAGGTGCGTTTCATTCTGCTGCTACGGCCCTCTAGTCTTTACAGCAAGCTCTTCATTCAGAAGAGCTAATAACAATGAGCCAAATGGTTAATATTAATATTGCAAAAAAAAAAAACAAATGAAATGCAGCTGAACGACAACAATAGTAGAAAACTAAAGAGGTCCAGCAAAAAGCTTTAAGATGTTCTCATTCTTTGCTTTGCCAAAATTTGTTGCAACCATTCTGCATCCCTCCTCCTATAAACTCAGCTTATCTCCCTCTTTCCTGCCCTTCCCCTCCATAAATAAACTGACCGATCAAAGCTACCAATCCTCCAGCAAATCACTCCGCTGAAAGAAAAACATTATTTCCTCAACATGCTCCTTTTCTCACACTATTTCTATGTCACTTGCATTAAAAGTTTGTCCTTTAAGTGATTTATGAGAAGAAAGTGACTGTAGCTCTTAGATGATTCCAGACTTGGGGGCGGGATAATGGAAACAGTTGAAGTAGCGTCAGACAGGTCAACAAAACATTACATTTAAGATGCTCAGATCCAAAATAAACAGCTTTTTTTACTCATCAGGGTTTATCGATCTTTTAAAAAGAGAAATCTAAATGTTTTGTCTGAGATGACATTTTCTCAGAGCGCTCATTCTTGGCGAAGCAGCTGCTGAGAATAACGAGTTTAGAAGTGAAGTTCCACACAGAGAAGTGTAGTTTCATATGGCCGGTCAACGCTATCACTGTGTTTACTTAGCATAAACCTGACAGAGTCAATACACATCATCCACTTGCAACAGTGCTGAAAGAAAGCTGATAATGAGCTTTGAGTAAAGAAGGCGACCAAAGACAGAAAAGGATTTTACAGTCAAAAAAATCATTCATAAGTTTTTATTACCCTCAGTGAGTTTTCACATTTTCATTTTCACATTCATTAAATATAAACGGGAAGTTAACATACAGTACACAAATGCCAAAGTATGAATCCTTTTGATGTGTAGCTGTGATTCGGGTGATTCTGGTGTATGTGAACAAAGACAGGTTGAGTCACGCGTCGTCGTAAACATGTCTACAGGTGTTGGATTTGACGTCAGACCAATGTTTCACTTTCCTCTGTCTCAGGACATAATGACTAATGTGACTAATGTGACCCAGAGTTTTCGACTTGTACAGGTTTGCTGGTTTACTGCTCACACTAGTGAGATAATGTCTATCAAAGCATAACACGGTACATCAGCGTGAATCACCTTCAGGTAAAATTGATATTACATCCTTCCACTGTTCTGTAACAGATCTATGTCTGGATGTGTGTGTCATTGTGAAGAATCACATGAAAACTTATCACTTACTTCTGTTTTCCTATTTGTAGAATAAGACTGGGCAGCTATTATTTACTTCAATCATGATCAACGTCGGTTACTTATTTGATTAACTGATTAATGTCATTAAAAGGTCCGTGACAATTTCCCAGAATGCAAAGTGACATGTCCAATTTGCTGGTTTGTTTGTTTGTTTATTTTATCCAATGACCAGCCCAGGACCAGAGCTTTTACATTTATAATCACGTAGAGCGGAGAAAAACAAAGCCTCACAGTTTAGAAGCTGTAACATGTGAGATCTTAGCATTCGACCCAAAGCATTAATGAAAAAACGGACTTATCAATTTATCATTTTAAAACTGGTTGTACATTAAAATTACACCCAACAAGTCTAATTTGACCAGTGTTCAACAGCAGCAATGACAACACACTGAAAATTCACTGCTGATCCAACTACACACTTTACTAGATCTGTGCTTAACACATTACATTTATTATCCATTGATCTGCCTATTGATCATTTATTCTATGAGATGTTGAAACATGGTAAAAGTTCCTCTGACCCCTCTTCACGTGTATTTGTTTTGTTTGATCAACAACAATAAAAAAGATATTAAATGATGTGTCATATTCAACATATGACTGTGTGTTTGCAGCTCATCTGTCAGGACTGTCCTTATTATTGATGTCACAGAGCAGTGCATCAATATGATGGTACTGTCCGGGGAGGAAAAGCTACTACATAATAGTATTCTATAGTATTATATAGTTTTTTTTATCTGTTGTGCCTTTGAATCAGGGTATTATGTTGCTCTGTACTATGTAGTAACATATGTACCAGTACTGCTGCACTACCCAGACTGATGCAGCTTCATATCATGTGTTGTATTCACAGCTGACCATTGATTCCCAGGTAGCCGGGACTGACTTTCATTAGTAGCCGGTCATGTACTCACCAGGGCCCGGAGAGAGGACTCATCCAGCGCCGAGTAAGTCTCCAGGGACATCTTCTTCTGTCCTGTCGGGCTCAGCTGAGACGAGAAGATCTGGAAGTTCAGTCAAAAAAAAAAAAACGTGTACCACCTGCACGATTTGTTGTGTGGAGTCTCTCTACTGACTCTTTTCTTTTTCTAAGTTTCCTTTCACCGCGGTCTGTCTCGGTCTGCAGCGGACTTTAAAGTCGCTCAGCCAAAGTAAACTGGTGTCCAGCTTCTGCAGAGCATGTTTCGGTGTCCTTGCGTTGCAATGAAAGCACAAACAAACCCGCACACTCTTACACGGGGACGTTGGCAGCTTTTTGAACCGAGGATTCCCACAGAAAGGTGTAATCCCGCCCCTCTCTGGCTCCGGCCTCTCCCGGTGCTCATTCAAAGCGCCGCTCAGCGGGAAGGCTCCAAACAGCGGCCGTGTATGGGGGGTGATCAGTGCCGCTTTATAGCTACCGTCATTGTGGAGACTGAAAATAAATGCTCATCCTAAAAGAAAATATAAACTCTATACTTTTTACTTTTACGATTACGGAAACCGAGTTAACCTACTTATATTCAGTACATTTACTCAAATACTGTACTTAAGTACAAACTTGAGGTAAATATATATTATTGGAGTACTTATATTTAAAGCAACTTTATATTTCTACTACTTTACATTCTGATGGCAAATATTGTACTTTTTACTTCACTGCTTCTCATGGACCCATAGTTTTTTTTTTGTTGTTTTTTTTTTGTCAGCAAAGTAAAATTTTCATCCCTGTCCTGTCCAGTGAAAACTTTACACCCATTATATCTTATAGAATATGATGTACTACTGCAGATTAAAGCTATTCACAGTTTATAAAGTACTTAAAATAGGTCCAATCTTAAATAACCACAGCAGGAAAATCCATATAGGCCTATACATTAATGCAGCAGTAATGTTGATCCTAAAACATCATTTAGGCCTATAATGGTATTAACATTTAGACAAACTATATTTCTCCATAAGTAGTACTTTTAGTTTTGATACTTTAGGAACATTTTACTAATCTTACTTACGTAGGATTTGAACTCAGAACATCTACTTGAAGTGGAGTATTTTCACAGTGAGGTATTAGTACTTTTAAATAAAGTATAACAACCTGTAAGCATATTAAGTATGAAAACACTGGAAGTACATTTCATTTGTAAAAAGTAAACTCCTGAATTCAACTCCTAAAATACCAAGGACCTGACATCAGTATTTGCTGTTTTATGGTGACTCCTCCAGACATAGTCATTCAAAGGCAACTGCAGTTGCGGTTTGGTTTTGAAGACACAATCTTGTGGATTACTTCAGATGACCGCATTTTTAAAATGGATCAGTGCAATTTAACTTTTATTACCCGGTTTCCACATCTCAGCGAGCACTTATATGCAAAAAGTCCCTCAATAACATTACACATGGTGGCCTACCAATAATCAGTCAGTGAACATCAAACCAGAATTCTATTTGAGGATGAATTTTCTCTTTAATGACCAGAAAACAAATCTATTTACTTTAATTTTACATGACAGTATGTTCCTCAAAGAACCCTAAGCTTCAACTTAATGTTATCATTTGTGTATTACTCATATTTATGTTGTAATAGCATATTGTACTAATATACCAACAGATATAGATAAGACAGATATTTTTCATTCCCGACCTCTCCTTGTTCTAAATCTGTATATTACTAAGACACTGTCAATACCAAAGTACACATACACACTGACAGTGACAATCTGATTCTTGTAAATACCAGCACAGTTCACCACAAACTGACTGCAAAGGAATTTGTAAAAACACTGCCATAAATTCAGTAACATAAGGTGGCAATAATTACAACAAAACTTATAAAGGATCCTGTTGTGCACAGGTAACACTACTGGTATGTTGCCACACACATGCCAAACACATTAAAATGTGAAAAATGCAGCACTGTTGTGAAAGCTCTTTCTGTTCCTCAGTGGCATGTATCACCATGACATTAAAAAAAAAAAGACATGTGAAACATACAAGTTTGAGCCCATATCTGGTAAACTTGGTTGAGCTAGTTATAGAAAGATACATGAAGCAACACTGACAACACAAACTGGAGCTGTGAAACTCTGAATGTCCTCATTAAAACATTTAATAAGACAGAGCATCAAGACAGATGTTCTTCAACACAAAGAGTCAAACATGACCAATACCAGAAACACTAAACCAGATGATTTCACTGATGATGCTCTCCACATGGACTTGTTGATCAACTGTAAGAAGGTAAACACTCTGGTATTGTCCTTAGTAAAAGGACCATTTGCAGACTTGCAGTGATCTGCGGTATAAGGTTGCTCATTTTGTATGCATTTCTCAAATGGATCTTATGTTACACAAAATATCTTATCAATCTTAAACCCTATTTAGAGGAACAACACACAACATTTTTCATAAACTACTTAAAAGAACATTAAACATGATAGACATCTTGAAAAAGCCATCGCCTCATAACACCACATATATAGTTCTAAAGATGTGAATAAAAACTGAATATTACTGTAGAGTATTAAAAACAAATGTTTTACAGTATAAAAAGACACTCGTTCAATAATCAAGTTAAATGTTTCTTGGTCGGAGATGCATACATTTATCAAATCTGTTCCTCAAGCCCTTTTTTTTTTTTTTTCAAAACAAAATAATTCATAAAAGTGCTTTAGGTTAAACACAAATGCAGAAAACAGAAACACTGATAAATACTCTGAAGCAACTAGCAAACAGAGGTGAGAAATACAAACATCCCTGCTGGCTGAAATAACACGGTGGAGATTAAGTTAATTATTGAATTTGATTCACTATAATTTATCTAAGACCAGTTGTTAGATGTAAAAACATTTGAAACAAATGTTAAAATAAAGCAGATTATGCAGGATAAACAAAATTCCTTACTTAGATTTTAATAGTAATGATCATAAACATACAAACTTCAACACACTGGTACTCACACAGGCACTTATCAAATAGGTATGTTTCATTTTGAGAAGTGTGCAAAAAGATAAATGAGCAGGAGACTCTCAGCCTTCCTGCTGCTCATCGTTCTGCTTCTTGGGCAACTGCAATAAAAAAAAAAAACAAACAAAAAAAACTTCCTTATGGTCATAATAATTTGTCGAGTGATATAAATTCTGTTAAGCAGAATTTACAAAGTGGAACATATGCAGCATGAATAATCACTGTTAATTAACTAAACAAGATTTGACAAAGAAGTATTAGTGTGTACCTTTGTCATTGGATTCCTTCTGCTCCCGCTCCCTTCTGTGTTTTCTGGTAGATTTAGTCTGGTAGACAGACAAATTAAAATCACAATATGAATAAAACCCAACAAAAATAATTAAGAAAAAAAAAAGTTATTCATATGACATTCTACAGGATCTGATCGTTGATTTTACCCCTTTAAAGATGCAGCGCCTGACTTGTCAGCATCACAGAAAGATGAATGAGCTGCTTCTGCGTCACAGTTGGACGTTTTCCTTTGACTTGGTAGTCCAGTGTATCCTCTGTTCCATTCCCTTAGGGTCTGCCCCTGTGCTAGGTCTCTGTCAAAGTCCTCATCCAAGAAATCAGCTATAAGTGGAGCAGGATGCACAATATGCATAAACAAATATAAAAATAAAACAGATTTAGAAACACACTATATATGTTCAGTATTCGTTGATACAGTCAGACAAGTGTTGAACTGTCACTACGGTTTTAATTTTAATTCTATTCATTTTCTATTTGATTTTGTCCAACCTTATTATATACCTGTGAAATCTGAATATTACCCACACAATTACAAATTATACTACAATACATCACATAAATAAAAACCACTACAGCCTCAATAATGACCACCAAAGAGTTTTTATCAACATCTCACACTGTAAACTAAAACATAACATCTTCCATGCTAAGGGAAATGCTGAACAGAGCAGAGGTCTGGAACCAGACTAATAGGTCATAATTTCATTATTTCATTTTATAGGTCTGACACACTGGGGACTTATCCTACTTCAGGATTGCAGATCACATCACACTGAGTTGTCGCATAAAATAAATACATCAACAGCGTGCAAGCATGTGTGAGCTGTAAATGCTTTAATCAGATTTACCAGAATGTTTTATTATTTGTTTGATTATGATTTTTACCAGTTTTTAATATTCTTTATACAATTTATACATTACCTTGGTGTTTTATTCTTCTCTGAAAGTCTGGAGACATCTGCCCAAAGGTGTCCTTAGCAGGAGTCAGTGGTTTATTGACATTTGATTTTATTATATTATTATTATTTAGTGGTTGGGTAGCCTGAGGACGCATATCGCATTTGTCCTAAAACACAACATAAAACACAACAAAACATCAGAGTCCTTCTGTCATATTGTTTAATCGTTTGTATTCAACACACTTGATTACATATTAACAAATGATCTTGACGTTGTGGTTCTTCAGTTTATGATGTGGAAATATATAGTAAATAGATGCTGAATTCTGTTTAATTGCCAATAGTACTGCCACATTTTTAACATATACCAGAATAATCTTCCTTCAGAAGCACTACATTACAGTATTTAAAGATTATTCAATGTCAATAATTAAGTACTGGCTGAGTAAGGTGATGAGCAACATACCTGATGGTGAAAGACCACAGCCTCTTCTAAAGCAATGCCACAGAACTCACATGGAATGACCACATCGCCCTCTAGTGGACTGGCTGGAGGACTGTAGGAGGCTGGGGAGACTGAGCGGGGGAAAGTTGGGATGTTGGAAGCGAGCGTGTCAGGGAGACTGCGCATAAGTCCTGAAGCATTCCTTCTCATCGTGTCCTCTTTAGGTGGAGAAGATGGCTGCTTACTGAAAGATGCAAAGGCGGAAGCAGGGCTGCACCCAGTCTGAAACAAAAAACCAGAACATAAGATGGAGATAAGGTCTACGTGTTCAAACAGGTAGTGCCTGGACTGTGAACCATCACAAAAAAAGACAAAGAGAAAGGTATGCGACTATTTTTATGGCATATATGCACTCTGCAACAATCACATTTGTCTAAACACAGATCTACCACTTTGCCATGCTGGCAAGAGAAATTAATTAGGATAAACAGTCTCCTTCTTCAACTTGAACAATCACCTCGGGCACCTGAAGTCTAGGTGACAATGAAAAGTGATTATCCTTAAATACCTGTATATGATGCACAATGTTCTTTATTAAGCTAACATTTATAATTAAAATATTAACATTGGTCAGGATTCAGCTCACAGTCAATGACCTGAGCAATGATTACACTGAAACCTCAAACCTGATGCAAAATGAGGTCCTCTTCTGGAAACAGCTCTTCGCAAAACTCACAAGGCAGCATGATATCTTAAAAAAAAAAAAAAACAAAACAAAACATTTAAATCACTAAAATTCTGACATAGGAAATCCTTTGAAATTATTCTAATCAACACTAATTTACCTGTTTGATCATGGTCCTGAACTGCACTTCTACTTGTCCCCGTAGTGAAGTGTGGGTAGTTGTTGTTAGGGGGGGACAGTGGAGAGCTTCCGGAGGTGTCAGGCACCTTCCCGATCTTGTGGTCCCAGATATCACTCCACAGGTTGCCCTCTATACCTCTAGCCACTGATTCTCCATCACTCTGCAGGCTGAGAGCCAACATATAGTCTAGGCCTGATGAATCCTCATCCTGTGTCTGATCCCCACGTAGCCATGCACTGCCGCTATTCAGAAAGTCTCTCTGTCCAAGCACTAAAAGAAAATGTGATTATGTAGGCATTACAGAGAATAATTACAGCTACAAACAGCAGCACAGCCATTTGGTCTGGAAGGTCTGTCATGCAAGAAAAAGATCCTTCAGTGTTCTGTTTTTTTGTTTTCCTCTTTTTGATGATAAACCCATAGTTTTTATGACAACATTTTACAAAGACTGTCTAACATAAGCAAACACTGACATTAAAATATACAGATGGATATTTCTTGTGTGTTATACAAAGCCATTTTGCTGATACTATAGAAGAGTTAGAAGTCTACCCTGTAAGGTTTTTGACAACTAATAGTGCTAAGAAGCAATGTTTTTACTATTGGGTCCTCATGTGGTTTCATCGTGGCCACACAGCTTTACAAATCTTATATCAGAAAGGGAAAGGGAATGAGTGTCTGTTATGGATACACACACTCTTAGTAGGAGACTGGATGTAAACAAGAAAACATCACAGGACACCTTTAAATTATGGGAGAGTTATAGTATTTAAAACTACAATATATAATCAAGAGTAGTTGGCACTTTTTTCTCGAGGAAATGTGATCAACTCACAATGGCTAAACGAAGACGTATTCCTCTGAGTAGTATAGCCCTGAGGTCCCAGTGCAGAGTTGTAAACTGTTGAGTTAAATGCCCGGGGAAAGACCTGCTGTTCAGCCGCACTGATGTTGTTATTTTTGGGGCTTCTTCCTTGGGCTCTTATGATATTTCGGACGTGGTGGGCTTCAAACCATCCCCCTGGAGACTGTAGTTCTACTGGACTGTGCCTCATCCTGCTGTTGTTCCTTTCTTGGGGTGGTGTGAGGCTTCCACATAAGGCTGGATGCACAGCTTGCTCCCTCAACATTACATTACACTTACAATGCAGGCAGGGCTCAGTGCGTGTACCACAATAATCTTCATGTTCTTTGGACTGACTGAAAACAAGCTCCAGCTCACAGTACTGGCACGGGACCAAACGCAGAGAACATTCAGAGCTCTGCAAACAAAAAAAAAAATCATCAAGAAGCATAGTTTAAAGATATAATCAAAGTGATGAAAAATTAAGGAATGAGAAATACCTGATGGACATCAATAAGATTCTTCTCAATCTTTAAACCACACTTGCATGTAATCTAAAACGAAAGAAAAATGTTTAGTTATAATCATCCAGGCTCAGTTTGACATTGATTTCTTGTTTGTCTTTTGCTTTTGGGATTAGGATTGGAGATAAAGGTGAGTGTAGTATGTGGTTGTGATGTATCCTAGCTAACTACTGTATGTCCAGGCTAAAGCAGCCTCAGTGTCTGTAATATATCATAAGTTAAAGGAGATTACAATAGTGATACTGTCAAAACAAACATCACCATAACAAGTTCACTGGACAGAGCCTAGTGTTTTCCTGTAAGACACTCACTGTTCAAACATGGACACTTGTTCATAACAACTGAGGTGTCAGTTTTACTCCTGACACCTAAAAATCATAAAAGTCACAGATTCATTTCAGTTTTCACATTAAAGCGGGTTAACAATGTTCAACAGCTGCTCCAGGCTAAAGAGATAAATACATTTCTTCACTTTTGGGTAATAGCCGTAATTTTAAAAGTGGGGCACATCTATATAGCAGACATTAAGGTTACCAGCGGTGGTGTTCAGATTTTACCTGCGTATGCTCCTGCTGCTTGTGTTCCTGCAGATCGGACCGGGGCACAGGCTCCTGGCACACATCACACAGCGCGATGTTTCTGTGACAGTGGATCTCATGGGTGGTGAAATTAGCCTCAGGAATATCATGCTTGCTGGAAAGGTAAAGCAGATTTTTTTTTTTTTATTCTGCTTTCACTACTCCATCAAATTACCTCACTTAATGTTACCTATTAATACATACCAATTGCCACAGAATTGTTTATTTTCCTCTGCCATGACTTCACCAAAGCCTGTGGACAAAGTTTAAGGTTAGAAAATAAAGACACAAACCAGCTTGGCTGATATTTCAAGAGAACGCGAGGGGTGACTATTTAGACCTTTTTTAGGGGGGCTCAAGCTCACCTAAAGTTAACCTCAGAAACCCCTAAAAAAAAAGCAAATTATTATTCATTAGGCCTAATGTCAGATTGTGTGAACATGTTAGTTAAAAAAAGAAGGTGGCAGCGATGGATTTCATTGTGAAGATCAAATCCTCAAGTAAATTGAAAAGCAAATACGGTTGTTGGCTGTCCTGACTGTGAACACTGGCTCATTAGTACTGTGACTCAGAAAGTCTGTGGTTACAGTTTCACTTTGTGAATAACATTAGCTGACTAAGCTGAACACTTGCCAGATAATGAGCTGATGCCTCTTTACTATTTTAAGTAGAGATGCCAAACCTATTTAGTATTATAAAGGCCTGCAATTATTCTTCTTCATTAACAAATGACAGAAAAGCTTTCTGTTTACAGCAGGCTTAAGGGTAACTTTGCTTCATATGGCGCATTAAAAACCCACTGCTAAGCTCCATGCAGTCTTTATGATGGAATTACACATACTGGCTATGCAGTTACACAATTTATTCACGCATTTATGGACAGTGAATTCCGGCATTGGGCAAACACTCAATAGCTCAATAAATCTGTTTTTCCATAGATGCATTTTTTCCCCCAAAGTAAACAACCAGGTTCAGGTGAGAAAGTCACAACGGCTCATATTTAATTACAACGTTACAAAGTGTCTGACAGTAAGTTACACTCGCCCCAGATAAAAATGCACTGCTCGAAGCCATAAATAAGAACATGTTATTGACAGTTAAACAAATAATACTTTACCAAACTGACCCATATTTTACTAATATACATTTTAGCATCTATACATTTCAGACTGTAAACATTTTCAAAGCTACTGTAAAGAGAAACGCTAATGTTGGCTAACTGTCAGTTTGCTTACCCGGTGCTAAGTTAATGTTAGCTCATAGCGATGGCCTGGATTAACACGGAGACTCTCCGTCAACTTTAACCAAGAAACATCTTAAAAACACCTCAGAAAAAGTTGTTCAGCGTTAACTAGTTAGCTGTGTTGCCTGTAGCTAACTGAGCTACACAGTTTAGCACTGACCCAACTTAACGGAGACTAACTAACTTCGTCTGCTCTGTAATGGCCTACAAGCTAATGTCCTCCGCTGCCCAACCAGGAACAACGAATAAATCCGTTTCGATATGACCATTCGTCAGCTAATTTACCTGTGAGTGTGTTATCAAAAAGAAACTGGCAGCCGATCGCTAACTAACTAACAATGATCGACAAAAAGCAGCTCGGTATTTCCTTCTTGCTCTACCGAGAAAATAATCATGTTTCGCCCTGAGCGAGGTCTGTCAGGCTGTCTATGTATTGTCCCCTCAGGCACTGGCACAACCAAACCAAATTCTGCTCTAACGATTTATATTGTCTAAATGAACTAAATAGAATAGTGATCTGGACTTATAAACTGAGTATGTATTATAGAAGTTGACAGGTAAATGTAAAACGCCTAAGCCCTAACTCAGGGGAAAATACCTCTGCAAGCTGCTTTGTGATTGGTTGACTAAACACCGTGCGTTTGTCAAAACGTCTCGGGTGATACTCCGGATTTTAGTTAATTATATGTGATATACCAGCACTTTTTCTTCTGCAGTTGTGATAAATGTGTTAATATACAGTATAAGGACTATGCACATGGTCAGTGTAAAGACATTTTTTTAAAGAGTTTTTAAAAGTTTTGCATTAATTTGCACCCATTTCCTTTCAGTATGATACATTTTTAACTTGGTGTACCTAATATACTGCCCACTGAGCATATACATTAAAATATTTTTTTACTCACATTATTGATATTATCACCACTGAAGGACTGAGACCACATAAGTGTTGTTCCATACACTAGGTATACACAAAACGAATATCAACACAGCAATGTCATTTCAGTGTTTATTGAGCTTCTGATCTACAAATACTGCGATATCAGACATTTGCATTTTTTGTAAGGCACAGTTTTGTCCACAGAAAAACACTGATCTTATTTACAGCATCTTCCCATTTATCATAAGCCCCAATTGGACCATTATTGTAAATATAAAAAAACATATATCAAATATAATTGCAAAGCCTTTGATCCTGATTTAAAAAGGTCAAGTCAATGATTTATGGTACAATGTAATATGAAATGTAACTTCATGCCAAATGTTTCAAAGCAAAACTGAGATAAAGCAATATATTTTTAAAATGTGACAAGACCAAGAAAATTTAAGTTACATATTTAAAAAAAAAAAAAAAAAAAAAGCAAAAATAAATGAATATGCACAAAGAGGATTATTGTAAAAGATGCTGGTTTGATTTTCTTTTAACCAAACAAGTTGAGAGGATGTATGTGGACAATTTGCAACTGAACCCAATTAAAGATTTCACATTATTCAATAGCTTTGTTTAGACAAATAGTCTTATATTTCACACTGTACCTAATCATACTGACCTGTTCCTGGTGATGCATTTATCTACCTGCTCTTAATTGGTCACATGATTGTCTGATATGAATTTAGGACCAATACGAAACAGCTCATGGACCAAGTTCCCTTGCACAAAGTTTGCCAAATTACAAATTCCTTAGTAATACATCAGTTTTTTAAAGAATGACAGTACAAACAGCCCTGCTGTTGTAGCCAGAGTAAAGCACAGGAAATGACCATGAAAATTACACATGCACCAGGACTAACAATGACTTTTGCTGAAGAACTACATATATTTCATGTCACTCATCCTCATCATGCACTGGTGCAATGGTTATAATCTGTTACCAATCTCAGGGAAAAATTTTGTATTTAATGAAAAAAAAAATATATATATATATCAGCTTCAAAAGAACAACCACAAAGAATTCTGCAATTAATTTGGATTACAGAAATGAACTAAAATGACATTAGACTATTTCTGCTGGTGATAGGTTTGGCTTCTACTACACTACTGTTTCATAGGGCAATTATAAAAGCTTTAATTGGCTATTTAATAAAAACTATAAAGCAGATTAAAAGCATCACTTTAACTATCGCATTTTACTATTTAATTATGAAAACAGCCACACAAAAAAAAATGTGCAAAACAATATTTCATGATCAGACAGAAACAGCTATAATGCAACTGATGGTGGTGTTTTTTTTTTTTGCAGGCAAGAACAAGGGCAGTTGTCTTTTGCTGGTTCTATTCACATGTAATTGTGTCAAAGAGCTTGACAACAGGAAACATGTTAATCAAAGTAGAATTTCACGTACAGACCAGCTTGTGACAGAGACCTATATACTATATGCTGGAGCATTTTTGTGCTGTTATTATATTGAAAATATGTTGCACTTATATGTTTACAGGCAAAAAAAAGACCTGTTTAATGTCTCTGCTTTTCTTGACTGTTGCCTGTTACTTTCCATTGTAAACTAAAGATAGTTTAAAAAAAAACAAAAAACTCTAGGATTGGGATTTGGTCAATGTAATTACAATACCTAATAGTTAAAAACCTGCCTATCAAGTAAAAATATTTTAGACAAAACACTATACACCAGCCTCTGAAGGGGCAAGGTTCTGGGCTTGTGTTCATTTTAACTTCCAAATATCCTTGGTCCAATATAAAATTCAGTAGGTTCCTCTGACAGAGGCTTTAACCACAGTCCTGTGAAAAAACAGCTATCATCTAGAGTGGCAAAAACGGCTCAAAGTCAACAGAAAAAATAAAAGGAAAGGTACAGTACAAACTTTCAGAAAATGAAAAGTACAGTACAAACTTTCAGAAAATGAAAAGAAGAAGGCACAGATTTGAAGAGTTGAGACTAGAAGTCAGAGGTAGCAGAGGTCACAAAGAGGGACAGAGGAAAAACAAAAACTGTTGTAGATGGTAATATGTGATCGTCTATCTGTCCTTGGAGCCAAGTTTCTCAATCAAGTCCTGAAGCGGAGCAAGCTCCCGTCTGTCGATAAGGTTGAATTCCTATAGAAAAAAAAGGTAATTCATGTCTTATAATAGAGACCTTTTTCATAAAGAAGGAAATCTTCACCACATAGTTAACATACAATAATGTAACTAGGCACCTGGAATAAAATCATTTATCACATCACACATGCTGAAATCCTCCTGCCATGTGAAATTCTCTTTAGTAAATGTCAGACACATAATCTGGAAAATTACTAGGTTTATCTGTTGGCTTTCATACATAGGTCGCTGTTAAGAAAATGATCCATGTTGACTCTGTCCAAACATGACAGGGCTGTTGCAGATATAGCCACAATGCTTGCATAATAATTGGCATCTTGCATAGATGAGACTAGGCACTACAGATTTACAAGAGGTTTTCTTTACTTCAAACTGTAGCCATATAAAAAAAGTCAAAAATGTTAGTAACTCCTCAGTAGGCAATTTAACAGAACAAATTCTAAAGAAACATACTTGGGAGTGCTTTTTCAAACAACACCGTGAAATGGATTAAGGTACATGACTTAATAGGGTTTTAGATAAGTAACAATGATTAAACCACATGTTGTAATGGGATAATCCTACCTGAACAAAGAAAATGAAGTGCTTGAAGGAGGTGTTGAGGTGGGCCTCCTCCTGCAGCTGCATCACAGAGTCAAAATGTTGGTGGTAGATGTGAGCGTAAACCCTGAACAGACGCTTCAGGATGGTTTTAGCCACAGACATGAAGTTCTTGGGAAAAGGAACTCCTGTGGGTCAAAAGGCGATGGAAGAAGCTGATGTGAATAGAAGCTCATGCATTTATTCAATTGCCATTAAGTCTTTAAGTCTACATCAGAATTAGACTAAAGTTTACTAAAATGTAAATGTACCTTATGTGCCTAATTAAAACTCCATTGTCATTATATATAGCTCAACAGAAATATCTTTCCATCTGTGAAACATTGCAAATCATAATGTCACATAGATAAAAACCAAGTTAAAATGAAATTCTGTGTCAAATACTTTTCAGTTCCTGTCTGTATAGCTGTTAGTTGCTCTCAGTCCAGCCTTCAGCGTGAGATATGATCAGTTGAACTGAAATCAGATGACTAACTTGGGACAGTGAGTTACACTGCTTAGTCTTTTCTGTGTGCTTACAGTCACTGCTCTACTTTATTCTTTTAAAGATAGGTTTATTTGTATAAAAAGGGATACGAGTCCTTTTTATATACCATATTTTTTGGACTATATATATATATATATATATAGTACATGTAAGTCGCTTTGGTGTATAAGTCGCATTTCACTAATTATAATCAAAATTAGCCTATGAACAACATAGGCTAGGCATAACAAAATGCGAAAGTGCATTATGAAATTCCTTTATCCATGTCCAGTAACATTAAACAACTGTGTCAACATAGGGGAAAAGGTGAACCAGCGTGTTCGCCCACCTCACTCAGGTTGTCTGAATGCGGCGTGAGAAAAAACAGTGCAACATATAGTCCAGAAAATATGGTAATTACCAAAGAGAAAACAATGTTAAAATGTTCAAAGTATAAATGTCACAATGGAAAAACAGCTGTGCTGTACTTCATGGAGATAATAAAATCTTTAAAAGGTAAAACTGCAGTCAAATTGCTTGCTAAACTGGTGCAAACAAAAAAAACTCTCACCGATCTTGGAGGGGAAAAGCGTCTCATCATCGAGCTGATCCTGCACCCAAGTCATCAGGTAATCAATGTACTTGGGTGCAGAGCATTTGATAGGCTTCTTAATGTTGGTGCCATCAGCCCAGTGATACTCATACCTACAGAGAAAGAACAAAATTTAATAATTTAGGTGAACATGGACTCATTCTGTCTTTGTGTATGCACATGAAAACACCACTTGGTCCAAGAAGAGCTAAAAAAGAACAGGAGTGAGAAATGCAAAAGTATCTAGAGTTGTGTTCTTAATGCAGCTATGTCAACAGGAAGTGAACTGCGGTCTCTTCCTCTTGATTACAGACTGAACACAGAGTCTTGGCAGGAGAAGGGATTGAGGAAGTTCCAGATCTAGATTCGAACTAAAGAGCTTCTACAGAGACTAGATACTACGTTTAATTCCTGTTTTTCCTCAAGTGACATTAAGATGGTGTTTTTCAATTACATTTACTTTTACTAACTCAACTATTCACAATCTAAACAAGTTCTTTCATACAAATCTCACTTAAACCACATTCACTTTTAATTTATAAATGGATAAAAACATAAATTTGGTTTCACTAAGACATAAACCACAGAGCAAGATACTCATCAAAATCATATCACTCTTTGGCTGTTATACAGTAGTAGAGTTATTACTGTTCTGTAGAGGCACAAACCTGTTATTGAGTCTGATTGCTATTCATGTTTAAATTTCTTAAAGTACTTCGCCGTTGTGACACATCTTTGTCTGCCGATTCACGTAAAGTTCCTTCTGTCCTAAATTTAAACAAATGCCCGTCAGCCCAAATATTTCCCTTATTTCAGTAAAACTGAATAGATGACACCTACCACAATTTTGAGGGTTTCACAACTTGCTGTAGGGTATGTTTATGTTGCATTGTTACATAGACTATATGCGCTAATGTTATAAATAAATACTTAAAAGGTCTTCTCCCTTTCCCTATTGCCTCTGAGCAACAAGGTTCTGGGCTTGAACATTTGTGTGTGGAGTTTGCATATTCTCCCTGTGTCTGCATGGGTTTTCTCTGGATTTCTCCCACAGTCCAAAGACATGTGGGTTAGGTTGGTTAGTGTAGTAAAAACTAATAATTTCTGAAGTCACTACACACGTTTAAAAGTTTTCTGTGTCTGCATAATGTATTTTCAGCATAGAAACTAAGCAGCAGATTGATCACCATTTGTTGTACCCTCAATTACAGAAGAATTATATTATAGTTGTAAAAACATAATTGCATCAGTGATGCATAGTAAAAGAGATTAATACGATCTTTGTGGTTCACACAGATATTTGACATACATTAATTTTTTGTTCCACACATATATATATATAATTTTTTTTTTTTACTTACACATTTTACTCATTTGTGGCATGTCACAACGCCTTCTATGAAAAGGTCAATTATAAAGACTGTACTCAAAAAGGTTTGGTCTGTTACCTTGGTCCAGCAGACATCACAGAGCAGCTGGTCTCAGTACAGAACTCAGTGATGGTGCCATACAGCATGTTGATCTGGTTGAAGAAATCCACCGCTGAAAGAAACAATGCTCAATGCATATGTAAGGTGTTTACATGGTATATATGTTGCATTTTAACATATCCCTTATTTCTTTATATTCTAAGATGCAATGGTTTCATCTTATTTCCTTTATCATTTGGTGATGCAAATGTTCAACCTCTGTACAATTATCATTTTTGTTTTCAAATTGAAATGTTTCATTTGTTTAATGAGTTATATACTCTATAAACAGTTTCTTGTATTCATCCACTCACTGTTAACAGCGATCCACTCATTGAGATCCTCTCCCTCTGGCAGCATGACAGCCTGCCTCAGGTTTCCACTGCCCAGTGTCGCCTCAGCATGTTTCAGCAGCTCGTACTGATGGGACCCCTCTGGGATGTTCTTCTTGGGCTTGAAAGTCTTAGATGAGCGACTGCCACTGTGAAGAGATAAACACAGAGCTAAGAAATGATCTGCACACAAAACAAGGTCTTTAAGAAGGAGCTGGCCTTGGCATGTGATGATCCTCCCTGTCTGGTCTGTGCACACACCACCTGCAGAACGGCTTCATTATAAACATCTATTAACTTGTTGCTCAAACAAACTTCATGACAGAAGTAAAGCCTTAACACTTGTGTTGGCCTGTTTTCTGCGCCGTGCAGCTACAGAGGAAATGTGACAGTATCTCTGTCAAAGTAAACAACGGAAGTTTGCTCGACATTTAGCTAGTTAAGTCCCCAAAATAGCACAGCCGTGGCTGCTGACTAATGTTAACAAATCTAACCTCCTATGAATAAATTAGGAGCAGGTGATATAAGCTAATCTGGCTAACTAAACACCAGGTTGGCCACATTTGCAGTTTCAAAAAGTTAAAGAGTTGGTGAGTGCTGGCAAACTAGAAATAAAATAATGTTACGAGAACGGATAGTAACACTAACGAAGGCCTGTTTGCTTTTAACCTAAACTTACTGGGGTTACAAGGCGCTTAGAGACTTGTTTTCTGTAACGGTGCCTTATTTTCAGTCACTTCCCCTGGTGAAACTTGGCAGCAGCGCAGCTAACATTAGCGTTAACCGCAACTCAGCAAGACGCCGCTAACTTTACTTACAACAGAAAGCTCATCTTGTCGAAAGAGTCGTCGGGGAGCCTCGATTTGAACCTGTAACCCTGGTTTACTCAGCAGAAATGTGTTGTGCTATTACACCGTCCGAACCACTTCCAGTGCTGCTTGCTAACAGCACCACTCAGGCTAACCCGAACTGCACCCAAATGAGCTCTTCCTCTATCGACGCTCTGTGGAAGCTCAGCAGGCAGACTGGCGCCCCCGCCGGCCATACTCAGGTACTCCAGGCCCGTTAACCAAACAAAACCCTGCCAGGAAACCTTTTCTAATTTATTACCCGCTATTTCTTTTCTTTTCTTTTTTGCTGAAAAAAAACCAAAAACTTTTAATTTTTGCGAAAATTTGTGAAAACTAAAGTTTTTCCGTGTAAGCCCATTTGAGCCCAAATGTGCAGTGCTGTTTAAAAGTAATTATTTTTGGTACACTGCAAATTTTTCAAGGTACTTCACAAGTGGGTGGGTGTTTGAAGCATCCTGGAGAAACCACCACAGTTCTTCAGTGGATTTAGGTGGTTTCATGGCTCCCTTTTTGTAGGACTATTTGATCTTCTCATGTCTGAAGGTAGTTATTAAACTCTGACTCTGGGTTGTTGTCATGCTGCAGAACCAGTTTTGGACCTAATAGATCCCTTTCCTGGTCTTGCACAACAGATAAAAAAACACCTGAAGTGCCTCAAACACTTGGACAGTCCTGTAGGTCTGTGGGCTTGTAGGGATTCATTGGATTGCCAAAGTGGGCAATTCTATTTCAGGCCTCAGACCTCCAGTGGCCCCATAAAGCCCCACTTTCACTGTGAGCTCATTTTCATTTGGCCCCACTACACCATGTAAATGTTACTGTGAAAACCTATAATTACCTGTAATATTCAGATGTTATAAATATGTGTGTAACTTTATCGTGGGGACAGTTCGTTTCCGTGGAAAGTCACTTCCACACTGTTTTATCTGTGCAGCAGAGGCGTGGCAGCAGATAACAATGACGCACGGACCATGTGTGAGACGGGGAGGGTTTTTATTTCTCTCTGCTCCTCTTCCTCCTTCACAGACATCGCTCTGTCTGCCCGGGTGCTGCTGTGTTTCGTAACGGACCGTGGTGTCTCGTCTCCTCTCAGCCGGTCACAATGGCATCTGTCAGGACTCTCAGGAAACTGTGCCAACACTCCCAGCACCAAGTCTGTAAACTGCACACGTCCGCCTCGAGGTGAGTCCGAAAACCAGCTCTGAAATCTGATTTCATCTGGGGATCATGTAACACCACTTCTCCTAGATGGTCGGCGCTTTCAGCCCAAAAAATGAGAAGATTAGATGATGTCTATTTGAAATATTTCACAATTTAATCATTTTCTCTCGGATAGACTATACACGCATAAGGTCGTGCGTTTTAAAGGGGGGGTTTGTTTGATTTTATTGTACTGAAACGGACACATTGCGGTGCGCCCCTAGCGTCATGCCGGTAACATTGCAGCGGTCGGTGGCTGATGAAATCGATTGGAGTCCTTGCACCCTGCGCCTTGGAGAGTAAGGAGACCAAGGTGCTAGTCTGCGCACAACGACTGGCGCCGCAGCCACTGTTTGCTGGGTGACATGGGATGATTTTAAATAGAAAAAGAACAATCTCGGTGAGATATAACAGCACACAGATGTCAATCGTGCAGCAGGTATTTATTGGAAACGTCCTTTGCGTTACATCTAATGAACTAATATTGAACTGACCCAAACCCAGACCTGGCCCCTGCACATGATCTGTCAGGGGCCAGATCATTTAAACCATTTCATATTATGCATAAAGTTGACACTTTATTCCAACAATGATCTGTTTCACCTGAAACTTGTTTTTGTCATGCACACACAAAAAGCTTCTTCGGTTAAGATCTTTTTAAAATGACCTGAAGAAAACAGGCTATTTGCTAATAAGTGATAACCAGTAAGGAGACTGAAGCCTTCAACTAGTGTCATAAGCACCTTCACAGTCAGTAATTGTGCTGGGAGAAAAGTCATTGTTTTTACCTCTATCTCAGGAGATCAGGAAAACATAACTAAACCATAGTCGAGGTAAATTACACCAGGGCCATCTCTGTGTAACTTGATATTCCTGTGATCACAGCTGCTAATATAATGAACAAGTTTAGGGTTCACTGGGTCATGAACAACCTCACTGGATGTGGTTGCAAGAGGAAAACTGACCCCAGACTGAAGGACAGCTCAACTGGTGTAAATAGAACCGATGAAAACCTCTGAACGTGCAAGATGACCTACATAATCAAAATATAACAGTGTCCGGTCACAGCATAAGTTGCTTTCTGAATGAAAATGGACTCCATGGAGGAAGACCAGGGAAGACCAAAGAGACAACAAATAGATTGAAATTTGGAAAAGAAAACCATCCCCACTGTGAAAGATGGAGAAGGCTGAGTTTCATTATGGGGCTGCTTTGCTGTGTCTGGCACAGGGCGCCTTGAATCTGTGCAGGACACCATGAATTCAGAAGATTATCAGGACAGTCTGCAGAGAAACACACTGTCCAGTGTCAGACAGCTCTGCCTCAGTAGCAGGTCACAGCTCCTCAAACAGGATAATGATCCAAAACATACGTCTAAAAGCACCATGAACGAAAGAGAAGAAAACACTGGAGTGTTGGCCTGCCATGACTTCTGATCTTAATCCAGTTGAAAATCTAAGGGAAGAGCTGAAACTCACAGCTGGGAGGAGGCACCCATCAAACCTGAGAGAACTGGAGCAGTTTGCTGAAGAAGAGTGGACCAAACTACCACTACTGGTCTCATTAAGAGCCACGAGAAGCACATTGCACATTACAGCTGTTAACAGAGCAATAACATAAAGAACACTCTACTGCCCTGTAATCCCGACACATTTTCTCTGGATCCTGGTACACTGGCCCCATGGTCTCACCCCATTTTGCCCTAATATGTGATACTTTTTCCTGCCAGGTTTAATTAGTTTTGGCAGAATAACTGTGATGGTTACATCACTGCTGATGGCTCATTACTCTCCAGTTATTAGCTCCTGCTTATCTGTGTTTGTTGTTATATAACAGATGGCCATCTTG
Organism: Mastacembelus armatus; assembly: GCF_900324485.2. Classification (NCBI taxonomy): domain Eukaryota; kingdom Metazoa; phylum Chordata; class Actinopteri; order Synbranchiformes; family Mastacembelidae; genus Mastacembelus; species Mastacembelus armatus. The sequence goes on from NC_046641.1 coordinate 13,497,291, forward strand.
GTGCTTTAGTTCGGACAAAACAGCACGACAGGTCAGGTACATACTCCTTCAGTGCAAAATACTGCACATAGGTTACAACTATCAGGAGCTTCAGACTCTAGTTGGTGATCAGATGCCCATGAAAAGCAGTTCTGACAATTTACACCAACTATGTAGTGTTACAGTATCTAAAATACTATTACAGTACATAAAATACTGTAACACTACAGTACTAGTGCTAATAGAAGTGATGGCTCAGTCAGATGGAGATGTGCTGTGTCTAATTTTAGAGACTAGAATTGGCGCTTGCAAAGAGTGGATGGTTTAGCTTGATTACATGTATCTGGTGGTTCAACAGCAGTCCTGAGGTTCTGTAGATAAGAGGGTGCAGATTAGGACTGTAAAGGTTAGTCCAAAAAAGCCAAAAAGAGCTTAGTTCTTTGTTTTGTGTAACTAATTTCCTTATTTATGAGTAGTGATCGTATTCATTAAAACATATTTAAATAAAACTTTGACATTTGAGACATGTTTTTTTTATCCTTCTTGACTTTTTGTCGACTAAACAAACAATTTCATAATAACATAAACGAAAAATCACTAGTTCAAGTTATAGACAGAGGATGGTTAATTCACCGCAGTGTTTTCCATACCATCTCCCAGGCAGGAGGCAGTGGTCATCTCAGGAAAGAAACTAGCACGGCAGATTCGGGACGAGGCCCGGGTCGACGTGGAGAAATGGGTTTTAGCTGGAAACAGGAGACCCCACCTGAGTGTAGTTCTGGTCGGAGACAACCCAGCAAGTCACTCCTACGTCCTAAATAAGACACGTGCTGCAGCTGATGTCGGTAAGGAAACACGTGCATGGTCATCATACATGTAAACACACATTTTATTCTCCAGTAAAATCACAAAAGGCTTGTTTGTGTCTTAAAGTTGTTTTCACACTTTCACCCTCCCACAGGAATCTCCAGTGAGACGATTCTCAAGCATTCAGACATCAGTGAGGAGGAGTTATTGGACCTGATCTACAAACTCAGCACAGACCACCGTGTGGATGGCCTGCTGGTCCAGCTGCCTCTGCCAGGTACACAGACCCTGGAAACATGAAACAGAAAGACGGACAAAGAGTCAAGAGAATCAAAGATTTGTAGATGTTGACGAAATGAAAATCACTGATATTACAAGTGCAAGTATTGGCCAGCAGGTGTTAGCAGCACATGTGCTGGAACAGAAAGTTGCCAATCTTTGTGCCTTTTTTTTTAAAATCGTGAAGGGCATAACGCCTGTAAATGCTTAAAAAAGTTGAAGTCATCTGTGTGTGAGAGCTAGTTGTCCTGACTGTAACCTGTCTGTGTTTTCTGACAGAACACATTGACGAGCGTACAATCTGTAACGCAGTTTCTCCTACCAAGGACGTGGACGGCTTCCATGTGGTTAATGTGGGTCGCATGTGCCTGGATCAGTCCACCATGCTTCCTGCCACTCCCTGGGGAGTCTGGGAAATCATTAAACGCACAGGTAAACAAGAGTGACCCTTTGTTTCCCCTTACGGATGAAATGCTGCTGAAAAGGAAATCTCATTTTACTTACCAAATACTTTTCTTTTAGGGATTCCGACTTTTGGGAAGAATGTCGTGGTTGCAGGACGCTCCAAGAATGTGGGCATGCCCATTGCCATGTTACTGCACACAGACGGCCGTCACGAGAGGCCTGGAGGTAGGTTATTGTGTGTGTGTGAGTATGCAATATGTTTGAAGAGACAGAGTTCAATACACAAACTAAACCTCAGTTCTGTTGCAGGTGATGCCACTGTCACCATTTCTCACCGTTATACTCCAAAGGAGCAGCTTCGCCAACACACTAAAATCGCTGATATCATCGTGGCTGCTGCAGGTTTGTCTTAACGTTTGTCTACCTGTATCTGACAAGCTCATGTTTCTTGACTAGAATACATTATTTCCTCTATCTGACTGTGTTGTGTTATTGAACTATCAGGGATTCCAAACCTCATTACCGCAGACATGATCAAAGAGGGTGCAGCGGTGATTGATGTTGGAATAAACAGAGTCCAGGACCCAGTCACAGGAAAGAACAGACTGGTTGGAGATGTGGATTTTGAAGGTAAGGCCTATTTCTGCAAGGACGTACTTGTGTGTCTCAGGTGTCTGTAAGGTCACACTTTCTTTTCTTTCTTTTTTTCTGTCCATTTATAGGTGTGAGACAGAAAGCGGGCTTCATCACCCCAGTACCTGGTGGTGTTGGACCCATGACTGTTGCGATGCTCATGAAGAACACTATCAAAGCAGCTAAGAACGTTCTGCTGTATCCTCCAGAGAGGATCCGCATGGCAGCCGCATCCTAATGGGCTGGAGAAAACTGTGCCACAGTGACACATTCCACCCCATTCTGTACTAGCACCCCCCTCCCCGTTTTTTTATTTTATTTGGAGCAACACGACAAGCTCCCCTTGCAGACGGACTGGAAAGATGATAGCTTTAAGGCTCTCATCCCGATGACATCGTTAACCTTTCCTTTTCCCTGAAGTACAGCCCTGTTCCGACTGTTACATTCACTCGTGCAGCTGCATGTTTTATGTAACAGTATTTATCATTTGCAAAGCATTTCTGTAAGATTTTGGAGTTTAAAAAAAATCTTGAGATTGTTTATTTATTGCTACAGTGTCATAATATTTAAACATGAATGGAGACTGGTTGCAATATTTAATGCAAAGCTCATGAGCAGGAAAAGAAGATTGATTGAGACCTGTTATGTTTTTATTATTATTATTTTTTGTAGTTAGTTTAGCCTTATGTACCAAGAGTGATAAGGGCTAAAATTATCAGGAAAATGTATGTTTATCAATATACAAGCTTTAAAGATTCACAATTGCCTTTGTAAAACCTTTAAAATAAATGTTAAATATGTTCTTGCATTGACGCTTTCTGTGCACACAGATTGTCTCCTCTTACATTTAAGAACAGTGCCCATGATTTTGTATGCTTGCTGTTTACAGTATCAGATTCGTATTAATACATCAATTCCAAATATAACTCACTGTCACGCTAACATTATGAATAATTGCCCCTGAGCACTGGTATTAAATAACCACCTGTCTTCATTTTCTGATGCAGTTTCAGTTCTCTGAGCTGCTGGTCTCAGATTTAAATTTTCTCTCTCTCACTTTTTCACTTCCTTAATACCTGTTGTCACATTTTACTCTATGCCAATAATCCAATGTTTTCAAATCACATCATGGACATAAACACACTGTTTAGACACAAAAAAAAAAGATTCTCAGTAAATATATATTTCAACTCACTGACCCACTTGTATGTAGCATGAAGGCAGCAATACTCAGTGATCAGTAAAGCCAGTTGTCTGAAACATTTAGGACCATTTTGGGGACAGACCAAACCACCTACATGTTGCACTTATTCTACGTGATGGTAAATTGCTGACCTCACCATTTACATTATATATTTCTTAACTCTCTTTCAAATGATGCAGAGCATATCATAGGTCTGGGATGACCTGCTGGGTCGAAGAGTGATTGGGTTCTTTGCAATAATGAGCACCTTTACTACTCATACCTACCTTTACAATAGTACTATCTGTTTCTGTTGTTGCTCCAAGTGGTTAACAAAAAATAAAGATATGATGCAGCATTATAAATTAATAAATGAACCCAAAGTATTGACCATTAGCACCATATTTACCAGCTGCAACATCAGAGTGATGTATTATAATCTAATAATATAATTTAAAAAGTTGACATTTTTAGTTAAATTAATTGTGGTATTTTTAGTATATTGTAATGATGATACTGTAGTTTTATAGTAACATTTACTTTAATATAAGATCTGAGGAGAAGTGAGCACCTGTGGCAGATCCGTTTTAACATCAAATAGCTGGACAGGAGCCACATCCAGTCTGTAATGTATTTATGACTAGTCACAACTGTAATTAAAGACAGTGACATTTGGACTAATAAGAACTAAGAAGCTTATTGACTTGAATGGGAGAACTAATTATATATGTGTCCACAGCTGAATTTGGACTCTCCACAATATGAATTCCAGATATCAACAATTACATTTTGAATAGTCAGAACTGAATAGTGACTAGTATTACTTTTGGATATCTGAGAAATATTTAAGATGTCTTTTAAATGGGCCTAGATATGTTAGATATATGAAATGCTTTTATTCGAGTGAAACCTATTTAATATTAAAGCGGCTCGAGATAAGCGCCTTCAGTCTGACGAAGGAACTAGGAACCTTTATCATGTATTTCCCGCCGCCGACGGAAGGAAATCGAAGACGAGCACTCTTCCGATAAAAACAATCTCTTACAGCCACGTCCTAAAATATTCGGTCTACTTTTTCTGTCGTGAGTTTAGTTTGGGGCTGGTGGTGATGGATCGCAGCAGATCACCTGACAGAGCTGGCCGAGAGAAAAAACAGGAGAAGAAGAAGAAACGGAGCCGGTCCTCGTCCTCTTCATCATCGTCGTCGTCTTCCTCATCGAGCAGCAGGAGTCGAAGCACGTCGTCGAAGAAAGTTTCACAAAAGAGACAAGGTTGGGACTGGCTCTTAGCAAACTTTGTTAGGAACTAACTTTGTTAGGAACTAACAGTTAATCTCTTCCTCCCTCAGATGTGACGACCAGAAGAAAGAGGCGCAGAGGGAGCTCATCCTCCTCTTCTTCTTCATCTTCATCCTCATCCTCGTCCAGTGACGAAAAGTCTAAGAAGAAGAAAAGTAAAACCAAGAAGAAGAAGCTGAAGAAGAAAATGGCGAAGCTGAAGAAAGAAAAGAAAAAGGAGAAGAAGAAGAAGAAAAAAGAGGAGAAGAAGAAGAAGAAGAAGAAAGCCGAGGCACTGCTGGCTCCTGGTCCAGCAGAAAAACCTCCGTCCTTCCTAGAGGTGTGGCAGAGTGATGAGGGGGCGGTGGAGCTCGGACCTGGTGGGACATGACGATGCTTTAATAAGAGCAGCCAGCTCACTGACACGTCGTTGTAAATGCATCATGATTTAGGTCTTTGCAGCGTTACACATTGTAATACACCACCTGGTTGTCTAAATGGTCCTGGAGGATCAGAGTGAATTAGATCTCGAGGTCGCAGATGTCGGCCTCATACTGTAGAAGCATATATGAGATACTGTGGTGAACATGGTATAGCTGAATCTGTCTAATATGGACTTGGGCTCAGTCCGCTGGGCTGCCAAAGCAAACAGCTCAGAATTAGTACATTCATTGTTGTTTTCTTCCGCAGTGATGACAGATGAGCAGAAAGCCCGACTCTCCACCAAGAGGCCCCTCACCAAAGAGGAGTACGAGGCCAGGCAGAGTGTGATACGCAGGGTGGTGGACCCCGAAACAGGACGGACCAGGTATCACGCGGCTCATGCCACTTACTAATTGTATTTATGTTTACATTTATGTACTATACATGTGTTTTGTTTCTATAAGTTCTTAATAAAGTTTAGTTTACGACCCATAATCTGTGGAAACTTGGAAACTTTCCCTCTGACAGATTGGTGAGAGGAGAGGGAGAGATCATAGAGGAGATAGTCAGTCGGGAAAAACACAAAGACATCAACAAGGTAAAAGAGAAACTTTCAAATCTAATTTTGCGAAATGAACACATTTGTTAATTTGTATCTAACTTGCTCTTCCAGCAAGCCACCAAGGGAGATGGGAATGCCTTCCAGAGAAAACTGGGAATCAACAGGTAGAAGATGCAGGAGTTCAGCTTCACTGAACTGAAACTATCTTCGTCGTTTGATCGTTGCTCAGATTGCTGAAACCGACTAAAGATAGGAATTAAAGTTCACTCAGAGTGTTTTAACATAGCACATCTTTCATATCGAAGGTTTACCTGTGTTTGAACTGGGTCGTAATGAATTTACAAAGTAAAAGTCTTTTTGTTTTTCCTATTGTTTTGGTTATTTAAATTAATGCTGATCACAAAGGAGATAGAGAAAGAAGATGAATTACGGTGAATTTTAATGTGCTGAGTGAACCACAGAGCAAAAGGAGCAGCAGCTCAACACAGTGAAGATTTACAAATGCTTTGAACATCCGACGTATGTTGATACCGATCTATGCTTATTGATTCTGGATCAATCCTAAATGAACTCCTCACTCAGGATGTCTCATATTTAGAAGTACAAACAGTGTGAGCATTAAGCGATTACTTCATTTGAAACCAGGTAAATCATATTGCATTGCCTAAATGTGAAACATTAAAAAGCTGATTTAAATGTTGACTTTAATTTTGATTCTCCAAATAAATTGCATTTTTTGTGAACTGATCCTGTTTATGTAAACTGCACTGAATCCTTATGTGTCTAAATACACAATGCTCATAATTAAGATGAACTATTCATGACACTGGTGCTGTTTTGAGTGAAAAAAGGCCAAAATTATTTAGTAGTTCTTTACATTTACTTTATACACTGTACATAGAAACACAAGGAAATGGATAAAATGAAGTTATCCAAAACCTACAAGATACACACCCTGTACAATGAAAATACTTCCCAAGCTTAATTTACCAATGTGTCTTGTCTATATATACAGCCTATGAATGCTAATTGTTGAAACGGTTGTGATCTTGAGACCGTGATGGATTGTCTAATGTTGCTGAAATATGTCAAATAGGTTTTTTCCTTCATACATTTGATTTAACATGAAACCAAAGCAAACAAACAAAAGCCTTTTAACAAAATATGGCCTTTTCCTATTTTCACAAAGTAATTTGTACACAAACACTCTGTCCTTTTCCATGAAGTAAATTAGGGTTTGTGCAGTTTTCATTCTAGGCCTTACAACACAATGGTCAGTGCAAGGCAGACAAGGGAAAAGTAAGGCCTCTGGTAATTATGCATCAGTAGCAGAATCAAAGTGTCGGCCCAGAGGTGTCCAACCTTCACAGATTTTTGCACCATTTTGTTGTTACATTCTCTGGATTTTAATACCCTGGAAATTCAGATGTCTTAGGATAGGACTATGGGTTCAGTAGTTGCCAACTTTAGATGAGTACTGCTGAAAAACTTTTCCAGCATTGGCTGTTATTTTTTTTTTCTAATTACTATAAAGGTGCAAAGAGCCTGCTCTCTAAAGAGGTTTCTGTATACTGTAGCTTCAAGCCGAATCATGAAAAGTTCACAATGCAGAGAATCAGTAGTACACTATGAATTACACTTTCCTTCTCCAGCAAAACAAGAAACACTTCTGATTATAAGTACTCTTGCACTAGGCTATACACTCCGTTGTCTAATACTTATTCTACCCTCACTGATGTGATGTGTAGCGGTAACACAACATATTTCAACAGCACCACAAACGGCAGCCTGCAAAATAACACATCTCTAAACAGTTTAAACAAAAATCGAACATTATAACGATCATAAAGGAAGGTTTTATTGCAGGGCTGCTGTATCAGACTGTAGCATTTTTACCTATGTCTATCTAATAAATTGAGTGTTGATTTTTAGGTCACTTCTACAGTCAGTGTTACATGGGTTCATCTAGACACCCTGGTGCTGGGAGTCACAGCCACAGAACAAAGACTGAGCATGTGTGTAAATCAACTGTAATAATCCAAACCATTATCACTTAGTTTTGAGAAACCTCATTTGTACCTGTGCGTTTGTGTAGTGCCGACACGCGTCAACATGCCCTCAACAATCTGATGTCTGTAGAATATGTGCCTGTTCAACTGATTGTCAATGCACTGTGAAATGTCCTCAACACAGTCGGGTAGATCTTGTGGTGCGTTTGAGTAATATTGCACGTTTCCCTTTACATTTGAACCCATATTGGTCCATTGCAGTCAGTTCTGCACATGCCTATTAAGAGGGACAAATAAAATTCATTTGAACGACTAAATCACAATTTTTAACCAGAAATAAATGGCTAACAGCATAAAATAAATCTTAGCTCTGTTTTCCTACTTCTGACAGAATACTGTACAGAATTTTCACTTTGCAGATTCTTCGTCCTCTAAAGGCGCTGCAACACCAAGAAAACAACCTTAACTTTAGGAGAATTATCTATGAGCACATTCAACGCTTCATTTACAGCTTTGGGATAACCAGAGAGAAGCCATATCCCAAATTTCCAAAATAGATAATAACAAACATACAATATATGTCACAACATAGCTGTTCTGTTGATACAATTCTGGTAATTTGCAAGATAAAATAATAGAAATAGCCTGTGCCAGGCAAAGACCTTTTTGAGTTTTGGCTACTGCAACTGAAGTTTGAAGGAAAAAAAAAAAAAACACAACATAGCTAAAGTAATCTTAAAACACATTTTGTTCACAAAATCAATACATTTTAAAATATCTATAATCTAAAGTAACAATAATTATCATCAGTCAGTAAAGTGTATCCTGAATGAGGTGGTGTTTACCCCCAGAGTAAAGAAGACACTAGAAACAGGCCTTCAGTGACCAGATACCAGATCTGCATGTTATGTAACAATTATGTACAAGCCTTGTTAAGGCATTCAACTACATACTTACACAATCTATGCCATTTTTACACAGAAGACTCCTTCAATCCCTCTCTGTTCATGTACAGCATATCATTCTATACTTTTTTACTTTGGCACATTAACCATACAGTAGTGGGAGTTTTCCCTATAGCTGAGTCATACATTTCTCACTCAGGAAGGTACAGCAGCACAGTATGGCGTGATGTGGTGAAATGTTATAAAAATTTTTTTTTAAAAAAAGCAGGAATAATTAGAGCTGCAACCATAGTTAAAGGGTAATTTCACTGTTTCATATGTGATTTGGATGGTTCTTTGGTCTGAGGGACCAAACACAGCTGGACTGTATGGTTCCATGAAACATCATTTAGTCATTGCTGTTATGCTATGTATGTGATACTGTGGCTCGTGATCAAATTGTTTCAGTAAAACATTGTTCTGCATTGTTGATAAATCGCAATGAGCATTCCTTGAAAGATCCTAACTTAGATGAATTTTGGCTAAATGACTGTGCAGACCCATCCAAAGAAAGAAACACATTCAGCCCAGTTTGGCCTGATTCTCAGCTCTGCTCCCAGACCCGAACATATCTGATTATCACATAAAAAGGAGAAGGTTTTAAAACTGTTCTTCACAAAGTTTTATGTCTATAGTAATTGTTGTGCTTGCAGCAGTCAGGTGCAATGCAGTGTCTGCATGTGGACTTGATAACACGCTGTCTCTAACCACATGGAGTGCTTTTATGTGTAACAAGCCTCAATCTAAAAGTCTGTTATAGGAGGAAAACTGACCTTGTTTTCAGGACTGAGAAATATTTACGAAACAGTAGAAACAGTCTGGATCCCTACATTAATAGCTAAGTCTGTTTGTGTGCATGTTCCTGCTTCAGGAAGATGCTTTATGAAATGCCTGTTGAGTTCTGTGTATGTTTTATAATAAATACAGCTAAAGCCTCTGTCTATAAACAGTAACTGGCATTCATTTTATAAAGAGTGTTTTATAGCACCTATTGTTTTCCATGTGGTATTTACCCAACTAGCACAAGCCAACTCTTTCTCACTCTGTGTTTTTCTTTATGCCACGCGTCTCTTCCTCAACACAGGATCTGTAAGTCACTCACTGAAGATACTCTCACATTGTCTTTCTAATCTCATTTTGGGCTTAAGATTGCTGTTTCGTGCTTGGTGCTGCTGCTGCGGCCCCAGCAGCTCGCTGTGATGCTCATGCTGCGCTGTGCTGCTCCCTGGCTATGGCTGTGAGTGCGATCCATCCTCTCCCTTTCCAGCCGCTCGCTATCTGATTGGCTCTGTGTGCGCTCTGGTCTGTTGTGTATGTTGCCTGTTGGGGAGCTGGGGGCCGGCTGGGAGGAGATGGTGCGGAGCAGGTGGTTCCTCTTCCTGAGGAACTCGCTGTTTGCGCCCAAGCCGAAGCTGCCTTTACGTAGCACCATGCGTGCGCTGCTGGACTTGGCTGGCCGAGACCGGTGGTTGTACTCCAACTGGGACAGATGAGCTGCATATCCCTCTGTGATGAACTGTTGAGAGGAGCAGAGACACAATGTCAACTAAAAGGAAACACAGCATTTTATATCCTAAGGAATTATATTATATGAAGTTGGAGTGCAGAGCCAGATCTGTGTCACATAATGTCCTTTAGGAATCTTAGCAATCAACATGATGATGGACTATTCACTTAATGAGATTTTCTGCCAAGTTGTGTATAAAATTAACAAATATACCTGACACTGGTGCTGCATCTTCTTGGAAGGTCTACCAACAATGTATATTTGGGAAGCAGGGAGGCCGATTGAGGTGTAGACTGAAATGTCTTTGGTTGATCCGTAGCCAGCGAAAATCTTCATGTGAGCCTGGAAACAAGCAAATGAAGAAGAGAAGAGAACTGTTCGGCACTGGAATTTTCTTTTCAACTGGGAAAATCATTTTCACATCAGCGTTTCTGTTTTTGTTTTCACCTCTAATTTATTCCACAAAGATTCAGACTACACATACAGAAATTACAGTACTAAAAAAAAAAAAAAAAAAAACTCTACATAGATCCCTCTCTAGCCTCAGCTCCTTGAAATCTGACCTCTGTTAGGGACTTGAGAAAGTTGGCCTTGTGTCTGAGCGGGTCATGTACCAAACCGTCACAGAAGGAAACAATGCCATGAGGGAAGTTGTGCTGAGACAACCAAGCCACCACCCGCTGCTTCTGCATGTCTGGACGTCCTGTCACGTAGATGATCAAATAACCTAAATCCTGCCAGTGCCTGCAGTGAGGAGCAAAGGAATACACAGTATCTCGGAGAGTTAATTACAGTTTTAGGTAAATATAATTAACAACCACATGCCAGTGTACTGTGATCTGTAAGACAGAAAACAGGCAAAGAGCTAGGTACCTGACAACATCCACAGCTCCTGCTCGTACTTTGGGGTCACTGCCCATGATTGAGACACTGGCAGCAAAAGACCCATCAATGCTGAATACCACAAACTCTGTGCCTCGTGGAATAACTGTCAGGTAGCTGTCTGCAAACGTGTGGTCACCCCTGTGGAATGAAAAAAACAGCTGAGAGTCAGAACATGGGACAAACAAAAAGTTTCTTTCTAGTTATTCACCTAAAGCACAGCAAAACACAACAACAAACTGAGCTAAAAATAAAACCTAAGCCTTATAACCACCTGACAACCATTTTAACTGGGTAGACTCCGATGCCCAGACGCTTGTCCTCTGGGATGACAAAAGACACGCGGCCGCTACTGTTGGTCACCTCTGTACTGAAGTACACCCATTCTCCTGAAGGGGGCTGGGTCATGATGTGCAGGTCAACCTACACAGAAATTACAACACAGAATAAACAGCACAAATTATATAAGCAGCACTGACATCAGTCTGTGTGCTGCTTTATGTAATGACAAAAGACAGTTTACCTTCTCCCCTGCCAAAGTGACCATGTCCAGAGGGCCGTACATGAAGCGCCCTGTCACGACCTGCTGGCTGTCTTCAGTAAACACGGCATCATTCACCCGGTGGTTGGCAGTCACATTCTGTCCGGGGAGTGAAACAAAGATACATGGCTTTGTCTATTTAACTGAACAACAAGCAACAATTCTCTTTTCAAGATTTTTGTTGCAGTCAGGAACTTATAAAATAGAATAAATGAAAATTTGATTCGATTACATAAAAAAGTTAAATGCCAGATTTGAACTCAAGATGCTGTGATTAGATGGTCTATTTTCTATCTCTGATACCTACCCTGATCTTCACATGAGTCCTCTTGCGGAGCCACTTCTCTCGAGGTTTGGAAGGAGTGAATTCAGATACTTCTTTCCCATCGAGCTCCAGGATGCTGGAGTTTTCATGTCTCATGACCTACAGGGGACAATTTGAGTCACTCATCCTCAGTATCTGTGCAGAGGACTTCAAGTCTGTAGGACACATGTTTATCATTTTGTAAAGAAAGGTAGGTATTACAATGTTGACTCACCTGTCTCAGAAGAAAAGACACAACATCGGTGGACTCCCAGTATGACGCGTGGAAGAGGTGTGGTAAAGCCACTGTGGGAAAAGCGGTCAGCGCATCGGGGCAGTATAGGGCAAAGTCCAGCCGCTTTGTGCCCCACCAACGGGCTGCTACTGTGATAGGAACGGAGTGAATAGTGTGCACAGGTGTAAGACTAAACTGTAAGAGTCAGCGTGAGGTATGCAATGCCACGTGCAGGTGCAACACTCCAGGAGCTAAGGCTAAAAGATGACACTGGTCCCAGAAGTGCTACAGGAGGGAAAGGAAGGAATTTATCATTGTTATTAACCGGAAAATCAAATGCTGGAATTGAAGTACAGAAAGAAGAACAAGAAAGTTAGAATTTGTAGGTGATTACATGAGCCAATGAGGATGGTTATTCATGTTAGTATAGGCATGAAAAAAGATGGATTTGGGGGAAAAGTGGCAAGATCTGGATGTATACTCTCTCCCACATCAGTGAAAGTGATTGCCTTGAATCTTAATTTACTCTTGAAAAAACACAGGAAGGGAAAAGAGGCTTTCCGAAAAAGCAGCAAAAAACTAGAAACTAATTTGGATTGTGAGGCAGTATAGAAGAGTACACAGAAAAGACCTGTAGTGTCACCCTGAGTTCAATAGGCCCCTCCCTTGGAAAAATACCTTGCTCCACTTCAGCCTGGGAGTCCAGTGAGACCAGATCAGATATAGCACAGTCCAGCCCCGCTGAAGGGCAGTTCTCGTACTGGCCAGTGGGACTTAGACCTTCACTAGTGTCTGCCTCACCGTCCAGCTCTGCCACTACACCTGCGTCAGGAGATCCTGTGGCCTGGCCAGCCTCTGCTTTCTTACGGGACTTAGGAGGACTTTTCAGGAAGAATTTGTTTTGTGATGACAGGGCGAGTTGTGACAAAAGGCTGAACTTTTTGGATTGATTAATTTGGCATGATTTTGCTATGAGGAGAAAACAAAGAGAAAAAAACAAAAAGACATGAACGGATGCTTGGTGTTATGTGAGAGGTTGTGACAGTTTCAACGGCTCGATGAGTGATGGTGGGATGCAGTGTCAATAAAATAAACAGTCGATATCAAATCTGAAAAACAAAAATAGTCAGTCAAGATAGCATGGTCGTTAAGGCTCTTCTGATGTTCTGGGGTTGCAGGAGAAAAAATATGACATGATTAGTTAATGTGCATCTCCAGGGCTCTGCTGTAGGTGCTAAGACTGTGGTGTTTAGAAAACTAATGAGAAGAACAAGTGAAAGTCCTGGTAACAAAAGTGACAGAGTGAAGGAGGTGAGGACAATCACACAAACAGGAAACAGAGCACTGTCATCTCAGCCAACATTGCAATAGGGAGAGGACAATGCAGGAATGGCTGAACAGGGCAGGTGTCTACATGCATTGCAACATTAGATAAATGCAGCACTCGTTCGTCGCATTTACATTTAGACAGTGGATAAAAATAAGACAGACAGTGGAAAGTGGCACTAAGCTTGCTCAACTTCACGACTCTGCTTGGGACTTTGAATTTCCAAAGGAGATGGACAACAATGTGTACGAGTCTCCCTACAATGCAGGGGTTAAGCCTGGCTATGCAGAAATATCAAAAGGAAAGGGGTTTTCATGTCTACCTGGGTGACTGGACTGCTCCAGCTGGAGTGCAGGGTGTGTGTAGAGTCAGAGTAATGGGGGTTGAGAGAGGGAGGAGAGTTAGAAAAACTAGACAGAAAAACAGCAAAAAACTGGACTAAAAGAAAGAGGAGGAGGAAAAAACTAGAACCTGTGTCGGTGTGAGTGGAAGGAAGAGAGAAAGAGAGACTGGTTGGTATTGAGAACACTTACTGTTGGCTATGTTGGTGGCAGTGTAACTGTCTGCCATTCCTGACACCTGGCTGGCAATGCTGACCTCACTGGCCCTCCGCTGGCCCCGGGAGAGGGGGCCCGTTACGGGGGATGAGGGGTACGAACTGTCCATGAAGACACCACCATGAGACTGAACAACATCCGCTATTGAGCCGAAACAAGGAGATCCCATTAGACAGAGACACGAGTAAGGGGAACTCACAGTGAAGGGGGAGGGAGATATGGTTTAGGGCAGCAGGAGAAATGTGACAGAAGGCACCACGGTTTCCATAGGACACGTGAAACCACGAGGCCAACCAAGTGGAAACACGAGTGTATGAATACATAAAACACTTAGTGAATATGAAACCACAAATATCCACATATGTCACAGTAACATCCATGTGTTAGTATTTCTTAATAAGGCAATTTATCTTATAGCTTGTCCATTGTCTTTGTTGGCATAATGAATTATGGACATTTTATAAAATCAGAAGACCTTCTTAAGGAAAAACAGTATATTGAGGAAATATAGACAGAGATGATAATGGTAAATTTTGCAAATTTACTTTACACAAACCTTTCCATTATATTTGTGAAACTAACATCCATCCATCATCTATACCCACTTATTCCTTAACCAGGGTCACGGGGATCTGCTGGAGCCTATCCCAGCTCTCTTTGGTCTGAAAGGCAGGGGTGCACCCTGGACAGGTCACCAGTCCATCACAGGGCCACATAGAGACAAACACACTCACACTCACTCCTATGGGCAATTTAGAGTCACCAATCAGCCTGACATACATGTTTTTGGACTGTGGGAGGAAACTGGAGTACCTGGAGAAAACCCACACAAGCACAGGGAGAACATGCAAACTCCACACAGAGGACGGGTTGCGAACCCAGGACCTTCATGCTGTGAGGCAACAGGGCTAACCACTCAGCCACCATGCTGCCCTGAAACTAACATCTCAAATCAAATCTAACTACCAACATGGCCAAACGTGAACATTTTCATTTTTATTTACTGTGATTAAATGTTAATTTTAAGAGAGTGGCACTGAGGAGAAAAAAAGCTCAATTCGATGAAGCACTGTAAAGTCCCAAAAGCCAATGATGAAACGTGATCCTCGAGTGGAAACAATATTTGGATTGGCCACAGGAAGATATCACCGCATAAACGTGGAAACTGTGTGCCACAGCCTGCAGGTCTGCTGTGCAGAAAAGCATTTAGGTTAATAAATCTACCATCAATACATCATACTTAAATAATCAACTATGTTTTCACTGCTATTGTTCATAGATTTCACAAGGCACCATCTCAATTTGGAGACACAGTTTAATCCTTTAAAGAAACTGTGCTGTGTAAGCAGAGACTTCAAAACATGTCTCTGAAACACAGGTGATAGTAGAAAAACCCTCAGCTGACATCAGTAATCTGATATTGTCAAAATGATGACACTAAAATTCAGTTTAGAAACCACAACACAAACACAAAAGCTTGCATCCTCAAAAGACGAACATGACATGACTGTATGATGACAACCACTGAAAGAAACACTGCATGAGATGCTTATCAGATTTCAGTAATTCCATGGCAAGTTGTCACAATTTATTATCATTTCTATTTTAAAACCAGAAGTTCTTAATCAAAAATAAATCAACCAGTGAATTACACATATACAGAATAATTTTGGTGGAAGACTGGTGTTTAGTACTTGCACTGGTCTGCCAGTGTATCTGCGGGTGTGGAGGAACATGCCTGCAGCTATTGTGTCTTTAAACAACAGTCATGGAAATACTCAAAGAGTACACGTGGTAGATACAAATCTAAGCATCTTGGATGTGACAGCACAGCGTGACAGAAAGACACTGAATGAATGGAGGTGAGGACAGATGCGGGTGAATGGGAGAGGCTACACACACTCCATAGTGGTGGGTGTGGCTTTGAGGGAGCCCTCCTGCCAGTTTAGCACAGGCACAGGGATGCAGGTCTCACTGATGGTCTCCTGACAACGAAGGAACAGAGGAGGCCCACTGTCAAGTAGCAGCTGAGCGTTGCTCTGGACTGTCTCCACTACAGAGGGAGGTGGAGAGATAGAAGGGGCAGAGGATGGGGGGAGGAGGAGGTGGGGGGGGGGGGGGGTTGGAGATAGAGAACCAGGTATGCAGATATGGGGACAGGAGGCCAAAAGAGGAAGAAGGAAAGAAGACAAGGAAGACACAAAAACATATGAAGCAAGAACAGCTGAACATGAGACAAGAAAGCAGAGTCAACCCAGAGTGGAGGCCACTACTTCTGAACCACAGCTTTTCCTCAGTCACACACAGTCATATCACAAGGATCGCAAATGCCATAAGATGTGCTAGCTGTACGATAATTTGTACTGTCTTTACTTAAAAGTGACAGTAATCACTTTGAGGACTCTGACACCTCAAAGCCAGGACCTGAAGTCAATGCTGCCATGAAGCCTAGAAATGCCTTCATGTCTATTGCCCCTCTCATCACTCTTTAATAAACTGTCCAGCTACTTCAACCTACTTATTAGTTACCTACTAATTTCTGAATCCTTGTATTGGAGAATCAAACATATCAAAATCATACATGTACAAAAAGGGAATGGTGAGGCTCTAAGGGTTACTCCACTATAATGTCCAGTCCAAACAGAAACCACCAGCAGGACTATGACCACATTTAGATGAGTAAACTGCTTCACAAAGGACGCTGAAGCACAAACAGCAGAAAAATGTTCAATTTTTCTTTGAGACAATGTTTACTCTGTGTGTGATGCAATGCATAATGTGCTACTAAGACGTGTTGTCTATGGCATGCATACATGAGAAACGGGAGAAGTGACAGTCAGTCTGTAGTGTCAGCTGATCGATCATAAGTTAAAAGGAAAAATTAAAGTCATTCGGTTTCAGGGAAATTTGCATTTGTGTTTGTGCATGAGATTCCAAGGTAGAACTACATAAATTATCCCAGACGGTAATTCAAAATTTAAGTTACAATTAAACAATAATAGTGCAGAGGGCTCACCCAGCAGGGCAGAGTTTCCATCTCCCAGTGGAAAGCGTTGGTAACGGGGCACGTTGAAGGGAGGCAGGAGGTGAAATTTCTTCTCCAGTAGAGGCTCCAGGCGGGAGGCAGAGGGATCGGCTGGATGAAACAAGTTATAGACCTGCTGACAGGCAGGCCGCAACTGGGCCACTAGGGGGAGAAAGTGAACCGGAGACATTAGAGAGGAGAAGGGAAGAACCCAAGGAAGGAGGTTTGGATGGAAATGTGGTCGTAAAAAAAAAAAAACATTCCTTTAGATGTTTTCTCTCAAATAGACAAGGTCTTCTAGCATTGAAGCAAATGCTTATATTTTTATTATAATTGTTATGACATATACAATTGAAGCTAAAGCTTGAACTAAACCTTTTGTACTTTTTTTAAAACCGGAAAGTTGACCTGTTATTTTGCTATAACAGAAACACTTGTACAAAGTAGCTTACCATCCAGCACAGGAATGACAGTCTTTCTCAGGGCGAGTACTAGCCCCAGTGGAGAGCCGAACAGGAAAAAGTCAGACACCTCAAAGTCAAACTTCCCCAGGGAGCCTCCATCCAACATGGTGCTGCTGCTCGACCTGCGTGAGACTCCATCGTTCCGCAAGACACTGGAGTGTAAACTGGAACCACACCACAGTCAATTTTCTCATGTTGAACTAAAAATAAATTACATCCTGAAAATTATACGTGAAACCTTTTTTTTTTTTTTTTTTAAATCTCATGGTTAATGATTTTTTTTTTTGTCATTACACACATGACACACCTGGACAGGAAGGCCTGGTGTTGTTTTATTGTGTCCAGTTCGTAGGTGGAGGAGTCACTTCTCTTGCGTGGCAGCTGTCTCCTGGTGTCGTCTCCTGCACTGGCACGAGGGATGTCGATGTTACTGCGACTGAGGTGACGGGTGCTCTCCAGGGTTGGAGAAGCAGAACCGTGTCCACTGTTGATAATAATGCCCGGAGAGAGGAGGTCTTGGTCCTGTAGGGGCCATTCAGAAAAATTTGTGAGCAAAACACACAGCACCAGAAAATGTTTATAAATGATCTTAAAAAAGTGTATTAGTTAATTTATTAGTTCTTTAGGTCTTTTTTGTGATAAAAATAATATTTTACCATATGAAATAAGCACACTAAATGTAGTCTCTTACCTGCACGCTGACAATACTGCCCCTGCGACTGCTATTCTGGCTTTCGTTGACTGTCTGATTGCTGCTGCACAGAGCGTCAAACCCCAAGATACCTCCAACACAGTCCCCAATGAGGCATACCTGGACAGGTCCAACATCAGAAATAATATTTTGCGTCATGCATGATGCACCTTCTCCACCACAGTTCAATAACCAAAAAGTGGATGTTAATATAGAAAAAAAAAATATATATATATATATTATATTGTTAAAAAGGTGTATGCCAACTATTACAGAATCAACACTGTTTAACTTGTGTTGTAATATTCTGTATTCTAACATAATTAGTATGTGCATATGTCTTTGAGAACAAAACACAAAAAGCTCCAAATAACAACCAAACACTATTATATGAGAATTCTGATCAGGTCTCAGAGTGTAACCAACCTGGCCGGAGAAGGCTGCTCCATCCAAAGACTTCATGAAGTCTCCATACACCTGGTTGGCTCTGGCGATTACGGTGGCTACTGCCTCCTGGTACTGTGGAGCAGAGGTGGCCAGGAGGGGCAGAGCTGCCAGTGGGATGTGGTCCTGGCTGCTGGACAAACAACCCTCATCGTAGCTGTAGGGGCTCAGGCTACCGCAAAAGACAAAAACAGAGAAAATCAAAAGATGAATGTAAGTTAAAGTCCAAGACAACCACAGAAGACTTTGAGGAAATAAACACAGGAAGAAAGGGGGCAACAGTCATGAGCTGCACCTGGACCTTTTCCATTATAAGCAAGCGGCAGTCACAGCCATTAAACAGAAACCTGCAGTCATTATGCAAAACGCTTGTAGCCTGCAGAAAAACGTGTGCATGTGTGTCCTCTTACTTGGACACCAGGGAGAAAGCCTCAGCACAGATGGCAGGGCAGGGTACCAAGCGGATGGCGATGCGTCCCAGCGCAGCAGGGTAGTGAACACGCATGACTGTGTCAAAAGCCGTACTAATCGTGTTGACGTCGGCCTGCTTGCTGTTCTGGTCCCCTCCGCCTGTATCCAGGATATTCCCTCCATGCAGGACTAAGATCAGCACATGGATCTTGGAAGGCTGCTGGGACAAGCTCTCCTGAGAAAAGCAATTTAATAAAAGGGTGGTGGATGGGAACAGTGAGGAACAGCTTTAGGACAATGTTCAACAGGTAGTTTATTTACTTATAAAATCACCCCTTTTATTAGCACAGCACAGCATGCTTACTGACTGGGGAAAGAAATCACAGATAAGGAATAATGGCTCTGAATATGGGCATCAAACACATTTATCAGATTACTGGTTTGGCTTTCCATCGCTTCAAACATGGACCACACAACAAATTCTTTTTCACAACCATAGACAGACAGAGAACTATAGAGGGAAATGTAACGGAGCCAACCTACACTGCACCTGGACAACTGTTCAACTAACAGCAGATGATGACAATGCTTCCTGGAGACAAATCACATTAAAGGGAATAGCACAATGTGTAGTTTTGTAATTTGTCCGATCCAAAACTTCACATTTTCATAGAAGCACTGTATGTACACTCACAGCTGAAAGTACATGAGAGTTGAACAGAGGTTGGCGACGCTGGGGAGTACAAATGGTTTTGGGCAACGGCAGGGAGAAGGGGCAGGGGCAGGGGCAGTATTGGGATTGTTCAGGAGGATCAGAGGTCTCTGTGGAGCTGCTGCAGCTGGGGGCCAAAATGTTTACTTACTGACTGATGCCTTGTTACCATGATGGTGGGAATGGGAGAACTATCGGCTTGGCCACTAACAGAGCCACGCATCTGAACACAAGAGGACACAGATGCTCAGGGACAAACAGCCCTTCCCCCTATCCGGAGTAAAGCCTCATATGAAACACTACATCTGTGCACAGCAAAAGGTGAATTAAATTGAAAAACAAAAAAAAAAACAAAGGAAAATAATAATAATAATAATTATTTGTTTAACAAAAGCTCTGGGTCCTGAAGGATATTTCCTGTAAAAGGAATTATTTGTTGCAGACATGGTTCAGCATCAGAGAAGACTGATCATGAGCATGTTTTGTTTGATACACATACCTCATCTAGTCTTTCCTCACTGGTTGCTCTTTCATAATCCACGGTCATTTCCTTGAACAGCTCACCTAAAAACACACACACACACACATTCTTAACATCTAGTTTTACAACAGTGTGACTGTATGGTGAGGTGCTCATGGTCTTCATCATACCGGTATTTTCCTCTGTGTCTGCAGCTTCAATCTTGTCCATGAGGTCATTGGAGTTCCACTTGGTGATTTCCTTCGGGAAGACCTCCTCACCATCTGAGAGATCCTCTGCAGGGGCGACACGAGATTAATCATCACCAACCAAACTGTATGCGTCATTTTGGGTTTACAAATTTTTCATTACACCAACAGTATAACTAATTATAGGTTTATAGAGATTAATGAGGGTCGATTACATTTGCTACGTCATTATTTGTTACATAATAAAACTGTTAATCAGCACGAAGGAAACTTGCCAAGCATTTTCACCAGATGCTGTCGAGTAAGTCACTAAATCAATATTTAATTATTCCATGTAACGTACGGTTCATTGTGGTGGCCATCAAATACATGTGAAGTATAACCTTTGTTCATCTATGGCTGATACATATGTGTTATCTGCTATCTCAAACAGGAGGTACATGTGTGCTGGTGGACACTGGTCTGTGGTAAAATTTTCCTAACATGATGAATGAAATATCCCTTTTTTGTTCCCCAATAGTCTTCATTTCTCAGAAGCAGGCAGTCACCCGCTGCTCACCTTAGTTTGTATTAGTGGAATAAATAAATTCTAGGATTTTATGTATAGATTTACAGCTACAGGAAGGAAATCCAATAAATGTCTTCTGTTATTGTTTGAGTTTATGAAAGATGATTATCCTGTACACAGTCCATCACAAAGTTTTTTTTATTTAATTGCTTATTCTGTGTTTCAGCTGCTTCAATTTATTTCATTTCTAAACCTTTCGAACAATCCGAGAGGTGCTTTCATTTCAAGGCTTTACCAAAATTTTCTTGTAGAAATGTAAACAACATTTTAATGCAGCTTCACTTGCAAGTTGTGTAGCAGTTAAATTATATAACTTTGTTGATTGTAGAATATTCATTTGATTGATTGTGTGTTTTGATGAATCAGTCCTGCAATACAGGCATGATAAAACAATAAAGTATCATTATTATATTATGAATTTAATACCTTGGAAAACCACGCACATGGGTTTACCAGCAAGTGTGCTATATACTGTTTGATGAGATTACTAAAGCTTTCCTTTATTCATCTGCACAAAAAAGATGTCTCCGCCACACAGAAAAGGGGAATACAACGTTTAAAAATAAACTCAGACATGCATCTCAGGCATTTATGATAGATGATTACTCCAAGATGACCATAACCACAAACTAACTTTAAAGAAATCTAATATCAAAGGCAATCTGAGCCAAGGCAGCCTGTTTCTAAATGTGTTTACCTGCATCATGTGATTTAATAAAGCACCAGAGATCATGCTTGTGTTCACATACTCTGTATCTCAAGTTGATTTGACACATTAGCTTCAGGTATTTACCACAATTAAATAACTGCTGATTTCATGAGGTTGTCGCTGGAGTGTAGGAACATCGGTAAATTTAACTGAACTGAACTGGACACTGCAGCAGCACAGCAGCAATCACTGTATGGAGTATCAGAGTGAAGGCTATGTACACAAATTTATGATTATGCAGTCATAACCTTAATTAATTAAATTGAAATAACATAATGTGCTTTAAATAATTCATTAAACATTAATATTGCAGTACATAATAAATTTTGGGATGTCAACAATTCACTTACTCCTAATATCATGGACAGACACTTGGCACATGCACAAATTGATTCCTGTAATCATGACTGAACGTTTGGAGACAATTCCCCCTCATAAACACTGGTGGATTATAGTGGCTGTGTGTGTTGGGGGGGGGGACGACTGTGTGGAAACAAAATGATGATGCAGGGGCTAGAGGGTATTGGTGAATGTATGACTGGTGGACAGAGCCGATTTCGATGTCTCAACTTGACGTCGGGATGAGACACCTGGCCCATATCCTTGGCCAAACTCATCCCAGCAAGGAGCGTGGATTTTGCACCACTATCCACTTAATTCAGCTGCAGCCTCAAAGTATGCTGGGTATCTGGGAAGCTTAAGAACTGATCTGTGGTTAAAGAGACGCATGCAGAGTGAGGGGAGAAGGGAGCACATGGGTTCTTTAAAAACTGAACACAATAAGCATTTGGGTCTTTAATTTAAAATCAAATGGTTAAGAAGAAGAAGAAGTACTTTATTAATCTCCAAGGGGAAATTCAATTGTTACAGCAGTTATTCTAATTTAAAGTTAGTTACCATGGGCATCGAAAAACTCCTCGTCTGAGCTGTCGTCTGAGTCTCGCGCTATGCTCTGCATCCTCCACTCTGAGAGGCTGTGACGTGATGGGCTCACTGAAAAACCACAGATGAACAAAAAATTCACTGTTATTTTGGGACATGTGTTTCAGCCTCTCTCTTTCCCTTTTTAAACACACACACATACACTCTACGACAAAGAAATATTGCACAATCTCCCCCGGCCCACACATACACAGTGTTATATAAACATGCAACAGTCTCTGTGGTACATTACTTCATCACAGATGGACTGCTTGGTGGTCAGGGGGGGTGTGAAAAGTGAAGCCCAATGTAACACAGACAAGCTACAAGCACACCAAAAACTAAACGCCAGCTGATAAAAATGGCGATACTAAAAGCAGGCCCTGTCTATCACGTGTCTTCAGTCTATGCCTCATATATCATTAGTGCTGAGGAAGAAGGGGCATCTCTGTGAGGGGCAAGCTGGTGAGAGGGGCACAGCTGTAGCTGTCAGCAAAGAGAGGGAAACAGCAGTGGTGGTGGGGAGGGTCACTGAGAAGCGTCAGCCTCTTCTGGTCTGTGATGTCAGCACTGCTGCTAAAAATAGTCCAGGAGAGAACCACAGGGGGGAGTTACGGGGGTGAAAACAAGGCACGCTGAATGAGAATCAGGGTCCAGGTGGTAGCTACAGTGAGTGCTACCTCAGGGTACAAGCGACACTGAAGATGGGTGTGTTCGAACATGTGGCTGGTGATTGTGGATTGTGAAGTGGTGAAAATTTCTGCTCAAAATAATAATAATAGTACATCAAATTGGAGGCACACATTAAAAACATTCCTATTAGCATCAGGTGCCAAACAGAAAAGCAAACTGTGATTACAAAAGCAGAGTGTGCATACTAAAAAGCTGCTTTCAAGGCATCTGACTTTATTAACACCAACTGAACAAGCTGAGCTCAGAGCTCTTCACTAGACTGATTCATTCAGCTTGAGAGCTAGTGGCAGCATGTACACCTCTGTGCAGCTGAACCACAAAATGCAAAGCAGTGTCTTTTGTATAGAAAATGTCTGGTATAATGTACTGGGCTTTCACCACAACTGAGTACAGAGTTTGGAAAATAAGGTAACTGCATTATGTTGTCCTGGTATTTTTTACTTAGCCATTTACTGTATATCTTTGAAGTTTTTAAACTGCATCTTCATTAAGAAGACCACTCTGGTTAACTGTATATGGCTTAATGGTGGGTGATTTTGTTGTTTTCAAAATAAACATTACTACTGCAGTAATAACTTTTCATGGCTACTGTTCAAGCCTTTAAGGGGTAGTGTCTGTCTGATACTCAAAATACTCTTTTTTTTGGGAAGCTTATCACTTTGGAAAGAAAATCATCAGATATAGAGAAAGCAAAGTGCTACACTGGCTTTGCACAAGCTTGACCTTGTTACTAGCTTCCCCTGCGGACAGGTTTCAGATACCACAGCTGGCTGTATTTACTTATGGAACAATTTCATTTTGTTGTGACTATAAGGCGGAAAGTGTGACAGACTGAATAAATAGGGATGAGGTATAAATATAGATGTGATAATGTGTAACAGTAGGACTATGTCCATAGTCATTGTAAAAAAAAAAAAAAAAGAATGGAAAAACTGCAGAAATAAGCAATGCAAAACAAATGAAGGTTGCTCTGACACCATCAGTACCAGGCTCACACAATGTCATGCACACAGGTGATACAGGTGAAAATGTGAGGGTGGTGTGCTTCTCACCTCCTCTCTTGGATGAGCGGGATGAACGGGAGGAGGTGGACCACTGCTTGGTGAGTACACCCCTTGGCTGGAGGGTGTCTCCACCTGAGCTGACCACCACCTCCTCAGCTTCAATGGAGCTGATTGCCTCTTTAACCTCTTGGTCTTTGTCTGGAGATGGAGCACCTCCGTTGGCCTCTGTGGCCTCCTCTGCCTGGCTGAACTGGGCCATTTTCGTAGCCAGGGCCAGCTGAGTTTCCAGCTCCAGCTCCCTGATGTCTTCCATGGTCAGACCGTACCACTCATCCTGCCAGCACCAGGCCTGCCGGTGGGCGCGCACCATCACCTTTCTCAGTCCTAGAGAAAGACAATGGACGATAACACACATCAAACAGTGACATTTTTAAGACTTATACACTCAAGACATAAATGTAATAACACTGATCTCATACCATAAGTAAAAGTAAATACCACATCACATGAAAGACACAGTGACCGTTTACTCACCGACGTCATGAATGAAGCGCTCAATCTTTGACTGCATGCCCCAGTAGCGGAACTCCACTTTGCACAGTTTATAGGCACACATGATGGGGGTCTTCCCCAGGTTATTCTTGTACTCTTCTATCCAGTCGTCCTGCAGAGGACCCCTCTGGGTCTTGACTGATTTGAAAAGCCTTGGGTCCTCCTCTGCTTTGTACTCATGAGGGGGGATGGGATCTGTCACTATGTCAATTGGGTCTGTCAAAGATGATTTGTAAACAAAAAGCAATGACTAACAAAGCCAGTTTTTTTATTGTTATGCACATGTAATTCTGCATATTCGGTTTAATTTCAGTATCTTTAATGATAAACTGCAAATGCGTTTTCAGGCTGACAAACAAATAATGAGGGATTTATCTAGGTTACTGCATGCCTGACCATTTATTTTTGAGCGCAGTACCATCCAACTACCACTAGTGGGCCTGACCTGCTGCTTATGTTAGGGGAAAAAAGTGGACAGACACCATCAGGTGAGAATCTAATACTGACCAGGCACCATAACTAAGTACTTTAAGATAAGCTCACTGTTTACTCTAATAGTTCTCTGATATAGTCAAGCACAGTACAGCGTTGGGTTTGTTATGTAGTTTACTTTCAAAGTTTCAGTTAAAGATTTGAGCTGCTGTAATGGTTAAGGATTAATGCCACATGATCTTACCAATACTACGCTGCCTCTTCTCTGCTGCAGACATGTTGAAGACATCTCCTTGATTGCCTGTGTCGGGTTTGTAGTAGGTCTCAATGTCAATGGAGAACTTCTCAACAAAAGGACAAGTGTATCTGAAGGACAAAAGGCCACTGAATTAAATAAAAACATACAGACAGATGCCCCAAACAAAGCACAACTGCATTATGGAGTTCATGAGACTCACATTTCAACTAAATGGCTCCAGATCTGAACTGTTTCATTAAGAGTTACAACACCCTCTCAGTGCTGAGGATAGAAGATGTGTGAGCCATGCCCATCTGTTCTATCTGAGGTGTCTGCAGCAAAGCTGTCACTGGCTGAATAGATGTGTCAACAGGCACTTGCAATATATCAATTACCTGACAGCATAGTCAAGGGCACATCTCCTTTCAACACCTTCACATCTCTGTTTGTCAGGTCCCACACAGACAAACAGACTGACACCCTGAGAATGACGGGCCATCAACATTTAACAGCCTGGGAAAGCTGCTGGCCACCCGCAGATCTGATCTGTATCAGATTCTCAAAACTTCTGAGACGTCTTTATTTTCTCTTGGCTGTTACTAAGGGAGACAGCAGCTAGAACAGGACTTCAGACTAGGTATCATCAAACTCAACACTCAACATGGAATTTTATACATACAAAATGCAGGGTTTTAATTATTATCTAGGTGAACTTTCAACCTACGGCAATTAGACACACACAGAGTACAAAGGCATTTCTATGACTAAAATAATACTTTTCAAATTTTTGCACAGCCTTTCCAGAGTAAAATGCACTCTTACTCTCACTGCTCTAGAGGGCTATGGAGGTGCCTTTCCTGCAGGAGAAAACCTCACCTGGTGCGGGTGTAAGGGTAGGCATTCCAGGACTCCTCTTCAACCCTCAGCGCTGCTTTGGGCAAGATGGAGCGGAACCAGCTGGGAATGTGCATGCCGATGTGGTAGACCTTGTGAGTGTACTGGCCAGTCCCACCAGGTCCATCCGTATAGGGCTTATTCTCTAGTATCTCTACCCCACTACCTTCACCACAGCTCTCCTCCCTGCTCTTTTTCTGAAAGAATAATATGAAATGAAGTTGAAGCAAGTTGGCGGCATGTTCATGTTTGCATATAAGTAGTGTACTGCAAGTAAAAATAACAACACAAATTTTCCTTCGATCAATATGATTCAGACTATGATGCAGTCAATGGAGTGAAACACACAACACCACACACCCCAAAATGAATTGCTTCCTCAAAGTCTGTCAGCTCTGAATTGCAAATCAGGAAGCCCAAAAAAACCAGCTCACTGAGCCACACCTTTCCCATATTTACATTCCAGGTGCACAGAGGAAGAGACGGTGGCGGAGCCTGAAGATGCAATTGAGTAGAATAACAGCTAGGTGACTCCAAGCTTTAAAGATATAGCAAGATGAAGATTTGTGACTGTTATGAAATCAGTGAAATGGAAAACCTAGGTAGCAGAGCATAGGTCAAGTACTGACAATATGAAAAACCACAGAGAGCAAGGAGCAAGGACCATAAATGTTAAGCGATTACCTTTATAGTATCCATCATATTTCTCTTATCAGTTGTTCTCCAGTCTTTCCATGCATTCAAAGCATATTCAACATAATATTTAGCGCAGTGCTGAAACAGATTTCTCCAACCAGTGAAGTGGAGAGAAGCGATCTAGGCAAGGAACTGAATCAGTGGAGTAGGGGAGGAGGACGCTGCCATGAGGCATCCAGCACTCCGGACCTCATTACCTCTGACAGGTCATTCATTAGCCACCCGCGCTGCTCTCAACAGCCCAGACACAGCTCCAAAGACACAGCACAGACGCCACAGCACCATCAAACTGGCCAGATACGAGACAGGAGCTCAGCGATGAAACATGGGGTAATTGATGTAAATGTCAAGTTTACAGTGTAATGTTCACCCCAACACACATTAAAACATATCTTTCCACTTACACAGAGCATTATCAGTTGGCTTTTCAGCTGTACTCATCTCAATTAGGTCAGGACACTATTGTGTGTACTATTATATATCATTATGTTTGGAAAGAGAAATTGCCAGAGAGCCTGTTACAAGCTCTTATCCAGCTGACCAAGAGACAGATTTCAAAAGGGGTAAAAGGGAAACTGAGGGGTTAGATAACAGCTTTAAAGATGAATGAATGCTGAATGTAATGTAAGACACCTAAAGGCATGAGGGGCTCTCATCTTCACCACTCTACTGTAAAATCCTTTTTGGCTCAGTACACAAAGTAGCCAGTGTGCTGTGAGTTCAACTCTTCTTGTTAAACCTTTGCCACATAGCTCTCTTTCTCTGACACCCACTGTTTTTTTTTGAACAACCCTTAATCCCTTACAAACTAAAGGCTATCACCAGGAAAGCTCATACCTCTGACAGGATGGGAGTCATATCCTGGTTTTTTCTTGCAATGATGTTAGTGAGGCATGTTTCCTGTTTGAGACGCTGCTTTTCACTTCACTCCGCAGATACAGTTGCTTAGTCAGAACATGATGGATGTGTGCAAATGAATGAGACACAGTGAGATCGCCTCATACTGAATTTTACACACTTTCTGCATTTGCTTCATACATTACTCCCAAATCCCTATGCAGTGATGATAAAGTTACAGTTAGCTGTGAAATAAAAAGGCACCATTGTCAGGGCAGTGGAAAGGAAGTGAGAGAAGAGGTGGGGTGGGGTAATGCCTGCTGAGGTGCAGAGCTGTCCTAAGGCCCTGACTTCATCTGTGAGGCTTACACCGGGGATAGATTGCAGGCAGGCAGGCAGGCCTACATGCTGCAGTTGCCCTGGTAACAAACAGCAATGAAGAGAGGGCATCCACAGACACCAGCAAAAATCCTGGTTTCTTCTCTGCTCAGAATCCAGCTCTCTCTTTTTTCCTTACACTCCCTCTCTCATTTCTTCCACTCCCTGCTTTGCAGAATCTCTTTTTATCCTCCATTTCCTCTTTTCATTCACTCGCTCTCTTGAACAAAACCTGACCACTGGCACGCTACTGATGTCATGGTTGCCATAGCGACGGAAGCCTCACAGCAATGAGGCTATGCAAAGAGGGTGAGGTCAGGGGGAAAGGTAACTATGGGTCAGTAATGTAAGAACTTCACTTCCTGTGATTTGGTTAATAAGAGTGCACATTTAAACAGCACATTTTCATATACTAAGACCGTGCAAACCTGCATGCACGTGCTTCGTGTCTCTGCATAATGTCCTTCTCTGACAAAACCTAGCATGCAGAGGAAGTGGGATCAGAGCAGGTCAAAACAAATACTGCAGCTATTAATAACCTTCCACAATACAACGTCGAGTACAGAAAAGCTGCCAAACCAAAAAAAAAAAAAAAGGAAAAAAGACCAGGTTTCTACAAGTGCATTGCAGCGACTACCTTGTGCTGTCTTGAAACCTCTGCTTGTTTTGGAGAACATCAGCTGTTACAGCCCAACTAGATTACCTGTCTTTTCGGTACAGAAAGGTAATTAATTACCTGCCTCCTTTAGTAAGGAGTATATAGGACAGAAAAGATTAACCATAATTTTCTCTTACGGAACAATATCGTATGTATAGACTTGTGTTGTAATCATCAAGCATTTGTTCCATTTCTGCAGACAAGAAAAAGAAATGACTTTGCAATGATGTCAGGTCACTACAACTAATATCCCCAGTTAGTATTCAGACATACTCAGGAAAACAAACTGCTTTGTTATTGTATACACAGAAAAGGAGGAGCCCTCTGAGGTAACACAGGTGTAGCTGTAGCTTGTGTTGCAGTAATATTATACGTGGGTGGTCATTTAATTTTAGACTTTGTCAACATAAACTCTCATTAATCCGGGAGTAAATTAAGAGTTGTCAGAGAGGCTTGTGGGAAGGTCAACACCTTAAAGGCATGCTGAGCTTCACTTAAATATGGTCTAAATTTTTAACACCTCCAATCGAGCTGGTCCCCGAGGGCTGCAGTTCCCATCTATTATCACCTTCATGAAAGGAGGATTTATTGCAGGGTTGTTTTATGAATTAGTGAATTAGTTTTACCTAATAAACTCCCAGCTGATTGTATATGAAGAATACAAGATGAGTAACACAGGTTAATGTAAACCCTCCATAACAGGTTAAACTCCTGATTTTACCTCACACTGCTGTAGGAATATATCATGCACTTGTTGTGATTCTTACTTCCTGATGAAAAATTATTTCTTTCTTTGAGATGACAGACATTTCTTTAGCAGAGTGCCGACATTACTTCAGATCCAAGAAGAAGCAAGAAAACCTGAACCAAGCAAAATGCCACGAACCGATCAAACGGGCTTCTAACTTCAAACATTAAGCTACTTCTGCTACACATTACATAACCGTGCAGCTCAAATCCCTGCACGGCTTGTGTTTAGTACCATGATCTGCATGTGTCTCTCAAATGATAAAAAATGAAACTGGAAAAAAAAGCAGCTAAATGCCTAAAGGGGCAAAAACCATGCCTAAAAAAAAAAAAAAAGGTAACCAAATACTGCAGAACTTTTATAACAGTCTGAGTCATTATGATTGCTCTCCATACCTATTGCTCAAGGAGCACCTTTTAGCGCCACTAGATTAAACAAATCCTCCTTCATTTACACATGTCATATGAAGTGAAAATATGTTGCCATGAAGGATAACTAAAGCTCTATAATCCAGCCTTTCCTGTGTGTTGCTGTAAACCATAAAGATTTTACATAGACCCTCAGTCTCCAGCTAAGGGCCTGGTTAGAAAAACGAACCTGTCTGACATAGACAAAGCAGTATGCCCATCTCCACTGTGGCATTATGTGTGCGCACATACGTTCCCAGTGAGAGCAGGTGCCCCCACCCTCCTCCTCACGAAACATGCAGCCTATGACGAGTGGAAACAGCCAGCTTCAGAGAGTTTAAATTGGATAATCTATTGCCACACAAGTGCTCTTTGTTCCATTACTACACCAGCGTCAGACACCGTGTGACCAATCACTTCATAACTGGCCATGTTGAGATCACACTCTTGAAAAATCCCCCGTGTTAATTTATCCCCTTACCGACTGCTTGTTTTGGTCCGTGCTTTCTGAATTGGTTTCGGAGTTGGCTGTTTTTTGGTCAGTATGTATGTGGGTGAGATTTTGCATCGTGACCTCACCTGGATCATATAGAGCTGGGCGATACGGTACTCCTCCACACTCATGGGCATGGGGATGCGGTACTCCTTGATAAGCATGGTGAATTTTGGAGAAGGGGAAAAGGGGGACCAGGGAGAATATTGACAAGGGAAGGGGGGGGGGAGGAGAAAGGGAAGGGAGGGGGACAGGGGACTGGAGAGACTCCCGGGGCTCCTATATGTGACTCGTCAAATTACCAGCTGAAGTCCACATTGATAATTCCTGTGGGGGAACAAGAACACAAAAGCATGATGTAAGTAAGCTTATACCTGGTAGACAGAAATAAAAAGCATCCAATTGGTGATATCTGTTACAGTCAAAATACACTGTTAATGCTAGACCTCCAAAAGCACTTAATGGTTCTTCAAAAAGATCTTCATCAACATCCATCGCGCAGAAATCAGCTTCAATCAGCAACAAAAACATTCATCATGAGTGAAAGATAACAGCACGCAGGCTCATTTCAGACGCTGCAAGGTTCCACTCTGCATAAGCGAGGACAAAGATTCATTCTCGTGGCTCGCACACAGATGAAGAGGAGAAAAGAGTGTCAGTCAGCGCATATGCTCAATGTAGTTACAGAATATCTGGTCCAATACTTGGCACTGAGGACAGGCATCATTGCATGACGTCTCCATCCAGCAATTCAGATCCAACTGAGGCACTTCTCAAGATAAACTTCTCTTCTTATACACAGACCGAAATCTCAATGTGTGTGTGTGCGTGTCGTCGGAGTTTGCGGTGAACACCCATGTCTTGCCCACGGTCCCATCGTCACATGGGGACCTCACTCAGCATAAGAGGGATTACAGTTGAGTGGGGAGAATTATGTAAGTTTGCAAAAGCCCCCCTGTGCATGATCGAGGTTTCACAAATAGCAGACTTAGAATTGCACAAAGCACTGTTTTCAAACCACTGAACAGATAGGGGTAGGTTTGGGCTATACATATGCACCATGTGGGTGGCGTGAGTTGCAGAATGTGCTTTGACCACTAAGGGAAGAACAGCTCTCCAAAACCAAGCAAGTACAAAACCAGATCATAACATTACAACACTGCATTGCACTTTTGTGAGAATTTAACCAAATTCAATATCCCAGGTATCAGATAAGGTGACACATTAATTTTATAGTAATCACAAAGTAAAAGGAGATAACCAGTAGGTGAATAAACTCCTCACACAGGAAAAGAACATTATTAAACGTTTTAGCGTCGGTCCGTGAAGGTGAAAATTAACACCATCAAAGGCTGAATCCCAGGTAATGACTTCATATTCTCCAAAGTAAGATACGCAGCATTTTGAAAACAGCTCCTGACCTGTTAATAATTCAACAACAAAGACAAAAGTTAATTTAATAAAAGGTTGGTTCAGTCTGTTCAGATGTGCCTGGTGACAGATCTTTGTCACAGTGCTGAAAAGCCTGTCCTCTACTGTGCAGTGTGTGTGACGGCACCACTGTCCTAGGACCGTCTGCATTTGACTAGCAAAATGTGTCTACAGAGAACTGCGTAAATATTCACTCAATTCTGACCTAGGAACACGACTGGACCTCGCTCTGGCACCCAGCCATTCTGTCTAATCACTAAAATTCCCACTGCGTCACTTATCCAGTGAACAAAGGCCTGCTTTGATGAGGTTCATGATGGAACTAGGAGGTTCCTGTCCTCCACCTAGCGGCTACTCAGCCCCGCAACTCCCAAATGAAGACACACACAGCCAGTAATCGCTGATGCATTAACCAGAAAAAGATGCAGCTTATCTGACATCTCAACCTGGACCAGGTGCTTACTAAAGACTGGGAAGATTTCTTGTTAAAAGACAACAACACTGTCTTCTATACATTTTTTAATACAAATACAATCTTTATTTTACACATAACACTGTGTTAACAAAATCAGAACAGAACTCCACACTGTGCTGAAAATAGCTGCACTCTCGAGAAAGGCTGGGACAAAACTAGGCTATATGGAGAGGCCTGGAGAAAAGCCTGCAGCTCAGGAGCCCAGAGGCCTCTCGATGTTAGAGCCAGGCTTCAGAGGGGAAGGTCACAGCGCTCATCATTAACAGTGTTGATGATAATCAGCTTCACAATCTGCTTAGTGCACAGTTCAGCAATATGGTAAGAGTCTAAATGCAGGTTGCAGCTGGTGCTGCAACAAACATCTGAGTCCAGCCAACATCCACAGACTGGCAGCCCACATGTAAAGAAGTGACACAAGGTAAGTACAAGATTGAGGGACAAGAAGCACTACAGGCAGCAAAACAGAGGGATGCATACGGTCATTTCTCTGTCCAGCAGGCTGTATTAGGAGCATGCAGAGATGCAGGGATTTGTAGTGATGTTGATGTATATGAATTATGTGCTGAACTGCCAAGCTGGATCAGGACAATTTGTTAGAGCTGATACTAACTATTCTTTATAAAAACATCATCTGTTGATTTTTTTTTTTCCCCATTAACTGAATAATTTTTTTAATCAGTAAAATGAAATTAGTGAAAACGTCCAATCACAATTTCCCAATTCAGCAACATGGTAAGAGTCCCAGAGGAAAGTGCCTTAATCCAGGTGTGTGCAGCTGACTTAAAGCTGTAAATGCTGCCAAAAAATGCATTATTAAATTTGCAAACACTTTTTAAAAACAAACAAAAAAAAAAAAACATGTTTTACATGATTACACATTTAATCATGATACAATTAAATCCACAGCACAACACAACACAGTGTGCTGTGGAATACTGTCCTGAATCCACTATATATGTTTGGCCTATGTTGTTAAAATATTAGGAACATATTAAAGTTTGCATTTATATATATTAATTTCACAATTGTGGGATATATTAATATGAACATGGTTTTTGATAATACACGTTGCCTTGCACTGAGTGATGACCAAGGATTTTTTTTTACAGACTTGTTCATTTTTGTTCAACATTCCCTCTTCACATCTGTTAAACTAAACTAATTTTCATGTTTAGTTTCATCAGTGCTTTTGTATAAACACGAAAATCTTGTGGCATGCCGTTTTTCCATAATCTGCCAAATATGGTCACAACCAAATTGGCAACCACAAAACACAGCACAAAGAACTTATGAAATTATCTGAATTTAAGAGCGACTGAATGCTCCACAAAAATAAACAGTAAAGTAGGATTTACAACAGTAATGCAGATGCAGACATGTCCTGAAATTCTGAAGGTTTAAACTCATTTCTTTCTCTCTTTGCTTTGTAAATGATGCAGATGCTGTGCATGGCATAGGCCTGTAACGTACATTCGACCAGCCACCTCGAGAGAGTACTGCCACCATGCTTGACCCAGAAAAAAGCACTCTCACACAGAGCTTAAAAATAGTCCGGTTACAATAATCCTAGCATACGCAAGCAGGGTGCTTGACGTTGTTTGTTCAGAGAATATGTTCATTCCCTTCTAAAAATACAGTCTTTGCCCCCCGCTACACAGTGACGCAATAGTAGCACATGTCAATACACAGCGCTTATCACAGAGCAACCTCCAATGTTCTTGGCTCCTGTTTCGAAAAAAAAACAAAGGCAATGAGAGTTATAAGATGTGGCCAGCTGTGGAAGGACCACACTTCCTACATCACCTGTCACAAGGTGTGATGAATACCCAACAACGATCCAGGCAAAAAAAAGATGATCGCTTTAAATCACAATATTCACAAATACATAGGTTTGGTTAGAGACAGAAGTCAGACATCATCAGAGTCACTTCTAGTGGAACCTTCCAGATAACATGTTGCTTAATACCACAGAAGCCCTAAGAAAGGTCCTATAAACACATCTTTATCTCTGTGACTGCAAAGACCAGCATAAACAAACAACCGCTCAAAGATGTGCACATCTGCTCACCTTTAAACAAGGCTAAGTGTCTGACCTAAACAGGCCGAAACCTTCTTACTGCACAAAACAAGCCTGGATTATCAGTGACAGACCGAAAGCTCTTACTTCCACCTAAACATTAAATCTACTTTTCACTCTCAGATCCATTTTCCCCACCACCTCTGGCTGTTGTGTTCCACAATAATAGAAAGTGGCATTACTAACTGTCTGGAGGTGCAACATACAGCTTTGAAATGAAAGCTATATGCACAACAGACAGGTTGACCACAGGACAGAGAGCAACAGCTGGGCCTCTCTGTCGTCACAAAGCTGCGAGGGACGTGTTGAGTCACAGGAGGCTTTTTCCCTAAAGGCCATAATGGTGGCGCTCCATTAAATTTAGCCCTGTTTTAGAGAGGAACATAGAACATAGGAGGTGGTGAATCCCAGAGGAGCATGGTGGGTGGATTTGGGGAGGGAGGGGGGACGCTGCAGGGGTGGAGGGCTCAGAGTTTCCTCATGACTGACCAGAGGAAAGACTCCTTTAAAACACGAGTGGAAAATGCTAGAACCTGGACTGCCTAAAATACCATAGATCAGTTTCACACAGCTTTGCCTTGACATTGCAGAGACGACATCAACTATGACAACTGCCGCAAACACAGCCCCAGCTAGTGACAAGAATCCTTGACTGAGTTGATGGGTTTATCCTCCAATCCAGTTAAAATTTTGAAAGGCTTAAGACAATGCTGCTTGGTGCTGAGCTGTGGGTGCTACACAGCTCGAGCACGGGAGTCTACCATCCATCTGCCATGAGTCCATGAATCATATTTAAAAACAACACACTGTATGAGGATGTCTCTGTCATACTGAGTATCTAAAAAGGGCAAAATATAAAGCATCATTAGCTGAAATAAATATAAACTATTTGGCACAAATTATTAATACAAAAATGATGTTGTAGAACGTGCTCCCACCCCTAATGACACTTTTATACTAACCTATAAACTGTTAATCTGTAAACAACATTTGTAAACATGCAGGAGGAACATGCAGGAGCAACAATCAGACAATTGACTCTTGACACAATCTTTTATTATTTATCTGCTAACTCTTTTAAATACTCAACCAGGTGCAGTCTGGGTGGAGGCATTTTGACAGCAATAGAACCTGAAAAGGATGAGCAAACATTTACCTCTGCTCCACGTTCAAAATGTGGTTAGGGTTGTTTGTGTGCCATACCACATTACACATAACTCAAAGAAAGGAGGAGCAACAATTTGAGTTACCCAGTATTTAGTCTGTATCACAGACCTGCATTAAACTGAGCTGATAAAGTAGACGCATTTAGATGCAACATGATGTGATCTAACATCAAACAAGCTGTTATCAAAGATGAGGACACCGCAAAGAAATAACTGCAGGTCTGATCATTTCAAATACAGGGTATAAAAAATGTAAATAGTGTTGTGTCACAATGCGCCACATACTGTTAAATACGGTTATGATGCGTGCTATAACAAGGCCTTAACTCTTACTATGCTTCAGGCTCATCCTTCTCCACAGGCTAAGGAGGTGGGATGTACAACCTGCCCCTGTTCTTGACTCATTGTCTCAATACAAGGGGAAGACTAAAAATATTCGACACTCTGCAAGCACCTCCTCCATTGTGTGCCTCCTCCTTGCTTCTTCTCGTCCTCTTCCTCCTACAGTAGCCCTGAATATAAGAACTGCTTCTAAAAATGATGCTTGGTTATATAGGGAAGGAAGGAACTAACAAATTTCACAGATTTGGTGGTGATTGCGGTGTCGTGAGCGAAGCAGAAATTTGCAGAGAAGATTGCTGTAGAGCAAGAGGATAAATAACCAGCCCAACAGACAAACTTGCAATAAATACTTTCTGTCTCCACGTGGACTATGCAAGACATTATTCACATTTATGGCAAACGATAAATATACATTACAATAATTAAGTTGAGTGTGCCGTCATCTTCATGTTCACATATGTTTATTTATGTCATTACCATGCAAAGAGATTTCGATGTGCATTCAATAAATCTAAAGCACATAACTAATTTACTGCTTTTATTTGTCAGAGAAAAACGCCTCTATTAAAAAATGTCATACTTCAAATACAGATT
Organism: Mastacembelus armatus; assembly: GCF_900324485.2. Taxonomy (NCBI): domain Eukaryota; kingdom Metazoa; phylum Chordata; class Actinopteri; order Synbranchiformes; family Mastacembelidae; genus Mastacembelus; species Mastacembelus armatus. The sequence goes on from NC_046641.1 coordinate 13,533,874, forward strand.
TTGCAGTGACATGACTGCAACATTTTTTGTTCTTTCTAACTAATATATAAATAGAGAGTGCGCTTCACAAAAAAAAAAAAAAAAAAAAAAAGCTGTACAAAATTTCTTGGCAAACATGAACTCAGTCCAAGGCATATCAGTGAATGTCACAGCATCTGAAGCCCTGACCCAGTGGAAAATAAGTAAATTTGTGCATTCAACACCCCACAGCATGTAATTAAAATGTGACATAAATAAATCTGGTGCTCAGTGACTGCTGAGAACTTTAAGCTGCTTAAATAAGTGAAGCCATTGTTTTCTTATGCCCCAGTGGTGCTTATCAGCCCACTGTTTTCCAAAACGGCCCCATTACATACCTAGTCTAATCCAAAATTAGATGACCTTATATGCAAATTACATTTGGATTAATCAGTTACATGCCAAGGTTAAATGAGGAGCTTCCCTCGCTGTCATTCTCTCCAAGTGCTCAGACAGTCCAAATCAACTGCGCACAGAGCAGTCTTATGTAACTTGAACAGATACAGAGCAGGAAGCTATCGCCACCCTAGCATTTTATCCTTCCCATTAACTAATTCATGTAACCCACAAACCACATGGCAGAAAATGCTGTCGTATATGTAGACAATCTCTCTCCATCAGCCCTTCTGTGGTTGTTTGGTAGAATTAAAATGCAGATATGAATCAAAAACTTCCTGCTAATGTGGAACCTATTGCTGAGCTCCCTGACAGCACAAAAGCTTTCCACAAAGGCTTGGAGGAATAACAGCTAATGGATTTCCAGTATCACCGCCAGTAGCAATCTCTCACAATGGTGCAAGGTGGCTTTGACTATATGAAATATTACACTGATGTACCCGAGACTTGTTACAGCACTGAGGCAGCACCTACATTATCAGTCTGGCAGAATCCAGGTGAGCTCACATGTATCAGATGTTCAACCTACATGGTTTGACTGACAATCGACTAATCTGTAATAGCTCAAAAGGTGTGACGAGTGGGCACTTGACATGAACAATTTTAATTAGCAGATGTAAATTAAGTATAATTAGTGAGCATGCTGATTTTCTAACATTTTGTAACTGATCTCAGTAAATAGAGTTACAGAAAGAGAAATATAAGCAAACTTCTGAAGTGTCAAATTTATATATCGTGTTTTTTGTGGAAACGTATTAAATCAAAAGTTACATTTTAACAGGCAGCCATTTTCCCTATTAAGTCTATTTTTAGTTTTTCACTGTGCACAAATATATATATATATATATATATATATACACACACACACACACACACACACACACACTCTGGCAAAACAACCTTTTTTAATGGCTATGTGGTAGAAAATAAATGAAGTGGATTATACTCTACGAAACTTGTGAAGGAAAATGTCTTGCTTGAGGCCAAAACTGTATTCCCTTTCCTGCCCCTTTATCCTCTCCATCACTGCTGGAACGGGGGGTGGGGGGGGGGGGGGGTTACCATGGAGACACAGAGGGCCCTTTTCTTACTGGTTGCCAAGATGAAGTCAGAGTGACGAGGAAAGTAGAGACCAGACGCTGTCGGGGCTGATACGTCTTTCTCCTCTTTCTCCTGTCTCCAGTTCTTCCCCACCATGGCTCATTTGCATTAAACTCTTTGATGCAAAAATAATGTTATGGGTGTGACGCGCATTAGCTCTGTGGTTTTCACCTAACCTGCTGGTTTAAAACTACACTGTGTTAACCAATACTGTACTTTGGTTTAAAATAATGACAAAATAAGCTTTCTACAAGCTGCATCACATAGAGGGCTAAAAAAAAAAAAGCCCTGTGCCCTGAGTGATTAAGAAGTGATTTAGGAGAAAGAGCAGAAACACATGAGAATACCAATAGTCGATTTACTGAATCCTTGAAAAGAAATGAGTCTTCATGCCCCAATTTCTCATGCTCTAGTAGATGAGAGGAAATTTGATCTAAAAACTTTGGTGTGAAATGGGGAATACAACTTGCAAACATCAGCCAAAAAAATATTCTAAAGGAAGAAATAAGAAACTAGGGGTCAAATGATGCTTAAATTGTGTCTAAGCTGTGCTTTTAATACACACACTAAAGCTTATCTACTTATTTGTTTGTTTTTTTAAATGCTGTGGTAGATCAGGTTTCATTCAGGGGAATTTTAATTCAGAACTGAGCAGGTAAAGACTTCACAGGTAGAGTAATATAAAACTATCCTGAACAAAAAAAAAAAAAAAAAAGTCTTAGTCCGATGAACCACAGCTCCGATCTCAACCCAGTAATCTCCACCTGTTTCACCTACTGGTTTCTATCCTGTGCACTTCTATCAGTCTTCAGCTTGTGATTTAAAAGAAATTTGCGCGACTGAGTCATCAGTTCAGTGAGTGGGCCTGTACTCATTTAGAGAACACTATGCATCAAGCCAAATTAACTGTCAGTGATAAAAAAAAAAAAAACAACTTCCCACAAAAAGCTGAGCCTGCCTGCTGCCCTTTGGTGAAATACCTCAAACACTCATGTGCAGCACGAATAATGCAGGCTTCCCAAAAGTGTACTACCCAGTGACCAAAAAGACAGAAGCTGTCTCTCATGCTGACCATAAAAGGCCATTTTCAAAGATGCTCATGGTCCTATGACTTTGGTTAACATTTCAGCAGGTTCTGTGGGCAGGTTTCTCTGGAAGACCAGGCTTTATCAGCTTGGGATTCCTTAGAGTCAGACCATATAAAAACCAGAAAATCCTTATCAGTCTTGTACCATAAAGAATTTTGACATCTCACTCAGAGAGACACTCTGAATGGAGACATTGGGCTTTGTCTGACAATGGAAGCAAAGGATGGGCATAGCACAGGGAGACTAAAAGCCCGTACACCAAGAGTAAAAAAGGGAAAGAGGTGAGGGGGCAGCAAGAAAGGGGGGCGGAGGGGTGTTAGGGTCTAAAGGAATCTATTTTTAGCCTCAGAGCAATCAAGTGTCTGCAGCCAATGTAAAAGAAAGGGGAGCATGGGTAAAATGACATGAAGCAGCACTGTCGCTTTCATTTTACATGATCCTTGTGAGTCAGAGAGCGCTGCAAGGGTTGGGGATGGGGGTAGAAGAAAACACAACCAAAAATAAAATTGCATATATGGTGCACATTTCACAAACTACAAACAGAAGGAGCACGAGTTAAAAAGCCGAAATAGAACAAAACAGCATAAATAAATAAAGAAAAATGTGATTTATAGACTTTGATGGTGAGCAACAGTGTCACAATGATTAGAAACATATTGAGAAAGGGGACAGGAAGACATCCATTAACCAGCTCTTGCTTCAGTGCCGGGGTGGTGTAAGGAGCATTTCTAATTCACATCAGACGATACTCTCATACTCTTTGCACATAAATTAGCTAATATATCACTTACTGGGATTCAAGACAGACGCGGGTATTGTTGCATCTTTTTGCTTAGGAGTTTCTGGTAGAGTGGGTGTCAGTGTGTTGATTTCACCTTATGGACGTGAAAGATGAATATCATCGCGAAACCAGCTCCTCAGGATGCACATAACAGATTTCACTCCTGCTCCATTAAAATGAAACATAAGTAAGGACATGAGAAGGCAGTCGACTGCTATAAAAAGACCTCAGCTCTTCTTCGGAGTCCACCCACATTGCAAGAAAAACTAGTATCCAAAGAGAAGGAGACACGGAGCTGACCTGCACAAAGTGTTCATTTTCATTTTATTTCTCATACAACGGCACTATAGGAGCATTAGCCATGATGTGCCATTCATCAGCTGGCTCATCAGCGATGCATTGGGGACAGGTTGTACCCCTGCTGTCCCTGTCAACAGCTCAATGTTAGCATCACCTGCTTTGCTCGAGAGAGCTGAGATTATAGGAGCAGCACAGAGTCTGTGGAGCTCGAGGTGCAGAGAAAACACAATGTTCCATTTAGTGCGTGGCTGGCAAGCAGGTGAATGATGGAGGCTCATCTGAAATACTGATGCCTGTTTGCCTACTCGAGATGAATTAAAGAGAAAAATTAGACGTTAGGGTGACCAGCCAGCTGGCAATGTGTTCCTGTAAGAGATCATAAATTTTAAAAGATGTTTCTCAGAGCTGCTTCAAATCCCTATGGGTGTCTGAACAACTGAAAAAAAAAAAGCACCCGTAAAAATCGTTGGTCTCCACAAATATTTAACTGGGTAGTGAAATTGTTTAAACTTCCGTCAGAGAGCTCTGATAAATCTTTTGCATCATTTTAAATAGGGTTGCACAAACCAACCTGACCACCGTCAAAGCTGCGCAACAGTCACTCTAAACATAAGATCGGAAAATTACACTATTTATTACCAAAGACTGGTGAAAAAAAAATCATGATGCACAACATTTAATCCGATTTCTCACAGTGAGAAGGGTCACTAGCTGATCATTTAGGTTGGTCAAGTCACTAAGGTTTTATTTATATTGGCCAAAAACGTTACAGTATAGATACAGTCTGCATAATTCAGCCTGCAGCAGCACATGCCTCTGTGCCGCATTACTTTTGTGTTTCAACTGTCTTGAGACGAGATAAATATTATTAATCCCTGAAGGGAAATTCAGGAAACTCAGGTCTTGAGTAATCTACTGCATTAAACTGTGACATGCATGCACAGGCAGATCAGTTAACTGGCAGCTCTGCCATTTGTCACTCCAAGTATCGTATCTGCCAAGTGCAAAGGGCAGATATAATATAGTACATGATATTCGACAGTTAACTGCAAATATTCACTTGTGTGCTTGTATGGGTATAACACAAATAGTGGATGAAGGGCAATAAATAAACAAACAGGAAGTAATATTCCTAATCTATCATCATTATCCAATTTCAATCCAGATGGCAGGCTGATCACGACAATGTTTCAGCTGAGCATGCGGGACCCAGACAGTTTATTTGAAAGGAAATATATATTATGCTTATAAAAATCACCCTTCCTGACTTGCAATCATATTTGGATTTTAGGACAAAACATAAATGCTCATCCTCAAAACCATATGGTCCAAAAATGTAAACAATTCCACATATCTGACAATTCAACAATCAAACAATTTTAAATAGCCAGTGGGAAGTTTACCTGGTGCCTCTACCTGCTCCAGCACTGCTAACCAAACAAACTAACAGTCATGTCCTCTGGGAGAGGGAATAAATAAAGGTGGAATGATATTTTCCGAAGCTGCTTCGTGGATCACTGAACACTTTAAAAGTTCTTAACAGAACACATACTCATAACTTGTTAAGATCCAGTATGGTGCTGTCAGTGCCCATAAAAATCAGTCTCTACTGACTGTCAAAAAAATAATGACAACATGAAATGAGTCTTTGTACCTGGGAGTTATCAGTTATGGGAAAAAACATATACATATATATATATATATATATATATACACATACATATATATATATATATACATACATATATATATATATATATATATATATACACACACACACACACACACACATATATATATATATATACACACACATATATATATATATATACACATACATATATACATATATATATACATATATACATACATATATACATATATATGTATATACATACATATATACATATACACATATATATATATATACATACATATATACATATACACATATATATATATATACATACATATATATATATATATACACACACATATATATATACATACATATATATATATATATACACACACATATATATATATATACACACACACATATATATATACATACATATATATATATATATACACACACATATATATATATATACACACACACATATATATATATACACACACACATATATATATATATATATATATATATATATATATATATATATATATATATATATGCACACACACACACACAGAGTCCAAGATAAAATGAAGGGATTGATGTGAATCCTGTTTAATACAATCTGATTCTGCTAGCTCATTAAACAAATTGCATTCCCATATGACATGCCACACTGTAGATTAAATTGACTTTTGTAATATCCTAACAAAGCAATCACAGGAACAGGCTAATGCAACCAGAGAGATTACAGGGTACAAGCGTGTCTCTTTTACTGAGAGAAAAGAATGACATAAATAAGAAAGCAACAAATCCTTTAGAAAGGGGATGTGTTCTTCACTGGTCAACAGCTGCTCCAGCTCTGACAATATCCACTGCATCTTTTTAGCCATCCTTTACTGTATATATAATTGTACTGCCACCTTGTCTTGGGTGGGAGTGAAAGTGAGCGCGCGTGTGTGTATATATATATGGTGGGTGGGACACAAGACGCAGAAGATCAGCATGAGATAGGCCTCCAAAATAGTCCGCCGTCTGGTCGACATAAAGAGCCAAGACTATAAAACTCCTCTGCTTAAATAACCAAACATGAAGAAACTACACATTGCAGCACTGGCATTACACAACAGTTCAACAGGCTGTCACAAAAGAAATGGAGATGGTGCGACATGAAAATGTCAAACTAGCACACAGACTGACGTGAGTTTAAGATCATATCTTATAGATCAAAATGTACAGTATGTCACAAGCAGTTGAAGCTACGTCAAACTGAATCTTCAGCATTGCCAACTGTGGCTGTGCTTGCATCTGATGTTTTTCTGCTCTTCCTGTGCCAGAGACCTCATCTGATAATCAGATCAAATAGTACAAACACGGAACCATAAGATATGGTGAGCACCTGGGTAAAATGCTCGAACTCTAACTGACAGGAAGCGTGTATTTACTTGTTTCCCCCAACCAAAACATTATTACTCGATGGCTCCTTTGTGAGTAGCGTTCTTAACACCAACAACGCTGCTGGCTGACTTGCAGTCAGGAAACCGAGGACTGTAGTACTAGGAAAACAGAAGATCTGTCACATGGATGAATAAAAAAGACTTTCACAAAGATTCCTCACAGGGTTATGAATACTCCGACAAGGCTGAGACACATGCTCACAAGCTACTGGCGTCTCTGTCAGGAATTTTCCACTCCACAGCCTCAGACATACAGCATATATTTACATATTCTTACAGCATTTGCCTTCTGACCATCAGCAGGCTGTCAGGCACTGCTCTAACTGTATAACATTAGAGCAGTGATGGGTAATTTTAGTCTTAGGGAAGGGGCCTGTGTAACACAAGTAAGCATTAGAATAGTATTAGAATGAAGTTAGAAATGATTACCCATATTTATTAATCTAAAAATCATAACTGCGTAGACAATGGACTGATTCATGATAATCTCCACTCCACTTCAATAGTGTGATACTGTGTCTCATGTACTACATTCAAGAGAGATACCCTAGAGTTACCCTCTTACAACCTTTCTACTACTCCCCGCTATGATTCCTTGGTTTACTTAAGACGCATTAAAACATGATTTAGAAAGTCACTGCATTATCTCCCTTTGGTTAATAAATAATAAAATTACTTATTTAGACCAGACAAAAGTAAAATTCCATGCATAATTAATCTCCAAAAAAGAGAAAACTGTGTCAAACTCCAATAAGGGCAATAACTGAAAACACATTTTTAATCCCAAAGCTACGATTTTCATTCTCCACGAAATAACTCATACAATATTTACGCTAAATGAATAATTGAAATCTGTTAAATGATTTTGTTATTTAAAAAAAGCCTTTGTGAAATGAGATTATTGTGAGCAGTTTTCTCAGGGAGGGATATAACCAATTCCAACTATTAGACTTAAGTACTGCCAATAACATTAGAGTTATTAAACATGATGTACAGTTAAAAATATCCAAAACCAATGTCCCAATGTCTACACTCACAAATATAATCATAACATGTCGGTACTAATGTGAAAATCAGTGAGTTCTCCTGAAGACTTAAGCTATTTCTGCACCTTCCTGTGTGCCTGCAATGCTGCAGAACTTGCTTGAGGGAATAACCCAGGATTCATAGTGTTGTAATGGAAAGGACAACAATGAAAAGAGAAATTGTACGTCACAGCAAGAAGTCTGCGCAGATCTTTGCTTTGCAAATTCAAGCTGTACTGTTTTAACTAAACTAAACATACAGAACAAAATACAGTAGCATTGTAATTCTATACATGCTATTATAGTCAGAAAGTAAGCAAATTAAAAACATTTGCATTTTACTGGCACATACAGAAATACCTTGAATTGAGTACCGTGATTTGAGAAAAGTAGCATCCGCTTTGGGTCCTTCTGTCTTCATGTGCTCACATTGTTTTCACAGAGCAAACAGGTCAATTAAACACTGAGACCTTCCTTCAATGAGGCTGCACACCAGGAATGAGCCCAACATCCGCACTATCGCTACACAGAACAAACTGCAATACAATTCTAATATTAAAAGTCTTATAGCGACCGTTTCTATTACAAGTGCCTCTCTAGTTTTGCTTAGGTACAGTTTTGAATCTATAAATGAACTGTCTTCATAAACAAAACAACAAAGCCCTGCCTATGTACCCCCCCCCCCTCCCCTTCCCCAAATTGAAAACTGGTTAGGCAAATATCGTGAGGAGCTTATGCAAAGAAACCGTCACAGTATCTGGCAAAGGTTGTAACAGATACTACTGGTAAAGAAGGCTGCATTCACATGAGGAAGGTTAGAATTGTGGGTTATCAGTGATATTGATGCTACAATGGCCTTCATTTCAAACAGCCTGCTCTTAATCATCCAAGCAGCGACTTCACTGGCTGAAGAGCAGTCAGTAAGTGTGTTTATGGTGTACGTATGGTGTACTTCCTTCTAACATGGACGGATGAAATGAAAAGAAATACATATATACCGCAGGTTTGTGTGTGATAATTGTTCTAAGAAGAACAAAAGTAGCTATGCATGTTTCAGACCAAGACAGGGAAGCAAAACCAAAAGTAGCTCAGCAGAAGAAAAAAAAAAAAAAAATCCACCCAACTGGTATGGCTTCAAGGAGCCAGGCAACAGGTTTTAACACGTCAAATGACAATTTCCACACTGTCAACATACAATAAAAATACTCCCCAGGCCTAGAAGCAGCGTAATAACTCATTCTGGTATGTATCTACGTCACATCTTTCAAGGTATTTCAAGAGCAGGCTAGATCTTGTTTTTGTAAGGCATAACACAGATTGGTAGTACAGATAAATCTCAAATTGGCTGCAGACAACAAGCCTCACCCAAAGACATGCTGCAATGTGATGGAAATAAAGCAGGTGATCACAGTGGAGAGGTGGTGCAGCAGCTTCCTGGCCTTGTAGCACAGCCATCAGCTGGACTACAGATGCCTCAAACGACAAGTCAGCTCAGCTCCAATGACTCACCCAGGCCCTTCTGAGTCAAGTGGAATGACTATTGATGCTGCGACTCAGAAAGTCATATGGTAACAGAAATTGGCCTAGGGGGACACAAAAAAAAAAAACAAGCTTGTGGCATGCAGGTTTTTTTTTGTTGTTTTTTTGTAGTTGAGTCAAGGTTACAACCTAACTTATGTAAGATTTGAACTCTTTCATTTCCCAGTGAACCTGCTATCAAACATGCTGTAAAACGAACAAGGGTCTTATATAAACACTCACATCTGGGTGTCATTGGAAAAGTGTCACCAATAGAACATGAAGCATGAGAAAAACACCAGGGATTCCAGAAAGTCTTGTATGTATGTTGTTATTGTATATTAAGAGCAGAGCAGCTTAGATTCAGGATAGAGAGAGGGGCTTTGGAAAGCCAGTGTGAAAGCAACAGGGCCCTGACGTGCATAAAGAAGAGGCTGCGTTTCGTCGTGGAAAGGAAGGAAGGAAGGAAGGAGAAGTTAGTGTAAACAGATGTAAGGGTGAGTTATAGCAGGACTCATCCTTGTAAAATAAGATTTCCTAAACTTGACGCTGCATCTCTGCACGGGGACTGGGGGGGGGGTGATCAGATTTGACCTGGAGTAAACCCACCGTCAGTTAGTTACCTAGCAACATGGCAGCAGGATAACGACAAACTGATGGCTTGCAATGCTCACCACATACCTGGACCAGTGATGCACGTCTGGCTTCACCACACTCCAGCACCCAGCGAAATCAAAGTTCACCAGCCTTTTTCCGGGCTTTTGCTTCTTCTTCTTCTTTTTTTTTTAATGGGGGGGGGGGTATTTTTCTTTCGCCGGTATTGTTAACGCGGCTTTCCTTCAGCACGAAGCAGGCACCGACTTATTTAAGTCTGGAGACGGTGCCATAATTGACATAACGCACAGAAAGTCATCCACTTATTTCCTTTACGTCGTCGTGTGCTTGGCCCTTCAGCGGAGGAAGGGGTGCGGGTACGACATGAAATAACGACACGTACACAAACATCATCAGCCCGGTAATGTGTTCACCAAGAGCCGATCAACCGACCTTCCTGTCCGTGTTTACAAAATCTGGCCACATCGTTGCGCCGCACGCTGGGTTTCCTTAATCGACAGAAAAGGCCAAGTAGGTGCCGATAACGATAAAATGTCCTTGGATATCCAAGCTGCCCTCGCAGGACTTGGCGCCTGAGCTCGTCCCGGTGAGGGAGAAGAAAATGAATCGGAGGTGAGTTCAGCGCAGCAGCTGTCGCCTCTGTCCAGAGAACCGGGAAGAGCGAAACGCAAACAGACGGAGAGTCATCGTAAGTTACCACTGCTCAAGTCTGAACCGCTGCAAGACTTCACAGTCCTTTCAGACACGACACTAAACACCGTCAGGCTTAGCCAGAGAACAACGAGGTGTCCGGCCAACATGTCGAAATAAAAGTCCGACTCGCTGCTTTCACGGTCCGACACGTCACCAAACAGGACACACACTGTGCCTTAGGGTCGCTGTCAGTCAAGACTAAACTAAGACGCCACGCAGATGAAACATATATTGTTAATATTGTGTAGAATACGACACGGTCGCACTACTTGGTATTTTATTATGAAGGATTTGTCACAGGACTTCCGGTGCTTGTCTTTCTTTCAGCGGGCTTGACGCAGCTCAGACTCTACGTCCATTCAGCTGAACAGCCTCGATAGTACAGCGCCCCCTGCAGGCAACAGAGAGTATGGTCCTGTCTGGTCGCATGAGTAGTTACGTAGCCTCTTTCTGCAGAGACAAGCGTTAGGATGTAAAGTGACGAACGTGTGTTTACCCACATTAATAGCTGAATGTATTTACATCTGATTTGATATTTGCCATTAACTGTGTTTCTGAAGCTTAATATAAAACAAAGTGAAGAAAGTCACCAACCTCACTGCATCAACTTATACTATATGTATAAAATACGTAAATACTTCTTGCCACTGGTGAAATTTTAGCAAACAAGTTAAAGGTAGTAGGTTATTACATTCATTGTATAGAATACTGAATCCTTTGACTAATGAGCTATTATCAAGCACAGCAGTAGAGCCACTTACTTGTATTGCTTTTTTTACCCAAAAAAGGAGAAACTCCACCGCAGCTGCACATTAGTGAGTCTGTTCACTAGTTTCACTTCCTATGCAATACAAGGAAATTGTTTTCACTGAGTGCCTTGATGACAACTCGCCATTTCACACTGCTGTCAGTCCCACTTCACTGATATTAACAATTTAAAATTCTCAATGGCTTAACAAAGATGAGCAGAAACATTTAAGGTTTTGCATCACTGTAAGCGCACCCACAGATTAGACACAGAAGACGAATGTTTTTTGACATACATTTTGAATCAACTTTCTATGCACAACTGTGAAGCAGAAAGTGTTGACAGTTACTGCAAAACAAGCACCAAAGATGAGTTTAACTTTCCTTGATGAAGGAAGATATTTCAAATATCAGATATCGCAGAAGATATTTTGACATGTCACAGCACAAAAGGCACAGTGAAAAAAATTGTGTTAATTATTGTTGGCTCAATTCCCATTAGCTACTTTTTTTCCTAGTACTGGTTTACTGTCATGGTTTACTAGCCATTGTTGAATTGAACAGAGCCACTGGGTTAACAGAGTTAATGCTGAATAACACTTGTACAATGTCTGCTTTAAAAAAAACAAAGTTTATCAACATGTCAGACCTTAAAAAACAAGCATCAGCCATATCACATATGCTGTAATCACAAGCGTCACTATCACTTATCTACATCAATAAACTGGCCTCCTACAATTCAGACAAAATTGTATAAACACACACTGTGGCCTGATATCCATAGTAACGTTAAGGAAATGTCTGATGAGCTGAATGTACTCCACACATCATGAAGTCACAGACGTAATGCATCATGCAGATCCATTGGTTCCACAAACTGGACCTGTCATTTAATGTTAACTTAATATGCGAGATAAAGAAAATATTAAAAGATATAAAATGAAATCAGGTAAATGGCTAAAGTACATCAATGAACTAAGTTTGTATTTTGAAAGTGTGTTTTTTTATATTGCATGGTAACATCCAGTTTAAAGTGATCATCTACCAAACAACTAATCAATGCTAATACCTTATGCCAATAGAGGAGTGATGATGATGATGATAGTGCAGTTCATGCTTCACATTCCTTAGACATATCACTGTAGTTTCTAAGCCGTCTGGGTGGCATGTAGTAAATGACAGAACACTCATTTCAGACCAAAAGGGCTTGAGATGTGTCCTTGCTGGAATAACTTGTGAGCACCTCTGACACAAACACTATTTACAGTGAGATACAAGTTGTACAGAGGAGCTACAGTGGTGAGCCAATGGTACAACTGAGGGTGACGATACGTATCCAGGACTGGCTGTGTTATTTAAATACTGTTCTTTTACATCCACATAGAGTTAAGCAATACTATAAGACTAACTGAAACCAGGACACACAGCTGTGCTTTTGTTAAATTTACCAGCCATACCATAAAATATCCAACATGGCCAATTCAAATAATTTGATGAATTGAAATATCTAGTTAATATTTCGTAGCTTTACAGTAACGTTCAGAGTAATGACAGGAAACCTTACGACCTGAACTACCTTAATCTTATGACTTTGAAAACATGTGCCATAAACAGCCTTTCATTTTTTAGTTTAGTTTAGTTTAGCTGCGGGAGTTTTGTTCAGTGAACCGTCACACGGTGGCAATAGTGGGTACACAGACACACATATTGCGGCCACGAAGAAAAATACAACACCTATGATTGGCTGACTGATTGGCAGAAGCGTAGAAGAAGCGAAAAATGAACAAAAACAAAGTGTCATGACCGTAAAAATCGAGGCAACGTGAAATTACATCTACAGGAAATTAAGGCTTTGGTGGGGGAACTGATGCTTCCTTTTTGTTTGTCAACAAAAAGTAAAACATAATGTAAAGCTGTCTGTCACTTTATAGAAATGTCCAGACTTCTGCCGTTCATCAGCTGTATGTACGGTTCGTCCAGCCGAGCCGTATGGAGAGGCTCTCCCAGTATCCCGGCTCTGCTCAGACCGCTCCCCCCTGGACTGACGTGTGTTTTGGCCGCGGGTAAAAAGGACGGAATAGACCTACCTGTCCTGAACGAGGACGAGCTTGAAGAACAGTTTGTGAGAGGATCTGGACCAGGGGGACAGGCCACCAACAAAACCAGCAACTGTGTGGTGCTCAAACACGTGCCCACTGGGATTGTAGTGAAGGTGCATAATTTAAAACATGTGTGTGATTGTCATCAAGTGTGTAAATAAAATATAGGTTACCTCACACTGTCCATACCAGCTGTTAGAGTGCTTTGAAATATATAGGTCAAATGGTCTTCATCAGCAGATGTCTATGGAAATGATAATTGCAATTTAAGGACTTATTCTTGGCTTACACGTTTCTATTTTCACAGTTCATTTAACTCTTCTGTCAACCAAAGTCATGTGATTTACAAGCCAAGTTAATTTAATTTCTTGTGCTGTTTTCCCTGCAGTGCCATCAAACCAGATCTGTGGATATAAATCGAAAGCGAGCTCGGGAAATTATGAGAGAGAAACTTGATGTTGCATATAAAGGAGAACTTAGTGAAGTTCTTGTAAAGAAGAAAGAGTCTGTGCTGAAGAAACAAGAGAAGAGGAGGAAGGCAAATGAGCATCTGGAGAGAAAAAAACAGTTTAAAGAAGCACTGGCTGCAGACTCTAAACCTGGGAATGACATTGTTTAAATGTCTGGAATATGGAAAGATGACACTGAATACTTGCATGATCCTGTCAGTATCAAATTTATCTGGCCTTGTTTTTCTAGGCTGTAGCATATTTCATGCAACATTACAATAAATAGTACACCACATCGTGCAATACCAGAGTTTTTCAGAGGGTTAGATCTCTGAAATATAGCTATATGAAATGAATAGAAATACCCGATAAATCAAAACATTGTATTAAATGTCATGTGTATTTGATGTCAAAGGTAGTAGCCCACTTTTTGTGCTGGCAGTTAATGCTACCAAAACAACTAGGCTACATTTCAGACCTGTGGGAAACCCTGAAGACATGGAAGGAGACTTGGGGTGCTGTGTGACTTGTCAAGGCTTAAAAACCTTCAGTGTGCCTGAACTTGTAGGTGTAATTTGACTTACATACATATGACTTTTCACTTTAACATTTGATAACACCAGTTTCCCATCACTCGTTATCTTTAGGTTGTTAATTTTATAGTTACATTAGAGTCTCAGTTTCAATTATCAAATGAGCAGATAAAGCAAGTCAACATAAGACATTACATCATTATCTGTGGACCATGGTCTAGCATAACATTTATCTCAATTTGTCACTAGATGTCAGAAAAAACCCACAGGCTAATTACAGAAAAGATGACTTGCTGCCTTCCAATCTATTACTGTTATTAGTCTCTTAATTGGGGCCTACTGCCAAGATATTAACTATGATTTTTTCTTCATCAAATCAAACTGTATTTATAATGCACTTTCCAGCAATTGAAGTCACACAAAGAGCCAGACTATAATAACAGTTGCTAAAAACTGGATTATTATTATTATAGGTTATTGGATATTTTATATTCTAGTTTCTGAATCATATTTTTTTCATTTCTTAAAAAAAAATCTTACTGTACAATGTTTTCTATGAAAAACATTGTTTTGTATTAACATAATTATCATTTTATGTTATTTTTTATACATTCATGCTTAAGCAAAGAAACATCAAAATAGACAGTCAGCGCTGCAGCCAATCAGAGAGCTACTTTGCCTTTCCGGTCTGGACGTACCAGCCAATCAGAGGAGCAGTAGGCTTTTTAAATCGACCACGTTGTCCCCGCCCCCTCTAATGTTTGTCGTTGCAGAGAGAGTGAAATAATCAGTCTGTGAATACAGAGGACTCGTTTTAATATTCACCTAGTGTTCTTTGGACTTTATTCTGGGAACTGAGATGGCAAAAGGTAAACTACAGCTACAGTAGTTCATGCTAACTAGAACAAGGCTTATTTCCTTTAAATAAATGCAGCTGGGTCTAACTCTCCGCTACGGGTCGGCCTCTGTATGATATTGAGTGAAACAGACAGCATGGTGTTCATTTTCTTATTTCTATGTTCATAAAGGGAAGAAACATTTGCTGAGAAGAGACAAAAAGCCTCAGGACACTGTTGAAACCAAAGTCCCCCAACAGCACGACACAAAGGAAAACAAACCAGCAAACAATAAGGTAAAGTAATGTTTGTTTTGTTTGGGTTTACGCTTTTGCGCCATTTGTGTTCAACTGAAGTAGCAACACAGCAGCTGTTTGC
This sequence comes from Mastacembelus armatus, assembly GCF_900324485.2. NCBI lineage: Eukaryota > Metazoa > Chordata > Actinopteri > Synbranchiformes > Mastacembelidae > Mastacembelus > Mastacembelus armatus. Next base: position 13,549,547 of record NC_046641.1, read on the forward strand.
CACACTGCCATGACAAACCACCTGACAAGGTAACGTTACCATCACTGCAGCTCCTGGAGTTGGCAGAGGAGGGAAGTCTTCATCAGCTACTTACCTGTTTTTAAAGAATTAACAGTTTTTAATGACCCAAAAGGCGTCAAAGAGCAGTGAATAACATGCGCAGGTAGCCTCTAAACACTCGCATGCATGTTGTGAGCAGGGATGATATTAAATCTAGTATGCTCCATGTACATGGTTCCATCCATCCATCCATAATCTATACCTGCTTATTCCTTAACCAGGGTCACAGGGATCTGCTGGAGCCTATCCCAGCTCTCTTTGGGTGGAAGGCAGGGGTACACCCTGGACAGGTCACCAGTCCATCACAAGGCCACATAGAAACAAACACACTCACACTCACTCCTATGGGCAGTTTAGAGTCACCAATCAACCTGACATACATGTTTTTGGACTGTGGGAGGAAACCAGAGTACCTGGAGAAAACCCACACAAGCACAGGGAGAACATGCAAACTCCACACAGAAAGGTCCCTGCTGGGTTTTGAACCAGGAACCTTCTTGCTGTGAGTCAACAGTGCTAACCACTAAATCACCGTGCTGCCCAATGGTTCAAACCATCGGCTCTAAAAATATGACATCTCACTTATTGTATCTCATCAGATTTAGATGCAACCGTACTTAGTGGAAGGTGTATATACAGTAACTCCTTAAATGTATTCCTGTAAATGGTACAGAGTTTTTATTTTCTTATTGCTCTTATATGATCATTGTTTTTTCAGGATTGCAAAGGTAAAGTGCAGTCGATTCTCCAGTGTCTGCGTAGTCCTGGAAAACCTAGATCTCCTCTAAGTGACAGTTCAAGCACGCTGATCCAGGATGGAAATGACTCGGATACAACTAATCCTGGCATGTCTAAGCTGGAGAAGAGTGAGTACCTTGTTGTTGTTTACATGTAATCTCTTAACCTCAACATATAGCCAACAGGTCCGTGTGTACCACAGACCAATTTCATGCACTTGCGAATGGCAGCACTGACCTTTTGTCTTTTGACCTAAACAAACTGTATTTTTGAAGGGATTTCATATACCTGATGTGCAGTTGGTTAAGGCAGCTATCGGCTTCTCTGCCTGTTTCTTCCTCATTTTAGACATGCCTAATGAAGTAAAAGCTGAGAGCTGCGAGTGCAAAGATAAGCCTGAAATGGCTTCTGACAGTCATGGGGTCACAGAGCAAGCCACTGACCACCTTGAGCAAAAAGAGTCCAACACTCAGAGAAAGGACAGGTCTGCAGCAGATACCAAAGTTTCAACAACCAAACCTCGTAGTAGAACGGGTCGTAAACACAGAGCAAAAAAGTGAGTGCACAAAGCCGACATCTCTTCCACAGTCAGTTGCACAATGATAATCTGTCATTACTTTGATAATATCTAACTTTTCAGGATGGAGAATAAAGCTTGCCAAAACAAAAAGGTCACAGACTATTATCCCATCAGACGGAGTAACAGAAAAACTAAGGCAGAGCTGAAGGTTTGTGTGAAAGGTTTTTACCTGTTACATGGAGCTGTGTATATTTTCAAGTTAGTTATTCTTTTTGATGATTATCTTTTGTATTGTCAGAGTGAAGAGCACAGACACATTGATGACCTTATAAAGAATGGTATTGAGGAAGGAATGCAGGTAACTTTTAATGCTTTAAAGGGTGTCACTTTGAGTCTAGAAAACTGTATGATGAGTAATAAGCACTTAAGATTTCTAGTTTGTGATCAATTTAATATAAAGTGACAAAGCATTTCCCATTTTTTTTTGTTAAACTTCACTATTTGTTGTTAACAGATCAAACACATAGAAGGCAAAGGAAGAGGGGTATTTGCAGTCAACAGCTTCAAAAAGGGGGATTATATTGTGGAGTACCATGGAGACCTGCTGGAACTAGCTGAGGCTAAATTAAGAGAGGCCCAGTACGCTCAGGATCCCCAAACAGGCTGTTACATGTACTACTTCCAGTATCAAAGTAAAACATATTGGTAAGTCCAAATGTCACCACTTATTTCAACAAATACTTTTTTGTTTCATTGATCCACTTTGTGTAAATCATATACTGTTACTGCAAATCAGGGAAATTGACAATCATGTCTGAAAACATTCTCAGAGGATTTTTAGCATAGAGATTTCAGGGTATCTTAGGAAATTAGTTTTTGTCGAAAATTAAACTGGAAATCCTTCAAATTTTCTGGCTGATGTGTTGTAGCAACTTTTATCTTTGTGTTTACATATTACAGCGTAGATGCTACAAAGGAAACGGATCGCCTTGGAAGACTGATCAACCACAGTAAAACAGGCAACTGCCAGACTAAGCTTCATGCCATCGATGGAACCCCTCACCTAATCCTGGTTGCTTCTAGAGACATCGAGGCAGAAGAGGAGCTGCTGTATGACTACGGTGATCGGAGTAAAGCCTCAATCTTGGCTCACCCTTGGCTCAAATACTGAATTCTCGACCAAACAACTGTTCATACTTGAGATGAGTTGGTGCTCTCTGCTGGCCTGTGACTTTATGTAAAGGATGCTATAGATGAGCTGCCCAACCTGCAATTAAGAACCTTTGTTTTAAGTGTAAGCTAAAGCTTCAACTCAGAATTGTTTTGGAATTGTTTTTATCATGCTTTTATATTTTTATCTAATTATAGCAGATGGATGCAGACTCAGAGTATTTCTCGTGGAAAGGTAGCAATTCATATTCTCCACAGAGTTTCATTTTGTAATGACTATTCAATTCTGCAATTGTAAATTATTACTTGTTGTATATTGAAGAATAAAACATAGAGTTTTCACTTGTGGTGAAAATGGTGAAAATCTGAAACATTGCATGCAACAGTGTCCCACAGCTGGAACGAAAACAAGGATGTTTATACGGTACATGCCTGATGGGCTATACTGGGCCTTAGCTAGTAAAATAAATGACAGGACCTTAAAATATGTGTTACAGTGGTTGGAGTAAACCCTACTGTAAATTCAGTAAAATCAATCTTGTTTGGTTCTGTTTTCTAAATAAGGAATCTGCAGTTAGTGAATTTTGTGGCAGATTAAAACTAAAATGAATCAAAATTTACGAGGCGCCCAATAGAGTGAGTGTTTTGATGGCTAACAGAAAGCTATCTGAAGACCTAATTTCAAGTCTATACAAAACTTCATTTTTAGTAAATAAAGCATTTAACATAAGTTCCAACACTAGTTACGTAATACTTTACAGGTTCATTTGATACCATCAAACATTCCTTCTATAAGGGTCACTACAGTAACTACATCACCATAAACCTTCAAATTACCAGCACAAAATAAAATGCTTGTTAGATTGACAAACACATTTTAAAAAACAGTCAATATAAAATGATTAGTGTAGAAAACTGCAGACAAATCCTGCTTGTCTTCTACGTGGTCTGTTCTTGTGAAAGGATTTTCTTATTTTCGCCTGAACGAAAACCTATAAACAGAAAAAGTCTAGAGTTAAAAAAAAGTTTCCGAGCATGGTGGTGTAAACATGGAACATGCAAGTAAAAGCGCCCAGAGTGAGAAAGTAATACTGGCTCATGGCAGACTGTAATTTTGGAGGGCAACAACATTTTGCAGTTTGACATGCTGCCAATTTCCAACTCCTTTCTTTCTCTCATTCAGTGCTCCCACAAACAACCTCAGCATCAGCACAAAGTTATGTGGTCACAAGTATTTTATTAGGAGACAGGAGATGGGCTGTGAGAACCATTTCCCTGCAAACGTACTTCAGCATCATGTGATTTCTATGGAAAATCCTTGTGAAACTTTGCCAGTTGTATAGCTAGAAATGGCATACAGCTAAAAATCTAACTTACTTTGTGGTGCTTTTTTCAGATTACTTCATTGTTGCCTGCAGATTTATAGCTCTGTATTCAGTAAAGATATACAGCTTGTTACTCACAGTCTGCCTATGGTTGTCTTCTCGTCTTTTGGATCATTTATTATGGCTGGATTGTGGTCTGTAGCTGCTGGGGTCTCCATATCCACTTCCACCATAGCTGGTTCAGCCTGTGGTAGAATCCCACTGCAGAAGAAAGAGCAGTTACAGGGGGGGTACTCCAGTGCAAACAGACCTAAATACAAATGCTACAAAGGGTCAAACAGTAAACATAAATGCTACAGAAATGCTACAAAAAACTAAAAGAAAAATGCACAGATAACCTGAAAAACAGGATGAAAGGGGAACTAATTGGTGTGCGCCATTTATGAATATGACCTGTAAAACAAAATCCATATATCAAGTCATAGCTGTTCAGTTCAAACTAGAATCTGTGTTATCAAAAAAGATGCAATGGAACAAAGGATGGAAGGAGATGGTGGGTTAAGTTGATTTTTTACAGGTAATTTCTACTGCTGATATATTTGCAATATCTGACTAACTGTGGTGCTAACTTGTTCTGATTTCTTTGTCAGAATCAAATGTTTTTATAATGTACTGATTAGCATAAATAGGTTTTGTCAGTATTTATACAAACATAATGTATGGTGTTATTGGATTTTGGTAGGATGTTGGTGTCCACTACAAAAATATCAGTATACAGGCCTACTGTGTCTAACAATGGGCTTATAGATGGTCTCATGAATAAAGCCTGTCATTCTTATGGCATTTACTTATCACTGAAAAACAAAAATAAGCTGCTGCTTCACTTAAACAAACTAATGCAACAGACAATAAATGTTGCATTTTCCGTCACCTATTTTCTGTTTTGTTGACATTGTGTCAGAGATTTATAGTCATTTTTAAGGCTGTAGTTTATAGTCATACTGGATTACACCATGTTTTATAAGCTCTGTCCTCATGCACCTAATAATAAATGGTGGTTAAAAAAAACATTACTAAAACTCTCAGAAAAGAGAAGCTGCAAATAAATGAATATAAAGTGCCAGAAATCAAAGCCTGCACTAAAAACCCTTTTATGAGTCCAGTGTTTATGTTCAGTTAACCACCTCTTATACAGCTGAAGCTCCTCCTGAGCCACCATGAGCTGAGCTTTCAGCTGGTTCCTCTCCTGCAGGACCTCCTTCAGCTCCTGCATAGTGAAGCGCGGTCTGTTGGGGTCTGTGAGGTCCACTACCATCTGGTTCGGTCCCGCTGTTTGCTTTGATGACACACAGGGAGAGCATCGGTCATTAAAAGGTCCCAGCTACAGTAAGTCCAACTGTACAGACTGGCAGGCTGTACTCACTGTGCCCTGCCCAGCTGAGCTCTCCTTGATGACCCGGTCCAGTTCCCTCTTCAAGTTGTCCCGCTCCATTTTCAGCTCCTCCAGCGACAAGTTGTACTTATTGACCAAGGTCTCTAACATTTCCAAAACCCGGACTATTTTGAACTGCAAGTCCGACACCTCTTCTCCTGCGCTGCTTATTTTCAACAAATCTCGGCCGATTACGTACGAAATGTCATAAACATCTTCAACCGTGAGCTCAAACGCGTCCTTCCCGAAAGCCACGGCGGGCGACGACTCTTCACCAAACTCCATGACGGAACGATACGAATCCCGAAGGTACCTGAATCAAACAACCCTTTCTCCGCCAGCCACTATTTAAAACGCTCCAAAAACCGCGGAGACTTTCTTTTAGACCTTACTTTACTTTTACCGACAGAAGGTAACCAACTTCCAGACGAGCCGCACTTCCTCCATCACTCGTCCACCAATGGCGTGACAGCAGAGGAGGGCAAAGTATCCTAGCGACAGGTGAGTACGAAGAGCTTGTACGGATCAAGAGAACTCCGTCATCACCGTCAATGCGTCGACTGCAGCTTTTCGTTTTTATCGTGGACGGAAAGGAAATAAGAACAGGTCAGTGACTCAACATAAAGAAACATCTCGTCTGTCATGTCGAGACGTGTCAGAATCAGGTGAGACAACACGTGATTTGTTTTTAATATTCTATTATTTTACCTTTCCTAGGATGAAACACAACACAAAAATTATGATTTGCTAATGCTACAAACCGCTAAAAAAGCATAATTATGTTTAAGGACATAAACACAACCTTCAACGAGAATAGCATATTATTTAGCACTAGTAATTGACACAATTTAAAAGATAAAAAAATAAAACTTTATTACTTTAATTTGCATGAACATTATTTTACATATGCAACCTAGCACATAGTTTACAGTGCTCATTATTGTAATAAATTGCTTCTCATATTACTGTTTATGTGGAAGTAAAGTTTTGGGGCCAGGTAGTGCTGCAAGAATACAGTAACATCCTCATTACAACAGTTTAGTGCTGGCTCTAAGCACATTATCTCACATATGGTATAAACACAATCTACCTCATTCCCTGCACCTAGAAACCAGAATAAACACCTTAACAACAATTTGTCATTAGATACACCTTAACAGGGATAAGGAACTATAAAGTATTTTGGAAAATTAAATTCTCTGGGGAATATTCCATATTACAGGCTCCATTTGACACCCCGTCAAGAAAATACATTGCATTCTTTATAAATCATAAAGCATGGCTTTTTCATTGTATGTAAAGTGATGCACTGACAAGCAGTAAGATCCTGAATACATGAGCATCCACATCCCACGATTTGGATTCATTTTACCAAGTTAGCAAAATGCTATCAAAAGATGCTGTGTAACTGACAATAGTGATGACAACAGCAATTAATTCATAAGTTTCGCCTATATATACAAACACCATCCAGATGAAGTTTAAAATGCAGCCGCTAAACCAGGTCTTGTAAATATGTTGTTGAGTTTACATTCCAATTCAAGGTCACACAAAGGAAAGTCTTCTGATTGGCAACAATGTGGGATCGTCTGCGAGCAAACCGGCTGCCACCATTGGCATAATGGCTGTAAAGATCCTGTCCAGAGAGGAAAATGGAAAATTATGAGTGGTAACATTGTGGGAGAGAAATGCAGAAAAGAAAAAATACAAAACATATCAGAAATCGGTAATAAGTTTAATATGTTTGTGACATTCAGTAAAATAAGAGTGGCACTCAAGTGTGTTTTACTGAATCCTATAAATCTGTATGTGTATGAAGAAAAGTTTGCAATGATGATGTCAAAGCGATTACTCACAAGCGCCTTATTCCTGATTCGGGCTGATCGGGTAAATTAGTGCATGGTGGAGGACAGGGAGCACAAAGAGTGGAGCTGACGTCATCCCCTAACTCCTCACTGCAGGATATGGGAAGGATAAGCCTTAACCTTTCCATCAGTGTTTTGTAAAACTGAGTCAGATCTAGAGTATGTTAACAAATGCAGACCTTTTGTAATATGCCAGTTCTTCCTGCAGCATGAACACCTGGGCCTTAAGTTCATTCTTCTCCTGCAGGACGTCCCGTAGCTCTTGCAGGGTGAAGCGAGGTTTGTCCGAGTCCTGCTCCAGACTGTCTGTCTCCTCCTCTGGATATGTTTCAGTTGACACCTTCTGCAGTTAAAACACACATTCAGCATTGCCTCCTGCGCAGCAAGAACACGTTGACACTAATAGAGGTATTCTGTGTGTTCTTTGACCACTAGTAAATCAGTGTTTTGAATATCAGGCCATTGGATCCCTTGTTTCCTGTGCACATGGATGCATATGCGCTTTAGAAGCACAGAGCTTAGAGTGAACACACTTGGAGACACAGTGTTTTTTTTTGTTCAATATGAGCAGCCAGTAAGACTGTGTTATGGGAGAGCTTAATCAGGTACTATACCAGTGACAAAGCTGTAGTGTCCTTGTTTTCGTCATCCTCTTCCTCATTATTTTCTCTGTCTGATGACCTTAGAAGACAGGAAGGACTCTTGTCACAGTTTGCCAGGAAACCACTGTCCCCTCCACACTCCACCCACACTGAATTTGGTTTGATGGAGTTAACTGGTGCTGCTGCTGAGAGCTGGATTTGGGACTCTTCTATCTCGGTGATCTCTCTCTCTAGCTCCCACTCGCGGAGCTCCTTTCTCAGCCTCCTGACCTCCATCTGCAGAGCCCCTAATTCCTGCTGCCGTGCCTGGGCTGCAGCCTCCAGCTCAGCCCTCTGCTGGATCAGCGCCTTGCCCTGGGCTTCCATTAGCCCTATCCTGTGACGAAGGTCCTTATTGATCCTCATCAGTCGATGCTGCTGCATCTGGAGCTATAGATGAAGGAATTTGTTTTTCTATGACTCTACTAATTTTGGTCAAGGACTGAAGAAAAGTGTAAACTTAGTATCTATTTTGTGGCAAATGTGGTCTAAATCCTCACCGCTTCAACATCCTCGTTTCTTAGTGTCAGCTCGTGCTCTTTTGCTCGTAATTCATCCCTCTGTTTCTCCACCAAGTCTTTCAGCTTCTTCATCACCTGTCTTTCTTTTTCTGACATCCCTGTGGGTATAATAATAAAAAAAAAGCATGATGGAGCAAATGGAACATCAGTGCAATCTGAGAATGTGCATGAACCTACCGCTCAGCAGTTTTGAATTTGATTCTCTTTTATTTCTGTTTTGTTCTGAGGACCAACTGATTTAATAAAACAAATTACAAAAACCCTCTATTGTATGAGAAGAATTCAAAGTGCAATGCTTTTGGCAGGTAACTAACATCTAAAGATAAACAGAACATGCTTACAGAAGTTTTTTGCAATTGCATTACCACATAATAGTAAAGAAAGTTTTACATTTAAAACAAAATGTCCATGGGATGGATTACATCATCTCAAATGCACACATCCAAATCTCTAAATACACTGCACCAATAAAGAGTAAAACTACTGGCTGACTAAATGAATGGATATCAATCTAGTCATCATTATCTGCACTGTTAACTAAACACAATTTGCAGTTAACCACAAAACCACTAGGGTTTAAAATCAGATCTGTACAATAATGTGTGAGCAGAGAAATCATATCATGCACTACCCATTCATTTGGATGCACAAGTTTACAAGCAGTGTCTGGGTGAATTGTGGCCCTGACAGTAAGTATAGCTGCAGCTACCATGCAGGGTTTCACACAAGGGCTTCAGTATATTTTGGTCTGCTTCAAAAATAGTCTCCTTAACAAGGTCCCCACTGCCTCTCCTCAAAGTCCCCTTTTCATGTCAACATTAGAAGCATGCAGCATATATTCTGCAATCCCACGTGCGTAAGATACTGTAGATGGTTAATCACTGCAAAACAAATCTGTAAGGAGCACAGATATGGCATGGTAACATCTGTATTGGAAATCCCAGCCATCATCATAATAAATTAGTATCCAGAGCCAACACAAGATCCACTACAACATGAATCGCAACACTTTAAGAAACTACAGACAACGTTGTGTTGAAATTAATATAAATGTATTCACAATCATTTCTTAATGGACTCCGGTGCATTCCTGAGAGCTATGTCTAACTGCGTCATCCAATTATTTCATATATCATACAGGAAGTCTGGAGGTTGAAAACGCCTCATGAAGTGATTTCAACAAAAAGCTTAGGACGAACAGACATAAAAATAAATGTGTTTTTAAAAACTATATGAGAACTGTTCCAGAGACAACCCACCCTCCTGTTTCTGCAGGTCTTCTTCTGGGATGGAGGACTCTTTGAGAGAGAGGCTCACTGACAGCCTCTTGTTCTCTGTCTGAAGCTGAGTGATTTGAGAGACCAGGTCCTGGACTTCTCCTTTCCATACATCCTCCACCAGCTCCAGCTCCTAACAAAAAGAAAACATCAGGGCGTCAACAAGATTTCACTTCACTTTCTGATGTCTTCAAAGTTTTATTGAAGTATTTTGAATCTGTTTCCACAGGTGAGTGAATATACAGGTACACAGGAGACACACAAACAGGCTGACAGGACCACATGCAGACCTCCTGGTGCTTCCTTTCCTGCTCGTATCGGTCGCTCCGCTCCTGTCGCAACCTGTCCAGCTCCCTCCGCAGCTCCTCGGCCTCCTGTCCCGTGGCTCCTCGACTCACCAGCGCCTCCAGAAGCTCCAGGACACGCACCACTTTAGGCACAACCCCGACCAGAGACTCGCACCCAAACCTGTCGATGATCCGCTCAAACTCCTGACCGAGCACCGCTGCTATGTCGTACACGTCCATAACCGTGAGCTCCGCCGCGGGTCTGTCCAGCGCGGACACAACCCCTGTTTCCATGTCTGTCCTCGGCTCTGTTTACACCTGTCCTCTGAGACTCGCATTTGCAGTAGAAAATCCGAGTTTGAACAAGCTAGCCGTGCGGGAACATGGCGTGGACGTCTTTCACTTTGTTGACAGTTGAACTGTCAGTAACTGCGGGTGATGCGTTCAAGGTTCCTGCGAACCCTAAATTACCTTCACCGACTTTAAATGCCACCCTGTGTATATATAAATCAAGTTATAAGTAACAAAAACCGCCCGGGTGGGTATCACATAATCTTTGATTCGGTGCGCAAATTTCTGCGCGTGCTGCACTGGATAATTAAGCATTTTCAATAAAGATGACATATCTTGTTAAAACAACAGTACTTAAAATTGTCAAAAGATAATAAAAATGATATAATAATTGCTAATAATACATTTTCTCCCGCCCTTTACTGTGAACGGTGTATCAGCTGTTTAACAATGTGATTGAAGAAATTATCATATTTACAATTGTTCTTGAAGGTAGCAGCCCTCCTTCCACGTTGACTCTAATTCCTACTGCGCATGTCAAAAAAATTACTAGTGCGACAACTTTTATGCCCTACTTTAAAACTGTTTTTTTTACAACAGGTTTCTTTGTTGATAATAGTTTTATTTTTTTTAATTCATGATATAATTTTATTTGAAGCAACTTTTATGTTATTTGTATGGTAGTTTATTCTAATTCTAGGTTGTGGTTACTATGGTGACTGTGGTTAACTCCAGACAAAAGGTTTTATTTACCCTTTGATAACAATATAATCTTTTCAAGATTAATTAAATGATATGTTTCATGTGGTTATTTTTAGTTACGCCTTAAAACAAGCTTCACGAACATAAAACAAGATTAAGTAACACGTTGGATCATAAAATCAAACATTTATTGTTCATTTTTGTTGACATTTAACACCAGTATCTTTACTAAAATATATTAATAGATCTGACTGTATAAAGACATTGTGTACAGAGAAAAGGACAGAACATAAAAAGATGCATTTTAAGACCCTGTAAGAAAAGCTCCCAGAGGCTAGAAGGACTTAAAACACCTTTGTATTGTACAAGAACTACCCCTAAATTAGCCTAAAAGAAAACATTTAATTTTTTAAAGACACCTACATCCAATAACTTTGTGCAAGCAATACATCTATACGCCTTAACATAATAACCAGGTCCTCTTCTAAGAAAGGGACATTCAGGAGATGAGTGTAGATATAAATTACACTTGGTGCAAGCTGCACGCTTCTATACAGACTGTATGTCTTTACAGCTATTATTTAATTCATTAGTACAGTACATTTCAAGGCCTCTGAGACAATCTGTTTTACTGCTGAGAAATAAAGTTGTTTTGCACATAAGAGGAACACTTTCCATCATGAAGGCAAAGCTAGAGGTATGTATAACTTTTGCAGCAACATGGACACACACGATGTGATTCCCCAGTTTCCTTTGCAATCCAGTACAACATAAATAGGATACAGTGTACGTTGAGAAAAAAATGGGATGCGTTCTTTAACAAAAATCCAAAACAATGTGCAAAAAGTTGTCTAAAGCATGATCAAAACTTACTGACATACAAGTACAAAATATGTAGTTGATTCATGGTTATTTTCTTAAAGCAGCAGCACTGCTCGATTAAACATTTTTGTGATACAGAAAAATACTTTCACACAGCTTAAAATTAGAGTATTAACTTTTTTGTTCTTGCCATGTACTAAAATAAAAAGGATTTTACCTTGAATATGTGTTTCTTAATAAAAAGGACTGAAAACAGCACATCACATATAGGCATCAAGGCTGAACAAAAAAACAAAACAAATCAGGCTTCTGGTCCATTTTGGCAAAAAGGAAAAAAAAAATAAAACGACACAGGATAAAAGGAAAACATTAAGATGCGGGATGAGGCAGAGGATTGTCAGCATGCAACTTAAAACTGTATGTTCTCAAAAAGTTGATCTTTTTCTGGTCAATCCAACCATCCAGTAGTGAAGCACTTTCCTCTTCTGCTCAGGCATTATTTAAACTGTAACACACAGAAGAAAAGAGCAAAGATAAAGATACTGTATGTCCTACTTTCTCATATGCAACACATAGTCTTTTCTTTCCAGCTCTTACTGTAGCTTTAGGTGGGATGTTGGGTTTCTGGAACAGCATCGGTTTCTTCATGAGAGCAGGCTTGGAGGGTTTGGGTGACATAGAGGCAGGGGGGGCCAGAGAGGAGGTTTCACCATTCCCCTCTGAATCCTGGTTCAGAGGAACTCCAGCCAGCTCGTAGTGCTTCTTCCTCAGCTCTCCCAAACGCAGTCGCTCGTTCTCCAACAGACTTTCTAACTCCAGCACTTTCACCTAAGAGACAGCAAATAAACAGATGGTTGTCTACAGTCAAACAGCTTTATCTATAAGTTTATTTACATTACTTTCAGTATTTAAAAATCAGCCGACTGCTTCATGTTAAGCAGTAAACAAAACTGGATCATTTGAAAATATCCTTAGCGCTAAATAGTGTTTTCCTCCACTTTACATATTGCAGAAGATGTTGACATCTAGACATTTTAAAATAAGATTAAAGGTCTACAAAATGTATCATTCTGAATTGAATTCTAACACACAAATGCAGTATAACCTTTATCTCTGCATGGAGATGTTTATAGCATCTGCGAGTTTAATTCAATTTACTTCATAAGACACCGTTGTTGTTCTTTTAACTCCTTACAGACCCACACCCATAATTTACCTGTGACTCCATTTCTTCTCTTCTCAGTTTGATAAGGGACAAGCCAGAGAAGTCCATGGTATCTGCAAAAAAATGTGTTTGGACAGAACAAAATTAAAATGAATTCAAATTACAGAAGCTCAGAATTCTAGTACACAAATCCAATTGTATGAACCTTTTTCTTCCAGGTTCTCCTGGCCTGTCTTTGTTGAGGCCACCACATTAGCAGCCATTTCATTCACATGGCGAGAGGCCTGCTGAAGAACTGACAGCTTCTTACTGTTGCGATCTGCCTTAACCTTTAGTGCAGAGAAAAAATGTGACGTTTACCCACTGGCAATCATACAACACCTCATGTTTCTACAGTAACAGCAGCACAATCTGAAGGGTTTTCACTCTTGTGTGTCTGTTTTTTTTTTAGACATTTGATTCTTACCTTTGAGGCAGCGACCAGCTGTGCTGTGCTAGCAGCGATCTCATGAGAGCAGACAATCAGCTCCTCATATTTGCCTGTGTGCAGCACCACCTTATCAGCAGACTCTCTGTGAGACATCAGGTAGAGACATAATGAAGCTTCATTATTAATTCAAATTATTATTACTACTACTGCACTAATGGTTTCATAATGTATAACAGTTTTTCAACTGCCAGGGATGGATATTGTTATTATTATTATTAAGGCCATCAGCAATAATACTTATTTGCCTCCTGTAACAGCTTATATGTGCATTTTCCATTTTGTGCAAGACGTAAATGTAAATACATTTATGTAACTGGGATGTTTAGTACAACCTTCAGACTTACACCATCTCTGTGGCTCCCCATCCCACAGCCTTGGCAGCAGAGATGAGTCCCTCAGTCCAGCGAGAGTTTCTGGCATAGAACTCCTTAATAGTAGCTGCGCCCTTAACAAGCAAAACAACACTATTGTTAGCTTTTTTTTTTTCTGAATGAAACAGATCGTCTCACTCAGACTTGAGAAACAAAAGCTAGTGTTTAAAATTAGAACAGCGTGACTCACCCTCCCACCCTCAACAATCTCCTTTTGCAAGTCTGTAGATGCTATGACCAGCATGCGGATGGCCTACAGGAGAGTGGATGATAACAGCAAAAAAAAAAAAAAATTCTCATAATCTTCAGAAATAAGATATAGATTACATGGGGTAGCCTATGATAGTCCAGAGCATAAATTATTGGTTGAGAGATATCAAAGTGATGTACCTTCATCAGGCCTGTGCAGCTGTTGAGGATTCTGTAAAGGAGTGAAATATAGTTATTTAAAGGTTGTGACTTGTTGTTCAATGCACAATAGTCCATTAAGAATGACAGAAAATAAAAGCATGGTGGAAAATATGGCACCACAAAAACATAGGATGCTTATGATATTTTGCTCTCAGAAATTACTCCTGTTCACAAGCGCTAAAAAAGAACAAACCTTTCATTGACCTCCAGTTTGACTCCTGTTGTGTCCTTTCGTGCCTGATTCATCATTTCCTAAACAAAAAAAAAAAACATATATGACATCAGTTACAATGGATGCACTGTGCACTGTTAGATTTTTAAAAATACATCTTAAAGATGATTTAAACTATTTACATCGATTCTGCGGACAGCCTCCTCAATAGCTGCTGATGTTGCAGCCATTTCTTTATCGACCAGATCACCCAGCTCATCCTGACGAACATCCATTCCTTTTGGCCTCAGCTCCTGGATATAGCAAGCAGGGAAAATGAATAGTGAGAATAGAAAATACAACTCAATTATGTAAAGAAAAGTTGAAAAGTGAACCCAAATGTATAGATGATTATATTGCTAATAAGAAATATGAGTTGATATATGAGTTATATATATATATATATATAACATCTTACATCTTAACATCTTGTTTGGATATATATATATATATATATCCAAACAAAATGCTCAATGTAATTACAAAAATATTACATGTTGATGATCAAATCCAAACACTACATAAGAACATACTGGTAGATGGATTTCTTTTTTTTCCTTTTTCTTTCCACCACCCACTGACTAAAGCCAATTTTAGTATCAGACAATTATTTTTGGCCTACACAGAAGCAAATAATAAAGTTGTTAAATTGACAGCTCAACTCCACTTTAAATTACTGTGACACCATGTCGTCTCCTGCAGGTGTTTGATGGTTAACGTGTTTTAGCCCACTAGCCCAGTCTACAACAAACCTACATTAGGCCACTGTAGGCTGTGTCTGTGCCAAACTTTGTCAGGAAAGTTTATTACCTGAAGCAACATATTTCTATACATGTGTCATGTATCTTATACTGTTAACCAGGAACTCTTTCTCTTGAGATGATTAAAGGCTCTGTAAGTTTTAAAACATATTAACTGCATTAAAAAAAAACATAGAAATTCAGTTTTTTTCCCTCACCTGGCCCAAGTGGAGGATCTTTTGAATGATTAAGCGAACTGATGCTGTGTCTGCCCTGTGGAGGGAGGTCTTGGACTTCAGGTCCTTCAAGTACTGCATACTCTGAGTGGCACAGCCTCTGCAGTTCTCTGTCAGTCCTGCAGGGTGAGAAAAATCAACCATCAGCCACTATATGCTGTGTACAATGACTATTAAAACTCACTCACTGAGTTAATCTGAACATATATTATAAGTCCGAGAAGTGGTTTGGAGAAGTATGGGTAATATAGACTACAATGAGCATGACAAGTATTGTAATAAAACCAAGGGAATATTACTGACGGTCTGCGTGGTCAGTCGGGGCCATGTGTGCAGTAGCGCTGCCGTTTATAATCGTATCTGCAGCCAAGTGGGAGAATTGGGTCAGAGCCCTCAGCAGCCCTCCAGCATCTGGTTACAGGAGCATACAGTAAAAGAGCAGTATGTCACATTAACAGGCCACACAGTGCAATGAGGTTAGCAGGATCAAGTCCAGACAGAAGCAGAGAAAACATACCCCTCATGTTATTCAGATAATCCACATGGCCCTTTTTCACTTTGTCGATGGACTCCAGAGTGGCCTCTGCCCGACTTATAAGATAATCTGTGTTTGGAGAGCAAACAAAAGATTAAAAAAAAAAAAAAAAAGAAAAAGTTTGCAGAATGTCATCAACCAGCAACAGTCACAGTCTTTGTAACACACCATTCAGCATTTTAATAGTTTGTCTGACATGATTTACATTATTGTTGATGAGCTGTTGCATGTCTTTGGTGAATTAATAATGTAGGGGGCTGACCTGGAGAGCTCGTGCAGCGTACGTGGAGGGGATCATCCAGCTTAGCAACAGCATCTTGTATGATCTTCTCAGCTTCTGTGATAGTACCCTGCAGCAGAGCAAACTGCTCCTCCAGAAGCTTCTGTTTCAGCTGTTCCTCCTGATTCGCCTACATGCACACAAACACAAATCAAAAGGACATGTGTGTGTGGTTTCACACTCTTCGATAGCAAGGAATGACACTGACGTACATAAACTAGATCGTTGAGTTGGTTATTGAACAAACGCACATGGAGCTTTTGCCCTTTTCTTGTTTGCGTGCAGTGACTAGGAAACAGGGAGTCCAGATGAAAGATTACCTGATTTGCATTCTTTCATGTAAATGCACCTGTCTACGCCCATGTTCTGCTTCATGTGTTTTTTTTTTGTGTTTTTTTTGTTTTTTTTAAATCTACTACAATTATATCAGCCTTAATCTTATAAATACATTGTTTAGGCAGAGTTGTTTTCATGAGGTGCTTAAGTTATTCCTGTTAATGTGCTACAAAGCCTGATTAATCAGTAAAGACAGTAAACATTTGACCACAACTGCCCTTTTTCTCATGCATCCAGCTCCAGACCTCTAATCTGTTCCACTGCTGCAGTTCATTATGCTTCTGTGGCCAGCTTTGTATGAAATGAGCAGAAACTTCATGTCCTTTTGTTTATAGATATTCATTATAATAGAATCGCATGCCAGAGCATGTGGCATCAAGAAGCTCAGGTGCCATTATTTGTCACAGCACGTGTCCTAAATTGCCTTAAAAGCTAAATATGAGTCACGGTTTCATATTTCCAATACTGGAATGACTGGAGACACCGTTACAAATATACATTCACCCTTGTGTTGTGTCTAGTAAAAGCCGATATGTTAGAAGAAGCTTTAGCTCATGTTTGTTCATCATTGGAGTGTGAAACCTGTGGTAATGAGGGAAAAGCTAACTGTGTGCTTGTTCTTTTGGAGACAAGCCTTAAATAGTGCTGAATGTAACAGTCTGCTGTTCAGCCTGCTGAGCTGGGCTCTGCTGTCCTGACTGACCTTCTCCTGCAGTTTGCCCTGCAGCTCTCCCAGCTCCCTGCTGTTCCTCTCGCGCTCCTGCTGGAGTGACGACTGCTGCAACTGCGCGGCCTGCCGCAGGGACGACAGCTCCGCCTCCTTCTCACTCACAGATCGCATCAGACGCTCCTTCTCCGCCTGCATAGCTGTCACTGAGCTGTTCATTTGTTCCGATGTCTGGCAGAAAGAGAGAGCGAAGAGGGAAGTCGAAAGATGCAGATGGTTTTGCGTTGGAAGAAAGAAATCCAGAAATACGTGACAGCCCGGAGGTCTCCAGCAACAGGACTGATACTAAATACTAAATGATAGGAATTAGCAGATGGTTGTTGCTGAATTCTAACACTGTAGATGCACACTCACCTTCTCGCTGCTCTGCAGAATCGCCTTGATGCGCATCACTTCTGCCATCTTCTCCTCCAGCTCTCTCTTCAGTTTCTCCATCTCAAACTTCTGCTCCTCCAGCTGCAGCAGCAGCACAACAACAGGAATCACATAAAACTACACTGGACATCATCTGTGGCTTTAAAGCAAAATACCACAGCACCGACCTTAATGTCAGCTTCCTGTTTTATCCTGTCAACCTCAAACGACAGCTGCTGTTTGGTCCTCTCCACTTCTTCCTGGGTCTGCTGGGTTGCTGACAGCATCCTCACAGTGTCTGCACTCTATCAGCAGATTAATGTATTTAATGTTGTCACACAGACTGAGGTGCTGACAAATCATTTCAAATAAACATCTCTGGACCAGTCTGCAGTCTGTCTGTACCTTTCGAAGCAGTTCAGCATGGCTGGCCACCAGCTCTGTGTGCTTCTCCTTTAACTTGTTGTACCGTTGCTCAGTGGCCTGTGCTCTTTCTGCAAAGAGCAGAGATGTTATTGACTTTATTACCCAAGATAATACCCCTGTGATTGGATGAAAATATTAATTGCACATCATACTCTCTGCCTCAATGAAGGTCATCTGCAAGCTCTCATGTTCCGCATTTCGGCGGCGGGTGGCCTCCAGCTCCATGCGCAGCTGCTCATTTTCCACAAGAGCGCGTTGTTTCTGTGCACGCTGTTCTTCTAGCTCTGCCTCCAGACTGTTGATTTGGGACTTGAGCTGCGTAATGTAGCGTTGAGCCTTCAATAGAGGAAAAGATAGATGTGAACCAGTTTGTTCAGTATTCAACAATCTTTAAAGTTGCATGCCACAAGACGCATTTATTTATTCTTATACATCAACACCAAAACAAAACACACTGCAACCTGGAATCATATCTGTGAGGTGATGTAAACACCCATGTCAAGTCTCATTCACAGGCGACTTGTCACATTCCACATGGCAGGAGCAGCGTTTGCATCCACCCAACACATAACTCACATTCCTTGGCACACAATAATGTCCTATACTCTCATACAGAAAACAGTCCGAAACAGGTTAGTCAGTCCCAACAGTCCTTACCTCTGCTTTGACTCTCTCTAGCTCTGCTCTCAACAACTCCAGGTCTCGCTTCAGGCTATCAATCTGGAGATCCCTGGTCAGACAGAAAATTTGCTGTTCACAAACAAACAATTTACCAATCACAAGTTACAGAAAAGAAAAAACACCCTGGCTCACCTGTCATCAAAACCTCCATTTGGGGGTCCAAACGTCTGATCAAATATGTCAAGTTCCTGGTAAAAAACCCCAAAACTAAATGAATAAATATATCAAAGACCTTAACCAGCATCGTGTTACTGTTGTGTACCTATGGGGGTGCATCTACAACTGGTTTGCCATACCTGTGGTTGTGCCTGTACGCTGGATGTCGACATGCTGCTGACCTCGATGAGCGGCTCGGGGTCATCGTCATCGTCGTCTTGCTGCTCTGGTTCGTCATGGTCAGGGATGACCACCACCGGCTTCACGTGTTTGGCCAGTGAGGCTGCGTGCAGGAAGTTAGGCGGAGACTGACAAGGAAAAGGAAAAGAAAAAGCAGGTAGAGCGATTAAACCTGTAACAGCATGTTATCCTGTTCAGTTAACACACAGTTAATGCTCTTCATGATGATGATGTGAGATCCCAACATTGCAAAGCTGTCTATAGAAATAAGCCAGTTTCCCCGGTTTGTGGCTAACAGCGGGGGTATTAGATTTATGCTGAAGTATTTGACATTCAAGATGGAGGCTGTGACTCAGCACTGAAGTCCCTCTGTCTCCACCCCTGTGTTCACTTACATCAGGCAGCCTGGGGATCTGGATCAGTCTTTTGAAGTACACCATGTCTCTGGCTTTATTGAAAAATGTCTTAAGGCTGTGGGATAAAGGAAAACAAGCGTAACCTTATATTCATGCACAATATACAGCATGTGTGATGAGTTCTGTTTTAATCGGACTATGCTGTAAGCAGTTGGTAAATACACTGTGTCACTATTTCTTTAAAAGAGACATGAAATATGAAGTAAAATGCTTAATCCGACATATAAAACTAATGGCACAGTATCCTCCAACCTTGGGGAGAGTCCTCAGCAGCAGAGATATACAGTACAGTGACAGTGACACCAACAGACAGTCCACAAAGGGTGGTGGATGGGAGGCAGTGATGGGTACATTTGCATTGGTTCAAAGTGCTGCGGTGACTGATTAAGGCAGGATTATGTTACGGATTTCCTGTGAAAAAACCCCACGCAGTGACTCTTATTCGTACCCTGAGGCTTTGGACGACCTACCTGTGGAACTGGTCATGGAAACGATCACGGTGTCCTTGTAAAGTATCAGCAGGGAGACCTGCAATTCATGATCAGAACATTTCTTTTATTATTCGGTAATGCCAAAACACACATAAATAAATAGCATTAAGGGCAATACTATTTCAAGAAGACAGAACATTTCACACCTCCTCAGATTTTAGAGGTAAATGACATATCAACTTGTTCTTACAGGCATGCAGCTTGAACAGCAGCTTGACCGTGAAGTGGTAAAGTTGACTGCAGTCTTGAATCACTTGAATGAGCGGAGCCAGTCGACACTGGCCTGATGTGAGAGTGGAAACGGCGATGGATGTATTGAGCTGTCGAATCACTGGGAGAGAGATTGGAAGAGGGCCATGAAGTGCATGTTAAAGTGCATGTTAAAGTCACTGTCATTTACCAAACATTTTCCTGGGTACTTTTATTTTGGAAAGTTCTATTCTGGAGGTGCAACATCCGATAGAAACATGCGTCTAGATGCTGCCTTTGTCTTGAGGTGCAAATAAATGTTGTGCTTTTATCCAGAGTGGAAAATCACTGTGTTCCAGTGATGCAATTACTGTTGGAGTAGCTGACTGCTGAGATACTAAAACCACATACTTCAACATCCAAACACATTTTGTGACAACAAATCCTAAAACTCAGATCTGAATCTGAAAACACTAACTCCTGAGTGCAGGTAACACTACAGAGTAAAAGCATATTTTGACCACAGTACAGCAGCAAAATTTGTTTATGGTTTCAAGACAAAATCATGTGCCTCCACCCAGGCTGCAGGGTGGATCATACCACTACAGCTGAACTGTAGGAAATGAACTTAATGTCTTCTAATTGCAGGCATTTCCTCAACAGTTAAACTAAATTTAGGAACAAACGTTTTTTTTTTTTTTTTAATCACGAGATAAAACCAGGCTAAATAGCTGAAATCACTAAATTAAATGGAGTCTGTGTGGAAACAGGCAGACTAAGAGTTGCTCACAAAAAGCCTTTCCTGATACGTTCGTAGCTTCAGTACATAAATAGATAATGTCAGCAGGTTGCAACCCTCTACTGTAGCTCAGGTTTCCCTTACCTGGAAGCGCAAGATTGGGGAAAGAGTAGGATGGGGTAAGGTGGGAGGAGTTGTTTTTTTTTTTTTTTTTTACCTGTCTCGGCCAGCCTGAGCTCTGCGTCCATGTAATCAAACACCTCCACTGTGAGCTGGAACCTGCAGGAGAGAAGTTGATACCTTTGTTAGACAAAAAAGAGGCCCCACTCAGAAACAATGCTGCTGTGACCCTGTGAAATGAAACGAGCGGTCGGCTTGTCTATGAACACATCTGGGTGGCAGCAGCAGTGTGTATGATTAATGGAGGATTGCAATTTAAGGCTAAACAGAAATAACATTTTTTTAAAAAAAAAGAGTTTACTTTTGCAGGAATGGAAACTCACACATTATTAATGTCTGTCCCTGCTGTGCGCTCCAGGACTTCATCGGAGGCCTCCAGGTTCGGTGGGATTTCTGTATGCTGCAAAGAGGTGCATTTTTTGGTGCATTAGTGCCAGCTCCTACTTACAGCGTGGATTCCTAAAATTTTGCTGCATCATCCATTACACACATCCTGGTAGCACAGTGGTATGACATATGACACAGGATATTCTTACCTTTACATGAAACTCCATTTTTGTGCATAGCAGTTTGGTATACAGGGACACCAGCTGTCCATACCTGTCATGGAGGTTGCCCTGAACACAGACAAACACGAATTAAAAGATTTGAGATTTGGGATAGGAACATTGATAAAAATCTATTCTCACAGACATGAGGCATGTCCAACTTAAAAAAATCTCAAATCTAACGTTTAAGCACAAAATAATATTAATAATTATTAGAATAAATACATTTCTAATTAAGCTCAAACTTTCTTATCTCTTACTTGACAGACATACTTAGACTTACCCACAGCTGTCCCATTTCAACTAGAGAACTGTGATGTCTCATGCAGTCTTGTAGAACCTAGGAAGCAATGAGCAACTATTAACCCTCAGTCATATCAGTCAAATCCTATTACAACTCACACTGACTCGTGTGTGTTTTGAATACACGTCATTGTTCTATGCTGCAAAATAGGTTTCATCTTCTTTTCACTGTCACTCATACATGATTTATCTTTATGCCGTAATCATCTTTCCCATCTTTACTGATGAACTATAGAGGCTGCAACATGTGGTTTTTGACTTCATTTGTAACTTATAAGCAGTAATAGAGGAGGACTTACATTTTGGTGTCCATCCCGTAGGATCTTGTGCAGGACGTGGCAAAACTTCCAGCTGAGGATGGAGCTGCTGGCCAGAGGGAAGCCCAGAGCATAGGACCAGAAGGTGTAGGCTCCCTTCTCCCTGTGTGTGCCAAGGATGATTCCTGTTGTAGTTGTTGAGGAAACACAGCAGTGCAAACTATTCCACTCACTAAATCTCTGTCTAACTACAGAAAAAGCATTTTAACCCAGTATGAGTTGTGTCTGTCCAAGAAGAGAAACATTAGTTGTCTATGACCGACATCACTATTGCCTTACAGGTGTTGATGTAATGGCAAAACCACTCACTGCTTACTGGTCTAAAAAAAAAAAATCTACTCTTGGCAGTTAGTTTTTCTTTTTGTTTTTTTAAAGGATACGTCTGGCATGTTTCTCCTTGACGGGTGTCTCACTGGAGTTGATGGCTTTGCTGATGCTGTTCAGCTGGAAAGAAAGGGAGAGGAGATATTCTTAGATCTAACACAGTTTGCTTCACTCCACACATAACTCTAATCAGCTGTAGAGCTTACTGCAGACACACCAAACGCATAAGTCACGAGAAGTTAAATAAAACCAGGAGTCAAACAAATGATAACAGGCTGCACGGCAACAATGGGAATGAATCAGAGTGACTCTGCACTGTGTACGCACAGTGTTGCACAGATGGACTCTCAGCTATCGCCCTATGCTCAGGCTAATTTTAACCAAGCAAAAACAGCAATTCAGGATCAACAAAGAGCTGAATGAGTGCTGTCCTAAGCCTATCCCTAGGATGGTGATCACAGAAGAAATAGTACATAGCGATTCCAAAACGTGTCATTTGCATCGTGATAAAGATTTCTATCAAGCCAGTTTTTCAGTATATGGCACTGCTAAACTACATTTTCTGCCACCATGTGTGGTGTTTGACTTAATGCTTTGTTATCTATGGTAGCTCAGTTCAAAGAAGGCAAACTCTGAAACAAACAATAACATCACTAATTATCTTGCTGAAAATGAGTGTCATCAGAGTCACAGGACACACCACAAGCCATTCTCACAACCAATCTAACAGGTAAAACGAGTGTTGCCAAAAAGGAACTGGAAGGGAGAGACTCCCAGAGGCAGGCTGTAAGTAAAACGGGGGAATAGGGTAGAAATAGAAGTCGGCCCTCAATTAGTGGGTCCACCTCTTCTGCTGCCTTGTCTGAATCCACCTCAAGGGTATTTGTCTTTTTCATGCCCTTACTATTAAAACCCATGTTGCAAACTGAACCCAGAAATGAAACATGCTTAACCATGATGTTGCCCTCTGGGTTCCTACAAGAGAGATGTGAATCATTCACACACACAACAAATATATTATGTTCAAAGCTGCGGCTAGACAGGACAATTACTTACTGCGACACCACCCAGAGCTAAATCAGTCTTCCAAACTGTGTGGTGTGCCCCGCCTTAACTAACAATCCAGTGCTGTGTTTTGTATGAGCTAAGTGTGCTGAAAAAGTAATGACCACTCAGCCAGTGAATAAGTTAATAAGTGAATAAGTGAATAATGTGTTGCAGCTTGGAAAACACATATTTATGCATATATGCTTTTATGATTATCCCAGAAGGCTTATTTGTGATTATTTTAATGTTTGTAGATGTGCGTCCAGACTTGACCAAAACAACACCATTGTATCTATCGGACCCTAGCATCACCATCACCGTCTTACATAAGAGAATAAAGCAGGAAAACCTCCTTCCTCCTTCAACATGGAAGTGTAATCCAAATCATAGTATGTAGGAGAAGCTGCACAAACCAGTAAACGGCATTAGACCCTGGTTTCTTGGTCTTACTCAAATAATTACATATCAGTGACAGAGGGTCCAAATCCCACAAAACCCCATAAAAGCTTCTTTATGACATTAGAAACCACCCCACCACCATTCTAAACACAAACCCACCAAAACATACATGGCCACACAACAAAGCACAGAGGAGCTACTGTGGGTGAAAACTGGTGTTGAGAGTGCAAGAGGGGAGCGCTGGTTAATAAGAGACTCCCTCGCCTGCTTCTGACGCAAATGAACTGCTAGCCCCTCGTTTACACAAGGCAAGTGCAGTGGACTAGCACTGAGGCCTGTGTGACAATGAGGGGTTTGTTGGGGGAGGAAAGCTGACAGCTGGGGTAGAAGATTGAGTTGGATGGGGGCCGTGATCTGGCACACTGAGCCTGGCACAGAGGCCTCAACAGATGGCCGCTGAGGAGCGATGCTGCAGGGAGGCTCTCATAGTACATTCAGAATGGCTGTCAGTCACAGAACAGAGAGGAGAGCGACAGAATAGAGACCAGTGACAAAATACTACTTACAGTTTTCTGTCGAATTAAACACACCATGACTATTTGCTGCACAGCATTTTTGAAAACAAAAGCTGACTTCAGTGCCACTTCTTGGAGCACTCCACTGTACATGCCCTTGATTATGGCCACTGTCTGCATGGGCAGCAAACTAGCAACACTTCAATTATTTAGACTGTAAAAAACAATTCCACATAGATTAATCTGCCCATCACCTTCTCAGTTAATTCTTTGGTTTATAAAACTTAATTTATAAAATTTCTTACAGCTCAAGGTGACATCAACCAAAGTAGACTAAACAAGTAGATCAAGGAAACACATCTGACATTAATGTTCTGATTTCTCCCCTAAAAAAATACTTTTAATTAATTTAAAATTGTCAAAATAGTTACTACTGTAGCTTTTTAATAGTGATATATTGCTCAATTACCAGACAATTCAGTGCAGCTTTGATAACTAGTCAGCTTTTTTAATTTCATTCAAATTTCACTATTATTTTACCTTTATACAAAACCTTGTTAGTAGAGCTCAGTGCCTACATACAAGGACTATCAAGCCTACACACTGGTGACACACTAACACACACAGGTACCATTTCCTTAATCTTCAAATGTAAATCAGATGAAATCCCAGCTATTTACTAACAGAGCAATACAGTCCAAGGGATCCAGACATGCTGACACTGTCCACTGTGTAGCTGCCCAACAACTTAGCGCTGCATTTGGTTCAAGCGTCAGTAAATCCCCCGACCAGCAGAGAGGAGAAGTGAGAGGGAGGGAAAGCCTGGACTAATCCCTGAGGCCCGCCATAAAGTCTACTGCCAGCTAGCATTACTGTAGCCTGGCACTCAAGTCCGCAGCCCGAACACAGCACGCACTCTCAGCCAACCAACCTCCAACCTTGAGGCGTCTCTGCTTACCTTGTCATCTCTGCTTTTCAGCAGCATGTCCATGTGCTTGGACATCTTTGTGTGAAAGAGTCTGTGGAGTTAACGAAGTCAAAGCATCACCGCCTCACCTGAGCTGCTTCTCACTGCACATAATGCCTGAGGCCAGAGCACTTATCACAGGTCCTTATCAGCTTATTTCAACAGACTGCTGCTGGGGATCTGGCCTACAAGGTCATGCAGACTTTAACACGGCTCACACTTATGAGCTAAGGTCAGCTGTGTGTAGCACTACAAACAGAGGTAACACTTCACCTGACCAGCGTACTAACCAGTGAAAGCGATGTCACCGCAGGAAAAAAAGGAAACGAAAAGTGAGGAGTTAAATGTCCTTGACACTGTTTTCAGTGAAGTCAGGGATTAATAAATATGGCTCAAAGTGTTTTTCAATTACATTTAATATTCTTTCTCAGATTAAATGACTTTACAAGATTACTCTAGTGGTTTATTAGATTACTCTATCAGTTTATGAGTGTCTTGTGCTGCTGTTCGCCTCTCTGCTGCTCCCTTTTCTGATTACACTTGTACAGCCTTTCCCACATCAACACAGGCAAATGGTTTTAAGTGGGCACTGGATGTCTCATTCTGTCTTAACTGCTCCGACTGAAAAGACACCGAACATGTCATGGCGCAGCATATTACATAAAGACAAATAAAACCTCCGCAAAACATAATAGGGGCAAAACATAGTATATAAAAAGCACTCACCAGACGAAAAACAAGACCTGGTATTTGTCTGATGTTCTTCAGAGTCAGTGAATTAGCCACGAAATTAAGAACTTGTGGAAATAAATAAAAAACATGAATCTATACACATTTGGTTCTTCAGGCCCGCTCACTTTAATACACAGAATCATTGTTAAAGAGCGTCGACTTTCAGTAGTAACGTAAATATAATAGAAAATGTGTCAAAGGCAGTATGGGCGGATGGAATTGAAGAGTGAATGAATGAATAATGAAAAAGCTGCTGAATGGCTTCACAGACAGAAATAATCTCTGACTCATGTTTATGTATCTTTAAATGACTATATATTACATCCAACAAACCATTAAACAAGTAACCACAGCATGTAAACAACATATAAGATTTTAACATTGGGCTATGATCAGTGAAAAGATAAGGATATGAAGGGCATCATTACCACATGTTTTGTAAACACTGCATGAGCATTAATGATCATCATGCCTGACTCTAAAAAAATATGTATAACTGTGACCATGTAGTCCAGAGAAAGGAAAAACAAACAGCTGCAGAGTCTGTGGTGTAAAACAAAAAGAAAAGGTTAAAGGTGAAAGTAAAAGCTACACTGCTCTTCTCACTGCAAAAGAAAAAAAAAACACTTCACTCAACACATCCATCTTGTTTGTTTTTTGGGGTTTTTTTTTTTTTTTTTTTAATTAAGTGTGAAACAATCATAACCACTGTGCTTTTAAGTGTCTACTCCTACTTGGTATAGCTGTGTTTACCCACTAGTCCTCCCTCCCCTCTCTCATGGGTGCTCACTCAGGCAACAGGAGCAAGGGAAAGCAAACACTAGCCTGCGCGCACACACACACACACACACACACGCCTGCATGCACAGGACGCTGTGTGAGACATTTCAGCTTGGCACCAAGGTTGACATAAAGAGGAGAGAGAGTGGAGCGAGGGTGAAGTGCAGCAGAGGTGTTTGGGTCTGTCTATTGGATGAATCAGCACCACAGAGAAACTCTATGACAAAAGAAACACTAATTTCATATCAGAATACACAGCCCAGAGGTATGTGGAGATATATGGGTATAATGAAGTAGTTCACAGATCCATTAAACTAGTTGGAGTAAAATGCTGAGTGAATCCACTCATATGACTGCATCTGTCAATCTGTCACATAAACAAGAAGCACTAAGTTACTATTCCACACTATTCTGGGTATGTTTTAGACACTACAACGTGCGCTGCTGAACATTTGCACAGCATGAACCAGTAGAGTAATGGTGGCTAGTTTTGAAATCAAAACTGGGTGTACTTGTTGCTATTTGTTGTTGTAATCAACAAATATGCTACATTGTCAAGTCATTCCAACAACCACACAGTAGGGAGGGAAGTGGCTAAAATTAAAACAGAAAGTCTGTTTAATCTTGATTAAATACAAGCTCCATCTCTCTACATGTGCTTCTAAAATAAATAAAAGTGTGCAGTGGGGAATCTACTCACTGCAAAGGAAAAGCTCAGCCCAGTCCAGATAACACAATAGTGAAAGTAGGGTTATGTCTGAACAACCCAGGCAGCGGCTCAGCAGTTTGTTTAGCTGCTCGGCCTCGTTTGCATCTCATGTTTCTCAGTGGGACTGGGTGTGTGTGTGTGTGTGGGTGTGTGTGTGTCTGTGCTTCACCTGAAACAGCAACACACCATTTGACCTGGTGGTTTGTCACATTTAAGTGCTCAGTCAGAGATACTGCCTACATCATATTCTTACTCATGCCAATGGCTGATTCGACATATGACTGCAGTGAAGTAACAGCCAGAAACCACAAAGCACCTGTTGTAGTGTGAGCAGGAACAAAACTTTCATTACTTCACCGCACACACATAAGAAAAAAAAACAAAAAACAACCTTAATCAGATTTCTGACTACACCACAAGGGAAATATCTCACATTTTAAGCCTCTTCCTGTTTTTTAAAGAAGCAAATCCTACAATGAAGCAGCTCAAAACAGGAAAGAAATGCGTGTAGGGGAGGAAAGCTGGCCAAGCAGGAAGAACTAGCTCAGCATGATACCAATGGATAGACCTGACTGGGGAATGAATGTTGTGACTATAGGTCGCACATACTGGTCAAACCTCTTAGAACAGACCTTTTTACTATATGCTGGTGTCTGAGTCGGTCTGAGTGCATGAAAAAGGCTGATTAGTACAAGATGTTAAATATCAGGAGGTATCCTTTAAAAACCTCCTGCTCCAGATGGTTTTCACTGGGAATTTGTAGCAAGTATGGAAATGAAATTTAATTTCACAGCTGGAAATGTGACCCATGCAGTAGACAGTGACCATCACTAAAAATACACGCGCGCGCGCACACACACACACACACACACGCACGCACATACGCACACCTTCAGTCAGCCAGTCCAGCCGCAGCAGGCCTGACAAAAGGCGCATGTGTTCCCATCCCACACTGCCCGGTGCTTTTTTCCCCATTTTTACCTGCTGCTTGTCAAAATGCTCCCGCTCCGCTCCGAGATTGGCCTCGATCCGCCTGCTTTTCACCCGTGTGGGCACCTGTCTAATGCTGTTCATCCTCTGGTTTTCACAATGACCGGTTCAGCACAGACTAATCGCTACCAAAAAATAAATAAATAAAATAATAATAATAACAACACAAAATGTCCAGACGAGAGGAAATATTAGAGGTTTCTCCCTCTACCCAGACTTCAGGATCCCTTCGTGCGCATCAGGGACATCTCCAAACCGCGGCTTCATTACTGGGGACGCATCGCGGCTCAAGGAGGAAACGCGAGTGAGTGTGTTTTTGCGCTGCGTTACGTGGACGGATCCTCCCCCAAAGGTGGAGGAAATCATCATCGTGTCCTCTGCTCCGACATCCTCCCACACGGTATTTCAGTTTTTCCAGCTGCTGTGCAGGTAAGTCAAATGTTTCCACTCAGATCTCCCTCTTTGCGGCGCTTTGTGTCGTATTTGTATTTATTTTTTATTTTATACCGGCCCCTGCTGTCTGTCTGTGGACACTGACGTCATTTCGATGAACTCACACACCATGAGGATTATATTCAGGTTTCTGTTTAGGTTTTTTTTGTGACGGTCTTTTAATCCTGTGATTGCATCTGCTTTGACCAAAACAGTCCTGCACTGATGATTTAAAAAATAAAAGCTCAGATGAAAATCAGAGGATGTGACACATGGTCCAATAACAAGCATACAATTGTTCCAACTTATTATAATTACAGTGTAAAGCATCCTATGAGTCAACAAACCTGACTGGTCTGTGTGATTTGTTTCAGCTTTTATCACTGGAAAGCTTCAGCCAAAAACAAATCAGTTCACACAGTTAACCCTTATGTAGGCTACTGTTTAGACTCTGTCTGCATTTCAATTGTCTTCAAGTCTGAAAGACTGGAATTTTATGTTGTTGCTCTGGGCGGCGCAGTGGCCATCATGTTTTTTGTTTTCATTCCCAGGTATGCAGGCTCAGGAAAGACCAGAGCAGCCAGGACAAGAGCAGAAGTGAAGAAGAAGAGGACGAGTTTGCTCTGCAGGTCGAACAGGCTGTTTGACATTTTTCTACTCACTCCACACACACTGTCAAGCAGTTGCTGAGCTGGCAGGACAAAGTCACATCCATGGGAAAATTAGAGACAAGTGTGACGTGAAAAGAATTATGAGTGGTACAGTGACGTAATGAGTGAGAATAGATGTGTAAACTTGCATATGTCTGTGAACTGTAATCAACCAGTAGAGATGAAATGTTTTCTGTTCTTTTGTGTAGTATTGTAGCATTTGCACTTATCCTACAATTCTTCTCCTTTTCCTGTCAGCTGCTCCCTTCAGGGGTCGCCACAGCGAATCATCTGCCTACTTTTAACCCTATCCTCTGTATCCTCCACACCCACACCAACTATCCTCATGTCCTCCTTCACTACATCCAAGAACCTCCTCTTTGGTCTTCCTCTAGGCCTCCTTCCTGGCAGCTCTAACCTCAGCATCCTTTTACCAATGTATTCACTGTCCCTCCTCTGAACATGTCCAAACCATCTCAATCTGGCTTCCCAGGCTTTTTCTCCAAAACATCTAACATGAGCTGTCCCTCTGATGTCCTCATTCCTGATCCTATCCATCCTCGTCACTCCCAGAGAGAACCTCAACATCTTCAGCTCTGCTACCTCCAGCTCTGCCTCCAGGACCAATTGCCTTTCCACTCTTCATCCTCTTCAACGCCTTCCTCACTTCATCCTTACTGATCTTTGCTACTTCCTGCTCCACAACAGTCACCTCTTCTACTCTGTGCTTACTAACATTTTCCTCATTCATCAACTCTTCAGAGTATTCCTTCCATCTTTCCATCTCTGCCCTTGTCCTCTTCATCTTCCTCACCACCAGAGTCATCCTACACACCACCATCCTATGCTGTCTGGCTACACTCTCCCCAGCCACTACTTTGCAGTCACTGATCTCTTTCAGGTTGAAACGTCTGCACAAGATGTAATCAACTTGTGTGCTCCTGCCTCCACTCTTATATGTCGCCCTATGCTCCTCCCTTTTCTGGAAAAATGTGCTCACTACAGCCATTTCCATCCTTTTTGCAAAGTCTACCACCATCTGTCCTTCTGCATTCCTGTCCTGCATCCCAAACTTACCCATCACTTCCTCATCACCTCTGTTTCCCTCACCAACATGTCCGTTGAAGTCTGCCCCAATCACCACTCTCTCACCACTAGGGATACCCTGAATCACCTCATCCATCTCCCTCCAGAATTTCTCCTTCTCCTCTAACTCTCATCCTACCTGTGGGTCATAACCACTGACAACATTCAACATCACACCTTCAACTTCCAGCTTCAGACTCATCACCCTATCTGACACTCTCTTCACCTCCAGAACATTCCTAGCAAAATCCTCCTTCAGGATAACTCCTACTCCATTCCTCTTTCCATCCACACCATGATAAAACAGCTTGAACCCTGCTCCTAATCTATAGGCCTTGCTACCTTTCCACCTGGTCTCCTGAACACACAAGATATCCACCTTTCTTCTCTCCATCATATCAGCCAAATCTCTAGTTTTCCCTGACAAAGTCCATACTCTAAGTCCTAGACTCCTGTCCTTCCTCTTCTCTCTTTGCCTACGAACACGCCTTCCTCCTCTCCTTCTTCGACAAACAGTAGTCCAATTTCCACTGGCACCCTGTAAGTCAACAGCACCAGTGGTGGTCGTTGTTAACCTGGGTCGCAACCGATCTGGTATGGAAGTCATATTTGTGATTCGCATGTTTGATTTGGCTTAAATTTTACGTCCTGACACAACCCTCTGCATTTACCCGGACTTGGGACACTCGCACATGAAGACACTGGATTGTGCCCCCCTGTGGTTGCATTTTGCACTTGCTACAATTGCTCTTGTAATATTTGAATAAATGTTTTTACTATTGAAAACTGTGTGGAGAAATTCTTGAAAAAAGAAAACAATCTTAGTATATTTTTAAAATTTTCTAATTGTCGTGGCAAAACGTACTAGGAGTCAAATCTCAGGTTATTGGATGGCAAGTTTAATAGGCAAAAGCAGCGGAGTCACAGCAGAGCATACGATCTGTAGAACGGGTCAATACTGATTGACCCTGGACAGAGGAAATGATCAACTTCTATATCTGCTCAGCAGCATTAATATACACATCAGAGTCACTCACATGTAAATCATGATGGCATGGCGACATACGTAATATGATTAGCGTGTCCATCTGACTACCTGTCTTTTCGTCTGCTTCCTAATGAAATTTCCCTCACACATCCCTCCCTTTATCATTTTGTGATTTAAAAAAAAAACAAATGTAAAAATGGTCAGGATTTCTCAAGGCAGAGCAAAATTCAGGATGTTTTCTCAGAAATGTTAATTCGCAAAGATTTTTATAACATTTCGTCATTAATTCCCCAGAAATAATGCTCAGGGCTAGACACTGATGTTGTCTTCTTCATGAAAAGGAACTTCCCAATCAGATGTGTAGGCTAAAGAGATTCAGCGGAGGCATTGTGTTTGAGTAATATCTGTATCGCGCCAAATCGCAATGCAATCATCTCATGGCACTTTACAAGAACCAACAGAAAACCCAATAAATCCCTTATGAGCAAGCACTTGGCGACAGTGGAGAGGAAAACTCCCTTTAACGGAAGAAGAAACCTCCACTAGAACCAGGTTCAGTTTAGGAGGCCACTGCCTTGACCGATTGGGGTGAGTGGATAGAGGAGAGAGAAAAGAACAGCAACAATAAACAACCAACAGACACTGCAGGTTGATGGAGCCAGTAACTGCACATCAGCAATATACAGCTGCAGGACCAGGGACACCTGCAGAAGGTACAGAGAGAGAGAGGACAGAGGACAGGGAGAGTGAGAGTGAGAGAGAGTGAGAGAGAGAAAGAGAGCACAAACTGTGTAAAGAAAGAAGAAAAACTTTCCATTTTCCAAACCAGCATCAAACCAGCCCCAAGTACTGGTGTCAGTGTAGTCGGAATGTCTTTTCAGCTCCTGTTGAGCAAATGTTCAGGTTCAGTCATATTCCTTGTCAGTCTCGTATCGGTGGTGAATTACTGAGTGATCTGCTGATCTTGCCATAATTCGTAACCCATTCACGTGATTGTTAAAATCACAGTGAAGAGAGAGGATGCATTTGTTGTGCATGATTCTCTGTCTTTGGGCACCAGATATCACCTTTGTCACCTTCTTGTATTCACCTGTCTTGACGTTTATTGGAGCTCAAACTGCCCAGTCAGCACTTCTCCCCCCTCACCGAGGTGAACAATTCAGGTGACAATTTGACTCTCTGTGCCTTGTTGATCATCTTCCACGGCAACTGTTTCCTCGTCCGGTCGGGGTACGTCTGGGATTTGGGTTGTTGTCCGGTGTTGGGATCCTCTTACAGTGACTGGCGTGGACCCACGAAGCACGTCCCTCCACCTTTACTGCGGTATTCGTAATCAGCAGCACCTGATGTGGTCCGGTGAATCGTTTCTGCTTCCAGTGTTTCCTCTGGTGGTCCTTGATGAGCACGTAGTCCCCTGGTTTGAGATCATGCAGTGTGGTATCTTGAGGGCTAGACAGAGCTGCTTTCACCTATAGATGAAGGGCTGAAAGAGAGGCAGAAAGCTTTGCACAATAATCTAAGATCGCATCTTCATGACTTCCACTCATTAGAGCTTGTTTGTTTGAAGTCCTACACTAGCAGGTTTCCCAAAAATGATTTCAAACGGACTTAGCCCATGTGCATTTTTTCTTCTTGTATGCATGTAAAATAGCACCAGTGGCAGCGCTTGGATCCATGTTAAACCTGTTTCTTCACAGCATTTTGTTAATTTGCTCTTGAGTATGCCATTCTGTCGTTCTATTGCACCTGCACTCTGTGGATGATAAGAGCAATGCTTTTTGAAATCAAACCCAAAGTAGTCAGACAAATCTTTCAACACTGTCCCTGCTTATCTTCTTTGGAATACCCCACCGTACAATGAGGTCTCTGATCTAGGCTTTTGACACTGTAGATGCATCCTGCTTGGAAGAAGGAAAAACCTCTACCCACTGGCTGAACATGCAGACCATAGTCAAGCAGTATTTCTTATTCTGGCATGTTGACAGTTCAATGAAATCAATCATCCAATGTTGAAAAGGGCCATCAAGTGGGGGATGGCTTTGCATTGGCATTTTAATGGAACCAGAGGCATTATGTGCTGCACAGATTATACATCTTCCGCAGTACTCAGCTGCATATGTTGAAAAACCCCTGGTGTACCAGTGGGTACTAACATATGTACACATCCTTCCTTTGGATGCATGATCTTTACCATGAGCAAGCTTTGCACAGAGATGGAAATAAGCTTTAGCTAAACAAGGTTTGCTGTCTGGGCCATGTGCCTTTTTGTAATTTTGCGCCAGACCTTCTCCACAAATGTTTTTTCCGATATGCTTGCTAGTGACTGAATGGTTGACAAGTCAGGCTGTAGGTTGAGTTCCTGTGAGAGAGAAAGTTGCGTGAGATGAAACATCTGACCCATCGTGGCTGCAGC
This sequence comes from Mastacembelus armatus, assembly GCF_900324485.2. Classification (NCBI taxonomy): domain Eukaryota; kingdom Metazoa; phylum Chordata; class Actinopteri; order Synbranchiformes; family Mastacembelidae; genus Mastacembelus; species Mastacembelus armatus. Next base: position 13,583,712 of record NC_046641.1, read on the forward strand.
TTTTGCGGCGGCGTCTGCTGCTAAGTTTCCTGTAGAAATGGGATCCTTTTTGTTAGCGTGAGCTTCACATTTATTTCAGAACTGAGCTCCGTTTAGGCAACAGGATGGCACCTAACAGAGCTGCAACAAGAGCATGATGTGCAATGGATGTTTCAGCTGATGTGAGGAAACCCCTCTGTCTCCACAGACAACCGTAATCATTTACAACACCAAAAGTATAATGTGAGTCAGAGTAAATATTTACTGTTTTATCTTTGGCCAATTTACAGGCTTCAGTAAGAGCAATTAGTTCAGCAGCCTGTGCAGACAGATGAGAAGGCAATTTGCCACTAGAAGGTTGTCGTGAGGTTGGCATAACACAGAAGTCAAGTCAAGTCATCTGGTCAACAAACTGAGTGAAAGTTAAGTTAGGATTAGACAGACCCAGTGTGGGAGCTACAGTGAGTGCTGCCTTTAAATCCAGAAAGGCCTTTTCTCCTTCAGGAGTCCACATGATTTTGTCATGTGCAGAGAGTTGTTTACCATGCACAATAGCGGATATGGCTGCATTCACCATCTGTAAATCTTGCACAAAGCGCCATTTAGTTGGTTGACCTTGGTCTCTTTTTTTTTTTTAACTGGAAAAATGGGAGTGTGCACAGAAGAAGTCTCATATGGAATTATTATCCCAACTTTAAACAAGGAATTGAACACAGACTTTATACCATCGATGGCAAAGCAGTGTCAAAAGTCTTTGTTGAATTCACACAGGTCACACAGGGAGGTAGCAGACATACTGTCTGTTGCATTCACACAGGGAGTTGACAGACATGATGTCTCTCTCACAATAATCATCCAACATATTTGTAACAATGTGTGTATGTTGTTGTAACTGCAGGCTAACATGCAGTGAGCAAACAGTTCTATGAGTGGATACTGTTCATTTGAAGCTGTTAAGATGATAGAAGCAGAAAAAATACCACAATTGCAATTGCCTATAAATGTTGATGGTGTGTCTTCATATTTTAACCCACGTGTTTCTTGAAGTTTGCTGTATTTTTGTTGTTGTAACAGAGTTTATTCTGCAAAATATTCTAAGTAGACTGAGTACTCCATATTTAGTAATGAAGGTCTCTTTTTTTTAAAACTGGTCTCATGTATTCAAAACAGTGATCGTGAGCACAGATAGAAATGGGCTCAGGGAAGTGATGTGGTAGTGGGTGAACCACACCCAGATATTGCTTTTCATTTGATTTTTCACGCAGAGGAAAGACCAAACCTGACTGATCCCATAGAATAGTAGCTACAACACTCTGACATCCCTTTCAGATTCATTTGAATTTAAAAAATGATGACTGCATTGATGGGATGCTAACAAAAATAGTTGTCTTTTTGTCCAGTTATGTTGAAAATGACACACAATTCTAATATAAAGCCTCATCACAAAATGTTTGTGCATGTGTGGCTTCATATTAGAAGCTTACAGTACATGTCATCCACATACAGTATGTTTGCATAGTAAGGCCTGAGAGTATAGCTCTAAAATCCTTCATGTGAAATATCATTCCCTGCTAATGTAGTTTCTGTGTAACTATTGCAACATGTACTGTTTCTTGAGGGTTATTGAGTCATGTCCCAACTTCCTTTTGTCTTTGCCCAAGTGCAAAGCATATGTCAGTATGTGATCAGTAAGCTGAGTGGAGAAATCACACAAATTAATGTTTTTTTTAATGGTGCCAATTAGAGCCTACTTACGTTATAGTTTTTTTAAAATCTATTAGTAAAATTTGTTTGAGAAATATGTGACTCAAGGATATGAAGCCATTATTTATCTGATATTAATGTATGTATTTAGGTCAGTTAGGTTTATCCATCTAAACAGAGGTGGCACTGTTTGTGGTTTCACTTGCTGTGATTATATCTGTGAAAATATTAAAACAAATAATATTAACCCTTTTAAAGGGATGCTAAAATTGGCAGCTGATCATTCAGCAGACAAGTCACATCTGCTAGTAAGATTTTATTCTTGACAACTGGTGAAGTAGATGTTCTCATGGTATAACAAGCAGCCATCCAGCATTTACAACACATATTCTCACTAATTAGTGTCTTTTGAGACAAGACACATTTAACAAAAAACATAAACCCTTATACTGAATATTTTAATCTGATGGACCTGTTATTTTACAGAACCAACGAATTTCTCCACACAAAGAAATACACAGTAAGACTGTGAAAGTTTTACAAAAGTCTTTATTAAGCAAAATAAATGTTTGGGAAAACACAGTCATTATATAGAGAGGTTAGAATACACTATAATACAATAACACTAATAAAGGTTTTTTAAAGCAAGACTTTGAAAGACATACTGTAACACACACTTCTCCACTTTTGCTAATGTTACAGTGCTCAAGCATTTACAAGCATTTGTCCCACAAAAAAGTAGTCTCACTTTAACGTAAATTAGCTGTTCTGCAAAGATGATTGCTATCAAAAAAGTGCTGTTAATATATATATTGCATAACTTAATGAGAAGAAAAAAATAACATGTTGGCTGTAGCACTCACATGACAATTTCAGGAGAAATGCGTCACTTCTGGTGTGAATTTTAGCTGTGGAGCTGCATCTCATTGTTGTTTAGCTTTTGTGATCACAGCTGGCTGATTGACTGGGAGCCTGTTTCTCATGTTTTCTTCTCTGTACTTTCTTCTCTGTACTTTCAACAGTGTCTGCTTGGGGCAGATGAAGAATTTTCCTGCAGATGCTTTTGAAGCCAGGGCTGGAGAAGTAGTAGACCACGGGATCCAATGCACTGTTAAGATAAGTCATGCTAATGGTGATGTGAAATGCAGTGGTCAGGCTCTCCAGGTCAGGACAAACATAAGGGGAAGAAGTACTGGGTGTATTGCTTATCTTGGCCAAAACCAGCAACAGTGTGATGCTGCTGGGGAGGAAACAAATGATGAAGAGTACCACCACTACTGTGATGAAGCACAGAGCCTTCTTAATCTTTGCATGTTGGGCCAGCTGTCTCCCTCTCAGATGGGCAATAATGTGGATTGTGCAGTAGAGAATCACAAACAAAGGAATAAAGACAGAAATAAAAAACCCAAACGTATACCAAATCAGAGTATTGGAGGGCTCAGTCTCAATCATGAAGGTCTCACAGTAGGTCGATTCGGGATGTTGTAAAGTGAAGATTTGAGCAGTCATTGCGATGGTGAGTACCCACAGTGCCAGTGCACCCAGCACGGCTTTAGAGACACTCAAAGAGTTGATGGAATGATGAGGATGCACCACCCGCATGTATCTGTCCACAGCAATAACCATCAGGAACAAGGTGCTTCCACTGCGATTCACTGCCAACATGAAAAGGCAGATGTTGCACAGAGCATTTCCAAATTTCCACTTGATTCCAGAGAGGTAGTAGCTTGCACGGAAAGGCAAAGCCATGTTGAGCAGAAAATCAGCTATTGCCAGGTTGAAGAGTAACACTGTGCTGCTCTTCCAGGGCTTCAGGTGGAAGCAGAAGATCCACAGAGCCAGACCATTTCCAAGGAAGCCCAAAATAAATTCTGTCACCAGCAGTGGAGGGAGCACAGTGATCGGGAGAGTCCCGATGAAAAGGCACTGCATCTTGAGTTGTGTGTCAATTGGCTGACTGCAGACTGAAGAAATAAGCTCTCGAGCTCTGACTGTGTTATTTAAAGGGAAACAAAAACAGGTTTGTGGTTTTTTTTATCTTTTTTTTACAGGAAGTGCAGGAGTTCTGCTTTTAAAATGTAAAATGAAACATGGAACATTTTGGAAAATGTTGTTTCTGTTGCCCAGTAATGTTGATTTCACCACAACAAGGAATAAAACAACCCCTACCCCAAAAAAAATGAAAAATCACATCATGATTTTGACGCCAGTTAATATCTGCACATCTGCATATAGGGAGAAGCACAGTGACCGAGTGATTAGCACCATTGCCTCACAGCAAGAAGGTTCCTGGTTTGAAACCCATCAGGGACCTTTCTGTGTGGAGTTTGCATGTTCTCCCTGTGTTTGTGTGGGTTTTCTTCAGGTACTCTGGTTTCCTCCCACAGTCCAAAAACATGTATGTCAGGTTGATTGGTGACTCTAAATTGTCCATAGGAGTGAGTGTGAGTGTGTGAGGTTGTTTGTCACCCTGTGACCCTAAATAGGAATAAATGGGTATAGATAATAAATGAATACCTGCATATGTTGAAACTTTGAATCATATCCTTAGGGCTTGTATAAAATAATTTTATTCAATTAATATTTCATTAAAAACAACCCACTTGATTGTGTGATGAGGATGTGGATATTAACGTATCTTTTCTTTATTTTTATGGTGATTTTAGCTCAGCTTGTACATGGTGTGTTCTGCACAGCTAACACCCCATAGCTGCTTAGTGCCATCTGTCTGTCAGTATGTGTTTTAACCTTTCTTCATCATTTCATCAGCTGGTAGGCACAATTGTTCCAACTTATTATAATTACAGTGTAAAGCATCCTATGAGTCAACAAACCTGACTGGTCTGTGTGATTTGTTTCAGCTTTTATCACTGGAAAGCTTCAGCCAAAAACAAATCAGTTCACACAGTTAACCCTTATGTAGGCTACTGTTTAGACTCTGTCTGCATTTCAATTGTCTTCAAGTCTGAAAGACTGGAATTTTATGTTGTTGCTCTGGGCGGCGCAGTGGCCATCATGTTTTTTGTTTTCATTCCCAGGTATGCAGGCTCAGGAAAGACCAGAGCAGCCAGGACAAGAGCAGAAGTGAAGAAGAAGAGGACGAGTTTGCTCTGCAGGTCAAACAGGCTGTTTGACATTTTTCTACTCACTCCACACACACTGTCAAGCAGTTGCTGAGCTGGCAGGGCAAAGTCACATCCATGGGAAAATTAGAGACAAGTGTGACGTGAAAAGAATTATGAGTGGTACAGTGACGTAATGAGTGAGAATAGATGTGTAAACTTGCATATGTCTGTGAACTGTAATCAACCAGTAGAGATGAAATGTTTTCTGTTCTTTTGTGTAGTATTGTAGCATTTGCACTTATCCTACAATTCTTCTCCTTTTCCTGTCGGCTGCTCCCTTCAGGGGTCTCCACAGCGAATCATCTGGCTCCATTTAACCCTATCCTCTGTATCCTCCTCACCCACACCAACTATCCTCATGTCCTCCTTCACTACATCCAAGAACCTCCTCTTTGGTCTTCCTCTAGGCCTCCTTCCGGGCAGCTCTAACCTCAGCATCCTTTTACCAATGTATTCACTGTCCCTCCTCTGAACATGTCCAAACCATCTCAATCTGGCTTCCCTGGCTTTTTCTCCAAAACATCTAACATGAGCTGTCCCTCTGATGTCCTCATTCCTGATCCTATCCATCCTCGTCACTCCCAGAGAGAACCTCAACATCTTCAGCTCTGCTACCTCCAGCTCTGCCTCCAGGACCAACTGCCTTTCCACTCTTCATCCTCTTCAACGCCTTCCTCACTTCATCATTATTGATCTTTGCTACTTCCTGCTCCACAACAGTCACCTCTTCTACTCTGTGCTCTCTAACATTTTCCTCATTCATCAACTCTTCAGAGTATTCCTTCCATCTTTCCATCTCTGCCCTTTTCCTCTTCATCTTCCTCACCACCAGAGTCATCCTACACACCACCATCCTATGCTGTCTGGCTACACTCTCCCCAGCCACTACTTTGCAGTCACTGATCTCTTTCAGGTTGAAACGTCTGCACAAGATGTAATCAACTTGTGTGCTCCTGCCTCCACTCTTATATGTCGCCCTATGCTCCTCCCTTTTCTGGAAAAATGTGCTCACTACAGCCATTTCCATCCTTTTTGCGAAGTCTACCACCATCTGTCCTTCTGCATTCCTGTCCTGCATCCCAAACTTACCCATCACTTCCTCATCACCTCTGTTTCCCTCACCAACATGTCCGTTGAAGTCTGCCCCAATCACCACTCTCTCACCACTAGGGATACCCTGAATCACCTCATCCATCTCCCTCCAGAATTTCTCCTTCTCTTCTAACTCTCATCCTACCTGTGGGTCAAAACCACTGACAGCATTCAACATCACACCTTCAACTTCCAGCTTCAGACTCATCACCCTATCTGACACCCTCTTCACTTCCAGAACATTCCTAGCAAAATCCTCCTTCAGGATAACTCCTACTCCATTCCTCTTTCCATCCACACCATGATAAAACAGCTTGAACCCTGCTCCTAATCTATAGGCCTTGCTACCTTTCCACCTGGTCTCCTGAACACACAAGATATCCACCTTTCTTCTCTCCATCATATCAGCCAACTCTCTAGTTTTCCCTGACAAAGTCCCTACATTCAAAATCCCTACTCTAAATCCTACACTCCTGCCCTTCCTCTTCTCTCTTTGCCTACGAACACGCCTTCCTCCTCTCCTTCTTCGACAAACAGTAGTCCAATTTCCACTGGCACCCTGTAAGTCAACAGCACCAGTGGTGGTCGTTGTTAACCTGGGTCGCGACCGATCTGGTATGGAAGTCATATTTGTAATTCACATGTTTGATTTAGCTTAAATTTTACGTCCTGACACAACCCTCTGCATTTACCCAGACTTGGGACAGTCGCACATGAAGACACTGGATTGTGCCCCCCTGTGGTTGCATTTTGCAATTTCACATGTTTGATTTAGCTTAAATTTTACGTCCTGACACAACCCTCTGCATTTACCCAGACTTGGGACAGTCGCACATGAAGACACTGGATTGTGCCCCCTTGTGGTTGCATTTTGCACTTGCTACAATTGCTCTTGTAATATTTGAATAAATGTTTTTACTATTGAAAACTGTGTGGAGAAATTCTTGAAAAAAGAAAACAATCTTAGTATATTTTTAAAATTTTCTAATTGTCGTGGCAAAACGTACTAGGAGTCAAATCTCAGGTTATTGGATGGCAAGTTTAATAGGCAAAAGCAGCAGAGTCACAGCAGAGTATACGATCTGTAGAACGGGTCAATACTGATTGACCCTGGACAGAGGAAATGATCAACTTCTATATCTGCTCAGCAGCATTAATATACACATCAGAGTCACTCACATGTAAATCATGATGGCATGGCGACATACGTAATATGATTAGCGTGTCCATCTGACTACCTGTCTTTTCGTCTGCTTCCTAATGAAATTTCCCTCACACATCCCTCCCTTTATCATTTTGTGATTTAAAAAAAAAACAAATGTAAAAATGGTCAGGATTTCTCAAGGCAGAGCAAAATTCAGGATGTTTTCTCAGAAATGTTAATTCGCAAAGATTTTTATAACATTTCGTCATTAATTCCCCAGAAATAATGCTCAGGGCTAGACACTGATGTTGTCTTCTTCATGAAAAGGAACTTCCCAATCAGATGTGTAGGCTAAAGAGATTCAGCGGAGGCATTGTGTTTGAGTAATATCTGTATCGCGCCAAATCGCAATGCAATCATCTCATGGCACTTTACAAGAACCAACAGAAAACCCAATAAATCCCTTATGAGCAAACACTTGGCGACAGTGGAGAGGAAAACTCCCTTTAACGGAAGAAGAAACCTCCACTAGAACCAGGTTCAGTTTAGGAGGCCACTGCCTTGAACGATTGGGGTGAGTGGATAGAGGAGAGAGAAAAGAACAGCAACACTAAACAACCAACAGACACTGCAGGTTGGTGGAACCAGTAACTGCACATCAGCAATATACAGCTGCAGGACCAGGGACACCTGCAGAAGGTACAGAGAGAGAGAGGACAGAGGACAGGGAGAGTGAGAGTGAGAGAGAGAGTGAGAGAGAGAGAGAGAGAGAGAGAGAGAGAGAGAGCACAAACTGTGTAAAGAAAGAAGAAAAACTTTCCATTTTCCAAACCAGCATCAAACCAACCCCAAGTGCTGGTGTCAGTGTAGTTGGAATGTCTTTTCAGCTCCTGTTGAGCAAATGTTCAGGTTCAGTCATATTCCTTGTCAGTCTCGTATCGGTGGTGAATTACTGAGTGATCTGCTGATCTTGCCATAATTCGTAACTCATTCACGTGATTGTTAAAATCACAGTGAAGAGAGAGGATGCATTTGTTGTGCATGATTCTCTGTCTTTGGGCACCAGATATCACCTTTGTCACCTTCTTGTATTCACCTGTCTTGACGTTTATTGGAGCTCAAACTGCCCAGTCAGCACTTCTCCCCCCTCACCGAGGTGAACAATTCAGGTGACAATTTGACTCTCTGTGCCTTGTTGATCATCTTCCACGGCAACTGTTTCCTCGTCCGGTCGGGGTACGTCTGGGATTTGGGTTGTTGTCCGGTGTTGGAATCCTCTTACAGTGACTGGCGTGGACCCACGAAGCACGTCCCTCCACCTTTACTGCGGTATTCGTAATCAGCAGCACCTGATGTGGTCCGGTAAATCGTTTCTGCTTCCAGTGTTTCCACTGGTGGTCCTTGATGAGCACGTAGTCCCCTGGTTTGAGATCATGCAGTGTGGTATCTTGAGGGCTAGACAGAGCTGCTTTCACCTATAGATGAAGGGCTGAAAGAGAGGCAGAAAGCTTTGCACAATAATCTAAGATCGCATCTTCATGACTTCCACTCATTAGAGCTTGTTTGTTTGAAGTCCTACACTAGGAGGTTTCCCAAAAATGATTTCAAACGGACTTAGCCCATGTGCATTTTTTCTTCTTCTATGCATGTAAAATAGCACCAGTGGCAGCGCTTGGATCCATGTTAAACCTGTTTCTTCACAGCATTTTGTTAATTTGCTCTTGAGTATGCCATTCTGTCGTTCTATTGCACCTGCACTCTGTGGATGATAAGAGCAATGCTATTTGAAATCAAACCCAAAGTAGTCAGACAAATCTTTCAACACTGTCCCTGCTTATCTTCTTTGGAATACCCCACCGTACAATGAGGTCTCTGATCTAGGCTTTTGACATTGTAGATGCATCCTGCTTGGAAGAAGGAAAAACCTCTACCCACTGGCTGAACATGCAGACCATAGTCAAGCAGTATTTCTTATTCTGGCATGTTGACAGTTCAATGAAATCAATCATCCAATGTTGAAAAGGGCCATCAAGTGGGGGATGGCTTTGCATTGGCATTTTAATGGAACCAGAGGCATTATGTGCTGCACAGATTATACATCTTCCGCAGTACTCAGCTGCATATGTTGAAAACCCCTGGTGTACCAGTGGGTATTAACATATGTACACATCCTTCCTTTGGATGCATGATCTTTACCATGAGCAAGCTTTGCACAGAGATGGAAATAAGCTTTAGCTAAACAAGGTTTGCTGTCTGGGCCATGTGCCTTTTTGTAATTTTGCTCCAGACCTTCTCCACAAATGTTTTTTTCCGATATGCTTGCTAGTGACTGAATGGTTGACAAGTCAGGCTGTAGGTTGAGTTCCTGTGAGAGAGAAAGTTGCGTGAGATGAAACATCTGACCCATCGTGGCTGCAGCTTTTGCGGGCGGCGTCTGCTGCTAAGTTTCCTGTAGAAATGGGATCCTTTTTGTTAGCGTGAGCTTCACATTTATTTCAGAACTGAGCTCCGTTTAGGCAACAGGATGGCACCTAACAGAGCTGCAACAAGAGCATGATGTGCAATGGATGTTTCAGCTGATGTGAGGAAACCCCTCTGTCTCCACAGACAACCGTAATCATTTACAACACCAAAGTATAATGTGAGTCAGAGTAAATATTTACTGTTTTATCTTTGGCCAATTTACAGGCTTCAGTAAGAGCAATTAGTTCAGCAGCCTGTGCAGACAGATGAGAAGGCAATTTGCCACTAGAAGGTTGCCGTGAGGTTGGCATAACACAGAAGTCAAGTCAAGTCATCTGGTCAACAAACTGAGTGAAAGTTAAGTTAGGATTAGACAGACCCAGTGTGGGAGCTACAGTGAGTGCTGCCTTTAAATCCAGAAAGGCCTTTTCTCCTTCAGGAGTCCACATGATTTTGTCATGTGCAGAGAGTTGTTTACCATGCACAATAGCAGATATGGCTGCATTCACCATCTGTAAATCTTGCACAAAGCGCCATTTAGTTGGTTGACCTTGGTCTCTTTTTTTTTTTTAACTGGAAAAATGGGAGTGTGCACAGAAGAAGTCTCATATGGAATTATTATCCCAACTTTAAACAAGGAATTGAACACAGACTTTATACCATCGATGGCAAAGCAGTGTCAAAAGTCTTTGTTGAATTCACACAGGCCACACAGGGAGGTAGCAGACATACTGTCTGTTGCATTCACACAGGGAGTTGACAGACATGATGTCTCTCTCACAATAATCATCCAACATATTTGTAACAATGTGTGTGTGTTGTTGTAACTGCAGGCTAACATGCAGTGAGCAAATAGTTCTATGAGTGGATACTGTTCATTTGAAGCTGTTAAGATGATAGAAGCAGAAAAAATACCACAATTGCAATTGCCTATAAATGTTGATGGTGCGTCTTCATATTTTAACCCACATGTTTCTTGAAGTTTGCTGTATTTTTGTTGATGTAACAGAGTTTATTCTGCAAAATATTCTAAGTAGACTGAGTACTCCATATTTAGTAATCAAGGTCACGTTTTAAAAAAACTGGTCTCATGTATTCATGTATTCAAAACAGTGATTGTGAGCACAGATAGAAATGGGCTCAGGGAAGTGATGTGGTAGTGGGTGAACCACACCCAGATATTGCTTTTCATTTGATTTTTCACACAGAGGAATGACCAAACCTGACTGATCCCATAGAATAGTAGCTACAACACTCTGACATCCCTTTCAGATTCATTTGAATTTAAAAAATGATGACTGCATTGATGGGATGCTAACAAAAATAGTTGTCTTTTTGTCCAGTTATGTTGAAAATGACACACATTTCTAATATAAAGCCTCATCACAAAATGTTTGTGCATGTGTGGCTTCATATTAGAAGCTTACAGTACATGTCATCCACGTACAGTATGTTTGCATAGTAAGGCCTGAGATGTATAGCTCTAAAATCCATCCATCCATCCATAATCTATACCTGCTTATTCCTGTTTAACCAGGGTCACGGGGATCTGCTGGAGCCTATCCCAGCTCTCTTTGGGTGAAAGGCAGGGGTACACCCTGGACAGGTCACCAGTCCATCACAGGGCTACATAGAGACAAACAACCTCACACACTCACACTCACTCCTATGGGCAATTTAGAGTCACCAATCAACCTGACATACAGTGGGTACGGAAAGTACTCAGACCCCTTTAAATTTTTCACTCTTTCTGTCATTGCAGCCATTTGCCAAAATCAAAAAAGTTCATTTTATTTCTCATTAATGTACACTCAGCACCCCATCTTGACAGAAAAAAACAGAAATGTAGAAATTTTTGCAAATTTATTAAAAAAGAAAAACTGAAATATCACATGGTCATAAGTATTCAGACCCTGTGCTCAGTATTGAGTAGAAGCACCCTTTTGAGCTAGTACAGCCATGAGTCTTCTTGGGAATGATGCAACAAGTTTTTCACACCTGGATTTGGGGATCCTCTGCTATTCTTCCTTGCAGATCCTCTCCAGTTCTGTCAGGTTGGACGGTGAACGTTGGTGGACAGCCATTTTCAGGTCTCTCCAGAGATGCTCAATTGGGTTTAGGTCAGGGCTCTGGCTGGGCCAGTCAAGAACGGTGACAGAGTTGTTCCGAAGCCACTCCTTTGTTATTTTAGCTGTGTGCTTAGGGCCATTGTCCTGTTGAAAGGTGAACCTTCGGCCCAGTCTGAGGTCCTGAGCACTCTGGAAGAGGTTTTCTTCCAGGATATCTCTGTACTTGGCCACATTCATCTTTCCTTCAATTGCAACCAGTCGTCCTGTCCCTGCAGCTTAAAAACACCCCCACAACATGATGCTCCCACCACCATGTTTCACTGTAGGGATTGTATTGGGCTGGTGATGAGCAGTGCTTGGTTTTCTCCACACATACCGCTTAGAATTAACGCCAAAAAAAGTTCAATCTTGGTCTCATCAGACCAGAGAATCTTATTTCTCATAGTCTGGGAGTCCTTCATGTGTTTTTTTGGCAAACTCTATGCGGGCTTTCATGTGTCTTGCACTGAGGAGAGGCTTCCGTCGGGCCACTCTGCCATAAAGCCCCGACTGGTGGAGGGCTGCAGTGATAGTTGACTTTGTGGAACTTTCTCCCATCTCCCTACTGCATCTCTGGAGCTCAGCCACAGTGATCTTTGGGTTCTTCTTTAGCTCTCTCCCACGATTGCTCAGTTTGGCTGGACGGCCAGGTCTAGGAAGAGTTCTGGTCGTCCCAAACTTTTTCCATTTGAGGATTACGGATGCCACTGTGCTCTTAGGAACCTTGAGTGCTGCAGAAATTCTTTTGTAACCTTGGCCAGATCTGTACCTTGTCACAATTCTGTCTCTGGGCTCCTTGGGCAGTTCCTTCGACCTCATGATTCTCATTTGCTCTGACATGCACTGTGAGCTGTAAGGTCTTATATAGACAGGTGTGTGCCTTTCCTAATCAAGTCCAATCAGTTTAATTAAACACAGCTGGACTCCAATGAAGGAGCAGAACCATCTCAAGGAGGATCAGAAGAAATGGACAGCATGTGAGTTAAATATGAGTGTTACTGCAAAGGGTCTGAATACTTATGACCATGTGATATTTCAGTTTTTCTTTTTTAATAAATTTGCAAAAATTTCTACATTTCTGTTTTTTTCTGTCAAGATGGGGTGCTGAGTGTACATTAATGAGACATTTTTGATTTTGGCAAATGGCTGCAATGACACAAAGAGTGAAACATTTAAAGGGGTCTGAATACTTTCCGTACCCACTGTACATGTTTTTGGACTGTGGGAGGAAACCAGAGTACCTGGAGAAAACCCACACAAGCACAGGGGGAACATGCAAACTCCACACAGAAAGGTCCCTGATGGGTTTCAAACCAGAAACCTTTTTGCTGTGAGGCAATGTTGCTAACCAGTAATCCACCATGCTGCCCTCTAAAATCCTTTCATGTGAAATATCATTACCTGCTAATGTAGTTTCTGTGTAACTATTGCAACATGTACTGTTTCTTGAGGGTGATTGAATCATGTCCCAACTTCCTTTTGTCTTTGACCAAAGTGCAAAGCATATGTCAGTATGTGATCAGTAAGCTGAGGGGAGAAATCACACAAATTAATGTTTTTTTTAATGGTGCCAATTAGAGCCTACTTACGTTATAGTTTTTTTTAAATCTCTAAATAAAATTAGTTTGAGAAATATGTGACTCAAGGATATGAAGCCATTATTTATCTGATATTAATGTATGTATTTAGGTCAGTTAGGTTTATCCATCTAAACAGAGGTGGCACTGTTTGTGGTTTCACTTGCTGTGATTATGTCTGTGAAAATATTAAAACAAATAATATTAACCTTTTTAAAGGGATGCTAAAATTGGCAGCTGTTGCATCAGCAGACAAGTCACATCTGCTAGTAAGATTTTATTCTTGACAACTGGTGAAGTAGATGTTCTCATGGTATAACAAGCAGCCATCCAGCATTTACAACATATATTCTCACTAATTAGTGTCTTTTGAGACAAGACACATTTAACAAAAAACATAAACCCTTATACTGAATATTTTAATCTGATGGACCTGTTATTTTACAGAACCAACGAATTTCTCCACACAAAGAAATACACAGTAAGACTGTGACAGTTTTACAATAGTCTTTATTAATCAAAATAAATCTTTGGGAAAACAGTCATTATATAGAGAGGTTAGAATACACTATAACACAATAACACTAATAAAGGTTTTTTAAAGCAAGACTTTGAAAGACATACTGTAACACACACTTCTCCACTTTTGCTAATGTTACAGTGTTCAAGCATTTACAAGCATTTGTCCCACAAAAAAGTAGTCTCACTTTAACGTAAATTAGCTGTTCTGCAAAGATGATTGCTATCAAAAAAGTGCTGTTAATATATATATTGCATAACTTAATGAGAAGAAAAAAATAACATGTTGGCTGTAGCACTCACATGACAATTTCAGGAGAAATGCGTCACTTCTGGTGTGAATTTTAGCTGTGGAGCTGCATCTCGTTGTTGTTTAGCTTTTGTGATCACAGCTGGCTGATTGACTGGGAGCCTGTTTCTCGTGTTTTCTTCTCTGTACTTTCAACAGTGTCTGCTTGGGGCAGAAGAAGAACTTTCCTGCAGATGCTTTTGAAGCCAGGACTGGAGAAGTAGTAGACCACGGGATCCAATGCACTGTTAAGATAAGTCATGCTAATGCTGATGTAAAATGCAGTGGTCAGGCTCTCCAGGTCAGGACAAATATCATAAGGGGAAGAAGTACTGGGTGTATTGCTTATCTTGGCCCAAATCAGCAGCAGTGTGATGTTGCTGGGGAGGAAACAAATGATGAAGACTACCACCACTACTGTGATGAAGCACAGAGCCTTCTTAATCTTTGCATGTTGGGCCAGCTGTCTCCCTCTCAGATGGGCAATAATGTGGATTGTGCAGTAGAGAATCACAAACAAAGGAATAAAGAAAGAAATAAGAAACTCAAACTTATGCCAAGTCAGATTTTGTTGGGGCTCAGTCTCAATCATGAAGGTCTCACAGTAGGTCGATTCGGGATGTTGTAAAGTGAAGATTTGAGCAGTCATTGCGATGGTGAGTACCCACAGTGCCAGTGCTCCCAGCACGGCTTTAGAGACACTCAAAGAGTTGATGGGATGATGAGGATGCACCACCCGCATGTATCTGTCCACAGCAATTACCATCAGGAACAAGGTGCTTCCGGTGCGATTCATTGCCAACATGAAGAGGCAGATGTTGCACAGAGCATTTCCAAATTTCCACTTGATTCCAGAGAGGTAGTAGCTTGCACGGAAAGGCAAAGCCATGTTGAGCAGAAAATCAGCTATTGCCAGGTTGAAGAGTAACACTGTGCTGCTCTTCCAGGGCTTCAGGTGGAAGCAGAAGATCCACAGAGCCAGACCATTTCCAAGGAAGCCCAAAATAAATTCTGTCACCAGCAGTGGAGGGAGCACAGTGATCAGGAGAGTCCCGTTGAAAAGGCACTGCATCTTGAGTTGTGTGTCGATTGGCTGACTGCAGACCGAAGAAATAAGCTCTCAAGCTCTGACTGTGTTATTTAAAGGGAAACAAAAACAGGTTTGTGGTTTTTTTTTTTTGTTTTTTTTTTTTAACAGGAAATGTAGGCGTTCTGGTTTTAAAATGTAAAATGGAACATTTTGGAAAATGAGTTGCCTCGGTTGCCCAGTAATGTTGATTTCACCACTAATGACAAAAAAAATAAATAAATTGAATAATCACATCATAGGGGACAACACATAATAAAGATTTTCAGGGGTTCAAGTTGGAGGTGAGACTGCACCAAGGATCGGCTTTGAGCCATTTGGACAGGCTGCCAGATGAGGTTAGACAGGAATCTCCGTGGACCATGATGTTTGCAGATGACATTGTCATCTGTAGTGAGAGCAGGGAGCAGGTGGAGGAAAATCTAGAGAGGTGGAGGTTTGCTCTGGAAAAGAGAGGAATGAAGGTTAGCTGCAGTAAAACAGAGTACATGTATGTAAATGAGAGGGACTCAAGTAGAACGGTGAGGTTACAGGGAGTAGAGGTGAAGAAGGTGGAGGATTTTAAATACCTAGTGTCAACAGTCCAGAACAACGGAGAGTGTGGAAAAGAAGTGACGAGACGTGTGCAAGCAGGTTGGAACGGGTGGAGGAAAGTGTCAGGTGTGATGTGTGACAAAAGAGTGTCAGCAAGAATGAAAGGAAAGGTGGACAAGACAGTGGTGAGAGCAGCCATGTTGTCTGGTTTAGAGACAGTGGCACTGAGAAAAAGACAGGAGGCAGAGCTGGAGGTAGCAGAGCTGAAGATGTTGAGGTTCTGTCTGGGAGTGATGAGGATGGATAGGATCAGGAATGAGGACATCAGAGGGACAGCTCATGTTAGATGTTTTGGAGAAAAAGCCAGGAAACCAGATTGAGATGGTTTGGACATGTTCAGAGGAGGGACAGTGAATACATTGGTAAAAGGATGCTGAGGTTAGAGCTGCCAGGAAGGAGGCCTAGAGGAAGACCAAAGAGGAGGTTCTTGGATGTAGTGAAGGAGGACATGAGGATAGTTGGTGTGGGTGAGGAGGATACAGAGGATAGGGTTAAATGGAGGCAGATGATTCGCTGTGGCGACCCCTGAAGGCAGCAGCCGACAGGAAAAGAAGATGACACAGTGACCAAATGGTTAGCACCATTGCCTCACAGCAAGAAGGTTCCTGGTTTGAAACCCATCAGGGACCTTTCTGTGTGGAGTTTCCATGTTCTCCCTGTGTTTGTGTGGGTTTTCTCCAGGTACTCTGGTTTCCTCCCACAGTCCAAAAACATGTATGTCAGGTTGATTGGTGACTCTAAATTGCCCATAGGCGTGAGTGTGAGTGTGTGAGGTTGTTTGTCACCCTGTGACCCTAAATAGGAATAAATGGGTATAGATAATAAATGAATACCTGCATATGTTGAAACTTTGAATCATATCCTTAGGGCTTGTATAAAATAATTTTATTCAATTAATATTTCATTAAAAACAACCCACTTGATTGTGTGATGAGGATGTTGATATTAACGTATCTTTTCTTTATTTTTATGGTGATTCTAGCTCAGCTTGTACATGGTGTGTTCTGCACAGCTAACACCCCATAGCTGCTTAGTGCCATCTGTCTGTCAGTATGTGTTTTAACCTTTCTTCATCATTTCATCAGCTGGTAAAACACTGTAAAATGATTTTTGTGCAAGAGACTCCTGCAAAAACTAACACTTCATTCATCAAATGCAATAGAAACTCCAACAACCTCTCACCTTCACTCGCCCTCCTGCTTATAAACAAATGAGTTCTATGTTTTAGTCACACAGATTTTTACTACATATTAGAAACATAAATGATTGAAATCTTTTTTATACAGCATAGACCTGAGCATTTTTTTTCTTCTTTCTGAACTCATTTCATGCTAAAATTAACATTGTGTTTCAACACCCCCCCCCCCCCCCCCCCCCCCCCCCCACACACACACACAGCTTCCTTTATGGTTTGTTTAAGAGTCATTACAAAAAACAGACCCGGAAGACTGCGCCTCAGATCACGTAGCCTAACACACTATTAAAAGTACTGAAGTACATTAAAAGCCACATTTTATAATGTTATCCACTGGACAGAAATAGAGGTTTACATTTCGTCAAGTGAGAGCTTCCTCATAGCTCTTTTCAAGCTGTTGTAGCCTCTGATGATTAAATATCACACATTCATGTTCAGTTTCATACTTTCCTTCCTCTTATTTCCTAAACATTCGCAAAGTATTAGAGTAGTAGACTCGAGGTATTAGAATCAGATCTGTTAAAGCTAGAATAAAGTCATGAATAAAGTCACAATAAAACATGTGGATGCACAATAACTCAGTTGATGGTTATTGAAAAACTGCATATGCAGACACAGACATTCATTCATGTATGTACCAATGAAGAGCTGCAGTCAGGTTTGTATATTTGGACAATAATAAGCTTTTTGCTATTTGGTCTCTCTATGCAACCACATTGATTTTGAACTGAAACACTCACGTTGTAGGTGAAGTGAAGACTTTCAGCTTTAATTCAAGTGTCTTGACAAACATGTGGCAATAACCACTGAAGAAATGTAGTCATTGTTATATAACCACCTATTTTTTCTTCTTGGTGGCCCAGTGTCTGGCTCTGTGACCAGTAGAACAACATATGAAGGGCAGTAAGTAGAAGTAGAAAGTAGAAGTAGAAAGTAGAAGTAGAAAATGTCCTAATTTTATTAATATGATGTTACATATTTTTATCTGCTGGAGCTGTTTCGCTGCAGCAGACACACTATAAAAGACATGCATTCAGTCTGCAACACTCAGATCCTCTCACATCTGCAGCATATGTATTTGCTTTCTGAAAGATGACTTTGTTTGTATGGACATGCATTTTCACATTTTGCGTTTCACACTGAATTGCTATTTAGTTTCTCTCCATTAATTCTATCTGTTACTTGTTTAAACTGACGTGGGTGCTGTTTCAGAGGTCTGCAGCAAAACGTTTTAGAGCTGTGAAAAGCTAAAGCTTCTTCCTATTATAATATAAATGTACAAATGATGTCATATTCAGACGATTTTGGAACTCCTTTGCACAGACTTCAATTTTAAATGAACCCAGTATAACGTGTTATGTACAAAAACACATTATACGACATATAACACATTTTTATTTTAAAAAAAAAGCATTAACATTAAATTCAGTAAGGTTTTCACACTGTGCTTTCTACAAACAGAACTGCCTGTTCTTATGGCGTAGTTCTGAGTATTACTGCTGCATTTGACTAGTTTCTCCAATTTGGTCCTGCTGCACAGATTTTTAGTCAGGATATAAACTTGGACTTTTCCTGGGTCAATCAGAAAGACTGTAAGATGTAAAAACCTGCACATTAGTGGGTCAGGGTTTTGTTACTCATCTATATCTTGCTCTGTTCATCAACCTGACAGGTCTCCAACTGTTTTTGTTGGGATGCATCATGAGCAGTATGGATTGTACTGTGTGATGGCTTTTAAGAAAAGTTTATGGTGCCTATATTTTTTTTCTCATGTTGTAAAATATCTCAAACTGGTAACACTAGTCTTGAAGAAAAAAGTAAATAGCATGTTTTGGCTTAGTTATAAATAACAAAATTAATTGTTGCAGTAACATTTGAAGTTACTGCAATAACTACAAATAGCACAGACCAAGCAATCTACGCCCTTTTCAGTGCATACATTAAAATTAAGTTCATAATTTAAAACCTGAGAATTTCTTGCAAGTTAAAAATGGATGTTTGCATGTGGTTGGTTAAACATGCAGCACTGTGGGCGTTAGTTGTGCAAAACAGAACATGTACATGCTTAGCCAAAATCTCTGTAAAAATAAGCAAAAGATACATTAATATCAACGTCCAGACTTAGATAATTACAATCTTTATTCAAGTGGGTTGTTTGTGATTAAATAGAAATTGAATAAAATGATTTGATACAACCATACAGGTATGATACAAAATTTAGCAGATATTGTTAACTAAAAATCTTTATTATGTGTTGTCCCCTATGATGTGATTATTCAATTTTTTTTGTCATTAATGGTGAAATCAACATTACTTGGCAATCGAGGCAACATATTAAAAGCAGAACGCCTGCACTTCCTTTAAAAAATAGAAAAAAAACCAAACCACAAACCATGTTTGTTTCCCTTTAAAGAACAAACAGAACTCGAGAGCTTATTTCTTTGATCTGCAGTCAGCCAATCGACACACAACTCAAGATGCAGTGCCTTTTCAACGGGACTCTCCTGATCACTGTGCTCCCTCCACTGCTGGGAACAGAGTTTATTTTGGGCTTCCTTGGAAATGGTCTGGCTCTGTGGATCTTCTGCTTCCACCTGAAGCCCTGGAAGAGCAGCACAGTGTTACTCTTCAACCTGGCAATGGCTGATTTTCTGCTCAACATGGCTTTGCCTTTCCGTGCAAGCTACTACCTCTCTGGAATCAAGTGGAAATTTGGAAATGCTCTGTGCAACATCTGCCTCTTCATGTTGGCAATGAATCGCACTGGAAGCACCTTGTTCCTGATGGTAATTGCTGTGGACAGATACATGCGGGTGGTGCATCCTCATCATCCCATCAACTCTTTGAGTGTCTCTAAAGCCGTGCTGGGAGCACTGGCACTGTGGGTACTCACCATCGCAATGACTGCTCATGTCTTCGCTTTACAACATCCCGAACTGACCTACTGTGAAAGCTTCATGATTGAGACTGAGCGCCAACAAAATCTGACTTGGCATAAGTTTGTGTTTATTATTTCTTTCTTTATTCCTTTGTTTGTGATTCTCTACTGCACAATCCACATTATTGCCCATCTGAGAGGGAGACAGCTGGCCCAACATGCAAAGATTAAGAAGGCTCTGTGCTTCATCACAGTAGTGGTGGTACTCTTCATCATTTGTTTCCTCCCCAGCAACATCACACAGCTGCTGATTTGGGCCAAGATAAGCAATACACCCAGTACTTCTTCCCCTTATATTTGTCCTGACCTGGAGAGCCTGACCACTGCATTTTACATCACTGTTAGCATGACTTATCTTAACAGTGCATTGGATCCTGTGGTCTACTACTTCTCCAGCCCTGGCTTCAAAAGCATCTGCAGGAAAGTTCTTCATCTGCCCCAAGCAGACACTGTTGAAAGTACAGAGAAGAAAACACGAGAAACAGGCTCCCAGTCAATCAGCCAGCTGTGATCACAAAAGCTAAACAACATCTGACTTGGCATAAGTTTGTGTTTATTATTTCTGTCTTTATTCCTTTGTTTGTGATTCTCTACTGCACAATCCACATTATTGCCCATCTGAGAGGGAGACAGCTGGCCCAACATGCAAAGATTAAGAAGGCTCTGTGCTTCATCACAGTAGTAGTGGTGGTAGTCTTCATCATTTGTTTCCTCCCCAGCAACATCACACAGCTGCTGATTTGGGCCAAGATAAGCAATACACCCAGTACTTCTTCCCCTTATGTTTGTCCTGACCTGGAGAGCAATATTGCAAAGGTCTGAATAGTTATGACCATGTGATATTTCAGTTTTTCTTTTTTAATAAATTTCTACATTTCTGTTTTTTTCTGTCAAGATGGGGTGCTGCGTGTACATTAATGAGAAATAAAATGAACTTTTTTGATTTTAGCAAATGGCTGCCATGACACAAAGAGTGAAAAATTTAAAGGGGTCTGACTACTTTCCGTACCCACTGTATGTTGGATGATTAAAAATATACTAAGATTTAATTTTTTTCCCCAAAAATTTCTCTACACAGTTTTCAATAGTAAAAGTCATTTATTCAAATATTACAAGAGCAATTGTAGGATAAGTGCAAATGGTACAGCTCAGCCCAAGAAGACTAAGCTGGCTTATTATGAAAACAGCTGAACAGTGGAAGAATAATGTAGGAACATCCAGAAACACTATTTTACATGTAGAGAAAATCCTGAAAAACAAAATAACATTAGTCGTCTTATGTTTTAACCTCAGATCTGTAGTCACAGTGAGACAGAAATACAGTTTCAGCTAATAAGATAAAACTAATATAACGACTTAAATGAATATGAGTGAAAATGAAATTATATTATATTATAATGAAAAGCAAGTTTGGTTGATTATATTAGTAGTTTTGTGGAGTCAGGGTTAGAATATCGGATCCTAAACTGGGATACTCCTGATAACAGCTTCAGTCACCTTCAGGCAGTCAGATGCAGATGAGCCGTTCATCAGCGTTTCCCCTCTCTGATGCCGTTTGCGTTTCAGGTACTCACGAGCCAGTGAGTCTGCATCCTCCTGACTGTAGAGCACCATAAGAAAGATTTGGGACCTTGTGTTTACATGAAACACACAGAGGTGTGTTCTTTATATGCCTGTATCTCTGAATATAATATTAGAAGACTATCAATCAATGTTCACATCTAATAATAGAGTGGATAAAAGATAAGTACCAGTTCTGGCTGATCAGGTAGTCCACCAAGTCCTTCACCTGGTCAGGTTGGCCACTCAACATGATGAACTGCTTCAGATGCTTGAAGTGTTTGGTCTTAAACAGTTTCTGGTGCTGCCCATTCTGGCTGATGAAGGTTAATACGGACTCTCTGATCTAACAGATGAAGTGAAATATGTTTTTATGCAAAAATAACTGAACCAAAAAGAAAAAAAAAAAAAAAAGTTGCAACTACATAGATAGATTTCAAAGCACCAGACACCCAGTTTGTCTAGATTTCACATGAGTGAGGAGTGAATTTCAGCAGAAATGCTGGTGCTAGAGTTGAAATTCACATTTAATCTGAATATGCATCTGACCTTTGAGGGGAATCCAGCCAGTTCCCCTGTGTTCATAAGTTCTTCCACCTGTTCAAGGATGATGACTGGGCTATAAAGAGACAGGAAGCCCTGACAACAGCAAAAACACAGTGATGCTTATGGCAAAGTGATGGTAATTAGAGCCCAAAAAACATACATAACTTCAGACATGTGGTGGTGACTCACCTGGATGTGCTGAGCTTTTTTATTGGTGCAGGTGATGAGAAGAAGAGTTCCCAGGGCAAAGGCGAGCAGATTGAACTGTGTGAAGCGATTGGCAATTCCTATCAGGTCCAGATTCAACAGGAAAGGACACCTTAGGAAGGAAGATTAGTGTCAGGACTGTTTCAACACATGTGAGGAAAATAAGACAAATTACTCAGGTCACCACTGCTGTTTTGTATAAATAACTCATAGACACATAGACAAACACTCACATTCACATTCACACCTGAGACCTGGGGAAAACCCATGCAGACATGTATAGAACATGCAAACTCCACACAGAAAGGACCCAGGTTGAACAGGGTTTGAGCTACTGCCCCACTGGGCCTCCCACCAAAAGGAGTGGTCTATTAATAGATGTATTAACTGTGCATACTGTAGTACCAGCACCCCATAAAAGTTTTACATAGTCCTAGCACAGGCTGAAGTAAAGCATACTTGAGGAGTAGAACAAAGGTCCTGTAGAGAGTTTCCTGTTGATCAGGACTCAGAGGAACAGAAGCTGCCAGCAAGAAAACAGATCAGTCAGTCAGAAGCAACCACAAGGCATAGTGAACAGTGCAAACTTAAAAATTGACTAATAACTAACAGCACTCTCCTAGTATTTAATCTACTGTCTCTCTTCATACATAAGCCTCTTACAAAACTCCATATTTTCATGTTTTTTTTTTTCCTTTGAATTTTTATTTACCAATTTATTTATTACATATTCAATATTGATTTTTATACCTGAGACAAACGGGGCGAGTATTGTACTCCTCCAGGTCCTGGAGAAACTAGAAATCTGGGAAAGAAAAAGAAAGAAAGAAAAAAAAAAAAACAAGCAAGAAACAAACGAAAACTTTGAAGTTGTCAGCAATTCTTCCTATTATTGTTATTTTTTTAAATTATTTTTGGCTTAAAGATGGAATGTGTGAAAAATTAAGTGGCATCTGGATTGCCCAATGCAATCATCTGTGCACCTGTAACACTCAACCCACCCATTTCCAGGTGTGAGGGAGGGAACAGTGGTCATCACCTTTAAAACAAAACATGATTCTCTCTCTAGAGCCAGTATTTAGTTTGCCTGGTGATTAGACACTAGTGACAACATATTTCTAACTACTTTAAAAACATCCAATAACTCCAACTTAGTACCTGGTGGGTTGGTGGTAAATTGCATCATGCTACAAACCAAACTGCAAACAAACTGGCTGAATATCTGAGCACTGGCTCAGGTGCAGGAGACATACATGATGTTTTCTAGGATTTTTAATAAGAATGAAGACCTTTGTCACAGTTATGCAATCATCATTTGCATTTTGCAACTCAAGAGAAATGTGAACTCTTACCTCCCACAGAGCAGGCACCGCTAGTGCTGCATCTAACACCTTCTGGAGGTGGCTGATCTGAGAGTGATGAAGAGATAAGATGAATATTTGTTCCACAATGGGGGAAACTCCCAAGCATACATGTAAGTTTTATTTCAAACACATGACTGAGCTGTCTTTTTTTATTCAATATATTCACAAATTCTGACTCCTCAACACTTATGAAGAAAAAGAAGTTTCACCAAGTTGAAGCCCAGCAGCTTCTGAAGCAGACTGTTCCACAGCTGAGGGTCATACACCTGGTACTCCAAGCACAGGTCCGCCACCAACCGCACCGCCTACAACAACAAGGTGTGTTTCAGTTTGTCAGCATGCAATTTGTCTGTTGTGTTTAACATTTGTTGCCTAGTGTTACTAAAATAAAGTAACTAGCCATAAGAGATGGGATGTTTACAGCTGGAAAGTACCTGTGGTTCATGACTGTGGTTCTTCCACAGGCCTTTAACCAAGCCCTCTTTGGGACTACTGAGGAAAGACTGCACCGTGTAGGGGATGTTTAATGCCTCCAGTTGAGAGACAAACATGTAGCACTTCAGGTAGTATCTGTATGTGAAAATAAAAGACAAGCATATAAACCTTGCTCAGATCAAGGCCACACCATTACGGTTTAACTGTTTTCATGGCGTCTAACTGGATTTTAGTCCTGGGGATCTGTAGCCGAGCCTCCAGAATGGCTGCATCAACGAGGCGAATGAGACAAAGCAGCACTCGAGTCCGATGGCAGAAGGTCAGACGAGGAGCTGAAGTACTGAGGGGCTACAGGAGGAAATCCAAAAAAGGACATCGGTCACTTTCTCTAGAAACTCAGCTCGGCACTTACAGGCCATAAGCTATTACTCACCCATGTTTCAGCAGATAAGATAGGGATGAGCAGACCAACAGCATCATCCATGGGGCAAGACTGCAGCATGTACACCACCCTGATACATCAAATACACACAATAAACAGAGAAGCTGACACATTTTGGTTTTACAGCTCCTTGACCATTTATTGTGGATGTCAAATAATATTGAGAAGGACATAAGCTAGTTTTATAAAGGGGATGCTGTATATCAGCAATCTTCTACTGATTAGCCTTAATCTGTTTCATGGTACAAACTGACTTTCATTTTTTTTTCAACAGAATTCTTAGATTATTAGAACGTACTGAAAGTCAAAAGTGACTTCTGTACCTCATTAAGTCTGGGTCCTCCTCGATGTTGCTGACACACTCATGAATACCAACATCCTTCATTTCAGAAAAAAATGTTCTGTCAAAATACTGCACACATGAACTCAGTTTGATCCAATGTGATAAAATACAGAATAAGCAGATCAAAAGAAAATTAATAAGAATTTAAGAAAATAAGGATATCTCTGACAGACCTTGGTCATGGCTGGGCCCGTTTTGCAAATCCATTTCTCAAGCATCATGTTACGGATTTTCAGAAGGTCCACACTGTTGACTGTGGCTATTTCCTTAACCACAGCATGTATGTCTGAGACGGAGACAATCGAGACAACAACACTTGCTTCCAATCACAGCACATCAAACAAATTGTATATAAAATGTGAGGCATGACAGTGTAGTGTTAATAAGTTCAGTATTATTTTTAACTGGCTGTTTTATGTTGCATATTTATTCACTGTAATTCTTGCAGCTGGTCCAGAAGCTTCATATATGATGTGGCTTAGTACTTAAAAGTTCTCAAATGCTAAAATGTCAACTCAGAATAAAGTCTGCACAGTGTAACCATCACAGTGCTCCTGCTGTTTGAAAGTATTTTTTTGTTCACTTGTCCTGTGCCTACCCGACAAAGCTGGAGTGATAGTGGATTATTAATATACAGTAGATGAGCTTCTACAGGCTGCTGTGTTTAAGCGCACTCACCAGGATAAGTCCGACCTCCTGAGTCTCTGCAGCGCTCCTCCACACTGCTGTGTTCGTACAGGGCCACAATGAGCCTGGCCGGCAGCCCAGTCAGCTTCAAAAGCTCTGGACTGTTCAGCTGACTGGCTATCAATGTGTTCTCGGTAGCTGAGCGCTGAAACTGCAGTTTCAGCTTGGTCAGAAAAGTCTCCCCTTTGGCCCGTGCCTCATCCTGTTTGGGATCAGAGCAGAGTCGACCAAAACCAATGAATACATGGAAAACTTTCTAGATAGAGGTCTGAGACAGTTGAATTTGTATACTTCTGTAGGTGAAAACCACAAATACTTGACCTCAAGGTTCGGATCTCTCAGCCATGCATCTGCGAGAGCCAAGCAGAACCTCAATGACTGAGTCTTCTCATGGCCTGTAGAGAGCAGGAAACAGTTCAGTGCATATGTACAAATATACAGTACAGTAGAAGTGTCTGATCTGCAGGTCAGACCTGGTGGCAGCTCCTGAGTGATCTTGTGGGCTGTGGCAGCAGCCCACTCTGGGCTCTGGATGCACTGAATGTACTTCATCATGGTCATGGCCATCTTGAAAATCTCATTATTGCCAACATGGCTCTGACCCTTTTTCCTCTGGTCCAAGATTAGAGGTTTCATCTTCTTCTCAAACACGTGGTTTGCTGCTGACATGTATAACTTGTCAAGGCTCATCTGGAAAGAGGAAGGTTTGAAAATATGTCAAACTTTAAGGATGAGTTAAATGAATATTTTTTTGTTATACAGAGAAAGACTAAATTTTTAGGTTACTCTATGTTACCTTCATCAGTTTGCAAATCAAAAGAAGTGTAGGGAAGGTCTCCTCACTGATCTCAGGAGCTAAAGACAGAAAAATATCTTAACACATCTTATTATTTCCTAATATCAATTAGTTAAAATATTTACGGCTAATACAGAGGTTGTTCACTTGATTATTTTTGTTTTTTCTGTATCTCATTTGAAACTCTGAAACTCATCTGCAGTCTAATGTAGAGGTTTATAAAATATGTGAAATGATGTTAGGACCTTAAATGAGTTAAAAGTCGTTCATTCCTGTTATTCTGTACGTGGCAGTTTATTTTAAAATGCAACGTTCTATGCAATAGTTCGTGGCATTTTAATGTTCTTATCTATTACACAACACCAAAGCATTGGTCTCACATTCATTCTGTAGCGCCACATTCAAGCCAAATTATCTTCTGAGAAAACAAAAGTTCCCCTTATTTGTGTTTACACTTTTCCTATTTTCGAGTAGGTACTTTTCAGTACGATAGGAATTACAAGTGATGTATGTTTGTCAAACACTAAGCCAATGCAGTGCCAGCAATTGCCATTTTAAAAGATACTTTTAGTAGTGTAAACAACAACTTAAAAAAAAAAAAAAAATCACAAAAATGGACTGACATTGAAGTCAAATATAAGCCCTAATCTGAGTTCTCAGCTCTAGGGAAAGACGAGGATGTCAAAATTAGCTTCCAATTTCTAATTTTCTGTGACATTTCCAACACTGGAAAATTGGCCTAAAAATTCCTGGATGTTTGGGAACCCAGGTTGCATATGTAATAAAATCATAGGAATATGTGTCTTTCAGCAAAAATACTGAAGAAAGTAAAATACCGATATATAAAATAGTCAGGACTAACTCACAGATAATCTTCCAGTAATGTTTGGCCTGCATAAGCAGGTGGAAGGGCAGTCTGCTGTCGGACAGAGAATTTGGCAGCATGTCGTTTTCCAGAAGATACGTGTTCTCCATGTCAGATGGAGGAGAGACTCGCTTATAAGACTTCAGGTGCTGAAGGAGGCCGAATGCCTGAAAATTAACAGACATTACTGCAAGTCTGTAGAATGCTTTTTGAAAACGATGAACTCCTTAATATTAAAAGGTGGATTTTATTTTACCTGGCTAATAGAAAAGCTGGTCACATTCTCATCTGCAGCCTGTATGATCTTCAACACTACTTCAATCCTCTCATAGTTGTAAGGGCTGAGCTGTATGAGTAAAACAGTTGGTAAGATACTGTATGTGAACATCCAAGCTCTAAATCCAGAAAGATACTAGAAGCAGTTGCAGTGCTGTAGTTCAGACTTTAATCTGTTTACCACTTAACTTCACCAACAGTGATTAAGAAAGACATTCAAGTGACTGGTTTAGTAAATGCAGATAGAGTAAGTATTAGGGATTCTGTCACTTAAAAAGCTACACTAGCTTATGTTTTACTTTACCTGCCATTAATTAAACACATGTTCTATAATTTAGCCTATGAGGGAAAAGGAAATACCCTTTATTCTGTCAGACATGATGAGAAATTCCACTTATGTATCATAGCTTAAACATCATTAACACTGAGCTTTTGTAATTTACCCCTCCACCCCAGACTCAAACCTTAAATAGGGCAGCACAGAGGCTGCTGGTGAGATCACTGGTGCTGTGCAACATCGGGATGACCTGCAGGACTTGGTCCAGTGTATCTGTAAGACACAGAGGCTGCACCTCTTCTTGACCCATATAGGGGTCACCTGCACGGTCCTCATCCTCTTGGAGCAGTAGTAAGGTGGTAATGTACTGGTTGATAACAGTGTCACGCTCAAGGCCAAAAGTGCTGCAGATGGATGTAGAGCATGACTTTACAGGATAAGACTGCTTGTATACCAGACGTTTCAGATACTCCAACACTGAAACAGAGGTAAGAATATGAACCTATAGAATTAACAGCTGACCTGCAGAACTGGAGCATAATGTCTGGGGTGATCTTTCTGTTCTTCACCAGGACAGGGATCAGGCTGCTCTTCATCTCAGGCCGCTGGCGGAACACTGGTTGAATGGATATCTGTGGCACAACACATAGAAAATGTCCAGTTGTGTAAAAGAGACACCAGTTTGGGAAATACAGTTATGTAATATAATAATAGTAATAATAATAATAATAATAATAATACAAATTCTATACAAACGTTAAATCTGATCAGAACACCAGAGTGTACAAGCTCTGTTACCTCCAATTTTCCAAGCTTGATGCCCCACTCAGCATCAGTAATGACAGAGAGAAACTTCTCTTGTTCCTCTGCCTCCTCATACAAGCAGCAGAGATTGGCCCCAATCCTGGCCACAGCCTGAAATTAAAACTTTTTTTTTTTTTTAACTGGGTCATCTCTGATCGTCACTTATAACTTCAAGCAGGACACAATCACTGAAAGTTATACTCACAGTTTAAGACCTTGCATACATATAGCTATCGAACACAAATCCATTTCAGAGTCCACTCAGGTGAAGACAAATAGTTAAATTTTTGTGTAATTTCACTTTCACAATAACTTAAATACACATGCATGCACTTACGCCACAAAAAAAAAAACTGCTATGACCCCAAGTTTCTATCATCAGTAGTTACTCATTTGCCAAACAATAAAGAAAAACAGTGATCATATTGCCTACCAAGATTTTGTCATAGTTTTGCCAGGTGTTGTCAATAAATTTCCACAGTATTTTGAAGACTTCAGCTTTGGAGAGGAGCATACAGAGTCCAATAGCCAAATCACAATCTACCACCCTCCAGTTGAACACCTGCAGGTCACAGAAAACAGAGGCAGAGTTTTTTAAAGTGCATATAAACATAAGCAATAAAAACAGACACACTTGGATTCTATAAATCTGCTGCTACCTTCTAATGACAATGGACTCAAAAGACTGACCTTGTTCAAAAGCGCCACAGTCACAGAGTTCAGAGAGGATATGGTTGCCTTTCGGAGATCACTCAAGCATTTATTGTACATCTTTAGCACTTGGGTATCATAAAGCTGAGAAACAAACATACATAACATATTTTAGTTAGTCTCACTAAAGGTGTAATAGGACTGTTCTGGAAATGCATATGGCAATGGCACTGATCACACCATTGGATATGCTGCAATCATACCTGTATGCCCAGCTTTATGTCCATAACATTAGACGTAACGTGCTGCACACAGCTGGCGTATGAGTTGACCAGCACTCTGAGTGCCAGCTCCAGCTGACTGCACTCCTGTAACATCTGTAACATGTTGGACAGGGGACCCAGGAGGGGCAGCAGGTAGTTTGAGCCTGTATTTGTGCCAGGCAAAACATAAGGTAAAATTTCACAATTACAAGAGCAAATAAAAGCAAAATACCTTATAGGTGTAACGTAAAATGTGAAATATTTTGCAGAATCTAGTAGTAAGATTGCAGAATGCAACCTTAGCCCTAGGTAGATTTAAGAGGATCATTCTAAGAGGAAAATGCAACACTTTGGGTATTTTCTGATGATTACACACTTATATGTGTAAAACATATATAACACTTAAATATGGCAACATATTTATGAATATTATACTCCATTTCTGTGAATAGATCACTCTAAATATTACACATTACCCATATTTAAAGACCTACCATCTCTAAACGAGCAGAGGGACAGACAGGAACAGTCAAGTGGGTACAGTTTGGTATCTGCAACAGGAATAAAATAGCATTGCAGCTGATGGCATAAGGTGATGAAATCCTAACTATACATCAAAGCTATGATAAAGTTGAGCATTTTCTTACCCTGAGGAATAGGCAGCAGGCAGTTGGTGATTTCATACTGGACAGGAAGCACAGACACTGGGTCCAGAACGATACAATCTTCATTAAAAACGTCCTGAAAACTCCACTGCGAATATGGATCTTTTTCTGCTTCCAATGTCAAATCCTAAGACATTACACAAATAAAATACAAAGATCATTTAATTCTGGGAATAAATGTTTGTAATTAATGTGATTCATGAAGTGTGGTTTTGTAAGATTTTTGTTTATTTCTTACTTTTATCTTTTTACTCTTTATCTTTTATCTTTGAAACCTTTAAAATATACAATAATATAGATACAATTCTTTCAGTGTAATTGCACAAATTCCTACCTGGTAAACCTGGTCAATTCCCAGGTTTAAATTCACAAAATACTGGCTGATGCAGTACAATAAATAAATATTATAATAAACACATAATTAAATATATATGATGAAGTGTCATTCTACGGATAAAGAGAAGATACTGACCTTGGCGATAAATCCATAGTTGTCTGATAACTGGCACTGATGATAGACATCCATAGCTATCTGTGTGCACTTGCAAAGCTCAAGACAGTCCAAGAGCAGATCTGTAACAGGGAATTTGCACTTAAATTATTCCAAGCAACAGAGAGCAGCCAAAGTACTTCAGATCTCTCACACACAAAAAAAAGTCCTGTGAACTATTTAGCCCAGAGGCTATTTTAGCTGGCTAACTGTTTTCCCAGTTGTCCTGAAGGTAATCAGTATTTCTAACATCAGATAAACTTCTACAAATATGGTGAAAAGAACAATTTTTGCTTTTTCCACAGCTGTGCTGCGTGCATGACATTTATGTGATCCGTTACAAATATGTTTGGGATTAACATGAAGCTAAAGACAAATTTTCATTGAACATGTATATTAATTTTTTTCCTGCAAGATCACAGCAAATTTACAAACCTCATAAAAACCAAATCTAACAGCTGAGTTATACATTCAGCACTGACTCACATAACCGCTACTTTCATTAGTATATAGCATTTTTGAACATTACTAATAGTTATTCCTTTTCTTTACCTGAGTGGCACACAGTGATGGCCTGGCATGCCAGATTGTGGATGACTGCTGGCAAGTCCATGCCATCTGGAATCACCATGGGCACATCTGCCTCCAACATCTGGCACAATCTCTTGGCAGCAGTGAATAAAACCTTTCCTGTGCTGGTGTTATAGTGGTGCTCATACAGCTCACTGGAGACATGAAGGAAAAGAAAAATACAAGCTTCTCCAAATGCCTCAGCACACTTTAAATATCTAACCAATCTCAGCTACATCAGCAAACATATATGGATGGAAAAAAAATATAACTGTAAGCCACATCAGGTGTCCACCTGGATTCATAAATACAGTACAGCATTCACACATGCAAACCTGAGGATCTTGAGAGCCTTGTCCACTTTGCCCACACCCAAAGCTCTCAGGGCCAAATCAGACCAGAGCTCCTGTTCAGTGCGCTGCAGCTGCCTTCCTAGACGACGTAAGCCAGCCTCTGTGGAAATAGTCTTGGTCTTGCCATCTGGATCATTAGCTACAACAGGAGTTGTCATAGCCTTTCCCTTAGATGAATGGTGGCCACGGGTGTTTTCATAGGCTGTGATGTGATGCTCCTGGATTTGTTTTCTGATGTTTGGGTCCTCATAGTTGGAGGGGGTGAAGAAAACATCAAAATCCTCCTGACAAAACAGACAAAATGGCTACTGGTTAAAAAACAAATTCAGGAACAAATAAAACACCTGAAAACATTCAATCAGTAAAGTTCACCTGTAGATGGGCGATGGCTTTGAACATGACGAGATTGTTCTCACACTCCATACTTTTGAGAGCATCATCTGCAGGGGACATGAATTGTGGTATTACTTGGTTGTTTAGGTGCACATTTAGAAGATTTATTTTTCTAACTTTGGGCATTAAGCTGTGTGGACAATTTATGCCATGGTTATAGGAAGCGTTTTAAAGGCTCCATTTGTGTGATGATTTACTGCTCCAGACAGTAAACCACACTTTTCTGAAATATTAAACACATCCAGTCAGCACCTAGAGTTAGCTAAAAGGAACTCGTTCACTTGCTCAAGAAAACAATAAAGCAAATGCAGTGATTTGGAAACTAAGATTTATGAATGAGAAACACCTCCTACGTTACTGAGTAAAGTGAGTACTTACGTTTTTGGATTATATGCAGGTATTTCAAAACCTCGACCATCACCTGAGCTATAACCATCTGGTGCTTCTTGTGCTATGACAGAAAGGCCAGGAGAAAGTTTAGATACGCAAGAATGAACAGTGTTGTACTGTGTTTATGTTCAGACTTTGTGGTTCAATTGATTGACATGCAAATAACACCCTTTAAATTTAATGCTTCACCTACTATCAGGAATATATGCTCTGTGTATGAATCATATAAATATGTAACCACAGAGCCCATGATTACAACTACCTTCTTTCAGAATTACAGTCGATAGCGAAACTGGTAGATCATATCAGCTATCTGCAGAGCTGTGATGCTGAAATGACACTTACTGCAACAACTACAGACAACTACTGGTTTTCTAAAGTTGTAATTAGTGAAACATTGTATTTTTCAGTAATGTTTGGATGTCCTCCTCAAAACTGAGCCCGGACTGTGCTTATCTACGTAAAAAGGCAATCAGCTCAAACAAGTGCCATCTCCCCTCTCATCACCTCATCAGATATGTGGACTTTGTCCTCCAGCTGCAGCCTAGCCCAAGACGTGAGACGCTCAACCACACACTCCGCCTCTGAAGTGGACAGCTTCTTCAGGACAGTCATGCATTCCTCAGTCTGAAAGCAGAACAAGAGACTTCCTACCAACATGCCAAGGACATATAAAAATATACAAAGCTAAAATTTTTTGATTTCAGATTTCCATAGAGATGAACACACCTTGCCTTGGCCTATGAGCTGGATGAGATACAAATAATTTATCTGCGTGGTTGGAAGTTTGTACACCTCAGCTAATGTCAGGGAGTCGTCTAAAGACATTGGTAAGTCTTGCTTCAAGATGTATCTAATCAGCATCTGAGGAAGATGTATATGAATGAGAGTTTATAGGACAGACACAAAATAAGTCGCATCTTAAATATTCAATCAAATAAACGTACCATAACCTGTGTGCTGTTTGAAAGGTTGAAGTTGCGGATCCCGTAGCCCCTGAGAAGTTTCCTTATCTCCATAAGACGATAGCTCTCCTTTAGAAGCTCTTGCCTGGGGAAATAAGACAGGTAGGAGAAAATCAATTACACACTGCTTATGTGTAACTATTTCATGGTGTGGTGAATATAAAATTACTTTGGTCCATCCATCTCCAGGTACTGCTGAACCAGTTTTTCCACCACATTACTCCAGGGTACTACAGCTTTCTGCATAATCTCCAGCACAGCATCCACCATCAGCTGCCAGGAAACACAATAACATAAACTTTACTATTTTATTTACATTGCCCTTTCTCTACTGCTCTGGCTGGTTTCCCTCAGACATTCTTCTTGTATACCTTGTAAACTGCATGCATGTGTAAGGGAATTATAAAACTTACATCATTGTCTGTCATGCAACCCAGTACAGCCACTGCTTTGGCTTCCCATTCTGTGAAAAGTGTTGTGGTCTGAGAACTGCAGCGTTCCAGCAGATCCTAGTGAAGGTCAGATTGAGAGGAGAAACAAAGTCATCATTGACCATTTGGAAAATTAAGAGTCTCTAGTGGGCCTTAGCTGTGGTGGGGTTTTACCTTGATATACTGCAGGAGCAGCTCGTCAAAAGGAATGCCACGCTCTTTAGCATACGGCAGGATGCTATTTTCCACTGTGGCAGCGATCAGCTCTGGGGCCGGCACATGGTCTAGCATGAAGAATGCAACACTCCATACAGTTCCCTTTCAAACGATCAAACAAGAAAAATGATTAAAACACGCTTATTTGGAATAAACATAATTTGACATGCTTATGTTAATAATGTAACATTTAACCAATTTATTTGAATGTATTGTTTTGGATGGTAAAATAACATGACAATCACAATATATGAAATGAACTCCCCAGTCACCTACCATACAGTTATTAGTAAACCTACATAAGATGTGTGGTGGTTGTCTGAAGCAAAAGTGTGGTTAGACTACATCACCAATAAAAGACAAACCTTCTCAAAGACCGAAAGTGAAAGCCTGCAGTTGTATTTACAGTGAAGATCCAGAAGCTCACGGAGGTTGGTGACCAGAGACTTGAGATTCTCCACCTCTTCTGCACCATAATCATCATCCTTATAAAGATACAACTAATTAATGAACCACACATTCCCAGAAATAGATCACGGCTATGAGGGCATGAACATTCATATGCAATAGAGAGAAATGTGTCAAACTCACATATTTCATCCACGTCCATGAAGAGGGCAGCCCAAGCACTGCCAAGTTTAACCCATTCTGGGGCCAAGCACCCTGGAATCATATTACAGTTAAATGTTGTCTTTCATACAAACAATTAAACAAAAGTAACAATAAAATTCATGAATGATTCAAGAAGATAAAGATGTACAGTGTTCAAATGAACAAGTTATGGACAACATTTTCCCCACACATTTGTGTCTGAAATGCTTTTCTTAAGTCATTAAAAAAGTCATTGGGAACTTCATATGAATAAATGCCCATGACCAGTGATAATCGCAGCCTATGCATGATTACAAAAGTCTGGTGAGCTTTTCAGGTCAATATTAGCTTTGTCCTTTACCTTTTCAGTTAGCTCCAGGTTCCTTGCCCTCTGCTCCAACCATCTTGCAAGGATTTTCTATGGGTGCATATGAACAAAACTTCCCCAAATTAAAAACAACACCAAATGATGGAGATGACAGTATTTTATGTGCCGTAATGTACGCTACCTGTCCAGCTGGGAGCACTCTCCTAACAAAAGGAACAAAAACGGTCCTAAACCAGGGACAGAGATCTTCAGAAGACAGATCCTCTGGGATAGCACTGAGCATGGCTTCAAGCTTCTGCTCATCAAACTCTGATGCAATCTGTCCCTGTCACAAAACCCCAAGACAGCAGTAAACAACATTACAACTGACAACACTATGATGTTTCTCAGTCTGTTAATCTGCTTTGTTGTTGTTAATCCATCATTTTCATCAATGTCAGTTGAATTTTAATAAATATTAAAATTCATTCATTTTTATCTTCAACAAGCATAATTTCCTGAAATTAATAGAAATACGTAATTTAAGGGATTCTGCTTGATAATCCACAGTGATAAGAAATATATTACAATAAATACAGAAAGCTGTTCTGATATAACTATTTAGTTACCTCATATCTCAGCCAAAGTAGTTGTGCACCCCTTATGTCTCCTTCTCTTAGGTGAGTCAGGATGTCTCCTAAATTGTCGGTGCAGTTCAGAAACTCTATCCAGGCAATGCCACTATGGATGAATGAGTAATATATTACAATACACATAATAATTTACAAATGGACGATATGGAAAATTTACTGTGAAGCATAAAGAACTAGTCCCTAGGATTTTAAATTTACTTGAAGTTTTCCAAGCCATGAAGGCTGAAGAATGTTGCCAGTCTGGCTGAAGCCTGTTGGATCTGTAAACAGGAGGACTGTGTGGCAGCATAGTTCAGCATCTTCTCTGCCGTCTCAAAAGTCGGCCATGGACCCTTGAGGCAGTATTCCACCACGTACTGCTCATCCTAAGCAACACCAAAATTAACCTCTATTAGTCAGGCTTTGATACTTCATGACAATAAGATTTTTTGTGACTTACTCAAGAGATTATGGCTTATTAACACTTTATATCAAAACTTCATTAGACTAAATACTTACTGTGATCTTCATCAGGTTAGTTTTAGCCTCATCCACAAGTTCAGACCACACGTCCTGTCCATAGCCTCCCACCGATGCAGACGCCAGTTGCTCCAGCACAAAGTCAAGCTTCACCTTGTAAACGAGCTAAATGAAACAGAAGTCTTAGTTGTATAGACCCAATAAATTAACACCAGCTGCACCGCTGTTCTAAAGTAACAACACTACAAACTTTTTCTACTTTAAAATTATATCTCTGCCCAGAGAGCACATATCTCTTATTCCAGTGCCAAACAACAAAAACATTGACATGAGCTTCACCTTTCCTTTCAAGACACACACACGCACTCATACCTCTAAATCCAGCTCAAATGTGATGGCAAACTTTTCGGCTTCCTCAAACAGGTGTTTATGAAGAAGCCTGCTAAGTCTGGGAATACAGAAAAATCAAGTAAAGTCAACCCATGCCGGCATTTTATAAGCTATGGTTGCACAAACAGCAATCAATGTAAAAATGTATTCAATTACCGGTTCTCTGGCAAAGCCTCTGTGAAGCATCTGACAGCAACAGAAGATACAGGCTCTCCCCGACTAATTGATATAAAAAAAAAAACAAAAAACAAAAAAACAACCAAAAAAAAAACACATTTTACAACAGTCTCTAAATACTTGTTTATCATCAGAGTAAACACACAGAACATATCCTACCTTTCTGGGTTCTCGCAAACCCCCTCAACTAAATAAATAGTGTCCTGAAATCAGATAACAAGCAAAACATTAACATTTAGAAATAGCAAAGACAAAATAAATAGAAGTGGTTTGTCTGTGTTTATTGTGTACCATGTTTATTTTTGTCTGGACAAGACAAGAGACTGAGGAGACATTCAGAGAGTAGCAAACAGTCATGGAGGGAAGAAACCGTATTTGGAATGAACAGATCTGAAAAAACAAACAAACAAAAAAAAAAAACTGCATAATGAGTTCAGAACAGGATCATCATCTATTAATCATCTATTATAGTTTCTTCAGAAGGAGCTGTGCTGCTACCTGACTGCTGTTTTGTTTTGTAAGTGTGATCATCTTCATGCTGCCTTTGTCTTGACTGTAATATACAAATTAAGTCATATTAA
This sequence comes from Mastacembelus armatus, assembly GCF_900324485.2. Classification (NCBI taxonomy): domain Eukaryota; kingdom Metazoa; phylum Chordata; class Actinopteri; order Synbranchiformes; family Mastacembelidae; genus Mastacembelus; species Mastacembelus armatus. Next base: position 13,620,673 of record NC_046641.1, read on the forward strand.
TATTAGATTAAAAAACAGCTATAGTATCATCTATAAAACATTGATACTTACGCCACCATGGAGGCAGAACTACATTCTGTGGTGAGTTCAAAGTCATTAATGGGAAGATCTGGCCAACAGTGGATCATAACAAGGAAATGCAGGTCCCAAAGACTCAGTACATCCTGAGACCAAAAAAAAAAAAAAAAGACTAAAGTAATCCAGATGAAACCTATGACAGAACAACATATGCTGGTATATCAAACAAGTACCGGTAAATCCACTGAACTCACCTCAGTGTCAAGAATATACAAGAGATTTTCCACCACCACCATCTTCTTCACACCTTGGAAATAAATATATAAGGAGAATCTATCACACAATGTAATTTAAGGCTTTTTTTACAACCGTTTCATTCATTTATATGCTGTGCGTTCTACTGTATTTTTTCCTAAACATATCCAAAAACTTGAGTCCATACATTAATCACTTCTTAATCAACTAGTTCACTCAAATGATCAATGTGCAGCTATTAACTGCACATAAAAGCAGCAAATTACCTGGAATCAAGCTGCTGTTGACAGAGTGAGCAAGGCACATCCTGGTCTGCTGAGGGTCCATCATCCAGTGAGTCACAACATTTTCTTTACCCCCCTGTGAAGAAGATAACATTGTGATAAAGTACATCAAGAAGTACAACCTGTATCACTGCTTTACATTAGGAGTAATTACCATTCCTAGGAAGTATTTATTCAAAGAATATATTTGGAGCTTAATTTAAAAGTTGTTTTCACTTCCTCCTAAGGACTACCTTCCAATTTATCTTGAAAACATACTTTGTCATTCCCCAGCACTGGGACTGCAATATAACTGAGTTTGAGAAAGACAGAATTATGCAAATGCTGTGCATGAATGCTTAATTTACAATAAACACTGCCGAGTCTTATGATATATTACTAATTAAGCATTGGAAGACAATAAAATTCAATGCGAAAATAAATGCTGAAACATAGAACAGCTCAGTTTGAACACTGAAAATAAATTAAAATTTCTCTCATAGACGCTGACCCCAATCATGAGGTGCATTTCATGGCCCAGACAGAACATCACTGCAGTAGTGCAACCCTCATCGTGGTAATCTTTGGTGGAGCAGAAGTCAATCTTGATCAGAGACTGGAGCTAAATTAAGGAAGAGTGTAATTATGCTTCTGATGTTCAAAACAACATATTTTGCTTGTGCATGGAAAATATATTGTATAAACTTGCCTCTTTCAAAGCTCCCACGCCAGAATTGTTTTCAATGGCTAGAATGGCAGAAGAAAGGCAGTGACTAATTTGGTCAAAAAGGATTCCAACAAAGCATGATGCATGTTATATTTTGATACCTGTTTCGATTTTTGCCAAAGCAAGGTTTGTAATGTGAAAAAACCCATCCTTTATTAGAAGAAACACATGGTACTGCCCTGTCAATGAAGGGAAAAAAAAACTGAATTTAGATTCAGGGAAGAACATCATCAGATATAACAGCTAGAGGATTCACTACATTCTACACATGAACATGATCATTAGAAATTTTACCTAAAGATGCCTTGTCCTCTTCTATAATGAGATAACGATATGTTTTTGTATCTCCATTGGATGCATTCTCTGCCAAAGCCTACAAACACAGAAAATGGCACAGGATGTTACAACATACATAGATGAAATGCATCATACACCACAAAGTCACTTCAGAAAAAGGATTATTGCTGATGCAGACATCATCTACTTATCCACAGGTGTTGCAAGTGAAATCTGACAGGTTAAACTGTAATAACGTAAGGTCAGACAGAGTAATGCTATTTAATGTAATCTTACATTAATTTGCCTTACAGATAATAAAAACATACCTTGGTGAGAAGGATTTTCTTGTATGGAACATAGATCAAATGAAGGTTTCCATTTCTTTCACAGACAACCAAAAACTTTCCATCCAGACATAAACCAATGGCATCCACATCAGTTTCTGCAAAATAAGACAACAGTGCTAACCACTAATCCACTGTGCTGCCCCCTCTTTCAGTTTGTTCAAAATGATTTTGTTTAGCCTCTACAGCTACCTTTAACACTGAGAAAACAGGCCACAAAGTGACATCTAACAAAGAGTACAGAGAAGACAAATGGGGGAAGATTAAATGGGGTTGCGTACCAAAGTGAAGCAGCAGCAGGATGGTCTGATAGCTCTGGTCAAACAGGATAACAGTTTTGTCAGCAACAACAATGCTCCAGTTTGAACCACTGGAGGAGGAGAGACGAGGATCTGTCTTCACCTGCAAGAACCAGCCATAATCACTGGCTAACAGGGTGACAAACTGTAGTTTAAGGGTCTACACTTTATTCACATAGTACTTTGAATGAGAAAGAGGGAGAGGGCACCATTTCTCCACAGGTATGTAAGGAATGGTATGGTATGTATGTATGGCATCAATTGTGTATCGTGTACTGTAAATATTTACATTCATTACCTCGCTGGCATTGGAGATTTTGGCTAGTGTATCCACCTGGTACAAGCCGCTGCCGCTCTCCTCCCCTGACACACTGCCTAAACGGACAGTGTTTGTATCCTCGTTGGTCAGAAGCTCAACATCGCTCCACGTCGCCATTTCCTGGAGCTACAAGTTACACAGAAGGGACCTTAACTTTTATTTTAATGTGAAAATGTTTTCATGTGAGTCGTCTTGACGTGCGTTGTGTTAGCTAACGTTACGCTAACTAACATTACCGAATAATTGAATCCTACTGTAACGTCACTTCAATAAGGCTAATGCTAGAAATTCTCCCTAGGTAAAATGCAACAAAAGTTAAAGATGAGCTGGTGATATCACTGAACAATGGCAGCGCAGTTTATAGTAACTCACCAAAATAATAATAGTCAAAGAGCCACAACACACTTAGCGGACATAACTCAACTTGTTAGCTTTAGAATTTGGCGGGTTGGTGTAGCCTGAATAAAGGTTACTCTCCCTGGGTTTTGCCTTCTAGGTAAATGTCCCACTCAGGGGACGTACACATTTTGCTTCGTTCGTATGCATGGGTTTAAATAAACCACATAGAGTGCCCGCGCTCTAATGTTAACTTTCTTTTATCGAAACTTAACCATCTAAATTATTAGACTTGCTTTGACTCCACAGTCTGACTTTATTTTCTGCCTAACAGGCTCAGCTGAGGGAAATATACATTTGCGTGGTTTTTGATGGGCGGGGCATTGCGGAAACGTCCTGCGTGCCTTGCAGCGTTGCCATGTTGGGTACCTCTCACGCTATTGTGTCGAGTTTGACATTTATGGCAGTGGTTTAAAGATTAGCGCGCTTTGCGTTCATTTGTTACTAAGTATATATCTCATAATACTTGTTAAGCTGCGAGGACGTTGTACCCAGGTGATGTATAATGTTTTCTGGTTCTTGTTGAGTCACTTCGCTCTGCGTTCAACAACTTTGGAATTCTCGAAATCGAGGGGATACTAAGCAAAACCTGGCAACTCCGATCAAATTCGCTGAGCTTCACCACGGATGTAGCGGCTTTAGCTAGCACTCCGTCTTCGTTTGGTAACGAAAAAGCTACATTATATCTAAAGTGTGTTATGTCGGTAAGTACAAATACACAACCAAACCAAGACATACATGAATATACTAACATCTAAATAGCCTCGGTGTAGTTTTGCAATTCTGATTCAAATTTAGAAAATAATTTCGCTTAAAGATGGCGGTTAGCGCTAATTAGCTTAGCCACACAGCTAATGCTAAATTGGTCTCGGGTGGAAGAATGAATAACATTTAGCATTAGCTTATCTAGATAGCATGTCGGCTCAATGAAAGATAGCCGGGTTATTTTTCTTTCTATAACATCTCGATTGGGCGGCGTATTTAGAATTACAGCATAGTTACGAAAACCCGACACATAAACTCAGGCACAGCTTTTAACATTGTTATGATCTGTAGGATAGATGTTATTTATATGTAGAGTTAAGAATAGGTAACGATAGTAATGTGCCACCACGATCAGTGGCGCATTAACCAAATGCTGTTAAGTTTCCTGACTTAACGTTTTTACTGTGAGAAGGGAATTGGATCAAAGCAGTGCTAACTAAAGGAGTGTTAATTCATAGCGGGAGATTCATTGACTTTTTAGAGTGATAAGTTTTTTTTTAGATTGATAAGTATCGCAAAGTTGTGTAGAAAACAACAAAAATATACAACACGAAAATATGAAAAGCCATAAAAGGCTCTGTTTACTGTTATAAATGAAGTGATTCAAGAACTTTACAACATATGTTCTATATTGTGCTGTGGGACAAAATATAGTTTAAAATTGTCCTCTACATTGGTACATGCATTCACTGCAAATCTCAGTTGTGCAAAGGAAATAGTTCATACTGCTTTTGGCAATATATACAACTCTGATATCTCTACTTAATTAGCAATAATAATATAATGCACCGATTGGCAGCTGATAACCTTTTCTCATATCAATTTGTTTCAGGCAAGTGACACAGACTCTGTCGAGCTGCCCAGAACGGGCTCCCCAGTTCATCACAGAAAAAAACACAGCATGGAGTCATCCAGATCTCCCAGAAGCTCCAAACATTACCATTCTCGGTCAAGGTCACGCTCCAGGGACAGAAAACGTTAGTATTCATTAACATTACCCAGGCAGTCCTGAAAAATGCCAAAAAAAAAAATTGGGCCACATTATGAAATTTAGACTTAGCCAATTTATCTTTTTTTTTTGAAGGTTTCCATTCTTTCACAGACAACCAAAAACTTTCCATCCAGACATAAACCAAGGCATCCACATCAGTTTCTGCAAAAAAGACAACAGTGCTAACCATAATCCACTGTGCTGCCCCTCTTTCAGTTTGTTCAAAATGATTTTGTTTAGCCTCTACAGCTACCTTTAACACTGAGAAAACAGGCCACAAAGTGACACTAACAAAGAGTACAGAGAAGACAAATGGGGGAAGATTAAATGGGGTTGCGTACCAAGGAAGCAGCAGCAGGATGGTCTGATAGCTCTGGTCAAACAGGATAACAGTTTTGTCAGCAACAACAATGCTCCAGTTGTTGACTGTGAAGCATCTGACAGCAACAGAAGATACAGGCTCTCCCCGACTAATTGATATAAAAAAAAAAAAAACACATTTTACAACAGTCTCTAAATACTTGTTTATCATCAGAGTAAACACACAGAACATATCCTACCTTTCTGGGTTCTCGCAAACCCCCTCAACTAAATAAATAGTGTCCTGAAATCAGATAACAAGCAAAACATTAACATTTAGAAATAGCAAAGACAAAATAAATAGAAGTGGTTTGTCTGTGTTTATTGTGTACCATGTTTATTTTTGTCTGGACAAGACAAGAGACTGAGGAGACATTCAGAGAGTAGCAAACAGTCATGGAGGGAAGAAACCGTATTTGGAATGAACAGATCTGAAAAAACAAACAAACAAAAAAAAAAAAAACAGCATAATGAGTTCAGAACAGGATCATCATCTATTAATCATCTATTATAGTTTCTTCAGAAGGAGCTGTGCTGCTACCTGACTGCTGTTTTGTTTTGTAAGTGTGATCATCTTCATGCTGCCTTTGTCTTGACTGTAATATACAAATTAAGTCATATTAATATTAGATTAAAAAACAGCTATAGTATCATCTATAAAACATTGATACTTACGCCACCATGGAGGCAGAACTACATTCTGTGGTGAGTTCAAAGTCATTAATGGGAAGATCTGGCCAACAGTGGATCATGACAAGGAAATGCAGGTCCCAAAGACTCAGTACATCCTGAGACCAAAAAAAAAAAAAAGACTAAAGTAATCCAGATGAAACCTATGACAGAACAACATATGCTGGTATATCAAACAAGTACCGGTAAATCCACTGAACTCACCTCAGTGTCAAGAATATACAAGAGATTTTCCACCACCACCATCTTCTTCACACCTTGGAAATAAATATATAAGGAGAATCTATCACACAATGTAATTTAAGGCTTGTTTTACAACCGTTTCATTCATTTATATGCTGTGCGTTCTACTGTATTTTTTCCTAAACATATCCAAAAACTTGAGTCCATACATTAATCACTTCTTAATCAACTAGTTCACTCAAATGATCAATGTGCAGCTATTAACTGCACATAAAAGCAGCAAATTACCTGGAATCAAGCTGCTGTTGACAGAGTGAGCAAGGCACATCCTGGTCTGCTGAGGGTCCATCATCCAGTGAGTCACAACATTTTCTTTACCCCCCTGTGAAGAAGATAACATTGTGATAAAGTACATCAAGAAGTACAACCTGTATCACTGCTTTACATTAGGAGTAATTACCATTCCTAGGAAGTATTTATTCAAAGAATATATTTGGAGCTTAATTTAAAAGTTGTTTTCACTTCCTCCTAAGGACTACCTTCCAATTTATCTTGAAAACATACTTTGTCATTCCCCAGCACTGGGACTGCAATATAACTGAGTTTGAGAAAGACAGAATTATGCAAATGCTGTGCATGAATGCTTAATTTACAATAAACACTGCCGAGTCTTATGATATATTACTAATTAAGCATTGGAAGACAATAAAATTCAATGCGAAAATAAATGCTGAAACATAGAACAGCTCAGTTTGAACACTGAAAATAAATTAAAATTTCTCTCATAGACGCTGACCCCAATCATGAGGTGCATTTCATGGCCCAGACAGAACATCACTGCAGTAGTGCAACCCTCATCGTGGTAATCTTTGGTGGAGCAGAAGTCAATCTTGATCAGAGACTGGAGCTAAATTAAGGAAGAGTGTAATTATGATTCTGATGTTCAAAACAACATATTTTGCTTGTGCATGGAAAATATATTGTATAAACTTGCCTCTTTCAAACCTCCCACGCCAGAATTGTTTTCAATGGCTAGAATGGCAGAAGAAAGGCAGTGACTAATTTGGTCAAAAAGGATTCCAACAAAGCATGATGCATGTTATATTTTGATACCTGTTTCGATTTTTGCCAAAGCAAGGTTTGTAATGTGAAAAAACCCATCCTTTATTAGAAGAAACACATGGTACTGCCCTGTCAATGAAGGGAAAAAAAACTGAATTTAGATTCAGGGAAGAACATCATCAGATATAACAGCTAGAGGATTCACTACATTCTACACATGAACATGATCATTAGAAATTTTACCTAAAGATGCCTTGTCCTCTTCTATAATGAGATAACGATATGTTTTTGTATCTCCATTGGATGCATTCTCTGCCAAAGCCTACAAACACAGAAAATGGCACAGGATGTTACAACATACATAGATGAAATGCATCATACACCACAAAGTCACTTCAGAAAAAGGATTATTGCTGATACAGACATCATCTACTTATCCACAGGTGTTGCAAGTGAAATCTGACAGGTTAAACTGTAATAACGTAAGGTCAGACAGAGTAATGCTATTTAATGTAATCTGACATTAATTTGCCTTACAGATAATAAAAACATACCTTGGTGAGAAGGATTTTCTTGTATGGAACATAGATCAAATGAAGGTTTCCATTTCTTTCACAGACAACCAAAAACTTTCCATCCAGACATAAACCAATGGCATCCACATCAGTTTCTGCAAAATAAGACAACAGTGCTAACCACTAATCCACTGTGCTGCCCCCTCTTTCAGTTTGTTCAAAATGATTTTGTTTAGCCTCTACAGCTACCTTTAACACTGAGAAAACAGGGCACAAAGTGACATCTAACAAAGAGTACAGAGAAGACAAATGGGGGAAGATTAAATGGGGTTGTGTACCAAAGTGAAGCAGCAGCAGGATGGTCTGATAGCTCTGGTCAAACAGGATAACAGTTTTGTCAGCAACAACAATGCTCCAGTTTGAACCACTGGAGGAGGAGAGACGAGGATCTGTCTTCACCTGCAAGAACCAGCCATAATCACTAACAGGGTGACAAACTGTAGTTTAAGGGTCTACACTTTATTCACATAGTACTTTGAATGAGAAAGAGGGAGAGGGCACCATTTCTCCACAGGTATGTAAGGAATGGTATGGTATGTATGTATGGCATCAATTGTGTATCGTGTACTGTAAATATTTACATTCATTACCTCGCTGGCATTGGAGATTTTGGCTAGTGTATCCACCTGGTACAAGCCGCTGCCGCTCTCCTCCCCTGACACACTGCCTAAACGGACAGTGTTTGTATCCTCGTTGGTCGGAAGCTCAACATCGCTCCACGTCGCCATTTCCTGGAGCTACAAGTTACACAGAAGGGACCTTAACTTTTATTTTAATGTGAAAATGTTTTCATGTGAGTCGTCTTGACGTGCGTTGTGTTAGCTAACGTTACGCTAACTAACATTACCGAATAATTGAATCCTACTGTAACGTCACTTCAATAAGGCTAATGCTAGAAATTCTCCCTAGGTAAAATGCAACAAAAGTTAAAGATGAGCTGGTGATATCACTGAACAATGGCAGCGCAGTTTATAGTAACTCACCAAAATAATAATAGTCAAAGAGCCACAACACACTTAGCGGACATAACTCAACTTGTTAGCTTTAGAATTTGGCGGGTTGGTGTAGCCTGAATAAAGGTTCCTCTCCCTGGGTTTTGCCTTCTAGGTAAATGTCCCACTCAGGGGAGGTACACATTTTGCTTCGTTCGTATGCATGGGTTTAAATAAACCACATAGAGTGCCCGCGCTCTAATGTTAACTTTCTTTTATCGAAACTTAACCATCTAAATTATTAGACTTGCTTTGACTCCACAGTCTGACTTTATTTTCTGCCTAACAGGCTCAGCTGAGGGAAATATACATTTGCGTGGTTTTTGATGGGCGGGGCATTGCGGAAACGTCCTGCGTGCCTTGCAGCGTTGCCATGTTGGGTACCTCTCACGCTATTGTGTCGAGTTTGACATTTATGGCAGTGGTTTAAAGATTAGCGCGCTTTGCGTTCATTTGTTACTAAGTATATATCTCATAATACTTGTTAAACTGCGAGACGTTGTACCCAGGTGATGTATAATGTTTTCTGGTTCTTGTTGAGTCACTTCGCTCTGCGTTCAACAACTTTGGAATTCTCGAAATCGAGGGGATACTAAGCAAAACCTGGCAACTCCGATCAAATTCGCTGAGCTTCACCACGGATGTTAGCGGCTTTAGCTAGCACTCCGTCTTCGTTTGGTAACGAAAAAGCTACATTATATCTAAAGTGTGTTATGTCGGTAAGTACAAATACACAACCAAAACCAAGACATACATGAATATACTAACATCTAAATAGCCTCGGTGTAGTTTTGCAATTCTGATTCAAATTTAGAAAATAATTTCGCTTAAAGATGGCGGTTAGCGCTAATTAGCTTAGCCACACAGCTAATGCTAAATTGGTCTCGGGTGGAAGAATGAATAACATTTAGCATTAGCTTATCTAGATAGCATGTCGGCTCAATGAAAGATAGCCGGGTTATTTTTCTTTCTATAACATCTCGATTGGGCGGCGTATTTAGAATTACAGCATAGTTACGAAAACCCGACACATAAACATCAGGCACAGCTTTTTAACATTGTTATGATCTGTAGGATAGATGTTATTTATATGTAGAGTTAAGAATAGGTAACGATAGTAATGTGCCACCACGATCAGTGGCGCATTAACCAAATGCTGTTAAGTTTCCTGACTTAACGTTTTTACTATGAGAAGGGAATTGGATCAAAGCAGTGCTAACTAAAGGAGTGTTAATTCATAGCGGGAGATTCATTGACTTTTAGAGTGATAAGTTTTTTTTTAGATTGATAAGTATCGCAAAGTTGTGTAGAAAACAACAAAAATATACAACACGAAAATATGAAAAGCCATAAAAGGCTCTGTTTACTGTTATAAATGAAGTGATTCAAGAACTTTACAACATATGTTCTATATTGTGCTGTGGGACAAAAAAATAGTTTAAAATTGTCCTCTACATTGGTACATGCATTCACTGCAAATCTCAGTTTGTGCAAAGGAATAGTTCATACTGCTTTTGGCAATATATACAACTCTGATATCTCTACTTAATTAGCAATAATACTATAATGCACCGATTGGCAGCTGATAACCTTTCTCATATCAATTTGTTTCAGGCAAGTGACACAGACTCTGTCGAGCTGCCCAGAACGGGCTCCCCAGTTCATCACAGAAAAAAACACAGCATGGAGTCATCCAGATCTCCCAGAAGCTCCAAACACTACCATTCTCGGTCAAGGTCACGCTCCAGGGACAGAAAACGTTAGTATTCATTAACATTACCCAGGCAGTCCTGAAAATGCCAAAAAAAAAAAATTGGGCCACATTATGAAATTTAGACTTAGTCAATTTATCTTTTTTTTTAATGTCCACTGATTTAGCCACTGAAATCAAATTGTTCTCACGTTTGTGAGATGATTGAGGTTCTTTATTTGCATTACATGACTTGTTACAATGTTACATGTTACAATGAAAATAGTAGCGCTGTAATGTGTACACAGAAAAGACTGAAATTCCCATGAAAACTACTCAAAAGGCTTTACTTTGTGCAAATGACCTCTCACCAGCCTTTTTTTTTAAATATGTAAATAAGCTTGCTGAAAAAGCGATTTTGAAATGTATTTTTGTCAGCACTGCTTTTTGTTGTTTCTAGGTGACAGAAAATACAGACGGAGTCGCAGCAGGAGCAAAGAGGTAATTAAGTTATTCATTTTTATGATTAGAAAGAGACTTAGAAGCCTTTGATTAGAAGCTTTAAATTATAGTCCTTGGTAGTTTTAGGTCAAGGTGAGTATGTTTATTAAGTTTACTATATTACAGTAACAGAGAGTTAAGCACAAAAGAAATAGATGGAGATGGGCTTATTCACATGGGAAGAGTTCTTTTTTTACCCTCGTTATACTGACATGTCTCAAAGGAGCTTTCATCCTTGGATATCTGTCATTATTTGTAACCACATTAAATGATGAAGAGTAGATTTTTTTTTTTTTTCTTTATATTTTGTTAAATCCTGTGTGTAGATCACATGATAACATTTCTACAATAAATCATACTCAGCGTGCTATTGCACGAAGAGACTGAACAGAAGACCCTGCTGACATAGCAAAATAATATGTCTACTACGGGGACAGGTAACTATCTGCCATTCAAACTCCTATTTGTCTCATACTATTAGTAAAGTTGGGATTAATGCTTGCATCTCTTGCAGCTAGGGATGGGCATAATTCATCTAATTAATGTTCCAGCTGATCCAAATGAAATCTCATGGTGTGTGGGGTTTTTTTATGTTTTGTTTTTTCATATCCTATCTAATTTCCCATTGGAGATGAATAATGTTTATCTTATCTTAATTATACAGGTTTGACTGTTAGACTAACTCATTTGTATACAGAGTGAGAGCTACATGGTGTGACTCTACTTTGACATAAAATGTAGTCTAGGCAAATAACGTGACAAAAAATGAATTTAAGAAATGCAGAATTTTAATTTAGTAAAATTATTTTTTCCCCCCCATATTAATCTATCATTGTCAGTTGAATGATGTGGATGGTGTAAGTAGAGAAGCTGTGAAACGTAAGTTGGATGCCCATCCCTATTTTCCACCTTTCTCTGGGTTCAAATTCAAAGCATTTAGTTAACTCTAAATTACTGATGTTGCTGACCTTACAGACCACATTTAACTTTTTCCTCCGCACCACATGATAAGGTTTGCATGCACATAATTAAAAAATAATGTTAAGAGGTTTGATGGAATATTATATGGAAATTAGTGCAGTTAAATCTGACCATAGCACAGAAATGCTGCCACCTGGCGCTCAGGTTGTGAGAATGACTGTTATAATATACATATATAAATATATATGTACAACTGTATTATGGAAATGAATAGGAAATTACAAGGTTTTTGCAACTCAAAGTCAAAATTTGTTACCTACCTTCTGCTGAAAGCCAATGTACTAACTCTTTTTGTTGCACTATTTTCCTTAAAGAGACAACTTCTTCTTAAAACAGGCACGAAAGAGGGACTCTGAGAAGCTGTCAAAATCACACAGAAAAACAGATGAACAGCAAGAGCAGGAGAGACTTTCGGTAGAAAATGGGGAGGAGCGATCTAGACGCAGAGACAGGAGGCCCTCCAAGGACCGGAGCTTGTCCAGGTCACACTCACGAGAGAGGTTAGACTCGTCAATAAAGTACCTAAAGTGATATCTTGTTTAACTATAAAGAAGAAATGTTGCTATCAAAGCTCTGGATTCATTGCTGCATTGGCCTTATTGCTCATTTGATAAGAATATTTTTCTTGTTTGGCTAGGTAATACATAAGTGAAGCCCACAAATAAACAAGTATTATAGAAATTGATGGTGATTGATGGATCTTGTAATTTTCAGGAGGCATCACAGCAGAAGTCGGGACAAACGACGGTCACGATCACGCAGCCGGGACAGGAAGAAGAAGGCAAGGTCTCGCTCGGGTTCAAGGAGCAAACATCGTCATCATAGCAAGAGTCGCAGTAAAAGCAGGTGGGCTTTACTGCAGTAAATGCATTCCTTGTGGTGATTGAATGTTCTTGAAATTTTGTCTTCATTTCATGTGTCACTAACCGTATGTTCCCTGAATTGTTTTTATTGTTCCACCAGGGAGCGAAAGAAGAGGAGCGAGAAGGTGCGCAGAAAGAGTCGCAGCAGGTCTGTTAATCCACCTACCTTCCGGGGCCGAAACACAGCTATGGATGCACAAGAGGCCCTGGCCAGAAGGCAAGGCAACAGCTTATAGGGCATTTACAGTATAGGTGGTTGGTCTGGCTGATTCTGGGTAACGTTAGTGGTTCCTACTGCATTGCAGTAATAGTGGCTACAAGACTTTGATCTTTTAACAGACAATGATCAGGTTGTAGAGATAGCAGTGAAAACTAGAGATTAGCGTGTTAAATGGAGCCAAACAAAAAAATAATTGTAAGGCTCACCATATCAGCCCCAACAAGTTAGACAGTGATTGCACTCAATCCTGAAGTCATTCAGATGAAGGTTTCAGACTATTGGCTGTGATCAGGCTTGTTACCTGAGTCGCACTTGCCAGATAGAATTGTTGTTCATAGAAGGAAATTACCTTGATAGGGAACCAGGAAAACATGGTCTAGGTGTCTAAGACACCGACCATGTAATTTCAACATCAACAGTTTAAGTCTGACAGAGGATCTCTGTTGCATCTTGCATCTCCCTCTTCCCTCATTTCTCCTGAATTTCTTTACTGTCTCTTGCTAATTCCCAGAAAAATACCAAAAAATATGTTTCAGTGTGATTGGTTCTGGAGCAGTGTGAATTTTTTTTTAACAGGTTTCAGCCTACACATTACTTCTTCACTCCTTTTCTTTCTAGGTTAGAGAGAGCAAAGAAACTACAGGAGCAAAAGGAGAAGGAGATGCTGGAGAAACAACAGCAGCAACAGCAGGAGATAGCTGCAGGTAGAAACATGCTCATTGTGCGAGGTTTTGACCATTTGAGCCAGGATATGGTTACTTACACTGGTCTGTGTATTTTGTTTGCAGTGGCTGCCCCTATTGCTGCTGCCGCTGCTGCTGCAGCTGCTACAAACCCTGCCCTCAATGTGGCAGCCCTTCTAGCCTCTGGGACGCAGGTCACGCCTCAGATTGCCATGGCGGCACAGATGGCAGCCCTTCAAGCAAAAACACTGGCAGAGACTGGTATTGCCGTGCCTAGCTACTATAACCCATCTGCTGTAAACCCCATGAAGTTTGCAGAGCAGGAGAAAAAGCGAAAAATGCTATGGCAAGGAAAGAAGGATGGGGTAAGTTTAATTTAGCTTCTTTTCACAATTTGACTACAGGTGTTACTTAGCCTTTCCTTTTCAAAAATGTGCATACTAGAAATTCATGTTCATTGGTGTACTATAGTTATATTTACTAATCTTTACATGATGGATGTCAAATCTTTTTTTAAGGACAAGTCACAGACAGCTGAATTGTGGGAGAAGCTAAACTTTGGAAACAAGGACCAAAATGTTAAATTTCGCAAACTAATGGGTATTAAAGTAAGTAAAATTGTTATTTAACTGAAGTGTGTTTAATACTAAAATCTTCACTCATGATCTCAAGCTGTGCAGTTTATAGTTAAATTGAACTTGTCTTTACAGGGAGATGACGATGCGGAGGCTTCCAAACCACTTAATGACGAAGGCTTGAAGACTCTTCAAAAGCAGGAGGAGATGTTCAGGAACCTCGACGTTCAGTATGAGATGGCGCGCTCTCAGACACACACCCAGAGAGGAATGGGCCTTGGCTTCTCCTCGTCATTCTCACGGGGAATGGATTCTATGTAGTGCCAAATTTTGACTGCTGATTTCATTCATATGAACATATAGGAATACCAATTCATTGCTAGCCCTCAAGCTTGCATGGACATCGCTCTGAATCTAATTTATCTATCGACAAACATCTCACATAATGGAGCATTGTAATGTAAATAGCCAAATGCTGAGTTTATCTCAGTGTTTAATAATCTGTACCTCTATTGAAAAGGAAGCATCAGTTTGACTGTTTGAGGCTGGTTAAAATTAGATGTTTGTTTTGAATAATGTGGTAGCTTTTTTTTAAACTAAAATTGATATATATATATTGATATGTGATTGTTTGAACATAAACTGAATACCATGTGGTTCAAATGCACACTGTTTACATCCATGAACAAAACGTATCTGAAGTCAGTGTAGATCTATCACAGTCCCTGAGTTTGATTTCTTCTGATCCAGAAAAAATAAAGCAGCGGGTTGTAATACATATTGTCTTCAGAGTTGCCATGTACAGAGATGGACATGAGGATTAGTCACATATTTCAGATGTGCATTAAATAAACTAGTTTTGTGTTGAATAAGGATTTCATACGTCATTGCACGTAGCCTTTTATTTTACAATATGTTTAGGGCATTATGTTTTGGTTCAAATAAAGTTACTGTGAGGGCTGGGTGTTAAGGATAAAATTAACATAATGTCAAATTATGTTTAAAATGATTTTGCAAATAAAGACCAAATCATACAGATTGTTTGATGTCAAGTAAATCGATCGGTTTAGCTGTTGCATTATATTGTACTTGTAATTGACATTGAATTGTTACCCAGCCCTACTTTGTGCGAAACCAAATGGACCTCCAAGAAGAAGAGAATACAGCTTCACATACATAATTCACAGATAATGCCTAAATGTAAATCCATTTTTATTTACATATAAGACTGGAGTACAGCACATGAGCCACACCTGTGATGAGGTTGTGATTGGCAAACTCAAGTATAAGGAGCAGGATGGGGTATTCACTGTGCCTCTTTTCTTGGGTGGACTCCTCACTTAAACCCATCCAGTGAAGCAGTAGTGTTCGCATGGCTTCTGGGAACAGTTCTGTGGCCAGTTCCTCAGCAGGTGGCAAGTTGCTTATATGCTCAATATGCTGAACTTTAAATTCCTCTACTTTTTGGCTGATGCTGCTGTTTGCTTCATGAAACTGTTCACCGAGCCAGCGTCCTACACAGCTAAGGAGGGAACTTGAATACACTGAGCCCCAGTTCTTGCCATTTAGCAGGGCTAACACAGTTTCTGTTACATCCTTTTCTTCCATGTTACCACTGATGTACTGATCAATGCTCTCCAAAATCTGTAAGATAGTATCCAGTTGTTCTGTGCAACTCTGAGTATCAGAGCAGAGTTTGTCATCCAAACCATGCAGTTTTTGTCTCACTCTGGATACAAGAACCTGGCTTTGCTCTGTTTGCATACTCTGCTTGGGAAAAGAACAATAATCATGATCTGCTGATGTATCACCTGTGTCACTGTTACATTCCCCAACCAATTCTCCACCAGCCTGGCAAAGCTGAGGTTGTGATATTTCATTTCTTAAGACTGTATCACACACACGGCTAGATGCTGCAAGGTCGAGCTTCTTGCTGAGGCTGTAACTCATTTTCAGAGGGTTGTCATTCATCTGTGATTTCCAAACATCCTACAGAGGCAAGATAATTTAAAATTAGATACATTACCGTGCAGAGCCCTAAATAATATGCACAGTACTGTACCTGGAAGTTCTCTAGCACAGCAAGCTGCTCTTGCTTACTGTACAATTCAAAGGCTACTCGAAATAGTCCTTGAATACTGTAAAACCAGAGGCTGTTACTTGCAGTAGGTACTGTCAACCCATGGAATCTGAATGCTGCAATAAACCAGGGAGTAAGGCAACAGTGTCAGGTGGTGTAAGTTATATTACATTACAATATCTATGATACCCATTTTCTAATGTACATCTTACCTGAGGAAAATTTTATTTTTGTGGCCAGTCCTTTTTTGGCAAACTTGGCGTGGTATCTGGGGTGGTTCTCTGTGCGGATATCAGTGTTGGAGAAGACATCAGCTCCTAAATAAAGAGGAATCACTGGACCCTGGAACAGAAAAAAAAAAAAAACATTCTTACAAAATCTTTCCTTAGGATACAGAGATAAATTAGGAAATGGACATTTACTATTAAAAAAGAAGCTCCTCTACTGTTTGTATAAATGCTCTAATTTACAATATGAAAACATATATTACATTTTGTAGTGAAATGATAGTGAAGATAAATAATGTTCCGGAGTTTTGTTAAAACTGATATTTTGACTAAATATATGTCATACAACATATTTAAAAAGTGTGACATACGCGTTGTGATATTTGGTTCTTCCTGACTGGAGTTATAACTGACTGTGAGCGCCGATATAGCCCCATCTAGCTGGTTTCAGGGGTTATTTTTGATGCTATGATAAACAACAAACCTTCCATATTCTGATTTGCTATAAAGCTAAACTCATCTTTGACACTCACCTCGTGGGGACACAGTGTCAGCCTGAACGATGTCTGATTCACCAGGTAAATAAAGCGGATTTTTCGTGAAATCGCGTCCCACTGCGGTAAAGTTAAGTGGACAGACGAGCAACTTGACATCGTTGTAAATAAATAAAACTTCCCACGGAATCTTGATTTGTAATGTTTTACCACAGTGATGAAAACACAACTGGTTCAACAGGGCACAAACATATGTAAAAGGATATTTTAAACCCGCAGTAATATCTGACAGGCCGAGGAACTCGTCGCGGACACTGAGGTAAAAACAAACATGGAGGATTTACTTGTAACCTGTAAAACTACGTTGTGGGTTAAAACAATCCGATAAACTACAGTTCCCTACCACCTTTACGTCGACACCACACGTGACACAAAGAGGACCAATGAAAACAGAGAGTTGCGGCGTTGACCTTAGAACTCCCGTCGTGCACCGCAGAGCTGGGTAAAAATGGCTGAAGTTGACTTCGGGGATAGAGAGCTCTTTGAGCAACTAGATGACACCGCGTTCTCGGTTCCGACTCACATTCGCTTCACAGATGATGAAGAAGACCAGGACGAGACGAGCCAGCTTCGGAGCAGGCTGGAGGACTGTGAAGACTATATTCAGAGACTCACCGAGGAGAATATCCTTGTGTTGGACACATAGCTCTGGCTAATGTGTGTTAGCACCGTGAGCCTCCTGTCTCACCAACAACAACAAATGCATAAAGTGAAAATGTTTGTTGTATTTTCTTTCTATTTCCTTAATTCACTGAACACATAAAGGTTTAAGAAGGAAACTGAACATCCTAACACGACCAAGGTAATAAAGCTGGCACCTGGTAATACACTTTTTTTTTTTTTTTTTTTAAAACCAACGTTACCAATAAAACGAAACTGATCACACAGTGAAGTGTAATGCTAATGTTTCTCTTGACTATACAGCGGAATCACAATTGAAGATGTCAACAGTGACGGGCCGCTTCTTCAAATCCTTTATACAAACAACATTATTTCAAAGTAAGCAGCCTTTTTCTAATCAGTGCATCACTTTTATTTGTTCACAATGTGTTTGCAAAGTGTTTTGTCCTGGTTTCCTTGGTTATTGCTCAAGTTTAGGTTAATGGTGGTAAAACATTTCAGAGCCCTTACTTCAGTTTTTACATCATAACTAATAATATAAACACATCTCACTGCTATTGTTGTGCAATAATGAAGTAAATAATTTTACATTAATGATACATTTAAAAGTAATAAATGTCTCCCCACAAGGCAATGTCGACAAGAAATTGAAGATTGTATCTGCAGTGTAATTCTGAAGCATCAGAAACCAGGCCATGAAAAGAAAAAATCATCCCTTCACATGAAACCCCAGGTATTTACCCAGAATTAATTTGATTATGATTATTAGAAGGCCACACCTGCATGCGCCTGATCCTGTCAGATCTTGGAAGCTAAGCAGGGCCAGGCCCAGTCAGTACCTGGATGGGAGACTCCCTTGGAAGACCAGACTTAGCCACTAAGGTTGCACAAGCTAGTGCGATCTTGGTGTTGATCCCAAGCCTGAGTAAAATGGTAAGGTTACGTCAGGAAGGGCATCTGGCGTAAAACCAAATCAATCATGCAGATCAAATTGATCCGCTGTGACGACCCTTAACTGGAGCAGCCGAAAGAGGAAAAAAAAATATTAGGATTATTAGTAATACAGTTATGACTCTTCTTTAAAACAACTTAAAATTTCTATATTCTATTAAGAATTCAGCTTTTACTCTGGATGAAGATGTGCTGAAGTCGTCTTGCAGTAGTGTAAAAACAACAACAGAAGCCTTTAAAGTGAGTATTTTCTGGGATTTGTCATTGGTTTGCATACTGCACAATTTCTTGCCTCATGGAAAAGAAAATGGATTGTTTTGAAAGCGGCCACATGCCATATATCATAAACCTTTTTATTTTATTCTGTCTTAGGTGGTTGGAAGTGTCTTATATTTCACTACTTTCAGTGTTGATAAACTTGGACAGCCTCTGATCAATGAAAACCCCCAGCTGACAGATGGATGGGATGTTCCAACGTATCTTTAAGAGGATAAATTGGCATCTTATTAAACATTTGCCTGTGGATCAGTGTTATATGTCTGGACATTAGTTCTCCACACATAAAGGAGAGCAAGAATTATGTCTATATTAAGCAGGACTTTTATTTAAAGCTTTAAAGCAAGAGAATTACAGTGT
Organism: Mastacembelus armatus; assembly: GCF_900324485.2. NCBI lineage: Eukaryota > Metazoa > Chordata > Actinopteri > Synbranchiformes > Mastacembelidae > Mastacembelus > Mastacembelus armatus. Next base: position 13,639,773 of record NC_046641.1, read on the forward strand.
TGTGTGACCAAATGCAATATAACTTCCTGAATTGTTGCAAAGCTATCAGCAGGTTTTCAACCAAGTCATTGGGACAGATGGACTGGAAATAGAAATGAAAGACAAAAGGTACAATGGTGGTCAATAATGGAATCTTTCTCTAGTTTTCATCTTCTATTTATAACTTATTTATGTGACGTATTCCTATGTAACGAGTCGCTCACTTATCAGTCCATCATTATCTGTTCATTGCAGACCCAAGTCGATGTGTTTCAACTGTGGTTCCAGTAGTCATCAGTTGAGAGATTGTCCAAAGGTAAAAATATTGATTCATTAACATGGCATGAGAGTTAGGACCTGATTTAATACATTTATACATTCTTACCTTCCTAGCCTAAAGACATGGCTGCAATAAATGAAAGAAGAAAGGAGTTTAATCAGAACAACAACCAGGGCAACCAGAGTAACCAGCGATACCATGCAGATGAAGTGGAGGAGCGGTTTGCTAAGTACAAGCCTGGAGTCATGAGGCAGGATTGTTGTTTCGTACACAATAAAACCATAAGCTCTAAAAGCTCTAAAGTTATTCTTGATCATTGATGTTTTCTCACTGTGTTGTGCTTTTGAACAGCGAGGCGCTAGTAACAGCACTGGGAATTGATCACAACACCCTCCCTCCTCTGATTTATCGCATGAGGCAGCTAGGCTACCCCCCAGGTTGGCTCAAAGAGGCAGAGTTGGAAAACTCTGGCTTAACACTGTATGACGGAAATGGTATGTTTAAAATGACGCTAAATTCTGTAGTCTGTCTGATTTTTCTTGACAAAATGTAAAACATAATATTTACAAACTGTGCAGAGGTTGGTCTGAATCTTTGTTTTTCTCTGTTGTGTAGCTTCAAATGATAATGTAACAGACAATAGTGGTTCGCAAAACATCTCTTATGATGTGTCCAAACTGGTAGATTTCCCAGGCTTCAATGTACCTGCACCACACAAAATGAAAGATGTAAGTCCTACAATGTAATCTTTTCACATTCTAATACTTTATTTATATATTTTGACTCAAAATTATGATAGTTGATTTCTATGTCCAATCTCTTATGCAATTAGCTGGAGTTATACATGTTTCAATGAGTTGGCAGCACAAATTAAGTATTCTTCAAAGGTGTATTTTGGTAATGGGGCATTTTATGACACATTTTGTAAAAGTTGCATGTCTCCTTTCTTTTTCTTTTTTTAATCCAACCTCCAGGAGTTCATGCAGTATGGTTCAATTCCAATGCAGACCAACCACATGAAGCAAAACTATGCAGACTACCTGTCTAACAACTTTCCTACGGTAATTATCTTATGCATCTGTGTTTCCCATGTACGTCATAGCTCCTTGCTGCTTTTCTTTAACAGTATCCCATTGGACCAGATATAACAGCTTGGGTATTATTTATCAGATCTGAGTTAATTCTCCATGAAAGACAGGTTTTTAATAGAAGCTACTGAGTTGCTATAATGTTACAAAAGAATTGATTATTTTAAACCCACAGTAAATATTTCAGTGATTTTGGTCCAAACTAATAGTCCAAACTGTCCAAATGCAGTGGCTGCACAGTCTTCATAATTCCATGTAAACAGTCAAGGCTAATCTAAGCACACAGTCCTCCCTGTCATTCTGACCTCAGTATTTTGATGTTACCATTCTGTCACTGATGAAGTGAGAATGCATATTAACTACTGTCTGGAAAGAGTTGCTACCTCATTACACGTCATTTTCCCTTGCCAACAGCCTGGTGGCACCTGCAACAAGAGACGACATGAATCTGACTCATCTGCACTGCCACGGAAGAAGACAAGACCCAGTCCTGATCTTAACTCAGACAGGAGTTCAGATATGGATATTGAATCAGGTAACTGTTGATCTTGGTCACTTTTCTTGGGAGGCATACAATTATGCATGGTCAGTTGTCTTTCATCATATATTAGAGCACAAGTTTATCTTTTAAAGCTACAGTCAAAAGCTGCAACATTTAATTTCATTGTCCCTTGAGTTTCTTGTAATGATTTGCTGCATGCAACATTGATTTTTAATTTTTAGGACATTGTAAAAGGTTTTGTTTGTATTCATAACTGAAATGGTAAATAATGCACAGTCTGACTTGAATCAGCTGCATCTTTGTTTGGTGTCAAAATGTCATTGTTTTATTTATATCTTCCATCAGACCCAGGAACACCTTATCAGGCCTTACCAGGTGACTTCCAGTTCCAACCACCACTGCCCCCTGGCTCCCCTTGTTTTGGTTCACCCCCTCCTTTACCCCAGGGCACCCCTCCTGCTACACCCACTCCTCCACCTCTTCCCAAAGGTACACCTCCTCCCACACCTACCAATGGCTCACCAGCTCTGCGAGGTCGTAACTGGTCAGTAGTCAGTGAGACTGTGGAGGGAACAGAGGATGAAATGACACTGGAGGAACTGGAGGAGCAGCAGAGGCTGATCTGGGCAGCTTTAGAAAATGCAGACACTGCCACTAATAGTGACTGTGAAACACCAGCAGTGGGGACACCTATACCTAGTTCGCCAAGTGTGTCCACACCTGTTCATGTCGATACAGAAACAGAAGAGGTGGAGGAAGCAATTGAAACAATGGCACCTGCAGAAACTTGCCATAGTCATGAAAATACAAGGCAACCGGAAGTTCAAGAAACTTGCTCTCAGAGCCCTGGACCCATCAGAGTTGGGGAAGATAGCCCTGAGAGCCCGGAACCTGTCAAAGCTCAACATGACAGCCCTCCAGGTCTTGGTTCAGTAAAATCCCACATTGACAGCCTGCAGAGTCCTGAGCCAATCAAATCTAATGATGAAAGCCCACAGAGCCCCAATCCAATCAAATCTCATGACGAAAGCCCGGAGAGCCCCGATCCAATCAAATCGCATGACGATAGCCCGCAGAGTCCCGATCCAGTCAAATCTCATGATGACAGCTTGCAGAGTCCCGATCCAGTCAAATCTCATGACGACAGCTTGCAGAGTCCCAATCCAGTCAAATCTCATGATGACAGCCCACAGAGTCCTGATGCAAATTTCTTTCTTGGGGGGGCTGGAGATTATGCTTCTCCTAAGCATGTGAAGAAGATAGAAGCTGTTCCTCATCGGAGCAGGTTTGCAGCTGGAATTGTTCCATTTGAGGACACACCAGAATTCACTGAAGTTGCTGAAGCCACAGGGACTTACCTTAGGATCAGAGACTTGCTTAAAAGTTCCCCTCGAAATTTGTCAAGAAAAAATAAAAGTTAACTGTCTTCATTTGAAAACACAGGTATACACAGATATTTTTAAGCCAGAACTTAAAATTAAATTTTTGTCAACATGCTATCAAATGTTTTTCCTAGGTGCTTGTTATGTACCAAGTTGAATGCTTTATATACATTTGATCTGCAAACATACAACAAGGTAGGGGCATTAAGGAATGCTGAAACAGTAATGGTTTGTAGGTTTTCATCAATTTGTGTTTGATTTTTGTAGCAGTAGTTGTTACTCAGACTGTTTACTTATTTGTAAAATGGCAATTTCCTTATATGTATTAATTGTTATGTATTTGTCAAATGGCTTTTTCTATTTTTGTCCCATGTAAATTGCTCCTGCATAATCAGCCTGGTTGTATTTGCTTCAGTGTTTTATTCGACTGGAAACCATATCTAGATGTGGACTTGATGTTATTTTGTTGCATGTTTTACAGCACAGACGGACACATGAGGCAACAGCATATAGCTAACTTTTTGTCATTTTTAGCAGAGCTCAATGAAGAAGTTGCCATATCGGCTCACTTACTGATGTTGCAAATTAATTGGCATCTGGTCAAAACTGCGCCCTATAACAGTGCCATTTTGCTCTTATAACAATAGAAAGCTGTCTTGATTATTCCATTATTTAAAATAATCTAACATAAACCTTCTAAATTATTAGTACATTACACTCCAATATTCAGGCACACTTAAATTTAAATTTTTAAATGGCTTTTACATACATGCATACTTAAACATTCTAATAAACGCATATGTCTGTGTGCACTGACATATCTATCATGCTGGATTTTTTTCACATTTTGTTGTATCTTATTTTTTAATAATTTTTATTTTCCTGTACTTTTTGTATTAAAGATAATACCTTGCAGCTGTCTCAAATCAAAAATCTGACTATCATGCTGAAATTCTTTTCACGTGATTTTTAATTATTTTGACTTTATGTTCAACGTTTCAGTTAGAAATGAGATATGTTTTAAAAACAGATCAGCATTACGATCATAATTTTGAATCATTTCTTAATAGTTATTAAAAAAAAGCAGGTTACTCTTGTTCTAGTCCCAAACGTGTTTATGCGTTGTTACCTCTCTACTTGAACGTTCTCCTCTGGATGGTTTTGTGCTTTATTAGTGATTTTTTTGGTGTAAATATATAAATTTGAATCGCTTCACAATATAAAACCTTTACTTTGTCAGCAAGCCCTATATGGCTCCCCATGGTTTCTTCTACCATTGTAGATTTGTCTGTGAATTGTTTTACTCTCACAAACGGAAGGCTCCATCTCACTCAACATATCATCTTTGCTGCGCACCGACAGTTGACGTTCCTCTCGGCCGTTGGACGGAGGGCTCGTCTTGGCAGGAACCGTCGTGGTTCTCCGCTGAACATTAGCTAGCTTGTTAGCTGTGTCATATTTTCCTCAGGAGACGGAGGTTGTTTCGAACCGCACCAGGTCAGTATCAGCTCACGCCGAAGTCACGTATTCGGCCCAACCTGGCGGTGTCTTTGTTGCCGATCAACAGTGACACTAAACGCCGTCGTTAGGTGAGAGTAGTTGGGGTTGCGTAGACGTTAGTTGAGGTGTTAGTTTAGCTAACTAGCTAACGTTAGCTAACCTGGCCCCTCTTAATCCTGACCGGCTCTCTCGGGCCTCGCCGCTAACGTTACTTAGCAACTGCTCCCCTTGTCTTATCTTAATGACACGCTGGAATTCATTTAAACCGAAGAGGTGTCAGTAACAGTCAACGACCTGCTCCTTGACATCATAGTAAAATTATTCGGCAAGCTAGGTTAGCTTCACGGGTGATCTGATCCGTAACGATTTGTTGTGCTGACTCTTTAACTTGTAACAGCAGTGTGCTCTGCTGGAGCTTCGGTGACATTGCGGAGACTTTTGGACTTGTGGAATTTCCTCCACTCTTTAAGATTAACCCACCACAGCCGTCGGTCTGTTGTTCGGCTCTTTGAACATGTGGATGTAGCCTGAGTTAACCCTACAGCTCATAATAAACAAGTCTTTGCTTCACTAGAGCCATAGAGCTAACTAGTAAGGTAAGTTGGCTGACATGGGATGTTTTTCCCCCCACAGGCTCCACTTTTAGCAGATGTGCCACCTCATCCACAGCTCTCAATCAGTTAGCTACTGATGAAGGTAACAAGGCGAGGCAACAGGCTAATTCGCTGACCAGACCTCTTTTACTAAACTGCCAGTGAAGCAGCGGTGCAAACAGTGAAGTCTGCATTAGTCAAGTCAGTTTGTGGTTTAAAGGTGTGACTTAGGCTTTTATGATTAAGCTCTTCTTTTTTACGCAGCAAAAAGCAGTTTAGCTTGTTTGGACTGGCTGTCATGACTGATAGGTTGCAGTCATACAAACTGCTTAGACTACCAACTGACATGTTTAGGTCTACTAGTATTTTAAGTACTCTAATATAATACAGTCTATCTTCTTTAGTTAAATGAGTTCTGGGATAGTTTTGGAAGGTCTAGGTCATCCTTTCATATATATTTAATATTTTAGGTCTCATTTATTTTGACTGATTACAAGAGCAAAAATTGGTGTAGGTTAATATACAGTATACTGGCTGACAAAAAGGGGTTGCTGTCAGTGTCAGAACCGGTGACTATTCTCTGAAACTGAGGATGCAGAATGCTTCATTTCGTGCTTATGTCCTGTTCTGTGCTTTTCTACACCCACATAATCATCTCAGCAGATGTTTCCTTGAAAAGGAAAAAACCAGAGCTTGCTTTGGCCTTGTGGTGATAAAAGGAAGACTATAGAAATGTGAGCTCAATCAATGAATACACACTTCTGAAGATGTAAAAGTGTACTTCTACAGATAGACTTTTTGGAAAAACATTTCAGGGGAAACTGTACTTTGTTTGGTGTTATTGAAGTCAATGCCTAACCCTGGCCCACTATCTTTTGTAATCACCAACATGGTTGAGTTCAGCATACATGTGGATCTTTTGTGATTTTTCTAATCCCCTAGTCAGCGAAATATGCTAATAACATCATTTCCTGTCTGAAATCTTCACAAATCTGCACTGTTCTTATCCGTTGTCAGTCTGAATATATAAATGTATGAACACAAACATGGAAGTGTGGTATGTTTGTACTGTTATTTGAGAAGTAATCTCAATTTCAGTTCTGTTTTACAGGCTGTCATCTACCCATTTCTGTTTATTTACATAACAAAAAAATCAACCCAGGAAATGTGAGATTTTGTTATAACTGTACTGAATTAAGTTTAGTCAAGAATATAACTTTTAAATATTTCAGTAGATTTATTACCATAAAGCTTTTCAAACCATTGGTATTTGGCTTTCTTCCTAACAGATTAGAGTTAGAATTGCTTGAAAAAGATTAACTGCAGTGGGAAATTCTCCAGACTAAGTGGATCATTTTCAGCTGACTGCATCAGCTTACCAGAGTTGATGCATCCTCTGTTAATGCTCACAACCCAGTTGTAGTAAAGCCTGTGAATTTTTTACTCAACACCTTACTGCTATTTAATGTTTTTCTGTAACAGTGCCACATATGATTTTCACTCTTACAAGGTAAAATAGAGGCTCGTTTTATGCTATTTCATTTCCACCATGCAGTCCTCAGCCATTCATTTGCTTTCTTGCTCTGGCCTCCACTTGACCTTAAGGCAACAATTAGTATCATTCAAAGGCACAGTAGGGGAAAACTGGAGCACTGCATTCAAACTAGGTCGTGCTTGCTGATCACCACCATTCATTCTCTGCTGAGAAATATCTTAGCGGGAGCATTTCTTCTTGGTTGTTTTGGAGAACCTATGTATTTTATCTGTTAGGCTGTTTAGTGTAGCTGGGACTGCTATGACTGTGTCCACATAATCGAGTGTTATTTCTGTCCTACACTTTTTGTGAACCTGTTCTGCTGAGAAAAGGTCATGTTGGTGTGATGCAGTGCTCTGAGGAAATAGGCTGAGATGCTACAGATCTGTCAGTAGAATGAGCTGAAAATCAGATACCATTTTTACACAGTGCATTCAGTCAATCAAGTTCTGTGGTGAGGTAATCTGATCAACAGAATAATCTGGTACTGATGATGGTTGTGTTTTTGCATTAATCCTGTTTTAGAAAAGTTTGCCAACCAGGCTTGCATGATTTTATATGCCAGAATGATAGATTGAGTGTAATACAGGATTTGTGGTATTGTGGTCAAGGTCAAAGATAATGGACTATTCATAAGTTCATCATAGCCGTAACATAGTATTACTGGCTGGCCTTTAACTGGGTATTTTTAGGTCCAACTGTGACACAGTGTGTGCTGAGCAGCTTGTTGTCATAACAGAAACAAAATGCCTTCGTTAGCAAGAACCAAGTCAATAAGCATGTCTTAAAGCCATATCTGTACTTGCTACGTGTTTGTTTACTCAAAGGAAACCATTGCTGCCTGTTCTATGTACATCTGAAACAGAGCCAGAACACTCAGCAAAGTGTACATTTGCTAAAAACTATTAAGTTGGCTAAATCTTTAAATTCCTGGTTAATAAACCAGTCAGTGAGTGCTTTATAAAAAATATGTAAGACCAATCAAAGTAAGATAATTTTTAATTTTTTCCCCCCCTCTCCCAACAGGGTCCTTTCTGTGAGCACCACATTTTTCTCCCTCCTCCCTTTTCCTGTTTTTTCTTTTTTTTTTCTTTTTTTTTTTTTTTTTTTTTTTGTTGTTGTTTAATTGCCTTTGGTGTGGAGAGAACATCTTCGCCATCACAGAGTTGCAGCCACTTATTTTGATGGTCTGGGGTCATTCTATACCCACTGACAGACGCAAGCCTTGTGGGTTTAATAGATTACAGGAGGAAACATGAGCACAGCCAAGCCCACTGGGATCAAAGCTCCCAGCAAGATAGCAAGGCCACCTGCGACAGGAGCCCCCAAGACTAACCCCAGCACAGGTAACAATCTCCCACTGTTGAACTTCTCTAATATGATTTTATTTCCTCTCCAGTTTCAGTAAGGCCTGTCATTGTAACATCATGTTACACTTGGTTGCACTTGATCCATTCTGGTTGGCAGGATTGTACTAAAATTTCCTGCATACCTTAAACAGTTGTTCTGAGATTAAAACATAAATACTTAAAAGCTTTCACAATATTTGTCAGAATGCGATTACGTAGAAAGATGAATGATAATAAATTGTCACCTAGTCATTTTAAGTTTGCATTGCTAGGTTCAATTTGATAGACACTTTTTGACCTGTATTGATATGGAAAAAATTAAATTAGAGAAATGTGTGTTTTTAATACTAGATTAACCTATTCAAAGAATGAAAAAAATCAGTTACTGGATTTTTAAAAATGCCTGTTTCTCTCTCTCTGTATTTGAGGGGGAGCTAAAGTTGCTGTGGCTGACAAGGCAAGTGCCAGCGGAGGAGATGCTCAAAATACTGAGGAAACCTTCCAGATTGGAGAACGAGTGTGGGTCAATGGGAATAAGCCAGGCTACATACAGTTTTTGGGAGAGACACAGTTTGCACCTGGACAGTGGGCAGGGATTGTTCTAGATGAACCAATTGGGAAAAATGACGGGTCGGTGGCAGGGGTGCGCTACTTCCAGTGTGAAGCCCTTCGAGGCATATTTACACGCCCATCCAAGTTGTCTCGCACAGAGGGGGAGGCTAATGGAACTCAAACAGCACCGCCCTCTCGTGCTGCGTCCCCCACTCCTTCAGTTGGTAATGTAGCCTCGCACACACCTGCCACAAAATCAACTTTACCCTCAACTACTACAGCAGCCAAGAAGGCCTCTACTACTACTCCAGCTGCGCCAGCTGCACCAGCAGCTGCACCAGCAGCTGCACCACCAGCTGCACCAGCAGCTGCACCAGCAGCTGCACCACCAGCTGCATCAGCTGCACCAGCTACACCAGCTGCTGCACCAGCTACACCGGCTACTTCCAACCTCACACGCACAAACAGTGAATCTGTCTCCAATCTCTCAGAATCTGGATCAGTCAAGAAAGGGGAAAGAGAACTCAAGATGGGTGACCGTGTATTGGTAAAGATTGTTGCATTATCTAAATAAATACAGTATACAATTTAATTCTTGAATATTTTAGCGAAGTGACCAAAGTGCTACCAGTGCGTCTAAGCAGCATTAACATTATAAGGAAGGTTTTTTTTTTTTGTTTTGTTTTGTTTTTTTTGTTTGTTTTTTTTTTTATTGTAGTAATCTCAGAGAAATTAATGTATGTGCCATTCTCTTCTACTTCGGAGTCATTGGATGTACTGGTACTAACACTTTTAAGTGCCGTAGTCACCATCTGTGTGCAGACCTGTTGTTGTGATTGTATCTTGATGAGCACCTTCCTTCTTGCTTACAGATGAGCTTTTTTTCCTTTCTTCAGCCAGGAAGCTTTGTAGCACATTGAGTAAAGAGGAAGTTTCACTCATGCTTATTGGGCTGCAGAGGAAATGTGCTCAGCCCTGCCAGATTTAGTATCATGTAAACATGTAGCTTTACTGTACATTTAAATAACTGAAGAAGGAAAAACATGATTAGTTGCGCATGATGACATTTTGGCCTCATTCTGTTCAGAGTTGGCACATGTTTGTTTCTGTTGCTTTGATGGAATTAACTCACTTAGGGTTTTTCCAGGCAAAGCTGATCACTTGTAAGGCCTCTTTGTTAAGGGGGATTAAATGTTGACTAATGTTTTGTGTTATTTTCCTCAGGTTGGGGGTACAAAAGCAGGAGTGGTGCGTTTCCTTGGAGAAACAGATTTTGCCAAAGGCGAGTGGTGTGGTGTGGAATTAGATGAGCCCTTAGGAAAGAATGATGGGGCAGTGGCAGGCACAAGGTACAAAAGCTACTCAGCCTGTAAATAAGGAAAGAAAAATTCTTGTACTTCTCATCCATGTGTGTTCTATGACATCCATTATCTTGATTGTATCCAATTATCTGTCCCAGATATTTTCAGTGCCAACCCAAATATGGCTTATTTGCACCAGTGCACAAAGTCACACGCATTGGCTTCCCATCCACCACACCAGCCAAAGCTAAAACAACAGTTCGGAAAGTAGTGGCCACACCATCAGGGCTGAAAAGAAGTCCTAGTGCCTCGTCCATCAGTACCATGAGTTCTGTGGCATCCTCTGTCAGTGCCAAGCCTAGCCGCACAGGCCTGGTGAGACATGGTCACAATCAGTAACAACAAAGTTTTATGTCTCTCTTACTCACCAGTCTGAGAGCATGTTTCTTATGTCTGTCCATAGCTAACAGAGACATCATCACGGTATAATAGAAAGATTTCAGGCACCACAGCCCTTCAGGAGGCGCTGAAGGAGAAGCAACAGCATATTGAGCAGCTGATGGCTGAGAGGGACATGGAGAGAGCTGAGGTTGCCAAAGCCACTAGCCATGCTGGAGAGATGGAACAAGAACTTACCCTGCTCAGGGATGATCAGGAGCAGGTCTGTATCCTTTTAAATCCTAAGAATATCTTTTAGTTAATTTGTCATCTGTATTCATTATTTGGTCTAATGTCTAACCTTCTTGTTGAAGATGGAGGCAAAGATGGATCAGTTACGTGCCTTGGTAGAAGCTGCGGACAAAGACAAAGTTGACCTGCTGAATCAGTTGGAGGAGGAGCGTAGGTAAGGGCTCACAGGGGTATGACTAATCAAACAACCAATCGAGTATGTCCATTTATATTGTTTTAATTGTATGGGCATCCATTTATTGAGACAGAAAATAAATTGACAGCTAAGATCATTATTCTGTGCTTTGGAAGTCATTCTATGTTATGAGGAAGGAGGTTTGTCTGAGTTGGCTTAATCTTTCCCTTGATTGTTATAGATTTGAGGTTGTCAGTTCCCCTCTTATAAGTTGTTTTTTTTTTGTTTAATAGGAAGGTAGAGGACCTTCAGTTTCGTGTGGAGGAAGCTTGCATTACCAAAGGAGACCTTGAGGTAAATGCACAACACAAATCAACACCATTGCAACCACAACATTTTATTGAATTCATGCTTGAAAATCAAAATGTTGGTCGGTGCAATCATATTAAGTCAGACCGCTATCACCATTGCCATTTTGTAATGAAAACAGTAGCAGGGATTTATATTGTGTCACTTGTACCACTGATTTAAAATCTAAAATTAGGTCAGAATCACCATGTGCTTATGGGAATCTACATCCTAGTTTCATCTCATGATTCCTATTCTCATAAACTTTGCTCTGTAGCCATGACAGTAAGTTAATTAAAACATTTTTTTGTTTACATCAGTTTGTCTTTTTGGGTTCAGGTCCAGTGCAATTTATGATTGCAGTAAGCATTAAACTGGTATGCCTTACAAAAGTGCAACACTTGAGTCCTGACGTAGCATTAGCATTATCTCTCATTACTGTAATGTATGCATTCTGCAGTCTCAGTACACATTTGCGTGGACAGTTCTGGCTCTATCCTGCACTGGATGATGTGCTGTCAGATGGTGTGGCAAGGTCCAGAGATTTCTGTGTTCATATCTGATAAAAGGATGTGTTATTTATTCCACAGTGCTACACAGGGGACCACGTCAGTTACCTTGAAGGCCTCTGAGCTCAGAATAGATGTTTTAAAATGAGGGTCAGAATACCCATCTTTTTTTAAACATGTATACTAACAGTTTATCATTTACTCACAGCTGTGGATATGTTAAAAAACAAATGCATGCAGCTTGAAATATGCCAAGAAAAAAACACTCCAAACAGGCCATACTCAAAAATGCTTTGTTGACTTCAAGCTGTTGAAGGTGTACTAATGTTGTGCTATAACCCTCAGTGCCTCACACTTCAGTGATGTGATGTTATTGCTTTTTCTTTCTTCTCATCCTCGTCTTTCATGTTGGTCCAGTGCTCAGCATGGAGATACTCCTTTGTCATTTCACTTCCCAGTCACAGTTTTAAATTTAGTCTGCCCACAGCACCCAAAGGAGAATAACTCTCAGGTTAAGAATCCAAATGTAATTTTTGTATGATACATGTGCCAAGCTGAATTACAATTATTAGTTTCTCCCCCAGCAATGAAGATTAGCTCCATATGTTGTTTTAATCATTTTTTAAATAGTTGATAGACATCTGGCTTAACATTTAAAATTATTGCTATTTTTCCCTTCAGAAATGAAATTTTAGATTTAACATACACTGGGTAACATGTAAGACCAGAAGTATAAAATTGTGCCAGGAAATGCTTCATTAAATTACCATAAAACCCTTATTCACACACCAAAACATTAAACAGAAATCGTTTTTTTTGTTTCTTGAGCCCCACATGCTCCTCTGTTACTGATTGATTTCTGTGTCACAAATCCTGCACATGGTGGTCTGATAACTTGTGGTTTCTGTTACAGTACTTACATTATACAGTGTGGACAATGGCCTTATCATCAAAACGAGAAGAAAGCAGTGAGGTTACTAACAATAGTGCAGACTTTGACATTAAGAGTATGAAATCAAAACATCTATCCTAAAAAGTATGTGAGCATGATAAATGAAAAATTGGCCTCACATATAAGACCAAAGTATAGGGCTTATGAAACATCCATCACTGCTTTCTCTCCATGATATGGAGTGGTTTTTACCTCGTTTACATGTGGGCTTGAAACACATGATCATTTTTCCTGTGTATAACAATTAATGTGCTTTGTTTACCAGGTGCATGGTTTCTTCTAAATTGCCTTTGTCAACATACTCATTCTGCACACCCGTAACACATGCCCCCGTCTTTTGCTGCTTGCCTTGTATTTACCACCATTCTCTCATAAAATTCCCTATGTACAGCTGTTTACGGCACAGCCTGAAAATTCTGCATGGGGTATCTTCTTATTTCCATTCATCCACCACTCCCCACCCCCACCTAGTACCAGCCCCTCAAAACCCCAAAATATCATACACACACACACACACACACACACCCACACCCACACCCACACCCACACCAGCACTGATATCACTGTCCTCTCCATCCTCTCTCCTCTCTCCCTCCCTCTCTGTCTGCGTTGGGCTGGCATGTGATGGTGGCACTGGTGTGTTCTCTTCCTCTCCCCTTGTTTACTAACAGACGCAGACCAGACTGGAGCATGCCCACATTAAGGAGCTTGAACAGAGCCTGCTCTTTGAAAAGACCAAAGCTGAGAAACTCCAAAGAGAGTTAGAAGACACTAGGGTAATGAATTGTGCTCTGCGGTGTGCTGCATTGGAATAGAGGGCCTGGGCCGGGGACAGTGGCCAAAAAAAATTTACAAGGGGTACTGAGAGGTGCCAATCTGTAACTGGAGCTTTGCTTTGTGTGAGCTTATGGTGATTGAACCCGACAAATGCATTTTTTGGTTTCCCATTAAAAAATGACTCCTTTATCCAGGAAAAATGTATTAATAAAGAAAACATTGCAACATTAGATCTATTTAAATCTCAAATCAGCAAGTTAGTTAATTCCTCATCAAAATTTAAATTACCCCCCTTGATTTTGTTTATAACATATAACTATAATGTTTTGTTACGGCTGTCAAAAAAATAACCACATGCCTTCAATGACAGCTTTTTTACTTGTACTATTTTTGCCCAACCTGAACTCACTCTTGCTTTACTGGTATCACTGCTTAACCAGACAGACAAACTTCTCCCTTGTCCCCAGTGAATCATTTTCTCAGTTATCCTATGTTTTACTTCTTCAGTCCTTCCCAGCATCCATTTGTCCTGCTTATTTGGTGTCCCTGCATTTTGCTAGTCTAAAACCTATTCCACCTCCCAGACTATGCATTCTGTTGCTCCCCAAGGGTATATAATATTATAGTCATAGAGTATCAATAAACAAATAGTTGAGATGTTTTATCAAGTGCCATAGTTTGTACAGTTTTTTTTTTTTTTTTGGTTTGTTTAATTTTTTTATTCCTATTTTTGATAAACTATTTACCTGCTATTAGCTATTACATAATAAACTGAAGCAGGAAAAAGGATGCATGTGTGAAAACACTGGAATAAACAATAGATTGGGAAAGTAGCTGGATTAACATTAAAATAATGGGACATGTCAGTGCTCCTTAAGGATTCTTTCATAGAGAAGTAATAGAGGTAGTTAATGATTCTCCTAAGTCATGAAGGCAATAATAGCATTAATTCTGTGTTTAGAAGTTTTACTTAAATGGATGGCAGCTAATGGCTGATACATTGCTGTAGCTCCATACATGCTTTGTGTTCATGTCCATTATTTAGACCATACCCCCTTATAGCCACAAGAGGTCAGTATAACACTGTCTCTGGGATTAAAAGGTTTTTTTACGCTCCTCAATAAGCAGGCAGATCCAGCAAATTGTGTCTCTCTTAGTGTATTATATTTCCAAGTTCTTTAAATTATTTAAAGAACTTATCAGTTTATTTATTTCAGTAACAGTACAGTATAATAAACATTTTTTAGATAAGATACACATTTTAAATGCAAGATTTTTGCTTTAAAGGTTGCTACAGTGTCAGAAAGATCCCGTATTATGGAGCTTGAGAGGGACCTTTCACTGCGAACAAGAGAGGTAGCTGACCTGAAGCTGCGTCTTGGGGCCCAGCAGGGGTCCGAGGACTCAAACTCTACTCTTTCACCTCTAATGGAAGAAATAAACTCTCTTAGGGATCAGTTGGCTTCCCAAGAGGCAAAGCAACAAGAAGCGTTGGCAAAATACAAGGAGGCATTGGAAACTCAAGAAAAAACCCACAGTGAGGCAGCTGCCCAGCTCCAGGCAACATCTGTAAAGCTCTCTAGTGACAAGGAGCAGTTGCAGATGCGTTTAAGTCAGGCTGAGAAGGAGAATGCTGAGATTATTGAACTGTGGCGTTCCAAGTTGGAGTCTGCCATTGTCTGTCACCAACAAGCCATTGAAGAGCTAAAGGTGTCTTTCAGCAAAGGTGCAGGTGCCCAGACAGAAGAACTTGTAGAAGCCAAAAGTGCACTAGAGAAGTTGAAGTTAGAGCACAAGTTGGCTCTAGAAGATGCTGGAGCCAAACACGAGGCTGCTACCACAGCTTGGACTCAGGAGACTCGAGCACTAAAGGCACAGCTCTTGTCTTTGACTGAGGACAAGGAGCTCCTGGAGGAGTCTCTACGGTCCAGTGTTGAAAAAGCAGAGGAGCAGCACCTTGTGGAGATGGAGGATGTTCTTGGAAAGCTTCATTCTGCTGAACTTAAAATAAAGGAGCATGAGGAGAAGGAAACAACATTGGCACAACAGGCCCAAGAGAAGGACAAAGAAACCAAAGAGAAAATATCTGAAATTGTGGCTCTGCGCAACCAGGTAGCGCAGGGTACCCAGGAGTCTGCCACCCTGAAGAGCCAGTTAGAGAAGATTCAGAGCCAGGGAAGCAACCAGAGTGCCAAGGTGGGTCTTCATTCTCAATGTAAATGTTTTGTTAAATTGTTTGTATTTCTTTGGTGTTTGCTTTAGCTATTTTTTCTGTTGTATTTATTGTTTAACATGTCCTAAAGGTAAATGACTTGAACACTCAGTTGGAAGGCCAACAGCAGGAAGTCCTCACTTTACAGCAGAGACTGACCACTGTAGAGCAGGAGAAGGACACCCTGGAAAAGGAGCTTGTAGGCTTGGTGAGATTTATGGATGAATTTTGGATATAGTGCCTGTTTTATAGACACTGTTCAGTGCTGTGATAAACAGATTGTGTCATTGTTTTTAAACAACCGTAATGTGTCTGGAATTTCTGTGCTGCAGTTTTTTGTTATATGATATTAGCTAATTTGAATATTTTTAGCTAACTTGCTAAAAATTTTTCTTTATAGAAAACAAAGTTGGCTGAAAGCACAGAGGAGCAGTCTAAATCATCAAAAACTATGCAAGGTATATGATAATCACTTGTTCTTTGTTTACGCAAATGCCCCCCCCCCTTTTTTTTGTCATTAGCTTCTCTTTGCCCCCTTTCAACTTACAAAGGCTTCTAAGATTGAAATGTAATGTATGTCTTTCTGTAGAAACACTGGAGAAGCTCAGTAAGAAAGAAGAGCAGTGTGCATCCCTGACCACAGAATCAGAGTCTCTAAGAAGTCAACTTAGTGGTGCGATCATGAGGACTGTATTATTTATGTGAAATAGAAGAAGCTTGAATTATTACTAATGTACATCATTTCTTTCCTTTCTTGATGAATTACAGTCTTTAAACCCCATGAACAAACTTGTCTTTAATCAGGGCTAGAGAGGAAGCTGAAGGCTGCAGATGAAAAACTTGAGCAGCTTTCAAAGGACAAAAGCAAGTTGGAAAATGATATTTCCGACATGATGAAGGCATCTGGTGATAGTTCTGTACAGTTGACCAAAATGAATGAAGATCTCATACACAAAGAAAGGTACCACACTTTTTTTTTTTTTTTTTTTTTTTTTTTTACATTTTCCTATATCGCTTTAGTACTCAAACCGTAATATCAGAAATGAATACTGTTTTAAATAATACAGATTGCATATCTCTTGATTTTGTTTTATTCCATGGTGTAATTAGTTTGTATTTTAGTTTTTAACTAAACTCCCTATCGTTTGTCACACAGGAGACTTGAGGAGTTACAGAGTCACCTGGCAGAGGAGAAAGAAAAGGTGGCACACTTGAATGAACAACTCCAGCAGGAGCAGACACGCAAAGAGCAGGAGCTGAAAGAGACCAGAGATGTACATCAGTCTCAAATAAGTGGCCTTCAGGAAACAATTGCTACCTTGGTTAGTATTGTAGGACAGTTACAAAAAAAAATGTTTGCCGTTGAGAATTACATGCTCAAGAAATGTTTACAGACACTAAAATAATTACTTTATTTGTTTTTAAATACTTGGTTGACTACACCATAAAACAATCTCCTGCTTGTGTGTCCTTCATTTACTGGCTTCTTCAGAAAAAATAGATATATACTGTGATTTGATTAGTTGTTACCATCCTCTGTTTTTATAGGAGAAGACTGTTAAACAGGGCGAGTCCCTGGTTAAGGAGCTAAATGCCTCTCAAGAGAAAACCCTCTCTCAGGCCTCAGAGCTCCATGTGAAGGAACTAGAAGTGCTGCAAAGTCAGGTTGAGAAGTTGAAGCAGGATCTTTCCTCATCCAACAGCCAAACTGAAGAGCTGGAGAAGCTGGTTTCTGAGTTAAAGCCATACAAGGAACAGGCTCAGGTAAGAACCAAGAACTAGTTTAATGTAAAATGTTATTTATGCATTATACATTTTACTAAAGTTTAGTCATGGAAATTCATCAAGAAGAATGTCCCTAAACCTTTTTAGATGAATTTTTAATATCCTAACATTTGAACAACACTTGACCAAACTCCTTAAAAACAAAAACATAAGTCAAAACATACAGAGTCCTCCAGTTTAAACAATAAAACAGGTTGGGAAATTAGGCTTTCAAGCATAATTATGGTAGACTATGTGCAACTGTGTAGCAATTTTTGTCATCACTTAACATCAGTGATTAAAGTACAATTCAGCGTTTTTGTTCTTAAACAGATTATTACTGTATTCTGTTACACATCTCCCCCCACCATTAAGGCTAATAACCTCTTTTGTATATGCCATGGGCTATATGCTGGCAGGGATATATCCTAGAAAAGGATGTCTAATATATTTTAAGACAATGTATGGTTATATGAAACCAAATACTGCTTTATATATGAAAACCTGCATTGTCTAATAGCCTGACATTTCATTTAAGTAGAACATTTTCACTTATTAATAAACAGTTTGTGTGTATTTCATTTGTCAGCCATAGCATTCATTCATTCATTCATTGGCAACAATGGGTTATATGTTTTCCATTCATTTTTTTTTTCATTGTAATGAAAATCTAAGTGAAAATGTTCCAACTTGCATTTTTGAAAATCATTGTGGTGTAAGTTGTGGTGTGATGGCCATTTTTGATGCTTCTGCAGCTTAACCTTTCCAACTGCTTATCACTTATATCCATATTTGCTTGGTTTATTTTTGGATTTATCTTACTTTTCCCTGTGTATATATATATTCCCTTCCTTTTTTCCCCTTTCATCTTTATTTTCCCAGTGTCTTTCCACTGAGCTTGACTCCTACAAGCTTGATGTCGAAAACTTGTCCAAAAAACTGGAAAAGCAGAATCTAGATCTGGAAAATATATGTAAAGAAAATGCGGATGTTAAGGCTAAGAAAAGCAGACTGGAGGAACAGCTTTCAGATGTGCAGACTAAGCTCTCTGCCCTTGAGATTAGTCACCAGGAGCTTTCAGTCCAGAATGAAGAACTGCTAATAGCCAGAGATAAACTTTCTAAACATGAAGAAGAACTACTTGCTAACAGCAAGCAATCAGATGAAGAGAAGATTTCATTGAACAAGGAGCTAGAGAAGCACAAAGATCTTCTTCAGGAGCTACAGACTGAAATGAATAACCTGAAGCATGGTCAAGGTGAATATCAGGCCCAAATTGAGGAACTTCAAATTCAAAATGCACAGAAGAATGATATGCTCCTAAAACATCAGCGGGATATCCAGGAAATTGAGGCTAAGAAGAAGCATCTGCTTGAGGATTATGAAAGTGTCTGCCAGCAGAGGAACCGACTTGAGGAGGACCTCAGCGAAACACGGTTGAAGCTTGCACATGAGAAAGATGACCTGATTTTAGAGAGAGATGCTGCTAGAAATGCCAAAAAATCTCTTGATACTAAGAATGCTGAGTTGCAGGCGAGGCTTAAATCTTTAAACTTAGAAAAAGAAGATCTTACAATGAAGAATACGCAGCTGCAAGCCCTCACAGAAACATTGACAAAAGAGAAAGTGCAGATGTCCTCTGAAATCAGTGCGGCTGTAATGGATAAAACAAGCCTTGAGACAGTGAAGGAGGAGCTTCAGAATAAGCTCAGTGTTGCCACTAAAGACTTGGAGAGCTCGGTTCGTGAATGTGAAGAACTTAAAGCCTCAAAACTCAGCCTGGCCCAGATGTTAGAAGACTTCAAGACAAGCAGTCAGGTGACTGACTCTGAGAGGATTCACCTTCTGCAGGAGAAAGAAGACTTACTTGCAATCCAAAGAAAAGTCTGTAATGATAAGGAAGCGCTCCTCAAAGAGATAGAAGAGTTAAAGGAGAAGCTTAAATTCTCTACAGAACAACTGTCACAGTCCAATGAGAAATTTAAAGAAGCATTGTCGTCTTTTCAGCAAGAGAAGGAAGTGCTTCACCTTCAGAATTCTGAAACTGAGATGACTCTACATGCTGTTCGTAAAGAAAAAATGAGCCTGGATTCAGCACTAGAGCAGCAGAAAATGGATTATGAGCGTTTGGCAGGGGAGAAAGTAGAGTTAGAAGAAAAGCACACGAAAGTCACATCTGAGAAAAATGCTCTTTCTATTGAACGCGATAAGCTAGCTGGTGATATCCGAACCACGAAGGACCAGTTGGACAGTCTATCCAGAGCTAGTGCTGACCTTAATCAGGAGAAGTCTAATTTAACAACAATGGTAGAAGAAGCCAAACTCCAAATAGAGAAGGGTGAAGCAGAAATGAGCTCCTTGAGACGAGAAAAGGCTGACCTGCAAAATCAACTGCAGAAACAAAACTCTGATATTGAAATTCTTGAAAAGAGAAAAGCTGAACTTATTCTAGAGAATAATACATTAAAAATGGATTTTGAGAAGGCTAATTTAGAACTTGTTCAGCAATTGGATAACCTTACAAAGGACTTTGAGCGCCTGCAGTCACTGCAGACTGAGGCTGACACAAAAGTGCAGTCCTTGCATAAAGAAAACCAGGGGCTGCTTCAGGAAATCCAGGAGTTAAAAAGTCAGACTGAATCAGTGTCAGAGGCCAAGCTCCTGCTTGAGACCCAGCTAGGGGCTGAATCCACTGAACGGAGTAAAGCAACATTAGAGAAGGAAAGTCTTTCTAAACAGATTGAGGAGCTGCAGATAACACTGTCTAAGGTTACACAAGAAAATAAAGAGATTTCTTCTAAATTTAAGAATGCAAATGAGCAAAACAAGTCTTTTATGGTAGATTTGGAGGCTTTAAATTTACAATTAAAGCAGCAAAAGCAAGAGACCAGTCAGTTAACAGATGATAAAGAACAAATGTTAGCTAAGCTTGAGGAGATGAATAAACAGATTACTCTCCTGACCACAGAGAAAGAGGACCTTTTAGCTGGAAAGTGTAAATTGGAGCAGGACATTTCTTCTCTCCACAAAAGCCAAGAAAACTGGCTCACAGAACGGTCAGCGCTCTTTGAAGAGCTGAAGAAGTTGCAGGATATCCAGAAACAACTAGAGGTTGATGTCAAAACTCTACATACTGACAAAGAACTTTTGGAAAAGCAATACACAAGTGCTGTTGCAGAGGTATCGGCTTCTGCCCATGTGAAGGAAGAAATATCCTCCAGCATCTCCAATCTAACAGCTCTGAAGGATGCCCTGCAGGTGGAGAGAGATGAAGCCACGCAGCAAGTCAGGCAACTTGAGTCCCAACTAAAAAATGCCATTTCTAAGCAGCTTGAGGTATTCCTCCTCCAGTAGTAATCACTCTATTCACACACCTTAGAGTGGCTGGGGCTACATCTCTGTTGTCACTGCATGCTTACTGGTTTGTCTCCCTTTCCACTTTTATTTTCGTGTCTAACTTTCACCTTCCATGTACTAACTTCTGCTTATTACCGCTAGCTCCCAGCCTTTGCCTGTGGGTTTATAACGTGAGCTAATATTGGGTAAAACACACTACATGATTACGTAAGGTTTAATTTGATCTTCATTTTCTGATGACTATAGACTGTTGTAAAAAAGGTAAATGTGGGGATTTCTCATCCTGTTGCTGTGAAATATGTTATCATTAGATATGCTAATGCAGAGGGAAAGAACTGTTGGTTTAAAAAAAAAAAAAAACATATATAGCCCCAGTAATCCGCTTTACAGCATTATTCAGTCAGTCAGTTCCCAAGTTATTGGGCTTGCTAAATTGTTCTGAGCAGTCTGCTAAATTAAAACTTAAAAAATAGTATGGACAGAAAGAAGGAAAATTTGGAGTTAGATTATTCAGGACTTGAGAAAAGTCCTACACAAACCACCTTTAAAGGTTTTTCCAATCATAAACGGCTTTTTCCCTTACTGGACTCACAACAGTTACTGGGATGTCAGTATCCGTTCTAAGGCCACAGGTTGCACATTATTTTAGTGTCTACTAATTATTATTCTCTGTGGTGTAATGTTTGTTTCAGACCTCTGGATCAGGCAGCACTTAAACTAAGATTTGGATACCTGAGTATAATTCACTAATGAAGATATTTAACTCATTAAGCATGCAGTTAATCTTTTAAATGTTATTAAAGTGAGATAAATGGTTGAAATCAAACAAATCAATTTCTAAAAGAAGTAGAAATGGCTTCATCAAATGACCTACAAGTTTCTTATTTTGGTTGGTTTAGCCTGTTAGGTGTAATGTCAGCCAACCATTTGCTGCACCTGATTTGAAATTGTTTAGTAAATATCCTGTTCTTGCATGGATTAGGCTACAGAGGCCTCTGGCAAGACTGCCAAGGGTCTCGAACAGCTGAGAAAAGAAAACTCCAGTTTGATCCAGGAAAAGAATGAAACTCAAAGTGTGGTGAACAAACTCCAGAGTTCCAAGAAGGAGCTAGAGACCCAGGTAAGGACAAAATAGCAACACTGCTGTATATGCAAGAGGAATAGAGTGATGTGAAATCTTTGCTGTGCATGTAGATGTGATATGAATATACTGTATGTGATTGTTGTTTAAGTTGGACACATTGAAGAAAGAGAATTGTAAATACCAGGAAGATCTGAATGTATCCAAAGAGCAGCTTTGCACAGAAAATCAGAGGACCAAGAGTCTGTGCCAGGAAATGTGAGTATGTCCTCAAGAGAAGTGGGAGATGGTGCTGCTACATGTCAATATGTAGTCTGCATAGTCTTAGATAATTTGTATTTAAATTTGTATTTATTCAGTGATGAACTTAAAGAAGCCATTTCCATGAAGTCGCAGTCCCTGCAAATGCTGCAAGATGAGAACAAGAAGCTGCTTCAGGAGTTGGACAATAATCACAAAGAACAGGGTGATCTTATGAAGGTGCAGCCCTTTCCATCTTATAGAAACGTACAAGCACCAGTATATTTTGTGTTTCAGCTATTAAATCTGAACTATATATATTTTTCCTAGCTCAAGGATGATCACTCAAAACTCAAAAAACAGTTGGAGGAGTTAAAGCAAAGGTAAGACAATACACTTGTCACCTTTTGATTTGGGCAGTTGCTCAGAGATCTGAATATTCACCAAAGTGTTTTTTAAGCCAGTTGTCAAAACTAATGGTTTGGTCTGTGTAACACTTGATAATATGCAGTGCATTTCTGATTAAGCGAACAGTGTTCTTTTCCTTCAAAGCCTGCCAAATAATGCCTTCAGGTACTTCATGCTTTAATATTACAGTATGTGATATCAGTCATCTTCGTGTTTTAACCACATGCAGTAGATTAGGAACACTTGGTGTGATACATATAGAAAATACCCCACAGTCCCATTCCATCTGCTGTTTCATATGTGCTTTCTTTTACTGGCATGTTCTTTTTTTCCCCCACTGTGGTCTTCATTTCTTGATATGAAATATTTCCTCATAAATAGGAAAATAACTGATATTTATTTGCTGTCTTTTAGCAAATACACCAAACGACTGTCATCATTTTGTCTGTCACCTCAAATTAGTGATACTTCTGTAGTGGCACAAAGACTGTGAATAGTTTGAGCTCCAGAGTTGGAGCTCTGATGAGAAACAGTTTGGTAAAATGAAGTGTTTGCCTGCCGAGGTTACGTGCTGTACCTCTGAGATTTAGTTGCTGTTGTGTATTTAATAGCGAGAGCACCTTGAAGGAGCAGCTGGACCACGAGAAGGCCGCCCTCCAGCAATCCATACATAAAAACAGTGCCTTAATCTCAGAAAAGAACCAGCAGGTGGAAAACCTGAGGAGTGAGGTGAGAATGTAATGCATGACGGTTCTGTCTTATTGTCACTGGGTCATTTACAAAATCATTTACAGAATTATTCAGCATGCACAAAGTGAATTCAAGCAAGTTAATAGTATCAGAGAATTGATTGTGAGCACTAGAAGACAGTAATCTTCAACAGGATATACATATTAAAGCCCATACATAACTTTCAGCACCATTTCCTCTTTATTGGTTAAAAAAAAAAAAAATGCAAACAGACCTTACAGGAAATGTGTGTGTACTGTGTATACTGCATTGGCTAACAAGATGTTGCTTCTAGGTCAATTACATTTCTCTGTCTTTACTTTTGAAGCCTGTCTAACCTGAAAGTGATGCTTTGAAATTTGTGAGCAAGAAAGCTCTGTTATTGGTACAGACCTAGTGACACATTTAGTTTTGCTGATTCAAAACATCAGCTACGCTAAGTTGTTTTGCACATGCAGCGGATTGTGCTCAGTGAGCAGTTTCACTTGTCCTTACATCTTTTTAGATGAAAGTAATATTTCGTCCAAGAAATGTTAGAGTTTTCCTAGACGGAGTAGCACCAGTTGTTTTCTCCACAGCTGTCTGTACTGCATGGGGAAAGTGCCTCACTTAAGACACTGCAGGGTACAGTTGAAGCCTTAGAACGAGACAAGGCAAGTCTACAGGAGCGCGTTCAGAAACTTGAGAAGGACCTGGCTGCAGGGCCCGAAACCATCAAGTCCTCAGGTAACACCACAGGGCAAACCAGAGCTAATATTGGTGGTTGCAGTGATGCCAGTGACCTAAAAAAAAAAAAAAAAAAAAGATTATCTCATCTAATTTTGCTTTTCACATAACCTTGTTCTTGATGTTTCTAGGTGATGCAGTCTTGAACCAACTAAGGGAGGATAAGGAGACTGCAGAGAGTCAGGTGTGTTTGTCTGTTCCACTCAACCTAATTTAACACCAATCATATGCCTGGATAGACTGAGGTCTGTTTTTGCCATCCATACATTCAGTATAAAGATTCTTTCCTGCTCTGCCCACAGAAACCTTCGCTTTGACAACTCGGTTAACAATTTCTATTTTTATTTATTTACATTTTCAACATAAATGGGGCAGCTGCACGGAAGCAGTCTTTCTGAATGCTGTCTGTGAAATGACCGTGCTGCCTGCTCAGACATTTACTAACAAATAGTATTTCTGATGTAGGAGTTGACTCATGCAGCAGCTGCAGTATAATGTTTTACAGAGGTGAAATTGGTTTACATTGATGAAATGTCATTAAAAGCATTTTGTGCTTCTGGCATCATCTCAGATCTTAGACGTGATTGACAGAACTCAGTTGTACTGGAGCATTTCACCCACAGTGGTGGGATGTCAGTGTGCGTCGTCAGTCTCACAACTTTCACTTGCGTCTCACTGCCAGCCTCTGTTAACTTTAAAATGTTTTACTGTATTGTCTGTGTCAATAATGACTGTTGTCGGGCAGAAAGTGAGTCCTAATTCAAATCTTGATTTTTTTATTATTGTTTTTCTTCTTTTTTTTCTCCCTCTTCTCTTTTCTTAAATCCCAACTCTGCTCTGCCCTGTCTCTGATGTTGGCAATGCTACACCACCATCAGGCAGCGGTTTGTTAATGTTTTTCATCAGCTTCACTTGTGCATGTTTGTCACTGTGGTTCTTATGTTTTGTTGAGTGGATCACATTACAGTTCAGTCAAACCTGCAAAACTGTCTTCCAAAGATGAATCGCACTTGATCGACATTAAAGTCCCCAGGGAAGTGAGTTATCAGACAACTGACCTCACAATTAGTTTTACTCATCATGTTTGACTCATTCCAAGCTTTTTCTTTGGCTGACAGTTCGCAGTGGTCATTCACTATCATAATCAAGATTGTGTTAAATAGTTGTGGGATATGACAAAGCAAGTTGCTTTTAGCTCCAGTCCTAATCACAGAGTTGAGACAAAGCTGGGACACATAGTGCAGTGACTAAAGTTCACCGGGAGACCCCATGTGAAATAAATAGTCAGAAAATGTGTTGACAGATGACAGACCTTGGCCTACAGCAGCACTGATTTTACTGTTTCTCCTTTACAGATTGAGTTCCTGAATTCAGTCATTGTTGACCTCCAGAAGAAAAATGAGGAACTTAAGGACAAATTGGAGAAAATGGCAGCAGCTGCTCTCAATGGAAATAATCCAGATGAGCTGGATAACTATGATGGGTAAGGCCCACTCAGAGCAGATCTCCTTTAAAATAAGAAATAAGAGTGTATCACCCATTTCACAAGCAGCTCCTTTCTTTTTGTCTGCAGCCATGAGAAAGAACCTGTGAAGAAGAAACCCCCCCCAAGACTGTTCTGCGACATCTGCGACTGCTTTGACCTCCACGACACAGAGGACTGTCCCACACAAATGCAAATGTCCGATTCCCCTCCACACACCACCTACCACGGCAATAAAGGCGAAGAACGGCCCTACTGTGACATCTGCGAGGTCTTTGGCCACTGGACCGAATCCTGTAATGATGACCAGACCTTTTAAAGCCTTTTGAACCCTTGTTTGCACAGTCACTCTATTTGCACATCATGTCATATTATGTGGTGCTTTTGGGGTTTTAGTTTGTGTGTGTGCATTTTGTGTGCTTGTTTCTGCCAAGCGTCATTATGGTCCACACTAACCCATAAGCGCTCTTACAGGGGAGTGATCTCCTCTGGATCTCTGTCCAAAAATTCAGACATCCAGAAATCTAAAACACGGAAGTTAACAGTTTGAAATTGTAAACGACTCTGGAAGAAAAAACGTTTAATAGCGTGTGTTTGTGTGAATGAAAGGATGCTGTAGGTGGAACCGTCATTGTGGGAAATGCGATAATATCTTCACGTCATTTAATTTATCACTATCTTATTGTTTGCACAGCTTGTTGGGGGTTACAAAGATAATACAGTATCATAAAAGGGGTTTATTTGAAATTGTAAATTACATGATTGATAAATGTCAGTTTGTGCAAAACAGGGGACAGCTATAGTTTATTTTTTTATGCCTGGAAAATACTATGTACTCTTTAAAGGTTTGATAGAATTTGTGGAAGGGAAGAGATTTGCTCACACGTGCCCATAGTGGAGCAGTGAGACGCAATGTCTGGCTTTAGGATTTTTTTTCTATTATCTTCATGTGAAGGGCAGTCAAACCTAAAGCACTTCACACTTGTCAGTGAAATGGCCTTTCCAAAAACTTTCTTTGCAATTTAAAGATGATGATTGTTTTGAATATCTGTCTAAAAATAAATAAAATTTCTGTATGAATTTAAAAAAGCATTTGAGTTAAGTTGATGAAATATACAGAGTTCCTCTGCAGTGTGCTTGTACCTTTTTAGAGGAGAAATAATGCATTTAAAGATTTTTAAGACATTCAGACCTTCCTGAATTATGGATCAAGCCGTCTTACTTCATTCAAAACTCCTTTCAAATAGGTTGGACATAGTTATAGGTTGTGATACAGGAAGATCAGGTGGGATTTGCTCAAAAATTTAATTTGGCAGATGGTATTGCAAGATTTAATAATGTGGGCAGTTTCAAATGTAACTGGTCTTGAAAGAACCAAATAGACACAATTACTTTATGATTAGGAGGAAACTGGCTCAGGTGTTCTGAAGGTTAATTTTTTGCACTGATCATGTTATCTTAAAAACTAAGTTAAAAAAATGAAGTCAAAGACACAACATGTAAACAGTGTTAGGAGTTAAGGGCTTCTCTAACAGGGGATCTCCAGATGAGACAATAACCACCTTAAGTCCCATATAATTTGAGGTGACACTGTTGCAGATTTCTGAATAAATTCAGTCATTCTGATCAAAACAAAACCAACCCCTGAATCTGTGGCTTTGTTTGGGGGGTGTCGGTGTTGTGGATTTATTCACTTCACCTCTTCAGTAATCCACTTTTCAAGACATACTGCACAGATCACATTAATGCAATTTATAATAAGAGAAATGTCTTCAGATCCACAGAGGTAATAGTATTTGACCAGTGCATTCAGAAGGATATACACTGGCTGGAGGATTTGTAGATAGACAGCAGCCTTGAGTTTGTAATTTATTTAATATGCACTTCAGTTTTACATGTTGACATTCAGCAGTAATATGGGAGTGTAGGGAGGAACTTTGGCTTTTTGTGTGTTTGCCTTGTGGCGAATGTAAAGACCTTTCTGGCTTTAGGAGACTTGGTGAGCTTCAGACACAGATCGCCATTTCTCCAGCTCAACACTCAACTCCACAGTCACCGGGTCCGGATGGATACACACTGAGTTGTCTTTGTGGACGTCTGCCTTGTGTTCCTGCTTGCCTCTGTCTGCTGAGCACAACAAACAGGAGGTTAAGTAGAGTGAAAACAGTTTACTGACTGATACTGTAAATCACACCAGATGTGTAGTTTTCATTTCAGATGCCTCTCGGTGTTAGCTGTCTTTGTTATTATCCCTAATAAAAAATAAGCACCACATAGGCCACTATATAATGAATCAAACCTTAGAAGGATTATCTCACATTTAGAAGATGTTGTATTCTTTTGCTGTGTACTGTTGCCTCCTCTCCACTTTGATTCTTTGTCCTCTTTCTTTTTGTCCTCTTTGATTTTCTTTCCCAGATCCTAAAGATGAGTGAAAAACATATCTCACATAAGCTCACATTTTAAGCGGACAGCTTATGCTCCTGTTGGCTAACGTGTGTGTGTGTGTGTGTGTGTGTGTGTGTGTGTGTAAACTTACCTTTTCAAGTGTTTGTGCAGCTTCCATCTCAGACTCTTGGTGCAGGGCACCAAAGTCACAGAGGGTATCAACCTTTTGACTTCCTCTGAGCAGGCTTTGCAGGGGAACATGGACAGACCCAAGGATTCTTTTAATGGGGGCATCCTGGACCAGTTCTGGTACAGATTTCTTCTTTTTGTCTTTTGTGGAACCAGATTTGATTGGACACTGAGGAAGACACCAAAGACAAAGCTGATGTAAAATAGGAAATTACTAACAAGCTCATACTCTACATTCGACCAAAAGAAACTCATCAATCCTTATTCTTCTGTGCCATCCTCATGCAAGAGGGAGGAACAAAACGTAAAGCTCACCTCTTTTTCGTTTCCACCTTTCTTTTCTTTTGTAGTTTGACTGGGTTTGGCCACAGGGATCTCCTCAGAGGCTGCAGGCCATGATAGGACCTAAAATGTGAAATTCCATAATCTGACTTCCAGCACATTTTGCATCTAAACATCGAATCCCTCAGACTTTATTATCTCTACCTTTTCCTCCTCTAGCGTAAGACAAAATCCTTGATTGAAGAATTTCTTTAAGCCTCCTACATCACTAACAATGTAAGTCTGTGTGTCACTGAAGTCCATGCACTCTGACCATGGCAGTTTTGATGTGGTGTGTCTTGACACTGTTGGAAAAAAAAAAAAGTAAAATACATATAAAGTGACACAAAGAAAAAATAAGTCAGGCTGCTGGCAAATCAGAGACACATAGATTGAAGTATAACCAGACATTTTGTGGTGAGTTAATAAGGAAAGTGTGATAATGGCTGATAAATGATGGTCTAGTCATCAAGTTATCAAGTTTCAGGGTGTGTACGACTTTCCACTGGCTGTTCTGACTACATGTTTCCTTGAAGGCATTCGGGTTAATTCTACAGAAACTGATAAGAAAAATGTTATCCCAGGTATACAGGATACATCACTAAAGTGAGATGAATCCAAACATCACAATGACACTATTTCCCAACTCTTTTATACAGAATCATTAAATGTCATGCAATGATGAGGATTTTTTTTTTTGTCTTTCTGTGGTGGCGTCTGCTCTGTTGGCCTGAAACATGTGCGGGTCCAATCGAGAGAAGTGTTACCATGGCAGGTTTCTTCAGTCCCGACCATCCAGGCCTCAGTGTCTGGTTTAGACATTTGTCTTTCACAATTATTGTTTGAACGTACATCAGCGTCACTGCAGCTGTCTTCCGTCGCGTGTGCTCTGGCTGCTGTGTCAACCTCAGGCTCATTGTCAACTTTCTGTGAGCAGCACCACAAAAAGTGTTTTTCACATTTTAATTGTTAATGTTCAGTTTTCACTGGCATCAAAAATTCAATCAAATCTAAAACAAATCGCAGCCATGTGAGTTTGTGACAAGTTAAAGTTTAGGTTTTAGAGATTTCTCCTTATGAAAAGTTACAGTTGTCTGTCATTTTTTCAAAACATGAGAAATATACATCACCAGGAACTTGTATGTGATAAAATAGCTGTATGTGACAACAGGGAAGCCAGGAGCGTTTTGATCCACACTCATCAACGGGTTTGGGATCCCCCTCATCGTGCCCACACTCACTGTGACTGATGCCCGGTTCGCTATCAGATCTGTCAAGGAGAAAATAATCAATCCTGGTAGAGCACACCTTTAATTTGGATCAAACAACATATCTGCTGACTTGTAAATTTGAAAAAAAAAAAAGCACAGGTTGATGGGACTCAGATATGTTACATGATGGCACGGTCTCACCACTCATCTCAGCCAAGCCTCTAAAACGGCGCCGTTCTTCAGATGAGATCAACAGAGCGTCCAGGAAACAGAGCTGTGGGAGACTGTCCACAGTGAAGCCCGGGAACGAGGACACGAGGGTGAAAGGGTTTCCCTGCAGCATCAGTGTCTTGAGACAGGGGAGAGTGCTCAGGGAGTTCAGCAGGGCGGGCTGGTCCTGAAACTCACAGTCACTGAGGTCCAAACACACCAGATGTGGCCTGAGGTCAGTGAGAGAGAGACTGGGTGTTGGGATTCAGGTTGGATATCTAAAACCAGATCTGTAGAAATACTGAGGCCTCCGTCCTGGACCCATAACTCTGCCCCATTATGGACAGAAGTGTCCTTATTCCTCCTTATTTCCTATTTTCCTTTAGAGCCAACATAATGAGTCAATTAATTGACTAGTAGCTATTTGTAATTTTGATACATTTCTTAAATAATTTGTTTTGTTTTGTTTTTTTAAAAACAGCTTTTCCAATGAGATTATTTCTAATTTTCGTGTATCCAGGACTGTCAGTTACTTTGAGTCAGTTTAAAACACTGTTGTAGCTGGAAATTCACATGCACACAATTCAACTCTGACACACTTCCCTTTGGCAACACCAGGACCACAAAACTAGATAGCAAAGGGCCCCATCTTAGCTGAGACTGAACTTTAGAGGTTCATGTCACAGTTGATATAATCTCAACCTTTTTTTTTTTTGTTTTTTGTTTATTGTTTTGGGGCCCAAGCAGGTCATTCACTTTCTGTAAAGGTTTCTATTAATTTGCATTGTCCCATGTTTAATTCTTTCAGCTGGCCTATCATCCATCCATCCATCCATTATCTATACCCACTTATTATTATTATGCCATTTAAGCAGGTTGTACAAACATATGTTTAAGGATTTTGGCATATGAGGGTGCAGTGTCAGTGGCTTCTCTGATGTGTGTTGAGTTGTGGGGATCAATAAAGCTTTGAGGAAAACCTCCACACACGTCACTGGCAATGTCAAATGATTTTCTGCCTAACAACGTCTGCTGTAGTGAGCACGGTGTCGTCCTCAGTAGGTGTCACCATTAAAATCAGAGAAGCGCGTGTGTAATAGTGGTCACTGGTAAAAACAACCTCCAGTGACCTCTTGTTTTATTGTGCTGTGACATCATCTCCGTCCTACCTTACACACAATAAAAAGCCAAAAGATGCTGTTCGAGTTTTTGCTTGACGTGGTTTTGGCTTACCTCTTTAAAAACCAGTCAGCTTCCTGTGTGTGTGTGTGTGTGTGTGTGTGTGTGTGTGTGTGTATGTGTAAACTAACCAGTGTCTTCCTGTAAGATGAGCAATATCATGAGAACCCAGGCTGTTGAAGCCGAGGCCGAGGTACTGTAGGCGAGGAGGAGGATGGTTGGTGAGACTGCTCAGGGCAGACAACCGGTTGGCACGTAGCTCCAAAATCTTTGAAAGACAGAACGTTACTCATCACAACAAAAAATTATCTATAGGGGTAAAAGTTTTTCACAAGTTGCACAACTGGACATACATCACTCAGTGACATCATGGTGGATTTTTAACTTTGATGTGATGGGAAAGTAGGCAATGCAGTTGTTTAATACTTATGATTCAATTGTGAATAAACCAGCAGAATAAACCGCTCTTAATGATACTGGACTGTGACTCACCTTCAAAGTATTGGGAAGGTTCTTTACAGGGATTTCTGAGATTTTGTTTGCAGTCAGCACCAATTCCTCCAGCTTCGAGAACTTTAACAGGCCGTCGTCGATGATCGACACCTGAACATGGCACAGAGCAAAGTGTCACAGACCAAAGTCGCTGTGATGAACAACCTCAGGCATCAAATGAAATGTGACCACTTTTGTATCTAAATGTCCATTTTCAACTTTAAGGAGAGCGATGACTAATTTATACCTTGGGCATGTTCTTGTATAGCAGCTTTAGGGGTTTAAAAACACTTTTAATAAATGTCTTAATTCCAGGAGGGTAGATGTAGCAGAAACCCTCCCAGCATGCACCAGGAGGTGTGTGGATACCAGTCAGACCATGTGTGTTGTTTGGTGATAGAAGTAGCAAAGTGATCTGTTGCTGTAACATCTGATTTTCCCTACCAGGACATTAATAATGAAAGTGTAATTTAATCAAATCTAAAGGACCTACTTAAACTGGAAATACAATAACTAAATGCTTGTGAAAAAAATAACCTGGACCATGAAAGGGAATGTTATATATTACATTTATAAAATGTCTTGCTTTTTTGTAGTATTTCTATTTTACCAGTTATTTGAAATCCCGTGAAAAACCTGGTCAGGTTAGAACAACCGAGGGACTTTAATCAAATATAAAGCACAGCATGTGGATGGAAGGAAGAAGTCTGTGTACTCACATCCTTGTCCACGATATGAAACGTAGTGAAGTATTTGTAAATGAAGTCGGCGTGCAGGCGTTCGGGCGTAAGCACGGCCAGCTGTCTCAGGGCCGCAGCCTGAGGGCTCCATGATTCTTCATGCCCCCACGGAGAGTGAGGGCAGCTCAACAGGTCCAGCAGAGCGTCTGTCTCTTCTGTTCCTGGTCCCTCTGCACTGTCTTTGCTCTTCCTCTGAGAACCAAACTCCAGTTTTTTGTTTTTTATATATCGCATACATACATACAGCGACGACAGTAGCTTAAACCACTAAGCAGATCTAATGATCTAGGAAACAGTGCAACTAATTTACAGCTGAAAAACTCACCCAGCTGCCATTTCCACAAGGAAAGTCATTCAGACACAGGCGGCGGATCTGCTTCTCTAACACAGCAGAAAGTGTGTTCGAGCTCATGCTGTTACATTAAGAGAAACACAATATCAACAGTGAGTGATGATTGGACAGTTTGTCTTTGGTCAGTCATTCGGGGGAAAGGCCTCTGGTGTTTGTTGACAAATGGTTGTTGCCGGGCAACAGCTGACTCTAGGAATGCAGTCTGTGCAGGTGAAGCAGTTGTGCAGATTTAGCCTCACAGTAAGAAGGTTCCTGGTTTGAAACCCAGCAGGGACCTTTCTGTGTGGAGTTTGCATGTTCCCCCTGTGCTTGTGTGGGTTTTCTCCAGGTACTCTGGTTTCCTCCCACAGTCCAAAAACATGTATGTCAGGTTGATTGGTGACTCTAAATTGCCCATAGGAGTGAGTGTGAGTGTGTGAGGTTGTTTGTCTCTATGTGGCCCTGTGATGGACTGGGGACCTGTCCAGGGTGTACCCCTGCCTTTCACCCAAAGAGAGCTGGGATAGGCTCCAGCTGATCCCTGTGACTCTGGTTAAGGAATTAGCAGGTATAGATGATGGCTGGATGGATGGATGGATGGATGGATGGAAATATAGTGTTGATAAATTTGTTGTCATTAGTGTGTAATCACCAACCGTTGCATTTTCTTAATCTTAGAATGAGCTTTTTAAATCTAAGGGAGTGGGTCTCCTTTAACAGAGGTAGCCATGTTCTGTTGCCAAGTTTCTACAGTAGCTCAGAATGGACAAACCAAACACTATTTGTGGAGAGTTGAACCGAATTAGTATCAGATTTAATCATTGTCCATTCTCCCAACTGTGGGAACAAACAACCACACTGGCACCTCTGTGAGCTCGTCGTATTTGCAAAATGCTAACGTTCCCAACACATATGCCAAACGTAACACACTGAATTTTAGCACATGTAGGCTATAATTTATTATGGGCATGAACTATGTTTAGCATCTTATCAACAGCTCGTGACTAGCTGAAGCTAAAAAAACAGGTAGTATTTCAACAGAACTGTCAAATGTGGACTATTAAATATTAGGTCCCTTTCATCTAAATCTTTGTTAGTAAATGATTTGATAACTGATCACCAAATTGACCTACTTTATCTTACTGAAACCTGGTTACAGCAGGATGAATATGTCAGTCTGAATGAATCAACCCCCCTCAGTCATAAAAATTATCATGTTCCTCGAAGCACAGGTCGAGGTGGAGGAGTAGCTACAATCTTCCACTCAAACTTATTATTAAACTTTCATCCTCAGAACAGTTATAACTCATTTGAGAGCCTCACTCTTAGTCTCTCACATCCAAATTGGAAAACACAAAAACCAGTTCTACTTGTCACTGTGTACCGTCCACCTGTCCCTTACCTGTCCACCTGTCAGAGTCCCTTACTTTTTAACTGAATTCCCTGACTTTCTGTCTGATCTAGTGCTTAGATCAGATAAAGTCATTATAGTGGGAGATTTTAACATTCATGTAGATGTTGAAAATAACGGCCTCAGCTTTGCATTTAATTCTATATTAGATTCAATTGGTTTCATTCAAAATGTTAATAAACCCACCCACTGTTTCAATCACACCCTTGATCTTGTTCTGACCTATGGCTTCGAAATTGAACATCTAATAGTCTTTCCCCCAAATCCTGTTTTGTCAGATCATTCTTTAATAACTTTTGAATTTAAAATGATGGATCATGCAGCTTTTGGAAGAAAATTCCACTACAGCAGATGTTTATCCGACAACGCTGTTAATAAATTTAAGAAAATGATTCCATCTTTATTTACATCTATGCGAAGTATAAACATATTGGAGGGCAGTTGCTTCAATCCCACTCCCTACCAAATTGATCATGTTGTTGACAGCGCTGTAACCTCACTGCGTGAAACGCTTGATTCTGTAGCCCCTCTGAAAAAGAAGTTAGTGAATCAGAGAAGACTAGCCCCATGGTATAATTTACATATTCGTACCTTAAAGCAGGCATCACGAAGGCTGGAAAGGAAGTGGCGTTCCACAAACTTAGAGGAAATTTTTCTAGCCTGGAAAAACAGTCTACTAACATATAAAAAAGCTCTCCGTAAAGCCAGAACTGCATACTATTCATCACTAATCGAGGAAAATAAGAACAATCCCAGGTTTCTTTTCAGCACTGTAGCCAGGCTGACAAAAAGTCACAGCTCTGTTGAGCCCAGTGTTCCCTTAGCTCTCAGCAGTGATGAATTTATGAGTTTCTTTACAAATAAAATCACAACTATTAGAGATAAAATTCAGCAGATGCTTCCTATACCTGCAATAAATGAATCTTCTACTACAGTAGCTCTTGAATCATCTGTAGGACCTCAGTTATGTTTAGACTGCTTCTCTCCCATAGATCTCTCTGAATTTACATCAGTAGTTGCTTCATCGAAATCATCAACGTGTCTCTTAGACCCCATCCCGACTAGACTGCTTAAAGGCACCCTGCCATTAATGAACTCATCTTTATTGGACTTGGTAAATTTATCTCTAGTATCAGGCTACGTACCACAGGCCTTTAAGACTGCAGTAATCAAACCTTTACTCAAAAAGCCTAGTCTTGATCCAGGAGTCTTGGCTAATTATAGACCAATATCCAACCTGCCATTTATTTCTAAAATCCTAGAAAAAGCTGTTGCTAAGCAGCTATCAGACCACTTACACAGGAATGAACTATTTGAAGATTTTCAATCAGGATTTAGAGCACATCATAGTACAGAAACAGCACTGTTGAAAACTGGAGGTTTTTTCTTCCGTTAAAGGGAGTTTTTTCCTCTCCACTGTCGCCAAGTGCTTGCTCATAAGGGAATTGTTGGGTTTTTAGTTTTAGTTTTTGTAAAGTGCCTTGAGATGATTTGTATTGTGACTTGGCGCTATACAAATAAAATTGAATTGAATTGAATAAATTGAATTGAATTGAACAACAACAACAACAAACAAACAAACATCTGAAAATGCTTTTTAAAAAAAAGAAATTACGAAATCATTAGCGTTGAGTGATGACGAAGTTTTTCTTAATTTCTTAACCAACAGATCACAGGATAAATGATTTTTTACTATGGAAACAGTAATGGGGACCTTGAGTTTCTGATATCTCTGGTTATCAAAATTACAATATTTCAAGGTGAATCAAAAGCTTTTTATCGGGGGCAGACTTCCTGTGGCACCCATGGTACAACTATAGACATAGATAACTGTGAAGTTTGTGTCAGGACACATTACTCAGAAATTCATCATCTCATCAATAAGAGTTTCAACTCTCACGTCATGGTGGCTCGACAGCTCAAACTGGGTCATTACTGATGCCATCAATGGAATCAGGCACTTTTCAGATTAAAAAGCAGAACATGGGAGAAACTGGCATTTTAATCCAAAAACAGCTAATTTCAAATAGGCCAGGTTGCAGTTTATCAATATAAACCTCTCTGCAGCCAATTTCCTGCCTCACACACCAGCAGGCAGGAAAAACAAGATCAGTTTTTAAAAGTCATACAGCTCCTTCATGTGTTGAGGAGAAGAGAGAAAATGTAATTCAGAAACAGCAAAGTTTAGTGAGGTACATTTAACATTATAGTGGATCATAACAATATAACATAAAGCCCTGACAGAGCACAGATTCTGTGTCAAACCATTACAGACAACAGAAGATTTTTTTTTTGCTTCATGCTGCGGATAAACATCAGACACTCGAGGCAGTTGCACTGCATCCCACATTAAACTACTGTGGTAACACTGCCCTACAATTGCAAAATTCAAGATCTTTGACTGATAATGCCAAAAGGCGTCATCTACTGAGTTAAGAAATGCAATAAAAAAAAATCCCGTTCCTCCATATATAAGCTCGGTATGTGACAGCTTAGGATCATTCAGCCAACGGCAAAGAGACAAAAATCACACCATGTCTTTTGGTAAAGGTAAGCTGTTTTAATCGAGAGCTAAATAGGTCAGGGTTATCCTTTTTTTTTTTTTATCT
Organism: Mastacembelus armatus; assembly: GCF_900324485.2. Taxonomy (NCBI): domain Eukaryota; kingdom Metazoa; phylum Chordata; class Actinopteri; order Synbranchiformes; family Mastacembelidae; genus Mastacembelus; species Mastacembelus armatus. The sequence continues at coordinate 13,676,305 of NC_046641.1, forward strand.
GCAAACTGCATGAAATGAAAAAACTTGTCAGAGTAACTCTTAGCATTTCTGTGTAACAATGCTTTAGAGACACTATTGTGATTTTTGGAGTGTTTAGGAAATAATGAAAGAATAATGTTTTTCTACTCACTGTTTTTATTTTTGAATGCAACCTGCCTAAGTCAGACTTCACGAAGCTTCCAGGTGACTAACTCTAAACATACCAGCATCAGATTTTTTTATTTTTTATTTTTTTTTATAACTTCCTCCAGAGCTCCTGCTTTCCATTATTGTGATGATGTGCATCTGCATTGCGGCCACCAAGCCACCTAAATTCCAGGGGTTTTGCAAGAAAATCTATTTACCTTTGGGTAATTTGAAGCGTGCAGAACGGGATTATGTAAGTAAACGCATCATAATTTAACTGTATTAAATATACAGTGCATTGAAAGTGACTTGGACACACAAAATAGTCCCACTTTCTAAACTTTATAATTTTTTAAAAAACTGCTTTCAAATATGTGAAACTCACATTTGTATATCGTTGGTAAAATCACCACAAAGTCATTTTATGTCCTAATGTACATTATTAAGTTAAGCTATGGTTGCTCACTCCCTCTGACTTGCACTTTCTCTCTAGGTGACATACATACTTAATAATGACACAGTGGAGAACGTTGAGATCCTTGAGGGAATAACTTTGCCTGTGACAAACAATACAGCAGAGATCCAGGCCTCCATGTGTGCCATCACCGACTACCTTGGAAACCACCTGCCACCAATCATTAGGAACCTCACTCTGACTCACCACGTCATCATGAACAACATCAAAGCATTTCATAATCATTTCAAAATGGCTGCTGAACTTCTCAACAGATGTCAAAATACAACTGTGACCCCAAAACAATGCCACAGACCTATAAAAACCTCAAGTGATTACAGTAAGAAACAAATGGGCTTTAGAATTATTTACTCTGCCAGGTTATGGATGGAGAATTTCACCTCCTTCGAACTTTCCTGAAAACACTGTACAACAATATATTTATTTATTTATGCATATGGTTATTTTGTGACCTGCTATTTAAAGTTTTTTATATTTATTTTTTTACAGCTGCCATTATTTATTTAATTTATACTGAATGTTCACTTCTGTGCTGCTCCATCCTGACTCAATACTGTTCTACATGATGATTGCACATCATGTAAATTTTCAATAATAAAATGTGAACTTTCACTAAGTCAAACCTCTCATTTTTTAAAAGAAAAGCTCTAATACAGTTATTTTAGCTCTTCTGTTCAGGTGGAATTGGTCATGTATCTATGGATGGATTACTGAACAGGCCCAGCGGGCACAACCACAGGGGTCCAGGGTGTCGGAGAACTGTAAAGGAGCTGTTAACCTTTCCAAGTCAATCAAATGTCTAAAAAACTATTACAAAGCCACAAAATGAGGAAAAAATCATGAAATTCATCTAGAAGGTGAGGCTACTCTGGAGAGTACCCTCTCCAGGGCGCTCGAGGGTTCATGGGAGTTTGCCCAACTAGTCTACATGTGCTTTGTGGACTTGGAGAAGCCATTCGACCCTGCCTCTCATAACATCCTGTTGGAGGTGCTCTGGGTGCTCCCTTTGTTAAGGGCTATCTGGTATCTGCACGAACACAGCAGGAGTCTGGTTCACATTGCCAGCAATAAGTCAGACCTGTTCCCTGTGCATGTTGGATTCCAGCAGGGATCCCCTCTGTCACCGGTTCTGTTGTCCTGTTGACATCATCGAGCCAGGACCTTCAGCGTGTACTGGGGCAGTTTGCAGCCGAGTGTGAAGTGGCTGGGATGAGAATCTGCGCCTCCAAGTCCGAGGCCATGGTTCTCAACCGGAAAAAGGTGGTTTGCCCTCCCCGGCTCAGAGGAGAGACCCTGCCTCAAGGAGACGAGTTTAAGTATCTTGGGGTCTTGTTTACGAGTGAGGGAAGGATGGAACGTGAAATTGATAGACGCAGGAGCGGGGCAGGGGCAACAGCAATGTGGTCAATGTACCGGTCTGTTGTGGTGAAGAAGGAGCTGAGCAAAAAGGCAAAGCTCTCGATTTACCGGTCAATCTACGCTTCGATTCTGACCTATGGTCATGAGCTCTGGGTCATGACCGAAAGGACAAGGACAAGATCTTGGATAGAAGCAGCTGAAATGAGCTTCCTCCACACGGTGGCTGGGCACTCCCTCAGAGATAGGGTGAGGAGCTCGGTCATCTGGGAGGAGCTCGGAGTACAGCCTCTGCTCCCCCACATTGAGAGGAGCCAGCTGAGGTGGCTCGGGCATCTGTTCCGGATATCTCCAGGACGCCTCCCTGGGCAGGTGTCCTGGACATGTCCCACTGTGAGGAGGCCCCGGGGAAGACCCAGGACACGCTGGAACTATGTCTCTCCGTTGGAAGTCTGGGCATCCCTGCTTAGACCACTAACCCGTGACCCTGGGCCCGGTTAAGTTGCAGAAAATTGATATAGATTAGAAAGTGATATAAAACCACTAAAAAGAAGCACAAAATGACTAAAAAGCGACAAAAATATTGGGAATGACAGGAAAACAATTGCAGAGATGCAAAACAACTAAAGAAACAAAAGAAAAATAGATTAAAAGTAACTACAGAGAGATGATGAACAAGTAAACTGCTCAAACTGTGACTCTTGCTCAGTGTAAGAGAAGTGGGGGCCTCTACATGTCTGCACCCAGGGGCCTGCTCTCCCATAATCCATCTATGCATGTACCCTGTGCTTATCATTTTGTGGCATATTAAGTTACCACCCAGCATTTATAGCTATTACCTTTAAAGTATCTTTTAGTCATTAATTAGCAATAGCAAAAATCACAGAAATTAACCAGAAATGCTGCAAATTATTCCAGGTCAGCTCTGTCTTCTGTTTGGCCACAAATGTTTATCCTCATCACACCTTATGTCTTCTGTTCAGACATGTAGCATTCATGACATCCAAGTGGGAGACCTGGTGATGTGACTGGTGCTCTTACATTTTCCACCTCCATGAGGAGCTTCCTCTGTGGGGGTGAGGAACAGAAAGTTAGGTGGAAGGAAATGTGACATAAGCTGGGGATAGACAGTGAACCACTCTGTGACTAGAAGAGATTGGTGATATATATATGTATATATATATATATATGTATATATATATATATATATATATCCACCATACAGTGGATTCAGAAAGTATTCAGAGCCCCTTCACTTTTTTCACTTTCTTTTATTTTTCAGCCTGATTAATTGTTTAAACTCTTTTTTTTCCTCATTAATTGGATGTTCTCTCTGACTGAGCTCCAGAGATCCTGTGTGGAGATAGAACAAAGCTCCAAAAAGGCTAACGATCACTTCAGCTCTCCACTGAACTGTTCTCTATGGTAGAGTGGCAAGATGAAGCTTCCCCTCAGTCCAAAACTCATCAAAGCTGCTTGGAGTTTGAACAAAAAGCACCTGAAGGACTCTCAGACTGTGAGGAACAAGATTCTCTGTGCCTCAATTATAAAAGCTATGTCTGGAGGGAGCCAGGCACTTCTCATCAGCTGTCCATTACCATCCCAGCGGTGAAGCAGGCTGTGGGGATGTTTTTCAGCAGCAGGGACTGGGAGACTGGTCAGGGTTTAGCAAAGTACAGAGATATCCTCAATGAAAACCTGTTCCCCAGCACATTGGGGGCCGAACATTCATCTTTCAACATTATTTGTTGTTTTGTTGTTTTTAAGGTATTTTAATGAATTTCATGCAGTATGTTTTGTGTTGATTTTTACTTGCCTGTAAGATGACCTTGATACTTTGAAAGGCACCATGAAATAAAATGTATTATTCTTATTATTATTATGACAACGACCCTATGCACAAGACGACACAGGAGGAAACTCTGTGATTGTCCAAGAGTGGCCCAGCCCTGACTTGAACCCTGTCAAACATCTCTGCAGAGACCTGAAAATAGCCGTCCACTGACAGTCCTCGTCATGAGCTGCAGAGAATTTGCAAAGAAAAATGCCAGGAAATCCCTCAGTCCAGGTGTGCAAAGCTTCTTGCATCATACCCAAAAAAGACTCGACACTATAATTGCTGCCAAAGGTGCTTCAACTAAGTACTGAGTCAAGGATCTGAATGAGAGACCATTTTAGACCCTTTTTCAGAGGGACTCAAGCACACCTAAATTTCATCTCATTTAATTATTATTCATTAGTCTTATTATCAAATACAGTTGCTGCCTGTTCTGACTGAACAATGGGTCATTATTACTGTGGTTTAGAGAGTGTGTGGTTAGTTTCAGTTTGTTAATATTGTCAAGATTTAGTCACCAGAAAGGCCAATGGACATAAGTGTAAATGCCACACTTTCCGTGGGAGGTGAGGACCCTAGACGTCTGGTACTTCAATGGCCCCTGGTCTGAATACTTATGTAAATGTGATATTTCAGGGGGGTTTTTATGCATTTACAGACGTTTCTAAAATTCTGTTTTCACTTTGTGATTATGTGGCATGAGTGTAGACTCATAAGAATAAAGTGATTTTAAACAAACAGACAATTGTGAATCAGGCTGCAACATAAAATTTTAAAAAGTGAAGGGGGTCTGAATACTCTCTGAATTCACTTTATATATATATTTACTAAATGTTCTGGACTGGGCCTTAAGGAATGAAAAGTAAAGAGTTTACGCTTTTCAAATATTTTCTGCTGTAGATATAGAAGAATAGAACAAATAGTGTGATCCATAGTAATTTAGTTTTATAGGTGCTGGTTGTAAATGTAACTATTTTTTTAGTCAGGAAATGGGGAAAGAGTATCTCTGCACAGCCTGGACACAAAGTGTTCAGCCTCCTCCCCTCTGGTGGGCGCTACAGAGCACTGTATGCTAAAACCACCAGACACAGAGTCAGGTTCTTCCTCCATCCCGTCACTCTCATGAACTCTGATGTCACAGAGTGGTGGAATAACCACTGTGCAATAACCTTATATTGGATATTTTTACATCTGTACCTCATGTTAGGTGTTAGGTATATTTAAATCCTCACACTAATCCTCATACTCACACTAATTCACAGATATAGATTGTATATATAAAATATTCATTTAAGAATCTCATTTAAGAATATCACTTCTAATTCCTAGATTTTTTAAATTTATTTTTCTTTCTTTTCTTAACTCCTAACTTGCTTCTTAACATTGAACTTTTATGTTAACTGTTTTACATAGTGAGCTTAGTGAACTGGAGTCACTGGAGTCAAATTCCTTGTTTGTGAGCACAAACTTGGCCAATAAAGCTGATTCAGATTCGGATTAGGAAAACTTAACTTATTGTAAAATTGTGAAATATATCAAAAATATAAATTCAGCCACAGACTAATTCCTCCTAAAGCTAAGGCCGAGAGATTCAGGAAGTCTTTTGTGTCCACACCCATAGATAATTCTACCATGTAAACAGTAACACACACACACCCAAATACACACACACACTCACCCAATTTGTTATTAAATAAAATACCCACTATAGTGACAATTATCTTCATTATTTATGGATAATTCTTTAACTATGGTCCAATTTGGTCCGAAATTTTTTAGAAATTCTAACAATTTCTGGATTAAAATGTGTTTATGTGCTTCACTTAATTTTGTGTAGAGGCACAACCTGACAGTTGTTCTGATGTTTTTTGTTGAATGATTTTTTTTTTTCTTTCTGGAATTTCAGTCTAACATTAGGAAGGAATCATCTCCAATGCACCTAGAAAAACAGGTGGGTTTTTTTTAGTGAATCTATTTATTTTCTAAATAATGGGAGAAATTGCTATTGTGGAAATGACATTTTGCCTCATCACCTTTAAAACCTCTTGACATGTTAGTGTGCTCATCTCAATTTTGTGTTAGCACTAAATGTATGCAATTATAGGTATATTCAAATGAAATGACACCCAATAAACATGTCAAATGAACTCATTGTGCTCTCGGCCTTCTCTTCTGAAGTCACATGACTATTGCCAGGGGTATCAGGCACCTTAACCTTATGTGATTTGTATTTAAATGTGAATTAAATAAAATGTAATGTCAAAATTATGCAGAGTTGGATGTGCAAAGTCTGGCATAGGAACAAAACACAAAAACATAACAAAATATTGGAAAACAAATGAATAAAAGAACTTATTATATAACACACGTGATGATGATGATGATGATGATGATTAGTAGTAGTATTAATGAATTCATAATTAATTAAATATGTTGGTCTTGATGTCATGCAAGTGTGACATAATGAAAAATTTTGACTTACTAATTTCTAATATCAGGGACGCAAAAAGTACCATAGTTGAAAAACCATGAGATCACACAATAATGACAGAAGATACAAATTAACATATCCGTTTCATTAACAGTGTTTTGGATTTTTACACCTATTTGAGTTGTAAAAGATATAATCAAGTTTTTGTTAATTAACTGTAGGCATGTTACTGGATGTGTAGGCTTTTCTAAGCCAGAGGTTCCTAAAAGGGAACCCCCCCAGAAAGTAATTTTCTATCCTGAACTTTCTAAAAACACGCAGAGGAAAATGTTAAGATGCTGATGCTTATCTAAAAGGGTCTTAATAAAAGGGATCCTTGAAAGATGGATCAGTCACATCAGAGAGCCGTCTGCTGACAAAGCCTCCAGCTATCATGGATTTCCGTGCAGGTAAGCGTCTGTTTTTAAAGCAGGCTGTCCCGCAACACTGAACCTCTCTAGTGGTGACAGCGCATGTGTATGTGTGCGTGCGTGCGTGTGTGTGTGTGTGTAGTCAAATCTAATTCATCTCTACTATGTGCGCTTTCCTGTCGTTGCTCTAGTCCTCACCTTCCTGTTGCTGCTGTGTGCACAAGCAGCCTGCGGACCCGTCAACAAGGAGAGAGCACTGAACGAAAGCGCCAAGCAAATACTGAAGGACCTGCGGACAATGCTGGGGGCTCTTGTAAGCTTTTTCGTGGTTTTTGCGGTTTTGTTTTTTAAATGACCAGTTCTTATGGATATTCATGCTCAAAGATGGACAAAGGCAAACTCTGCTGTCGTTTCTACAAAACCCTCATGCATTTAGTACTAAACTCTAAAATCAGAGAAATAATCTCTTGATGGTAAATGATTCTGAGGTTTGAGTTTACTTTTGTGAAGGGAGGTGGGCAAGAAAAAGTGTTTGTAGGATTAAAAGTTAAATATATATATTTTTGTAGTATTAAACAAAGGGCTTGAGGCTTTTGCGTAATGATGTTCGCACCTACTGACCAAGGTCCTGTCTTCCAGGCTGCACCCGAACTGTTTCCCGACATACCCTGCCCCCCCTTGAACCTCACAGAGCTGGGCGAGCCGGAGCAGAAGCTCCTGACCGGGCACCACCTCTCCTCCTTCCGCTGCTACTTGACGAAGATGTCCGGCCTGACCCCAGGGCTGCAGACCTTACACAGCACCACGTCGCTGGATACGATCGGACAAAACCTTAAGAGCATGGAGGAGAAACTGAGCGGCCAAACAGTGGAGCAGGACTGCAGGCTGCCCCAGTTCAAGCAGGACCTGGACGTATATGTGTATGTCAAGTGTCTCCTGCAGCATCTGGACCACAGGCTCAGCAAAGCAAGCTTTGATTTCACTGCGTGATCCAGAGTCTGTGTGTATTTTTGTGTATCTAGAGGTTGATTCATGCCAACTGGATTTCTAGTTTTATGGTTGAAACGTTTCAATACTCACCTGAGTATCTTCATCAGCTGGTATGGGATCTGAAATTTATCATCCTAAATTTGCCATGACCCAACCTCTAGATAACTTCACCTGGACGACTGAGACATATTTATATCCATCTATTTATTTATTATTACACAGATTTAAATTAAATTATTATTTATTATCATCTATCATCAGAAAACATATTTTGCAATGAAATTTAATACTGAAAGTTATTTTAGAGATCCTATGCAACTATTATCAGCATCTGATAAGAAGTTTATTTTCTAAAAGCAATATTTATTGAAAATAAAGTATAAGCAGACAACTTTTACGTGTTTGTTGCTTTTATTGTGATTCAGAATCAATCAAGGCATTTTTAAAAAATTCGTGCCGACTTGGCGAAAACAACAAAAACACTAAGATGGAGCAAAAGAAAAAATTCTTTACTTCTTCAAATAAAATGAAATACAATATTAAAGTGGGTGGATTGGATATGCAGTGATACATCATCCAGTTAAAATCGCCCTTCAGAGCAGAAAAAAAAAGAAAGAAATGAAATCACTGGATAAGAAAAAAAACCCCCATTAAAACCACCACACAAATGCCAAACTGCAGGAGAACAGGTCATACACTAAACAAAACGGGAGAAAATGAACACAAACAGGTCAAAAAGAGGAAAACATTTTGCAAACATGACAATCATAGCTGCATTGAGAGGTGCATTTTCAGCTTCTTGCAGTAGTAATAAATAATTCAGGATAAATGTGAGATCTGAATCTGCGCTAATCGTGCACTGTACAAGTGGTGAGTTTTGGTGACTAGTTTTGATGCTCTGTCTTGCTGACGAATCAGCAGCCCTTATATATTGATGGGTAAATTCTACATTTACATCTTAAAAAAGTAAAATGTCTAAGACACCAGCATATCAATCTATCATACAAGACTACACACACACACACACACACACACACACACACACAAAATAACAAGCTGCACAGCCTTCAAATAAAAAATGGTGCCTTCAGCTACTGTAAACTCAGATGTTCTGCAGAGATTTAAAAAAAAAAAAAAAAAAAAAAAAAACACAAGTCACAAATCCATGTCTGCCTGAGGAGTGCTGACCAAATTAAAAAAAAAAAAAAAAACAGATCAGCCTGCAGAGTTCACAGATAAGGGCACTTTGACCTTAAGGCCACACATGCTAAACCTGCAAAGTGTTTCATTCCAAAGCTGAGTGCTCTGGACAATGACGCCTGTAACATGACAAACTAAAAGCACGAGTAAACTACTGTCTGATATGGCTTTTGGTCTTTTTCCATGTTCTGTGTTTTCATGTGCTTTTCTCTTGCAAAGGTAAATTTGTAAATAGACACAAGCTCACTCTACAATATTTACCCGTTTACCACATTCACACACTCCGATGTTCGTGTCTGCCATCAACACGAGCTCTACAGTTTTGCAGCCACGAGCAGAAGAAAACATTGTTCATTTAAACCACGTGATGTAACCTGTACCTCTACACATAAAAACATCTTTCGCCTGAGAAAGGCCCCGACTTGATTTGTTCATAGCTGAATGGAAAATAACGCTCACCAGCGAAGCCCTGAGTGACCAACAATCAGAAAAGAGCTACAGCTACTGTGCATTCAGCTAAGAATCCATAACACTGTACATAAGAATATTGTACACACATATATATATATATATATATATACATACACACATATATATATATATATATATATGATATAGCTATATATCATCTGTACTGCTATTTCAGTCCCTATGAGGGCTGTAAGTAATATCACTCCATTATGCTGTGACCTGCCCAGTAGGAACTCACGTAAGTAGTGTGTTTAAAGTGACTGCTTTTTGGTGTAAATTGAAGTTGAAAGGCTTGAAGGAAATGGGCAGAGCAAGCAAAGTATGAAGAAAGAAGTTCAGCATGGACGGAAAACGATGAAGGAAAATACTACGGAACCTCAACTCGCAACACAGCATTTACCTGAGTAAATGAAGGATTGAAAATGTAGTCAAGCTCTCATGTTTCTGGTACAGATTACGTACAGAGAAACCAACAAGTGATCAACTTGGCTATAATGTTCTGGTGTGAAGCTTCAGAGACAACACTAAAAAACAAACAAACAATCAAACAAACAAACAAAAACACTCGCTCAATATTTCCCTTTTTTGAACAGTGCTTGAACATTATGAAAGTAACTTAAACTTACATATATTTGGTTGTTTAAAAAAAATCAAACCACAAGCACCAGCATCAAAGTAGGTGTAAGTACTGCAGTTATTATAAATGTAATTACAATGATAATTAGAAACATAATGCAGTATTCTCAATAATCAGAGTACAACATAACAAATATGTATGCACACTACATACAGAGCAAAAGTAATCCAGACCTAACTTGCATTCATCATTTATATCTCTGTGGAAGACGTGGCCTTGCTGAATGGCTTCAACTTCAATTAGTGATATGTGATTTTGTTGGCTGTCGGGCACTGAGGCTACACGTCTGTGTGTGTGACGGCCTGAATAGCTTCATCAGGCAGCTGGGTTGGATCACTGAGAATGGAGGTGGTTGTGCTCAGCTGGCGGAGTGTACTCAGCACCACTAGACAAAAAAAAAAAAACAAAAAAAAAAAACAAATCAAACATGACTGAATAACCCCAATCTGACTGCACTGTTGTTCCACACAGTAGGCAAATCATGGATTCACAATTTTCCAATTTGATTTATAATTGGCAGCTCAGTTCAGCACATCACCTCTGAAGCCTTGGGTCTAATATGACACCGGCAACTTCACTCTTTATTTTTTGGTCACATGCGTAATGCAACATTGTTATAGTGTTACTTAATAAATGTAATACTATATTATTAATAGTCAACTTAATAATGTATAGTGAATGTGGCAGGATGTCCAGTGAGTCAAGCTGGTACGAGGCAGGTAGTGTGGAGTGGGTTTATGAAAGTTCTCTTTGGTGAAAACAACTGTTTACATTTTAAAATTGGTATGTCTTCCTCTTAGCTATTACGGAGTGCTTCAAGGTTTTCATCTTATTTAAGTAATAATAATTATACTATTGTGTAAGGAGGTGATACCAAACTGTGAAATGTTCTTACTGGTAAATGATTAGTTAACAGACAGACCCGAGAAACATTGAAACAAAAACATTTACTGTTCGTCGAGCTGAGCTCAAACATCAGCCGCCAGCCGCCACAAGGCCGTGAGACGAAAAGCGAAATTTAACGTGACGTTCGGAAATTCAAACTAACTTCCGGCATGCAAAATTTTTTTTTTGTTCTTTAAGTGTTAATGTGCAGCAAAATTTTATGTTTAATGTTTTCCCATTCGTTATGCAAATTCAGCATTTATCAGGACCTTTACATTACTGCTGCATTAAACACCCCTGTATGCTGAGGACAATGAGTCAGGGGGATTTTAAAATCTGACAGCAGATCAATCTGATGGATAAGATCAATTTGAGGGGACAGCCCCACTACAAGTGGAATAAAAAGCCTGGCCGATAACCTTATAATCTTTAGGTTTCCTGCAGGGGTGCAGCTCGAGCTTCCAACACTGAAAAAAACTGTGACTGATCGATAAAAATCTTCTGATGTCACTTCGTCTTATCGTGTCATGAGTCATGAAAACAAGCATATTATTTTGACAAAGTGAGAGGTGAAGAAAAACTTTTGGAAAGCATAGTCTCCACTGATTGGAGTGATTGAACTTATTATTAAAAGGTGAGATGCTACTATTACATTTCCTGCAATGCCATCATTGCTAGAAAGAACTAAAACAGAAGTGACAGAAAGCGAAAGTGAGTTGTAATCTAACACTTTGGAGCTAGAAGGAAGTCCCTTCTGGGTTGGAAATCCTATTGATCATTTCCCTTGCAACCATATTACAAGCACTCAAACAATGGGGTGTTTTTTTTTCCATTTTCTGACAGGGAGAGATCATTAGACAGAGCGATGTGTGAAATAATTAATAATAAAAAAATAATAAAAGTCAACTAAACCAGAAACTAACACAAAGTAGCCTCTGCCAGTCTAAATAAGCATGTTGTCACACTAAACATTTGACTAGTTTTTTCAAATCAGCCAGAGTCATGCCTGTCCGCTCACATATTCTCTGATTACCCATGCAACCCGGCTGCTCTGCATAGTCTGGTTACACGAATGCGTGTAAATGCACGGGTGGTGATGTGCATTATCTTTGTGTGCCTGTATGCCAAAGTGTGTGTGTGTGTGTGTGGTGGAAGTGGTCTTTCACTTACTTGGTCTGAGCGCTGGAAGTGAGCAATGGCGGTCAAGCCATTGCATTGTAGTCTGACACAGCTCTGCTCTGCTTGTAGTTGACACCATCCCATTGAATGACTCAAACAGAGGCTTGATAATGATGCTGAACTGGAATTGATGATGGTCAAGGGTCAGCTATACTACGTATGTCATTCTGTCTGAGCAGCCGTTCAAGCACTGGGCTCTAACATGTCTGTTGCTATAGTCCGACCAGTTCATGCTTCATTCTGTAGTTTGCATAAACCGAGAAGTAAGCAACAAATAAATCCTATGTTATTCATTTAAACAGTACTCACAGGCTTATCCCTTATCGAAATGCAGTCTCTGCATTGTCTTAGTTTAATGTGTTTACTGCACACTGCACCGTATATAGGGATTAAAAAAAAAAAAACATAGGGGTCTATGTCATAAATAATATCAGTCCCTGTCAACAAATACATCACCTGTGGCTTCCTCTAGGAGTGGCTCCTTCCTGAACAGGAAATTCATGACAGCCACAAGAACAATACCGTGATGATGATTTAGCATAAACAAGAAAGTGATACTTCTAACATACAAACATTTTCATGATGTTTCAGTTATTTGCATTAATACTTTAAATAATCCAGTCACTGTATGACCTTTACTTTCAGCTGTGCAACCTTTACCTTATAGTAGGTCTACCTTTACGGCAAACAAAACAGGCCATACCGTGTATTATTAATAAGCAGCAGAACCGTGTAAGAGATGTTACATTGAAGGATACAACCCAGAACTTCCAGTTCTGAAGAGTGCGATTCTTTACATATTCATTGAACGTCTCCTGCATGTGGTCGCAGTTATGCCGCCTGATGGGCACCCCAGTGGCAGGCAGCTGTTCCTGACACAAGCTGTGGTTAAGCAGCGACAGGAGACAGAAAGAGTTTACGGGTTCAGTGTACGTCTAACTTTTATATACCATACAGAGGGCGAGGTCTCAGCATACCTAATGGAGGTGTTGAGCTCTTCTATCTCCTCTCGTAGTCTCTTGACTTCTTCCTGCATCTGCTGCCTCTCCTGCTGGAGCTTCCCAATGTGCTCCACTGTCTTCTGCAATGTGACTGCATTACTGATCTAAATGCAGCAAGTTAATGAATATGACCGGAAGGGAGAAAGCAAAGGAAATATTTAGAACAATACGAGACACCAATTTATGAAAACACACAGCTGCACCTACTTACATTTGATTGTGACTTTAGAGTGGGTACCAGGTTGCACAGCGTTTTAAAGCCGATGTTTATGTTTGATCGTCTCTTTTGCTCAGCAGATATGTGTGTGGTCCTTCGGCTCTGTGAAAACAGTACACAGAGGCTTAGTGATAGTGTAGTGTAGGCTTTAAATTCAGTTTTTGTTAATTAATTTTTTACATTGATATTAAAGGCTCTGAAAAACATTTCCAGTATAGCATAAGGCTGTGAAGGCCACACAAAGGGCTCACAAGAACTGAGCGCTCATACTAACAAATGACTTTTGTTAAGAAACATGACCACACACCAACACAAACCTGATTTTGTTCGTTCTTTACCAGAGCTGTACTGCTGCTGATAAGTGACGGGGAACTAGAGACTTGATCTAACACACATGGTGATCCTTGGCCAGACCCAGGCTGATTATGAACTGAAGAAAAAACAAAACAAAACAACAGCACTTGAGCGATGTGGCAGGTTTGGAGTCATAATGCGCTCTCTGAGTGGAGTGAATGCTCACCAACACTAGAGGAAACTTTCTGATTTTTACGGCTCGATGAATACGATTTTTCTTTAGGAACGATTGGTTGGGGAGACTTCTGCGTCTGAGGCACAACATGAAATCCAGGAGCCTGGGATACATCAAGAGTAAATGTTTGTGATCAGATCAAACTGAACAGATTAAAATGTTGCGGTTATGTAAATTTAACTGGCAACTCATTCATTTCAAGACTCATTTTAATGTAAGAAAAGAACGACGGTGACAGAGCTGAAAACATACCGCTCCAAGGCGGGATGGAGTGATGACCACTCCCGTATTAGGGACCACATCTGCTTTCAGAGGTGGTGTAACAATCACATTGGCATGACCTGGGAAAGGGGCTGAGAGAATGAGCACTGACAGTAAGTCGCCACAGTATTAGTTTTATACACATTTATACACTTGGTCAAGTCTAAAAAGGTTTTATCTGGTCAAGGCAGATGGTCGGCCAGACTGAGCCTGGTTCATCTAGAGATTTTTTCCGTTAAAGGGTGTTTTTCCTCTCCACTGTCACCAAATGCTGCTCATAAGGGATTTGTTGGTTTTTGTTTTTTGTAATGTGCCTTGATATGATTGTGATTTGGTGCTATATAAATAAAATACATGGAATTGAAGTTGAATGGAGTGGGCAACTCCAGTCCTCGAGGGTCCCTGCTCTGCCCTGCTTGTCAAACTATCGCTGGCCTTCCCACTGCTGATTACCTGCATCAGGTGTGTTCAGTCAATCAGAACCTGGAAGATACCATCTCAAATGAGGGTGGAGTGGGGAAAGACATTGCGAATTGGTGTCTTCCAGCTACTAATTGGCTGAACACACCTGATCCAAATAATCAGCAGTGGAAAGAGCAGAGATAGTTGGAAAACAAGCGGGACAGTGGCCCTCGAGGAATGTGGTCATCCCAGGGTTTAACCTTTTTGAACAGGTTTCAGGCGCAAGATTTCACAATTTAATATTTTACCTTTGTTACATTTAACAAAGGTAAGCTGTTCTATTAAAATGAAAGCAGGAGACACCCTTGTTGCTAAATACAAAGGCCTTAGTGACATCTTGTGGTCACTGAGTTTAAGACACACAGCTCCATTGCCAGATCAACATATTTTCTTCAAAATATTCTATCAATATCTTAATGTTGAGATCACAAACAGACCTGTGAGGATGAGGTGTGATGTGGGAAGGGTGTTAGCAGGAGCAATCCTTTGCACAGGGCGGTTTTTGATGGCGTTGGATGACTGAAAGGGGCGAGGTAGGGCAAAGGCCTGAGAGTGTTGGACAGGAGCCATGGACTGGAGTTGGGACGGAGGAGGCTGAGGTTGTGTGGATATGGAGCTATACTCTGAGACATGGCTGAGGGTGGTGGCGGCATCACTGGGTGTGACAGTGGAGGAGGCTGTGTGTGTAATCACAGATGGAGCTACAGTCTCATCCAGCGCTGAGGTGTTGTTCAGGGGCGAGGGAACCATGGGCGAGGCTGGGGGATTGTCCTGACCTGGGAGGCACTGTGCAAGAGGATCATGGGGTAATGGCCGAGATACTGAGGAAACTACTGCTTGATCTCTGGGCGCCACCTGCCCAGGAAACAGAGGCACGTAGTTTGGTACAAAGGCAGCATTACCATCACCACTTGGTCGACTGGTTTGACTGGCCATGGGAGAGGGGATGGGCAGGGGGCCAGAAGTGGAGATGGGGTTGGTTGCAAGCTCCATAGAGGACAATAACTGGACCTAGTGAGGGATGACAAAGGAAAAGGGAACAAACACACTCACTCCCTTCAATGGTTAGCTTTTGTGCAGGTTAAACAAAAGAGCTGTCTTACTACAGTTTCTAAGCTTTTATATAGTTTATTAGAAAAACACATGATTGTGTAAAGCGGGCTCCATTGCAGACTCAAATTCATAATGTGGTAAAAAACAATGCTAAAAGCAGTTTGAGCAACAAGCCATATGAAAAGTGCTGGGTAAACAAAGTTTAGTAATATTATTATGTTACATTAAGTGTTTTGGGAACTACATTAAGACAGAAGGACTATAGGAAATGTGTTGAAAATCAATAAACTGAGCAAAAAAGTCTAAAATCTAGGATAAATAAAATACTTTCATCATGGTGGTGTGTGTTAGGGAGTGTGCCTTAGGTCGGTGTTTACCTGTGACTGAGAGCTGCTGCTGGGCAGAGGGGTGACAGATGATGCAGTGGGGGAAACAGAGGGGAAGACAGGCTGACGGAGGCTGTGAAATAAGTCTGGAAGAAGAGTCTCTATGTTAGCTAAAGATTAGTAAAACCACACTACTTTCTGTGTTAGGCTAGGCCACCTGCTGTGAAGTGTGCACCATTAGTGTGTGTGTGTTTGTGTGTGTGTGTGTGTGTGTGTGCAGTACTGCTACAGCTATGGGTGGTGCCTTACTGCTACCTTGCAGTGGATCAAAGGAGTCCATGAAGTCTAGGTTGGGTTGTAAGGGGATGAGTCCTGGCTGAATCATGTCTGCGTTCCCTGCATGAGCTGCGAAAGGTAAAGAGACAAAGGAAGGGCAAGCAAGAGAACAACATGGAAGTATTTAGACAATGGCATAACTTACTGTGTCATCTAGCTCAAAGCAGCGCTCGTATTTAAATGTTACAAAATTCAGATAGGTTTAACAAAATAAAAATACAATAAAAAAAACTAAAACAGACAAAACAATGAACAATATACAAAAATAAGAGTTTAACCAAAAACCAATTATTAAATCAACTGAGCGGGAAGATGCTGAAAATCTGATTCAGATGTCTCTGAATGAATGAAACAGAAATAGATTTTCTCACCAATCTCTCTTGGATTAGGCCAGGCTATGTACTGGTGTGATGCCAATGTAGAGAACAATGTGTCTGAAAACTCAGACATCAGCATGTCCATGTCAAAGAGGGGGTCCATCTCCATAGGGGCGGGTGTTTCATAGTGTTTACGAGGCACGCGGCGTGGAAGAGTCTCTTCGTCCTGATAAAAGGAACAACGGAGTATGTCTGGAGAGACTTCCCCAAACAGCAATAACTGCTCCTCTGGCCCCTTCGAGTATTCAAAACGCAACCAGCAAGCCAGTTAATCACACACACGCATGCAATGTTGAGTACAGTTAATGTGGAATGGTGCTAAACTAATTCCAGCACTTTAACACCCAATTCACACATTAGTCATAAAAACAATTATATGTCTGTCAGTTAGCAAGTTACCAACTAAACTGTTGTGAGCGGTGAAAAGCACGTTGCCTGCACAGTCAGTAAGGATTTGTTAAAAAGAACACCACTAATGTGAAGGTGCCTAAGTTAGCATGGCTCGCTTCCATTAGAATCAACAACTGGTTGAACAGATGCTGATAGTAATGTGAATTCTCTAACAGCACTGTTTAGTAGAGCAAGATGCAGGTTTGCATACCTTAAGCAAGCTTGAGAGGTCATCGTCCTTGTGCTTCTGTAACTATAAAACAAAGTTAGTGATGTAATATTTAATGTAACAGTGTCAAACAAAGATTTCCATATTGCCCAGTATTACCCTGACAATAACTTAAAAAAAAAAAAAAAAAAATCACACTATAGTACCCTTTTCTTAAAGTATGTCCTCCACTTGTGGTATTCTCTTATGACAATTTCAATTCTTCTTTTCCAGCATTTCCCCTCGGTGGCAATGGCCTGCAGGAGACAGAGGGAGATGTGTACTAAAGCAGACACACGGCACAAAGAAAGGAAGTGATGAAGGAAAAACTAAACAAAGTGCATTTACCTCTGCAGGACGGTGGACATCCATATCCATATTTCCATCAAGAGGAGTCACAAAATGACATACAGGATTCTCCCTTTTTTCCACATCTAGGGGTAGAGAAAATAACCAGTCACTGTCAGATGAAGATACACAGTTACAGTATTTTTTTTCATCCTAGTGTCCATCATTTACAATATAATTTTTAAAAAATCAACATCTTGTAACAGTGACTTTATGTATCACGTATTCAGACTCCAGCTTCAACAGGCCCTGCCAGCATGAGAAGCTTTAGGTGAAAGGTCACAGCTCAGCTCATATCTCATGGAAAGCCCGACCAAGTATGTGTTTATTTTTGTTACAGGATTGAGAGTTGCTATTGGGCACTGTCACAAAACTGTTCATGGCATGTAAACAGACCATTATTAGACTGGAGAGAAGATTACATTCCTTTTTTTAAGACATGATAAAAAACAGCCCCAATTTATTTGCTGTAACAGTTCATGACTGTTATAAAGTTAGTGTTAGTGATTAATAGAGTGAGATTGGTGTTAGTGTTAATAGAGTGTATGTTGCAAACAGAGTTACGTAAAGGTTGAAAAACAACATGCGAAATCAGAGGACAAATAGAGATTGGGCCCTGCAGAAGGCAATAATTACCGAAATATAGACTTCTAAATATAAACACTACATCACAGCTATGATCATACAACCACCTACCCCACCTTTCATGCAACAGATAATTAATTGTTGAGTGTTT
Source organism: Mastacembelus armatus (assembly GCF_900324485.2). Classification (NCBI taxonomy): domain Eukaryota; kingdom Metazoa; phylum Chordata; class Actinopteri; order Synbranchiformes; family Mastacembelidae; genus Mastacembelus; species Mastacembelus armatus. The sequence goes on from NC_046641.1 coordinate 13,694,546, forward strand.
CCGTTGTGTTGCATCTTGACTTGAAAATAGCGTATTAAAATGAAATCACTTAAAAATTAAATAGTAAACATTACAGTCTGCACCGTGTGAAAACAGCTGAGAGAGACATGGTGGAACTCTTACACTGCATATACCAGGCTCTCCATATGGCATTGTTGAGGCGGATCTTGTCTCTCCAGAGCAGTTTCAGACCTTTGAAGTTCTTCCACTTGGGAGATACCAACTTACCACTGAAAAGAAAAGAAAAACCACAAAGGAACAGTTTAACAAGTGACTCAGGTAGATCACTGGTATCTGGCAACACCTCAACAATAAACAAACCCTAAAAGATTGCAGTGTTTTCCTATGCTTCTACAGCATCAAAAACAAATTCCACAAATGTAAAAATATCCTCTACAGCGTCCCATGGTAACATGACTCCCTAGATTACTCAAATTTGCTCTATCCTGAATTTGCTGCTCAATTTTAATAACTTCATAACGTCACAAGGAGGGAGAATGTCTGAATATAAAAACCACTGTATAAACCTAATTTTAAGATTAATAATAACATTTGGCAGTGACCACAGGATTTATTACCCAAAAGTGATGTTTGATTGCTGTAACCCTAAGCCAGTGTCCATGTGTAAAAGGTAACAGGGCACCATTTGGTGACAGCAGTTACACATGTGATGACTGACGGCCCCACTCACAAAGCAGCCTGATCTTGGTTCATTCTCTTTAGTGTAAATACCAATTGGAAAAAAGTGTTTAAAATGAACTACACGTGCACTGGAAAAATCACTGAAATAGTGATTTGTCTTCTACCAAAGAATAGGAAAGCTCAATTCTAGCCTGAGAATCCAAGTGTATACAGTGTGTAATTTAAAAAAGAAAAAAAAAGTACAGGTCACCTTGACCAGCAGTTGGATATCTAGAAATAAAGCAAACCAAACAAGAGTCTGTCGCAGGGAACGTGAGCTGGGATTAGACCGTCGTATGACGGGTTAGTTTTACCCTACTGATGATGTGTTGTTGCAATAGTAATCCTACATTACAGAGTAGCTGAATCTTTAACATGGGAACAAGGAGTTTAAAAAACAGACACACACAAACACACCTATGCTACTAAATGTAAAACAAGCAGACAATGGAGGAATTAATCCACATACACTGGTGTGACTGTAGAGTGTAAAATTCATGAAAACAGTACAGTGACTGCGTAACCACGTGGTGAGTACTGTAACCACAGAGCACTGGTTCTAAACTGGAGAACAGCATGGAATTATAAAGACAAAGAGCATGACTAAAGCTTATGCCTTATTTTAGCAGGAATGGAGATGATGATCGGGAAGATCATTTTTCTTCTTTCCAGTCTGCCTTGGAAAAGCAATGTTTTACAGATGCATTAATGTTCTTGCTCTGGGTAATATACATAAATACTCATGTCTTTTAGGATGAAAGACAACAACAGAACAATAACTGTTAGTGGTGCTTTCCTGGTCTAAGAATAACCATTAGGTGCTGTTGGCCAAGTCAGAGGGAAACCTCCAAAGCTGGCTCTGCATCAATAACAATAGCCACAAACAAAGAACCATGGGTACACTGTTCCTAGCACAACCTTTGTTCTGACTTACCTGACTTACCAGCTTTTGCAATCTAGCGTTTATTTACCTGGCTATTCTACTTGTTCTCACTCGAAACATTCGAGCGAACCGTACCTACGACAGATATACACTATTGGATATTCATAAAAGCTGCAAGAACTTTGTTTTGGATCATCCATTCAACTTCGACCATCTACCCCCGGAGTTGATCAGACAGCCGCGACCTGATGAACAACTTATCCCGACCGGGTATGCTCGCCGCCGGCGACATGACCGCAAACAGCGTCGGGGTAAGCGTGGTGGAGTGCGAGCTAGGTTAAGGCTTAATCCACACCGAACTGCACTCCCCAGCATATTTCTTGCCAACGTGCGTTCTTTGTTGAACAAGCTGGACGAACTTAAGATCTGGACCCTCACACAGAAAAGACTTATGGACTGTAACATCATGTTTTTCACTGAAACTTGGCTTAGCAAAGACATCCCATCCTCCGTGGTTGAACTAGAAGGACGTTCTGTCTTCAGGGCGGACAGGACGGCAGAGGCTTCGGGTAAGAGCAGGGGAGGCGGTTTATGCATTTATGTAAACAAAACTTGGTGCACGGACTGCGTCACTGTTAGTACCCACTGTTCTGCTGAACTGGAATATTTAGCCATCAAATGCAGACCCTTCTACCTTCCACGTGAGTTCAGCTGCATTGTTGCTATCGCTGTGTATGTACCACCTGACGCAAATAGCAAAGCAGCAATGAAAGAACTCTCCATTGCCATTAACAAGCTTCAGACTCAACACCCAGATGGGGCTTTTATTGTCACTGGGGACTTTAACCATTGCAACCTAAAAACTGTTCAACCTAAATTTCACCAAAACATCTCATGCTTCACTAGAGACAATAAAACCTTGGACCATGTTTATACTAATGTGCCTGGTGCCTACAAAGTCATACCCCTCCCCCACCTTGGTCAGTCCGACCACCTCTCTTTGTTTCTCCTGCCTAAGTACACTCCAGTCATTAAACGTGTGAAACCAACAACAAAAGCTGTTAAGGTCTGGATGGAAGATGCAGACTCCACTCTACAACAACTGTTCCAGCACACTGACTGGAATATGTTTGCTTCCGACGCCACCACGGACTCCCAAACAAACATTCACACATACACCAACTCTGTCCTGGATTATATCAACAAGTGTGTAGAGGGAGTGACTACACATAAAACAGTGAAACTATTCCCTAATCAGAAACCCTGGATGAACAAAGAAGTTCGCCTTCTCCTCAAGGCTAGGGATGCAGCCTTCAGGTCGGGAGACCAGGAGGCGTACAGCTCAGCCAGATCCAACCTGAGGAAAGGAATATCCAGGGCCAAACACTCCTACAAGGAAAGGATTGAAGAGCACTTCAACTCCTCTGACCCCCGGCGTATGTGGCAAGGCCTACATACAATCACCAACGATTCCCCCTGCAACTCGCCCCTACCCTCCTCTACTTCCCTCCCAGACAAGCTGAACCACTTTTATGCTCGATTTGACTGGGAAAACAAGGAGACAGCCTTCAAGCCAGCCGTTTCACCAGATGAGGACATACTCCAATTTTCCACCTCAGAGGTCTGTGACATTCTGGGCAGGGTGAATGCTCGGAAAGCTGCTGGACCTGATCGAGTACCCGGACGTGTGTTGCGAACCTGCTCGGAGCAGTTGGCTGGTGTCTTCACCAACATCTTTAACATGTCTCTGGCCCACTTAACAGTCCCCCACAGTTTCAAATCTGCCACTATTGTCCCGGTGCCTAAAAAGTCTACAGCCAAAGAACTGAATGACTTCCGCCCGGTTGCACTGACACCCATAATTGCAAAGTGTTTTGAGAGGCTGGTCCTCTCCAAACTGAAGTCATGTCTGCCTGCTACACTGGACCCATATCAATTTGCCTACCGACGCAACAGATCAACAGAGGATGCCATCTCCACAGTGCTCCATCTGGCACTCACCCACCTGGACAGTCCCAATACATATGTCAGAATGCTGTTCATTGACTTTAGTTCAGCATTCAACACAGTGATCCCCTCCAAGCTGATCTCCAAGCTCAGCCAGCTTGGCATCAGCAACTCACTTTGCAGCTGGATTATGGACTTCCTCACTAACAGACCCCAGACTGTTAAAATAGGATGTCTCTCCTCCTCCACCATTACCCTGAACACTGGCGTGCCGCAGGGCTGTGTGTTGAGTCCTCTGCTCTACTCCCTCTTCACCCACGACTGCGCCCCTGTTTATGGCTCCAATGCTATAATCAAGTTTGCAGATGACACCACAGTGGTGGGCCTGATCAGAGAGGAGGATGAAACGGCATATAGAGATGAGGTTCAGCAACTAGCTTTGTGGTGCAAAAACAATAACCTGGCACTCAATATCCAGAAGACCAAGGAGATCATTGTGGATTTCAGGAGAGCCAAGAGCAGGGCACACATCCCCCTCCACATCAGCGGTGCTGAGGTGGAACGTGTGTCTAGCTTTAAGTTCCTTGGAGTACACATCACTGAAAATCTTTCCTGGTCCCTCAACTCCTCCAGTCTGGTGAAGAAGGCGCATCAGCGCCTTCACTTCCTACGTACCCTGAAGAAAGCTCACCTATGCTCTAGGATTCTAACAGACTTCTACCATTGTACCACTGAGAGCATACTCACTAACTGCATCTCTGTTTGGCACGGCAACTGCAACACTGCTGATCGCAAGGCACTGCAAAGAGTAGTGAAATCTGCTCAAAGGATTATTGGCTCCCAACTCCCCTCCATCCACGACACATATCATAAACGCTGTACAAACAAAGCCAAGTCCATTGTCAAGGACGCCACCCACCCAAATCATGGTCTTTTCAGCCTACTCCCATCTGGCAGGCGATACAGGAGCCTGCGTTCCCGCACCAGCAGGCTCAGGTACAGCTTCTTTCCAGAGGCTGTAGCACTGCTGAACAAAACTTCACCTCCTGTCTAGCATTTGCACTTTAAGCTATTTCTAGTAACCTGTTTACATTTTACTATTTGCACTGTTACATGTTTACATTGACTGTATTGCACTGTTTATCAGTTTACATTACTCCTACACTGTTTCACCCAGGACTTGCACTGCTAACACCCCATACTATACATTATATATATATATATATATATATATTTTTTTTTTTAATATTCCATAGCCTGCCCATATACCCGGGCAATATATTGTACATATATATTAGTTATATTAGTTATATGGTAAACCTGTATTTATTTATCTATACACTGTACATTATTCATCTCTACTGTCTACACAACCATACTCTACCTGCACTTAGTACTTAATGCTTCTTTGCACTTCTGGTTGGATATCTACTGCATTTCATTTGCTCTGTACCTGTACTCTGCTAAATGACAATAAAGTTGAATCTAATCTAATTATTTGCAAACATCAGCTACATTGAAGCTCTACTTGTATTTGCACTAGTTTACATTTTATTAGCTCAGCTAAAACCAATTTCGTCAAACATGCCAACACTCTCCTGAATATAAACATGTGCAGCAGAACATATTTCATATCCCACCAGGCTGTGGTGATCCTTAGGACGAGGCCAAAACCTTATATACACACACACCTGTGTGTGTGTGTAAATATGTTAAAAAAGACTCACTTAATAGATTTGCATTTGTATTGATTATTTGCAAGAATCACATGTATATTAATGCATCAGCAAATGAAGCATTTTGTCTGCAGTTATTTACCTTTATTTAATATATATTTGCGCTTTGTGCACGTGATGCTGGTACTTGTGACTGCAGACACTGGCTCTTGTATTTAAGCTGGAGTCTGACTGTTTCTGTCACAATCCCCATTAACCGACTACAAGTCATGTGTGATCAAGCAGGAAGTTGGAAGAAAAAAAAAAAAAAAAGACTCGTGACTGCAATTTCACAGTGTGTCCCTTGTTTGACTTCACTGATACGGTCAGGACATCCACCGCCTCTTCCTACAGTAAATACGGGGTGTCGGTGCCTGCTATAACTCACCTGTAGGCGAGAGTCATGCACTCGAAGAGTTTGGTCAGTGAGGCGTCTATGGAGAGGTGCGACATGCTCGCCTTGCCGAAGTGATAGGTATGACAGGTCTGTTTGTTTACAGTGTCAAAGTCGTAGCCTTTCTTCGGGGGGTGCTCGCTGTGGGGTGACGACACCATGAAGTGTCCGCTGTGAATGATCTGAGTCTCCAGCCCGTCTGTCCTCCTCAGGCCCAGGTTAGTCTCCTCCACGTCCGAGTCGTCATCCTGCTCCTGCTTTACGCTCGCCGGTGGACGTCGGTGGTATTTCTGTCGTTGATACATCTCAGTAGTAGCCATGACGGTCAGACAAACAGCTAACGTTAGCCCCCAAGCTAGGACAATAAAACTCCCCTTTTCATGAGGCCCGCGAACGCAGTTAGTTAAAGCTCGTCGGCATCGTCCCGTAAAGTTCTTATCCTCCGTTCGCTCATTTTAAAGCTCGGTGCTGGTGATAAAGACCCAACTTAACTAGTCTTCATAGATAGTTGACGCAGCTAGCACCCGTATGGACCAGCTGACAAAAAAACTACTCGCAACCTCTTCTACCCGGAGCAGGAAGTGCCTCAGTTTAACAGTTTCTGATTGGTTGGTGTGATAACCCCGCCCACTAACGAACTCAAAATAAACCTGGAGCGACAGGTCGCAGACAGGCCACGATCAACAAGGTGCTGGATAGTCTCATATTCAGGGGACCCAATACATGTAAACTACTCCATTACAAGTAAAAGAAAACAGTATTTGGCAAGATTGGTGATCAACAGGCATTTTCAGCATTTCATAAGGTTGTACCTACAAATTAAATGTGGAATATCAATAAAAGATGGATTTACTTTATCTACTATTTTTCCATACGAAGTAGATTTTTTTTACATAGCTAGTCACTAAGGCACAGCATGGTGACTGAGTGATTAGCACTGTTGCCTCAGAGCAAGAAGGTTACTGGTTCAAAACCCACCAGGGACCTTTCTGTGTGGAGTTTGCATGTTCCCCCTGTGCTTGTGTGGGTTTTCTCCAGCTACTCTGGTTTCCTCCCACAGTCCAAAAACATGTATGTCAGGTTGATTGGTGACTCTAAATTGCCCATAGGAGTGAGTGTGAGTGTGTGAGGTTGTTTGTCTCTATGTGGCCCTGTGATGGACGGGTGACCTGTCCAGGGTGTACCCCTGCCTTTCACCCAAAGAGAGCTGGGATAGGCTCCAGCAGATCCCTGGGACCCTAAACAGGAATAAGCGGGTATAGATGATGGATGGATGTCACAAAGGTGGGCTTGCAACTTTAGCTTAATGTTGATATTTATTATACATGTTTTAAATTGAAATACATGAAAATTAGGACGTGAATGGTAGGATATGTTTTGCAGAGAAACCTTTTTAAAGAGAAGCAGATAGTCTGAGGCTAGTCATCAACACAGCGTCTCCTAAACTAGCAAACAAAGCATTGCTCTCATCACTCTGGAGGACAAGACCTGTCCCTCTGCTCTGCTGAGGGTGGAAAACACAAGATGTGATCCATAAATGTCTCCAGAGAAATCTCATCTGGGATCACAGATGCCAGTGTATATTCTGAATCTCCACCTGAACACACACACACACACACACACATGCACACATCAGAAGATGACAATGTCTTTCAGCTGTTATGGTCATTCTTATAGTTATTTTTTGTGAGAGAATTTTTCTTTCACATACTGTCAGATTTAGAAATGTGATGCTCAAATTGTCCCCCTCCTCTTGCTCCTTCTTCTCCTTCTTCCTCTTCTTCTTCTTCCTCCATATTGAGGTGTGAAAGTAGAGTGAAACACTCTGCTACCTCCTCCTCTGTCATGTGCTCACCTGTAAAAGATTACATAAAAATTATGGATATGTTGGCCGTCGCTGACAATACATATTAGCTGTGTGTGGAAAATGAATCAGGATCAAGATGTTTCTCAGTAATATGAGAGTAATACATCAGAAAACAATTAATCCTTTTCTGAATGAGTAGCCTGCAGGATACCTCGTGCCTGTATAAGTTCCAGGAGCTCATGTCTCTGCAGAACAGGTCGTCCTCTACTGTCAAGGTTTCCAAGGACATGAAAAGCTTGAACAAGGTCATCGATGGAGATGCCGAAGGCTGGCCGGTGGTTAATATACAGCTTGATAAACTCCTCCAGGTCAATGTCGGTCACATATTTTCCCGTTTCGGCATATTTGCTGAACTTGACCTCATTTTGCATGTCTTCTATCTGGCATAAATCATAATCGTGTCTGGTTACTAGAGTTCTTAGTTTGTTTGTTTTTTAAATGCAATGTTTTCATTGTCCGATAAAATGACATTGTTTGTACCTCTTGCTCTGTAGGGAAGTAGGCCAGTGCTCTCATCAGAAAGGGGACTGCTGATAGGGGAATTTTGTCAGATAGTTGATGTTTCTCCATTGAGTCAGTGCCTTGGTGATGGATTTGGCAGTAATAGAAAAAGTCCTCAATCTCCTAAAAATACAAAAGCCCAGAATAATGAAACTTCAGTTTCAGAAATGAGTTTCTAACACTCAGCTATGCCAACTCCATCTAAAAGCTGACATGGTCATATTGTGGCCTTGTATAACCCAGAGCCGTGCTCTCCATTAGCATATGGAGACATTTGTATGTTAAATGTTAGATTTGGCATCAAATGTTCAACATGGCCACCCACACATTTTTATGAGTCCTTTATGTTGGTTTACCTCTACTAAACAGGACAGACCTATACTGTCATAGTGGTAAATAGTAACACCTCTACATTATTCAAGTAAACCAAAGTAATAATAATAAATATGAATTGTTCCTCTAGAACCACATTGACATCAAGTGATAATACATCTAAGTAATATATAGAACAATTAAACTGTCACTGTGCAGAGAAAACATGGTCCATCAGTATATTTGTTGCTGAGCTGCATTATGCCAGTTTGGCTCGGAGCTTGCAACGCAAGTGTCAAATATTTCTGTGAAAACAAGAAATGTGTGATTGCAAGTCAATCAACATGCAAATAACACAGTAACCTTGATGAACACTCAGCAGTCATATGGAACAAGGACAACCTTGAACTCACCCTGTAGAACCTGCCTTCTCTCCCTCCATTTAAAAGACTGTAGAAGGGTACCAGGCCCTTTCCTCCCAAGGCAGCTGCTGCCTCCAATGCACTGCATTCACATAAAGAGACAAGATCAATTTCAGGACACACAATTATGCTGCTCATACATTTCCTCTGTGTTTTTTTATTACTATTAAAACTTACTTTAGGTTTAACTCCCATGACAGGAGAGTGCAGTCAGATCCTCCTGCTGTAAAAATATATCTGCTGTCGTAGGAGCAGGCAAAAGCAGACACCCCTGTCGGATGGCAGATCAGTGCGCTGGACTTGTAGGGGTTGCCATCCACAGGTAAAATCTGTAGACCCACCTAGAGGAAATGCAACACATTCTTACTTGTAATGTCAGTAACGTGAATCACTGTTTTCACCAAAACAACATTGGGCTAAAAACCGAACAAAATCTCTGCATGGTTAAGAGTCCAGGAGTATGTCTCACAAAGAATCATTTGAATAATTTGACAATATGTTATTTGCAGTTATTTATATAGCTCAGAAAACCTGCTTAGTCAGAAAATTTATGTTATGCAAGTGTTCCCTCTGCATATACCTGCCCAATTTATTCTCAACTGAACAATCTGACAACAAGCAGCAGGTTAATAAATTAGTTAAAAATGATCATAAACTCAACCAGAATAACCAAAGATGAGCACCACCGCATGTCTGTGTTAATAAAACACAATAAAAGACAAACATCAGAGGTTTATTTTTGAAAAATAATAAATTTGATATTTTACATACAGAAAAAACATATTTTGATTTTATAAGAAAGGTTATTAAAAATAACACAATCAAAGTAATGCAGATTACTTAAGATACTACAAAGAAATACCAGCACTCACCTTGTCCTCTGTGATGTATGCCATATAATATGAGCTTTTATCGGAGTCCTTAGATTTGTGAAGAACTGCTATTTTCTTAATGGGAGAGCCATATACTGGGCCGAGGAGCGTCTTTCTGATTTTGTAGAACACATGGCATAATATTTTCCACTAATTTGCAGTCAGCACAAATGTTACAGTCATATTTCACAGTATTTCACAGACCTGCACATCTTGGTTGTGCTGTTGAGAAGCTTCATCTTGTACTGGTCTGAAGCAATGAGAAGGAATTGCTCAGTTGTGAAGGGAGGATACCAGGTCATGCACATTGGTATAGCACTTTGCTCGATGCGCTCTGAGTTCAAGACAAGGAGCTGGTTCACATCACTGTTTTCCAGGTCATATTCCACCTAGTATTCAGTTCCACATGTGCATATGAAAAACACAAATGAAACAGCATCACTAAAGACCAAAATTATCCACAGTCATACAACTTTGACGAAGTTGACGAACCAGTCGGCGATCCATTCCCAGAGAGAGCAGTCTGGGTTGGGTGCTGTCCAGGTGAACCCCGAAAAGAAGGTCTTTAATGGGTCTGTAGTGGGAGCGGTATCTGCCCAGATACATCCAATAAGGCAAAGACCCTTCATTAGTCTGCAAGTGGAACACCATCACTGCGTTTCCAGCATCCTAACAGTGAACAAGGAAATAATATACATGTTGTTCTTGAAGTTATAAAAATGTTAAAACATATCATTGTAGATTTGTAATCCACAATCATTTCTTTTCTTTCATAATTACAATTCGATAGTATTATTTCACAAAACCCTTTTTCAGAAACATTGTTGCCTGTAGTAAAGTTCAGACGTAATTCACTTGGTAATAAAAAACACTTCGCTCACCGCAGTGGCAAGGTACTTTGAGTCTGAGGAGAAAGTGATGTGATGGATGCTGTCTTTAGTGTGATGGAAGCCCTCCTCTGGCTCACTTTCTAAAGTGCAGGCATTCAGTATATGAACAGCTCCACTGCCAAAGCCAACTGCCAGGTATAATCCTGTTATAGATAAACAAAAAAGGAAAGGAAAGGCTCTTTATGTTGCAGCATGTAATGACAAATTCATGCAGCAGTTAAAAAAACACTGGCTACATGGAACAACTTTAGTCTGTGGCAAAGATATTCAGTAGACATGCTTGCTTACCTTGAGGGTCAAAAGTCATACACTGAATTGGTTCCTTCGTCTTGAAGACCCTGCTGCAGACGATCACTTTCTTGTTATAGTCCCACACTTTTAAAATGCCCCTTTGACTGCCCATGGCCACAGTTGGCTGTTTAGGGTGGCAGGCTACGGCATGTAAGGGGTCACAATTTTCATGCAGAAGGATCTGAGAGGTGCCATTCTTTGTATCCACATGCACTACTGTGGAACTGATTGTGGACACAACAAAGTTCCTGCAGAAACACAGAGGTCAGCTAGTCTGTAACAGTAATCTGGGTTATTTAATTTGCTAGACAAAGGAGTCCAGAGTGAGGAAATAGCAGAGTGCATTTCTTTGACCTGATAATTGATGGTTTTTCCTCCAAAGTATAGTCCTCCACATATCCTTCTGTATACTCTTTAGAAAAGGAAATGGAAACGATAGTATCCAGATTGGCAGCACTGTACAAATTGAGAAGGATGAATGCTCCATCATAAAACTTGACATGGCCTCGAGTGTCACCAGTTACAAAACAGCTGTGATAAAAAATGAAACACAGGCAAAGAGAGATCAGAGATTAGTAAATAATCAGCAAGTAAAAGGCAACAATGATGATTCTGTCTGGATCTGATTACCTGTCAGTTACAGTGAGAAAAGTGATTGGATCTTTCTGAAGGTCAATGATCTTGATTTTGTTTGTTGAAAGGTGTTGGTTTGGAGCTAAGTCTTCCTTCACATCTGACATCAAAAGGCTGCCTGTTGCAGTGGCTGTTAGGATCTGAGGCTTACCCCAATGAAATACAGATCGAGTGAGAGGCACAGCAGCTGTGTTGACAGTTTGGGAAGAAGGCTGAATAAATACAGAGGCAGAAGGGAACAGAAAAAAACAGCATAAATTATTAAAATACTCACTGCCATAAAAAAAGTCAACATTTTGAAGATTGTGTTTACCTTCTTATATGTTAGAGAAATGTATTTCAGATTTCCCTGTGCCTAAAAATAGACCAGTTGATTAATCCAACAGAAATACACAGCTGTATTGTAATTAGCTGTATGAAGTACATCAATACACACGAATAGACATGATGGACATACCCTGCTGTAAAATAACACCTGGCTTTCACTGCCACTGAGTAGCTGAGCACTATTGTTTGGATTAAAGATGATGTACTCCTGAAAAACACTTCAACATTTCAGTGTTTTATCTCCTAAATGCCACACCTACAACATTAGATAACATGTGATGACATTAAATGTTAATAGAAGACAAAAACCTACTTGAAAACTGTGCTTAGGATTGATAGTGGTAGACCACAAAGGCTTTTCTGTTTCATTTGTCCAATCCCAAATACAAACACACTGTGAAAAGATCATTATATGGTTAAGTGTGTTGCTGAAAGACAACTTGCTGTCAAATCCATCATACTTAAATTTGTTATATTTAGAATTAGAATTAATAGTGTGTGCATTTCACGAACATATATAAAACAATGACATAGAAAACAACACTATTTATAGCTTTATGTTTAATTGAATGCATCCATTCTAACCATGCTTATATACTCACTTGAGCTTTTTCAGCCCCAAGGGTTACCAGGTATTTTGTGTCTTGTGAAAATGCCATCGCAATGACTCCCCCCTCAGGGTGGCAATCGAAGAACGTATGCACAGGAATACTGGAATAATTGTACATGAGTTTACCATCAAGAATAAATGTTCATTCATAAAAACACCTTGATGTGTATCCAATCAAGAGCTACCCAGAGTAGGAATCCCATATCATCATGGTGCTACTTGTCCCCCTGTCTGCTGTTGCAATCCAGCGTCTGTCGTCACTCACACATGTAGATGCAATAGGATGGCAGTGACCCTGAGAACATCAAAGAGCATGTGTTAGGCCATTTGAAATCAATGATAAAACCAGCATGTTACTATAATCAAACATATGGTATGTGCTAAGATTCTGTCTCCTCTCCTTTTGATGACAGTTTCCTAAATGGGAATTTTTACCTGAAGTATGTGCTGCGTGTGGGAGGTGTAATTGTACATCACCCCAACATTAGCTCCAGCATAGAAGATTATCAGCTGATCGTGGTCTTGCAGACTGAAGACAGGAAGAGCGCCTTTCTTCCCAAATACCCATTCTAGCAACTGGATGAAGAGCAGATTTGCAGTATTGTTATAAGTCAGTGACAGTTCTCAGATTACTCTCATCTTTAGGAGGATCAATGTCCAATCAGTACTTATTGTGTTAATGTGAGACATAACGTTACCAACGCATGTGGTCTAGTTTGAGTTGTCTTCTGTGGGAAAAGCGTGTCTCTGGTTGCGGTGTAGATTTGAGACTCCCCAGTCATCTCGAGTTCGTCAGTCTCAGTTTCTTCTGTCCTGACTCCTGCTCTCTCCTCTGCTTCATTCTTATGTTTCTCTGTACCCTCCGGCCGATCGTCCTGCACTAGCTCATGTTCTTTACCTTCAGCCTCCGACATGATCTCTAAACACACACTTCACGTTTCAGGCGATGAATCCCACTTTTTAACAGCTTCGCAGAGCGATTTCAGATTGAGTTGAACAGACCAACACAATGTAAAATAATTTGTCTGCCTAAAGCACCAAGCGTCTCGTTGCCTAGTTACCGTTCACACACAACCGGCTTTAAAGAAAAAACATTCCGGTCTGACCTTTCAAATGAAAAGCAATGATGATCATAGATTTGGTTGGAGCTTTTTGCAAAACTCCACTTATTTTTTATGCATTGATGCCAGTTTGACAAATTTAATATCTTGCAGTTCCTGAATTGACCACTCGGGGGTGATGCGTTGGGCTGGAACCAATCCTAACTGACTAAATCACCAGTCTATCACAGAGCATGATGAAGCTGAAACATTGAAGTAATAAGTCATATGCTGGGTCACATGGGTCTTTAAACGGTTTGTGACTACTGGGGTTTAGCGAAAGCAAGGCGAGGGCCAGTATCCTGACCATGGATCTAGATCCTAATGACCATAACAAAATAAAGATAAAGAAAGAAAGAGAAAGAAAGAAAGAAAGAAAGAAAAAAAGAAAGAAAGAAAAATAAGCTCTCCAGCACAAAACACTTCCGATAAGGACATTAAAGCAACATTTTCAAATTAGGCTGAAGATCTGGAAAGTTCTCTTCGAGGTAGGTGTGACGATGTTTCGTTTGTGCTGAGAACTGGCAAGCGGCTGTTGCGAGATGCTTTTGTTTTGAAAGGCCGCTGCTGTGTTGAAGCGTCAGTGTAACTTTACGCTTGTTCCGGTTGCACAGGCAGGAAATCGGCCGTCGACTTTTTTTTTTAGCTACTTCGTCTTGTACTTCACTGCTTCGGTTACATCGTTTTTATTGACTGGGCTGTGAGAGAGAGGATATAGCTGAGGGTTGTGAGGCTTATTTGTCCTGTAGTAGTCGTCACTGTAGAAATTATGAACGGTTTGTGACGGGAAAACAAGGAAGCGGCTAGTCATGACTTCAGCAGCTGACTGGTGAGGAGGCGTTTTCATGAACGGTGAGCCAGCTTTAGCTACTTTTCCTTTCACCTGTGAGACAGTGTGGGTTCACTTGTTTTTATGTTGAACTGAAACAGACTGTCTGTTTTGGCCGCTCCACGGTAACATAGCTAATGTTAGCCGGTGGTGTTTGTCTCTAATCCCGTCAGCTGACAGTCAGCCGCCGCCGAGCTCTGAGGCTGCTAGCGTCAGTGAGCTAACAACCTTAGCTCCCACAAACAGAGTTTTATTGTGTTTTTCATGGAGGGAATTAGACGCTCGGTTTAACCTTTAAGGCTTTCAAACTACGACAAGGTTTAGAATAAAATAGAATAAAACAAGACGAACAAAATCAAAAATAGTCCATGAATGAATTGTATCAACAGGACCACGTTAATATGCTTGTGTCAGAGTTGTATTTATGTTTTGTCCAGCAGGTGGGACTGGTATATGAGGTAGCTGCACAATGTGGACAGATAAACAGAGAGGAATCAGGGTTTCTCAGGAGGAGCTGCTCTGCAAGAACGCCTGTGGGTATTATGGAAACCCAGCTTGGCAAGGCCTCTGCTCCAAGTGCTGGAGGGAAAGGGCACGTCCAGCTGGAGCCCAGAAACCTGACACCAGGTAAAAACACAGCTTGCAGCGAGTATTTGGACTCAACGAGACATTCAGATGGACATTTCTGTCCATTTTAATGTTACGGTCTGATACCTCAACGTAATGGTGTCAATGTGTAGATGGATTCTTGTCACAGCATCTTAAAACCATCATGACAGAGACTTTTGACAGAGACACCATTGATAATGAATCTCAGTAGTCACTGGAAGACACATAATTATAGTTAGTATACATTTCATTAGTATAAATACAGTCTAACTACAAAAAAACCCTTTAATTTATGAAGATATTAGTACAAACTGTATTTGTAAGGGTAACTAACAATGAAATGATTGCTAACACATATTAAGTAACTGTTATAGTCATTAACATCAGTTCTTTGTTACTCTAATCTAGTTCTTGGTTTAAATGTTGTCATTCCTTGTAGGCCGACCAACGATGGCGCTCCTCTCACCTTCTCCAAATTTGAGGAGAAGAAAAACATTGAGAAAGGTCGTCGAATTACCACCATGAGGAGACTCTTCTGGGGCAGCCCGTCGCCTCCGAAACGTCAAGGTAGCCCTGTTAACTCATGTATGTTCAAGTTAGACGAGTATGTGCAGAATGTTTGGTTTTGTTGCCTTAGGGTTAAAATTCATTGTACACAGTTGCTTTGCCACATTTGGTTCAGATACCAGGGGCATTAACTGAG
This sequence comes from Mastacembelus armatus, assembly GCF_900324485.2. Classification (NCBI taxonomy): domain Eukaryota; kingdom Metazoa; phylum Chordata; class Actinopteri; order Synbranchiformes; family Mastacembelidae; genus Mastacembelus; species Mastacembelus armatus. The sequence continues at coordinate 13,710,132 of NC_046641.1, forward strand.
GATCAAGAGCAAGACATTGTTTGAGTAAAGGGCAAAAAACAAGCGTGAGCTACTAACTGCAAGAAAAACACAAACTGAATTGAAAAGTGCAACCAATATATGGCATGAGCTGCACATTGCTTCTCTCTCTGTCTCTCTCTCTGTCTCTGTCTGAAGATTCTATGAAATCCAAGGAAATACTTAGACTTAATATATAATTAGTTATGCTGTTTTGTGATGACAGCAAAATCTGGCAATAAGCTGATAACGTAATGTATTTACTGATGACAGGAATGTCACCTGGGGAGTTGTGGTGGTTTTGCCCTTCCTCAAACACTGTGCTCCACTGTTGTTGTAATAAATGAAGTGACTGGGCCAGAAGTGTCTGAAGATAATTTTATCGTTTTAAAATGTGATGCTCAATTTATCTGAAGCATCCACTTTTTGTCCTTCCAGAGTCTTCTGAAGGCCTTACAAATGCATTAAAAGCCTATCAGAGCCTTGAGCCTGGGGACTTCACAGGCTTCCTAAAGATACTTCGGAGCCCTCCGTCACAGCGTCTGCAGTCCCAGTGTACAGCATTTCTCAAAACAATGGAGGCTTACCATGTAATCATCAGTTTTAACATGACACTTATAATTTTTCTTTGCTATATCAGAGCTGTTTCCTTATGGGTTATCACTGTCATTACAGGATCTGCCGGTACAGAAGCAGTCGGATCTTGTGCAGGATTTCTACCAGTCTTTTGCTGAACATTTTAGCAGTGAGTGTATATCAGTTCAACACTTCCTGGGCTGTTGATTCTGAAAACATGAAAATAAAATGACTTGAGTTGTCATTTTTTGTTTTCAGGCTTCACTGACACACAAGTCACCAAGATAATGGAGCATATAGAGAAGTTAATAATGACACGGTTGCACAAATGGGTTTTCTGCCATGACAGCTGTGATGATGAACAGAAAGACTTGGCTCTCCAGAAGAGGATACGGTAACCTTTACCTGCAAATCTTGTCATGTTTGTTGAAAACCCTTTAACCTATGAAGAATGCTGATACTGATCTTTTTACTTTGCAGCTCCTTCAACTGGGTTACTCTACAGATGCTGAGTGTACCCATTCCTGATAAAAAAACAGCAGTCACAAGCGACCCCTTTCTCTCTGCTATTACAGGTGATTTAAAGCTTCCGTACTGGATGAAATAGTACTTTGCATTCTAGCTGAGAGTTGAATAAGATGATTGATACCACACCAACACGTACCTCACCATGAAACAGCACATTGTTGGTTGTATTCAGTGAGCTCTTGAGGTGGTGATAGGAAGGTTTTGTTGCCCTCAGACTCAGTCAGGATAATTGTTTCTTTGTTTACCATCTTTATGTTAAGCTAACTGGCTGCTAGCCGTGGCTGTATTATGTATTATCAACAGATGTGACACTGGTATTTCTCACCTAATGCTGCATCAGAAAATGAATATGTATTTATCATAAACTTAGACTTTCCTTTAAGCCAATGCTAAACAGTTGTGAGCTTCACACATACTGTAAACATCGTGCTAATCTATAATGTTTTTTTCCCGTCCTTTTTTTTTTTTTTTTCCCCCCCAGCCATTATTGAAATGGATGCCAAACGAGCACCTCAGGACAAGCTTGCATGTGTGTCCAAATGCAGTCAGCATGTGTTCGAAGTGCTCTCCACCTCGAACAATGAGCCCGCTAATGCTGATGACTTCCTGTCCGGCTTGATTTATGTGGTGCTGAAGGCCAATCCACCTCGCTTACATTCCAATATGCAGTATGTCATTCGGTTTGGTCTGCCTCACAGTCTGATGGCAGGAGAGAGCGGTTACTATTTCACAAACTTGGTATGTTGATTATAAAGTAACAACACAGTGAATATGTAAGGAGGACCGGTGATCATTAATGCCTGCATCTATGTTCTCTGCTTTAGTCTTGTGCAGTGGCCTTCATCGAAAAGCTGGATGGGCCTGCACTGAACCTCAGTCCAGAAGAGTTTGACAGCTACATGCTTCGTCAGTGTGCTCCCTCTGTGGGAAACAAGAGGCAGGAGGTTGTCAGTGATACACAGCACCTACTAGAAGAGCTAAAAGGTAGACAGGAGAAACTCGACCAAGGGATGGATGCTCTCAACACGGAGCTACAAAAGTGGGTGCAAGCAGTTCATTCACAAGTGGATGAGGCAACAGCACAGTTTTCCCTGGTACAGAAGGAGATAACTGCTCAGTCTGAGTTGTCACATGCTGTTTCATCCTCATCTAATGTTGCACCACCACAAGAGGATGACAAGCAGCCGTCTTTGCTGGTGCTTACAGATCAACATGCAGATCCAACAGATACCGACTGTTAGCTACACTAACAAACACGTTTAATCTGGCTCTTGACCGTTTGTAATCCTCAGCACTTAAGTCGGATGCAAACAAACACAGAATTACACTAAGTATGCTGTTGATTAGGTACACCAATCTTATACCTATGCAGTCTTACACAGTTCTGCAAGAAATCCTCCCTGTGGTCATGGTCTCAATTATGAAGGAGGTGGACAAAATAATTAGAAAAACACTTGACAGTATAACATAATTAACCACTATCATACACAACATTTTGCAAAAATAATCATACAATTAAATAAACGCTTCACTAAGAGGGTTTCGGCAAAAACTGAACATGACCATTTCCATGAGATTTATTGCAGGATTGCATTAGTTTTACCATGGTGTACTTAATAAAATGCAAGTGCCAATTTTGCACAAGTTCCAACTGCCAAAAGCTCTGGATTTATAAGCCACTAGAACCTGAAGGTGAATCTTTTGAAGAAACTTTGCATTGTCACAAGGAAGTAGTTAATGACTTTGTTAAAGATGATTTGCACTTGTATTCTGTTTGAGGATGAAGGCTTTTAAAATACATTCCAGTTTATAGTAATAGATGTGATTAAAAGTAATATGTAATCACTCAGGGTACACAGCACTTAGGGATGTCTCCTAACACTCTAAGGGTGCTTATTTAATATTCACTGTTTTCCTGATGGTGTTTTCGAGTGTGCCTATACTACTGTGAAATAAAAGAAATGCTACAGGGGAAAGTAGATGTCAACTGTGGACAGCTACAAGTCAGGGGTGTGTTCAGTTATTCCAAGTGTTAAAATTTATGATTGTATCCAAGATTATATTAAAACATGTTCTAAATGTATATTCTGTGTTTCCTTCAGTTCTTTTCCTAAATGAAGGATGCAAGTTACTCACCTGTTATAGTAGTCAAGCACAGGTGTGAGGTGAGGTCGTGGAGTCTTCGAGTCTTCATTTCACATAGGTTTATAATAGATAATATTTTTATTTATGTAGGAGAATACTTGTAACCACTTTTACTTTGTAAACTGCAAGAAAGTTGTGTATTGTTTTTTTTCTGGATTCCAGTAAGTGTAACCAGCTAACTGAAAGAAAAATCAATTGAAGTAGAATTTTCTATATATCTTTCAACATGTCTGGAGTCATAGTCATTACTATTATATGGGAGTTAAATACATACTCTGGGCCTGCTATTTAACGACGTAAAAGCGAACATTAGCATAAGCACACTTTATTATTGAACTTTATAGTACTTTCTTGGCTTCACAAAGACTACCTTATAACTGAGAACGGGGCTGTGAATTGTTTGGTAGCTACACAGAGGTAGCTGGACTTGATTTTTCGTAAACCAGACCAGTTGGGGGCAGTATGTGCATACGCTGCCACAAACCTACAATAAAGAGACGACGAAGAAGGAAGACGCAAAAAAAAAAAAAAAAAAAAAAAAAAAAGGTCGCTCGCTGCGCTGGGTGACATAATTCGCCGTTACACCGGAAGTTGAGCAGCTATGAAGATGACAGAGGAAAACACTTCTGAAAACTTGGAAATAACAATGGACGATGTTAAAAGTCTGATTCAAAAGAAGGATGAGATTGAAGAACAGATAAAGGCTTACTACGACGTCTTAGAAGACGTAAGTCATCTGTCAGTCAGTCAGAAACAGAGCTAACCCAGAACGTGTTAGCAAACTTAATGTGTGTTTTTAGCTAATTGTGTCCTTCTTTATAGCAAGGTGTCGGAGCTGAAGATGCTTTGGTGGACGCGGAGGGTTACCCCCGAGCAGATGTTAATTTATACCAGATCAGGACAGCACGACATAATATTTCATGTAAGCAGCAGCGTGTTTTTGTTGAATGACAGCAGGACACATTTGACTGTATTCACTTATTCAGTGGTTTGACATGAAGCAGCTCAGTATTGCCAGGAAGATCAACACCATGATCCCAAACACCGTTTTAATTGCAGCTGTGTAGTACAGAGATGATGACAATGTGCAGTGCATAGAAATGGATGTATTCATGTTCACTTAATACATTGATTGTTTTCACAACAATTTCCAGGTCCAATAAAATATCTTATGAGCAAACAACTATACAAAACTAGAGAAATTCAATTTACAATGATAAGTGGCGAAAAGCAGCACACTCACATTTTTTGTGTAGAAGCTAGAACCTGAGAAAACTTCATATCATCAGAATAGTTTCCCCACTTATTGCATGTGATTAATTCATTGGCTCTAAATCAGTGCATTCATTTTTATAAGTAAACATTTGTACTTTTTAAAAAAAAATTTTTTTTAGTTCCACTGTCATTTCAGAGGCAATATTTTAATGGTGTCTTCCAGGCCTGCAGAATGATCACAAGGCCATCATGGCAGAAATAGAAGAAGCCCTGCACAAGCTGCATGCTCGAGAGAAAGCCAAGCGGGACCAGGATGAGGCCGAAGTCCAGGAGGAGTTGATGGAGCAGCAGGTCACTTTGCCGCCTCCCTTTGCACGAGTGGATGCTGTGACCCAAGGCTCACCTGCCTGTGGAGCTGTGAGTGATGTGAACTATCTGTTATATCTGGTAGTTTGTTTTTTTTTTTAGAGCCTCACGGTAGAGCTGTTTATGTCCCTGTGATTATAGTGTCTGCTTGGTTCTTTGTACAGGGGCTCAGAGTTGGTGATGAAGTCATCGAGTTTGGTTCTGTGAACACGGAAAACTTTCAGAACCTGCAGAACATTGCAGCCGTGGTACAGCACAGCGAAGGGGTAAGCTTGAAAAACAGTTCATTGGTTGGGCAGTAAATCCAGCCTTATTGTTTATTTGTCACTGAATGAGTTGCTATAACTTTATTTATTTGTGATGCAGTAACACCGTAAGGATGTTAATCAGTTCGATTAAATTTAATAAATTACATTTTAAAAATATTTTTTTTATATTCCCTGGCTTCATGAGGTATCAACCATAATAGCTAACATTTTGGTGACCGTACTTCTTATGTTGGTTGTGAAGTGTACTGTAACGTCTTTCTGCAGAAACCATTACGTGTCACAGTCGTCCGAAATGGCCAGAAAGCCCAGATGAGCCTGACTCCACAGAGATGGTCAGGCAGGGGACTGCTGGGGTGAGCACTACACACACAGTCACAGTTCGCATCTGCACAGATTTATCATTTGAGTCTAGCGGAGAAGCAAAGAAAGCACACTAAGTTCCCCTTAGTGTGTGCGTTTTACTCTGTAGATGCACTCATTAGGAAATCCTCCTTAATATGCATGATTCCTATTATTAGCTGTCCACTGGTATTGGCATGTATATAGTGGTTTGTATGAGTCACTAGCCTGTCCTTGCTCTTTTTCAGATGCAACATTGTTCCAATTCATCGATGATCACCTTGACTTGTGCAGATTTTCAATTCATTCACTTACATCACACCTGGTTTCACACTGACTTTGTACATAATACCAAAATTTGTTTAATTTTTCAAGATCTTAACCAGAACTGAATTATTTCCATAATAGAAGTGCAGACTTCAGAACAGGACATATTAAAATGTCAAAGTCATGCTGAGTTTTACAAATATCAGAATAAAACATTGTTACTATATACTCTAATTTGTTGGCATCATGAATTGCAATTAACCTATTTTATACATACAGAATTAGTAATAAGAATAGGTATCTTACTCTGGGGCTCTAGGATGAAAAAATACCATCTGGAGTATTTAAAATATCTTGCGGAGATCTGAAGTGATGAACAGGCTTTAGAAAATAAATAATAATTTGCTACTATAAATAAAGGATTACTATCAGCTCTTCTAAAAAGGATGAGATCAAATGTTTTTCAACTGCAAATGAAATGACAAAAAGAAAAATATTTTGGTGAATTGAAGACTTTCTCATTATTGCTTCTACGTAGAATAAATATTTGACAAGTTGCGATGAACTTGAAGCAGGAATTATCAAGTATTATTTTGAGAACTGTGAAGTATCAGCTTCCACAGACCAGTTAGTCAGCTGGTTCGTATAGCCATACTGCCTCAAAGACATTTACAGGAGCCTGTTATAAATCTGTATCAAAATAAAATGGTTTAATCAGATCATCAAAAAACAAAGAAAATCTACTACATCAGTATAATCCTTAAAAAAAAAAAAAAAAAAATCATGTAGCTTGCTTGAGTTTCTTCTTCTTGGGCTTGACCATTTGTGGTAGTTGGATTTTGAAGGCAGTCCTTAAAAAGGAAGATTTCAGGTCACGTGGATGTAAACAAAGTAAGGATGAAATTAAATTATTTCTGTGTCAAATTATTGCATAATTTACAGAAAGAAATCAGACTTACTCGCAAGTTGTACAGATGGGACTGAAGTTGCAGAATACTTTTAAAAAGAATACAGAGAAAAGCATCATAACAAAAACATACTTACACTTGCAGCTCTTGCCACTAGTAAAAATATGATGTGTGTGTATGTGTATGTGCAGTTTCTTTTATCTGGGAATCACTTACTTGACAGACAGACTGAGCAGACATAACCGATCTCAATAAGGTTACGGTGGCAGAAACACGCAGCTCTGTAATCCACGTGTGCAGACGGTGGCAGCACCAGCTGTGAACGCTGCTCGGAGTCAGGCAGGAACACCCACTGTTCAAAAACACTGTCATCAACACAAAACTGCCCTTCCTGCAGGCAGATGAGAAGAGTGAAAATCTGTACTGCACACTCACCAAAAGATACTGTGTCAGTGCAACTTTCTGTGGTATCTTGAGGTACAATCCTCCAGTTATATCACAAGCCTAAAAAAAAAAAAAACAAACAGCTGGTGGATGTTAGGACAGCACAAATACATCATTGCAACCATGGCATACCTTATGGTCCTAATATTAACACATTACATAAGCAGTTTGGTGCTTCCTCTCAAGATGTGTTCCAGGCTGTAGTGCTAGAAAAACATACCTGCTGAAGGAGACCTGAGTCTGAGTCCAACACACAGGCATCGATCAGGATGTTCTGTTTTAACATTCAAAAACAAAGTGTTTGTTTTTTTTAAACACATGAAGTAAATGTATCAGTAGAAGAAAAATGATAAAGCAGAAGTAGGATCTGTGATTCCACCTGCTTCTGGGCGGCAAAAATCACATTCATGAAGTTCATGTACTGGAGGGCACAGTCCTCAGCTGCTTTTATCACCTGCCCAGTGAAATGAATACAGAGGTCAGTGTTTAAAGTGAGATGAAGGAAACAAAAACACTCAGGAAATGAAGACTTTTTAAGACTCACCAATATTCTTGATTTTAGCTCCTGTCCCACTAAAATAAAGAACAAAACAACATACATTAAAAGAAAACAGCCTCCATAAAGAACACTATTAAACTTAATATAGAAAAAAAAATTACCTTCCAGTTCTTTCGAGACCCTGTGAATGTCTGAATATGAAAATGTTTAAGGAAAATTTGGCAAACATCACAGCTAATTGCTTCATAGAGGAAAGAGATTAAAACGATCTGTGGTCATTTGTGGAAATTTAAAAGAGTCCCATAAAGGATACAGCAGAGAGCTTTGGCAAGGGATCCAGCCAACAAAGTATCCGTTGAATTCCCCCTCACTTCAGCTGCAAATCACACAAGATTCTTGTGAATTTCTAGGAATCACCAACAGTTCAGTGTCCTACACAACTAAAAACCTAAAAGTGCAATATATAAACTGCAAAGAAATTAAAGACCTATTTTATACTAAAGATATACCCAGATTCCTCACCGGTACGATTGAAAGTGACAAGAGTAATAAACTGTCAAGTCAGTAAAATCTACAGTAGATTTAATGTGACTTTCACTTTAATTAAAAGATCTTGCATTTACTTTTTGACATAACATTCCTGATCTCCTCTGCGATGAGGTTATTGGCGACAGACAGCAGTTCGTATTTCCCATCTCCGCTGGAGGAAGCGTCGTTCCCACCGTTGTCCCCATCTCTCCAGCTCTTACTGGGATACAAGAAGTGGCTGAAATAAAGTGAGTGGGAGAGTTGACTGGGCAGACAGTGACAAGTGCAAAACCTTATATTCAGGAGCACAGCTGGCACTTCACAGCTGGAGACTGGCAGGGCAAACGATAATATCCAGACCCCAAGCACCGATACAACAATGTGTAACTACGATGTCACATAAAGGTACTGTGGGTCATTATTCATATCTAAAGAAATGAATCTGTGAGCCTGTGCTGTCAGGTCACCTGTCTTGGCAGTGGCTGGCGATGACAGCCAGCTTGTTTGTCCGGGCCATGGCCATGTGAGCGTTTCCCATCACCATGACCGCATCCATACACTTGGACAGGGTGAACTGGACGGAGACAAACAGTCAGTGGATGTTTGGGATGTTTTGACTTAACTATCCATGTTTTTAAGACTAATTTACCTGTGGCTCACGCTGAGCTTGCTGCCCCCACCATATCGGGTTTACATCCACGACGATGACCAGCAGACTGGCTTCATCCTCTGGAGACATTTGGGAACATTTAACATCACATTGCAGCAAAAAGCCGCCGTGTCGTCTCACACTAAATGTTTTTATCCAGAGTGAGGGAGACGTAACGTTACCTGATGCCATCCCAGCAGGATTTCTTTCATTAGCTTGTTAGCTTCCGTCTCTTCTCTCTCTCAGTTTTTCCACAACGTCCGCTAAGCTGTGAGTCTGGAAATTCTCACAATGTATAACTCCTCAAAAAATTACAAACATACAATTATATCAGCATCAAATATTACACCCCCCACCTCAGTCATACAGAGTCACATATCGCTTTGGATGCGACTTGTCGGCTAAATTCGTCTTCTTCTACTCTTCGCAGCAAAATAAATCCCACATGGTGCGCTGTTGCCACCTATCGACTGTTTTACTGTAGTGCAGACTGATATTTATCCTGACGACGTATTACGATCTTACGTAAGTCCGGGTAGCACTTCAGCAACGTAAAATATTCAATTATTCGAGTGCATTAAAAATCCAACATATGGAAGAGAAGTTATTATTATTATTATTATTAGTAGTAGTATTATCGGCACTAAAGGTAATTTGAACTACATTAACAGTAAGAAAGGGTTCTTGAATGCACCACTATGCAGCAAGACATCAGAAAATTTAATGAGAATATTTTGGAGAAACTTGTAGTGATATAAAAATCTAAATTATTTCTACCAAAGACAAAATATATGTTGATTATTTAGTATTTATAATTCCAATTATCTGCAATGGACTGGTGACCTGTCCAGGGTGTACCCCTGCCTTTCACCCAAAGAGAGCTGGGATAGGCTCCAGCAGATCCCTGTGACCCTGGTTAAGGAATAAGAGGGTATAGATAATGGATGGATGAATTAATAAATTAAAATTATTCTGAAGCAAAATATATTATGATATTAAGTCATCAATATCAGATATTTGTGAATGAAATGTTTATCGATTTCATCAATATGTGTCATAATGCCATAGTTTTTGATCTTGCTACAACAAACTGATTTAGAACAAGAGCAAATCACCAGTCTGTATCAAAATGGCTAACCAGAACTAAAATGACAACTTCTCTGGACTCCAAACTGAAATACATTGAAACTGTCATATATTTTCTCCTAAATATTGTGTCCTGTTCATGCATTTTTTTGTCTGACATTTCCTTCCAAGTTGTAATCTTGCTTGTATGATCATACAAATTTTTATACAAAAATTTTATTTTTGACAAAAAGATTTATGAAGGTTTGATGTTTCCCAGTAAAACAAAGTGTCTCAAATTGCTCTTGAAGAATTCAAGCATTTCTTGTTGTATCATCAAATTCTGCATTATCTATTTCTTAGGTTTGGGCTTTGGCTGAGCTTTCAGTGACACAGTCCTGTATCTCTCAGTCTGGTAGACGTCTGACTCGACGGTCTCGCTGGAGTCATTTAGTATCACATATACATCCCCGTTGACCTCAGTGACTTTGTGAATTCTCTGTTTGACACCCTTGGAGCGCCAGTGAGTTCTCAGGGGTTTGGCTGTAGGGTTGTCCACCGCTTGGTAAAGCCCTTCACCTTCTGCTAAAGTAATCTTGTACTTGTGCCACGGACACACGATGCACAACCGCCCATTGAACTCCTGATGGTGGTACAACAAGAAGATGATTAGAGAGAGAAAATTATTTATCTTTTATGAGAAACCTTGTATTTTATACACAGGAAAACCTGAACAAAAGCTTTGTAACAAACAAACAAAACAAAAGCCATGTAAGTATTATTCTTGTGCATGAATATTTAATAAATTTGCGTCAAAAAAGTGCCTGGAAACTTATTTAAAAAGACAAACCTCAATGTCTCCATACTGTAATGCACCACCTGAATCTGTCAGTGGAAAAACAAAAATTGTGAAAAATTCTACACTTCTACAAAATCACACTGTGTACACTGCGAAAACACGAGAAATATGACCAATTGCAGCTGTATGCATTACGTCAACACAAACAACAACCACAAACTGAGAACATACGGTAGCAGCGCATGTCCATCGCATGAAGCTGCCCCTGGTGGTACAGGACCAGTACATCTCGGCATCCATTCACCAGCTTGGTCACACGCCCAGCCTTGACAATGTCCTCCTTTTTGCAGATGAAATGGGAGGAAGGGGGAGGCGAGGAGGAGAAGAAGGAGGAGGAGGGAGAGGGAGAAGAGGCCTCCTCTTCAGAGGACATGTTGTTCAACTTCTTATAGGTCCTGGTAAAAACAAGATTGTATTGGATCTAATGTTTGGGAGTATGATAACTTGTATAGTTATGAACACTGGTTTTATGCCAACTGATTAGCTTGAATTCAGATTTTTAGCCTATTTTATTTCTTTTAAATTAGGTAAACAGGTGAAGTTTTGCGTGACTATTCTTCTAGAAAATGACAGATGAGTAAATTTAAATCCCTCAGGGATTGTAGTAGAACGTCCCCAAAGATTTCTCATGGTGGTAACAAACTACATCTCTTAATTCATCCAGATTGTTTGTAATCGAATGGCTGAAGTTATGAAACTGGGTCAGTGTCTGAATGTCACCTCTGAGTTCAGCAGCTGGTTTCCATGGCAATGTTTCTCGCGGGATAGGTCTCGTAGCCTAGCAACTGGTTGCTAGGGCTGCTGTACCAAATGTGCTTGTCCTGGGCGGGATAAACAACGTTTTCTCGCTAAAAGTACACACAGGAATGCGCTAACATTGGTGTTTCGTCTATATCTAACATGATACTAATATTATGCTGCAGACGTATTTAATTATAAAATACATGTTATCGTAACAAAAACGCCCAAGACCTGGTAGATTTGAGGAAGAGCAAATGTGTGTTACGTTAAATACTGTCCCGGGTGAAACACGGAGTCATGAACAATATTCCATCTCTATCTTTCCAACTGTGGCTAGCTAACGGCATTTTTATTTTATTTTATTTCTCCCATTGCAAACAGAGAGTGACCCAAGTGTGACTACAAGTATTCACTGTTAGGGTTGGATAACTTATATTCGGTTTAAGTATATACCATTGTCCGCAAATACATTGCATAATCAATTAGTTGAATAAGTTTTTAGAGACTTGCCTATGATGGTTAATATGGGTTTCTTACAAAAAACATTCCATTGATAATTAAAAACAATTAGTAAAATTTTTATGATTATATAATTATAAATACAATAAACATTTTAATGTTCGCGTCTTTGTGCTTTTATTTGTAGTTACTGAAATGTATTTTAATATTTATTGATTTTATTAGTATTATTTTGTTGTTGTTGTTTTTCCTGCTTCTAGACACTTTAACAGCTCTCCAGTCCTGTATATTCTAGGTGTCAGTGTCTTAATGGTTTAGTCTGAGAAGGCTTTTTGTCTTAGTAGCTTTGTTGGTGGGCATTAAGCTCTCTGAGGGATTATCTCTCTCTCTCTCTTTTACGATGAACTGTGCGTAATTTGACCGGCTGTCCTCCTGAAACTCTGCATTCATGTCCTAATTTCTGCCACCTGTGGGTCCTGCACGAACAGGAGCTGGTGTTCACTTGCAGCGGGAAAACAAAGCCTCCTCCCCGAACCGTTTTCGTCGTTATGGAGACCTACTTTGTGTACGGAAATAGTGATAGCCTCCTACTCAACTTTGTGAAAATTTAATGCATTTTACAGTTCAGTTTGCTCCTCGTTCAGATAAACCTTCGTATAGTCTACTTGCAACTTAAAACAGTGAATTTGGTAAGTTTTCTCTATATATATTTATATTTTTTATCATTATATTTTTAATAGCTTGAGCTATTTAGCCACTTGATATATAAAAACTATTTGCTAACATAACTCCTAAAGCACTGAACATTGTAAATTTAAAAGAAAAGGTTGTTGTCAACATACTTTCCCTCTTGACTTGTGTATATGAACATAGTCTGAATGAACATATGAACATAGTGTCTATCTTAGGTGCCAAATTGCAGGACTATATGCAGCTGCCAGCCAATCAGCTGTGGAGGCCAAAGAAGCAACAGTTGCTTTTCTGTAGCTACTATATTTATCATATTTGCTATGATACAGAAATGTGAGACATGACTGCGCTTTGCAGCTCTGCCTTCATTCTATCCAAGTGTCAAATTTTGCCATCATACCAGTGTCCTTTGCTTTCCTTGCCACCACAACAGTGCAGTGTGGTAGTAATAACACAGTGACCGACCAGTCTCTGACAGAAATCACTGAGGGAGGGAAAACAGCAACAAGGTGTGGCTGCAGTAGCGAGCAGTGTGAATGTTATAGTTTGGAGTGGTTTTGCATTATTTTCTGTTGAAGGCTACTTCACGTGACCAACCGATGGAAAGACTAAAGCGTCATCTCTGTCGTTCCCAGAATAGGTGTGAAGTAAAAGAAAAGGAAAGAGAAAAGGAAGAGGAAGAAATGACGCTTTGCCTGTATGAGTGTCTGAGAGCAGTTGGATTACAGCATCACTATTCTCGGTAAGCACACTCACACACAAGACATCTAAACATCCATGCCCCCCGTGTTTTTCTTTGCAACTAATTTGTCCACCTGCCACCTGTCTCATGTTGTTTCAGGTTAAAGTCCATGGGAGTTCGTCATGTGTCCCACCTTACAGCCCTGACCATGGAAGACTATCCCATCTTGGGAATCAGCTCTATGGATGATAGAACTCGACTCTTCCATCTGGTCCAAATGGTTAAAACTGACCTGGAGAGTTTTATATATGAAGATGATGATTATAAAGGAGATCATGGCTACACTGATGATAGTTTTAGAGGCTATCCTGATGAAGATGTATATGATGATGAGAAGGGTGAGAACAGTGCTGTAGTGAAAAAGCTAAATGCAGCCCCTTCTGCCAGATCACCATGTGTTTGCAGACAGCTTGATTTCAGTTGTGAAACCACTGATTGTCATCAGAGACCGGTTTCTCATTCTGTAAGCACTGTTCATCATAATAGAAATCATGGTTCAGTCCAGGGCAAAGAAAATGCTTTACCTGTGCATCTTCAGCTTGGCAAAAGTGCTGTGGTATGTGGCTGCAAAGGGAATAACAACCACAGTATGCAAAGTCATCTACCTGATCATCATACAAGAAGAAACACCAAGCCAAACATCAGAGGAGGATTTTTTACGCAAAACTGTCACCCCAGATTATCACCAAAGTGTGTCTCATTCCAGAAAAAAACAAAACCCAGGCCTGCAACACTGGCATCAAAGAGATTTAACAGCAAACCAGCTGGACACAAAGAGAGGAAAGGAATCTCAAGGATGGAAAAGCTCTCTACAGAGATAGGCAGTAATAAGGGTTGTGGGTACATGGCTAAGTCAATGCCTGTTTTTGAATCAAAGAAAACAACTGGCTACAACTATGGACTACCAAAGAGCTCCCCTACTGCTCTACACAGAAAGTAAGTGATAATCACTGATCTTCTTGCTACTGTGTGTTAGGTGCATCTATTGAAAAGACATTCAGAACGTAATATAAAGTATCAAATGGCTACAACACATGCACTAAGGTTTCATATGCACGCGCAATTGAATAATTTTGAATAATTTACATACCTTATGTGATTGTGTTGCTTTGTATTACAAATTTTGCACAGAGTTTGCATATGAGCATTGTACCCTTTGGATCTGATCATCCTAATTTTGACTGTGTCTGGTGTATGTCTTCCAGGAAAACAGGAGAGCAGCGGATCAGTGTGTGTGTGAGGAAAAGACCCCTGACACATGCAGAGAGCAGGAGAGGAGAGTCAGATGTTGTGACAACTCCAGGTGGAGAGTGTCTGATTGTCCATGAAAGCAAAGAAGCTGTGGATCTCACGCAATACATACTACAGGTACATGTACGGATAGGCCACAATCACAAACCAATGTTTTGTCTGAAATTCACTTCTGACATCTATACTGTAACCATAGATACAAATAACATTCTTCTACTATGAAATATGAATATATTATGTTATGAATGGTATTCTGTCATGAAGTACTGGAATTGTGATGGTGTATTTTTACGTTCTCAGATTGATGTACTGTGTATTTATTTCATGCCTTGCCCCTTGCTCCTGTGCACCTGCAGCACAGGTTCTATTTTGACCAGGTTTTTGGAGAGGAGAGCTCAAATGAAGAAGTGTATCAAAGGACAGCATATTCTCTGGTGCAGCACATGCTCAGTGGGTAGGTTTGCACTGATTTAGTGTTAGTTATGGTGGTGGTCATCCTAACATCCTTTGTATGCAGATGCAACTACCTTCAGATGAGTCTGTTTTATGGTTTGTATAAGTTGTTGTAGAAGTTTTGGTTCTGGGTTTCAGTGAATCTGTGTTTTCTAACTATCTACTGTATATTTGTGTTGTGTGTTTCCATAGAGGGAATGCCACCTGCTTTGCATATGGCCAGACAGGTGCAGGGAAGACTCACACCATGTTGGGTTCATCTCCTGGGAGACCAGGGTTATATGCACTTGCAGTCCGAGACATTTTTGCTTATCTGTCCAACACACACACACACTCACCCCTGGTGGTGTATGTCAGTTTCTTTGAGATCTATTGCGGACAGCTGTATGACCTGTTGAATCACAGGAAAAGGTGTGTGTTTGTATGTGTGTGTGTGTTTAGCTGTATTTAAGAAACCGATGAATCATGTATTTTGTAGGTATTTGATTTAACATTTCAGATACCTGCATCAACATATAAAAGATTAAATTTGTCATCAATTGTATTTTTGTATTATATAGCTCCCATTTGCTATATACTTATTTGTACTGAATTGTCTAATGTGTACATGATTTTTCAAATACAACTTCTGGTTTTTCAAAAGAGATGATTTCTTTTTTGGTAACAACATCAATAAAGGGAACCAAGATTTCCTTATCATAGTTTAATGAATTATGTCAAACCTTGATTTTATTCTTTCTCTGTTTCTTTCTTATTCTGTAGGTTATTTGCCAGGGAAGATGGTCAGAAGATGGTTCACATTGCAGGACTGCATCATGTCAGAGTGGACTCGGTCAGCTCACTGTTAGAGGTCTGCTCATTTCTTTAAATGTTGCCTCTTGTCTGTGTTGTATTGTTTAGAGCTGGTGTCCTGGTTAGCACAATTACACATTATCTGTCTTATTTCTTTTCCTCTGCATTCTCTGCTGCCCTTACAAAGGTTATTTCTCAGGGTACTGAGGAGCGCACAGAAGGGATGAGTGGAGTGAATCCTCATTCTTCTCGTTCTCATGCCTTGCTTCAGATTCAGCTTAGAGGTCAAAGCCAAGAGATAGCTGGAAGGTGAGCCCACTGTATGTTGCCATTTTTTGTGGTGTTCATTCTGTCTTATGGTATTGTCTTTTCTTCTTAAAATATTATAATAGTTATTTTGTAGTAGATTGAGTAAGCCCTGTAGTATTGGTGTAAAGTGACTGAACTAAGGAAGATGTGTGTGCTTGTATGTGTGCTTGTAGAATGTGGTTTGTGGACCTGGCAGGAAGTGAGAGAGCATCAGATACTAAAGAACCAGACAGGCAGAGCCGCATGGAGGGAGCTGAGATCAACCAGAGCCTGCTGGCTGTAAGCTACCCACTCACATGCTCACACTCTCAGAAATCCCACAGAAATTCAAAAGAGATTTTAAATATTTTCTCATGTGTAATTTTTTTTTTCTCAGCTTAAGGAATGTATCCGATCCCTTGATCAAGAACAATCACACACACCTTTCAGGCAAAGCAAACTTACTCAGGTACAAAAACTATGTAACTTTTTCATTTTCAGTATTTCTGCTGTATTAATGAACCAAAAGCACATAAATATCATGACTGGTTTTATATTTATATTTGCTCAATAAACTCCCCTGTGTTTCATCTTGGACTCCTTTGTTCTTATTGTAGGTTTTGAAAGACTCATTTGTTGGTGACTCAATGACATGCATGATTGCAAACATTTCACCTTGTCACTCAGCGACTGAACACACACTTAATACACTGAGATATGCTGATCGGTAAGTGTGTGTGGGGGTGGACGATGGGTGAGTAGGTATAACGGGAGGAACTGGTTATTAGTTGCTGCTTAGAGCCTCACAGGATTTAATTACTCCTCCTTTAAAATATGACCTATGGAAACGTTGGCTGCATAAAATAGCCAGTAGTTTTAAATACCAACTTTCTGTTTTACTCTTGCACCTTTTCCATAGTTGTATACGGGGAAGTGGTTGCAATGATTAAAAATGTTATTTACGATGTTATGTCTTCTTCATTTTTCACAGGGTGAAGGAATTGAGAGGACAAGGAGGATTAAGAGGAGGAAGAAGAAACAAGGCATTACTCTCTCCAAAACATAACTTATTTAACAGCAGCAGCAGCAGTGATAGCAATGTTAGCACCCAGGGGAAAAGTCCCCCTAAAAAAACAAAATTAGAGAGACAAAGAAAGAGTTTTGGTCCTGCCACGCCTACCGCAAAGTTGCTCAAGGAGGATGGAATTCTCTGCTCCACACCCAAGAACAGCAGATGGGGTGAGGAAACAAATGCAAGAGGCAGAAAAGGGGTTGGACTTGAACATATTACACCAGTTAGTGGTTGGCTGGGACCAGGTGATAAGAGGGTGTGGAGGGAGAATGTAGGTGAAACAGAAGGTAGGGGAACAGAGAATGAAAAGTATGAAAGAACTGAGAGTCCTTCTGCCGGGGCAGGGCTGCTGTTGGGACAACCAACAAATGAGGAGATTAAACTTTGGGAGGTACAAGAAGGAGTAGCCCATAAGGGTAGTTTTTCTTTTGATTACAGGGACTCTCTGTTCTCCCACAGAGAAAACGAGAACCAACGAGGCATTTTCAAAGGACTAAGAGAGGGGGAGAGATGGATGGAAGAGCAAAGACAACTGGAAAGCAACATAGACCAGTGTA
Organism: Mastacembelus armatus; assembly: GCF_900324485.2. Taxonomy (NCBI): domain Eukaryota; kingdom Metazoa; phylum Chordata; class Actinopteri; order Synbranchiformes; family Mastacembelidae; genus Mastacembelus; species Mastacembelus armatus. The sequence goes on from NC_046641.1 coordinate 13,727,831, forward strand.
GTGAAGTAGGAAGGCCAAGGCAGAGGGATTTACAAACAGTTGATGTAAAGAATAAGGAGAGGGAAAGGCATCTGAGATGGTATCACCAGCAGCTGCAGCAATTTATTCCCTCAGCTGTTTCTTCATCTGTTCGTACATGCCCATCTTTCTCTTCCTCTAATCAAGCCTCTCTTTCTTCCTCTGTTTCTCCCTCCTCTTGTTCCTCTCTGCAACACTCTTCTCGCCTCTCAGTCTCTGCCCTTATGTATAATGGTTTGGAAGAGGTTTTAGATGCATATAGAGCCAAGGTGCAGGATAGGTATGATGATATTAGAGGACAGTTATCTTTTCCCAGCGATGAGATTTGCTTGCAGGCTGAGAAAAGGAGACCAGCTGTGATGGAAGGGGTTGAGAGGAGGAGGGCTTGGTTAGCAACAACAGGGGCAGAGAACACAGATAGGATGATTAGTACAATGCCAACTAATGTAGAGTCTTACAACTGTGGTTCAGAAGAGAGAAGAGAAGTGAACAGGGAAGGACTTGATGCCTCAGATATTCCTGCTGATGGAGTGCAGAGTACTGATGAGGAAGGAGGAACTGACAGCTATGATTTAGTGTCTGTCCACAGCAACAGACTCTTTAATCACCCATTTGTTGAGTCACCCAAGCAGCGAGCTCCAGCAGAACGACCTTTCTCACCAGCCTGTGAACATACCAACACACTCCTGGGCCCAAATCCAACGTACACTCAGGTACATAGCCACCAGGAAGTCAAAGCCAAAATGTCTGTTTTACCTCAAGATAAGACTCATGCAGATTCTCTGAGCTGCATCATGGACCCTCTCAGTATCTCCTTGCTCCAGGTGGACCAACAGGTTGCTACAGTCTCATTCCTTCAAGGGGAACACAACAACCCCTCAGTCTGTCTGCTTGACAATGAAAGGGGAGAAGATAGTCAAAGTGATGTGCAAAAAGACCATCTCTGTGCTAAGAGGGAAGGGAATAAAGTAGAGAATGACGATGAAGAATTATGTCTCCCTCTTTTGGAGCTGCCACAAGCAAGGACCCACCACCTTACCACCTACAACACAATGACAGCTATTGATGACACCGTGAGAAGGAAAGACATGCATTGTACCACATGTGAGCAAGGTGGAATAGGTATGTATGAGTTCCCTGAGTGTGTGTTAACTAGTGCTTAAAATCTGAATATGAACTTTTTTTTTAAATTTTTTCCAGAAAGGAAGAAATGTCCTGTCTCTGAGGTTGTGCTTCTCTCTCTCTGGGACCAAGAGAACACTCCACAACCTGAAACCATGCCATCTTATGAAGTCCTTGCCAAGGAAGAACATGCACCCCCATTTAAACTCTCAACGTGTGCGTCTATTCAAACTTCTGTTGTGCAGTCCATGTCCCCCTCTGTACAGGACTCTGTAATCACTGGTCCATGTAACTCACACAATCTTATCTCAAATAGTGCCACGAAGCTGTCACCACAATGCACACACAACATTCAGAAACCTGCCTCACCCATTTTAACACAACAGTCAATGAACACAATACATTCAAACCATTTCAGGGGCTCAAACAACTCACTCCAACCAAACAGTCCCATGGACTCAAATAATCAAGAAAGCACTTGCCATCAGAAAACTGGACCCATTATCCATCTGCCTACCCTAGACCACTTGGATGATACCCAGTAAGTACTAGAGATCTTGCTGCTTTGTCTATGTAGTCATTCTAAAAAGGTGATGTTGAAAATCTGCTTCATATATGTCAATCCTACATCCATAATATGGAATTAGGACCTCTTTGGTAACAGATTTGGAAAATCTGTTGTGCATTTAAGAGTAATGGAGTAATCACAATCTAGCGGTTTTTAGTTTTGATAAAATATTTTTTTTCTAATCTGACCCAACTTCAGGTGGTGTGTTGTCCAGGCCCACTGGGAGCAGCTTGAAGTGATGGAAGGTTTATGCCATGAAGAGGGGACACTTTTATGTCAACAACCTGACATGGTCTGCAAAAAAAATTGTCCACTATTGTTTGCTACATTTTTATGCTTCTATCCTGCCTTTTTATAAACTGAATTTTTTAAAATGAATGCACTAATTCGTCTGCCCTCATTCCTTGTATCTGTGTCTGTAGGCATTTGGGGAATATATTAACAAGCTGGAGAAGATCATGGAGAGAAAGGCTCAGTGTGTCCAGATCATGAGAGCTCAGCTGCAGCCATTTCTGAAGCCCAGTTATCCTAGTCAACCCATCAACTAAAGACAAGAAAATAACAACTGAATTATCTGAAATGTCTATGTTAATAGGGAGAAATATTTGCAATGTTAAGCCATTTTGTTGATGACAAAATACAGGATTTTTCTTTCATGACACTAAATACAGTTTACATTAGTGTTTTTTATTTTAAAATGGTATGGAAGTGATTTAAACTTTAACAAGGTATTGGGCATTTGAAAAGCATGTCCCTTTTTATGTTTGTGCATCTGCAGTTTTGTGTGTGTGCTTTTGTTTTTGAGTTCTCTTGCCGAAAGGTTACTGTGGAAACTTGTATGACTGATATTTAAGAAAGAAGTTATTCTTCACAGCTGCAGTTTATGTATTGTACACTGTATCTATTAGTACTTTTGTAAGCCCAGTCTTGGCTGGCTAGGTTTCTCCAAGACTCAGACTAATATTTTTTTTCAGCTTTGGCATGCTTTGCTTGTTTGTTTGTTTTTTTTGTCTGAAAAAAAAAACAAAACTCATTTGGAGTTGGAGTTTTGTTTTTCATGAGTCGTGGAAATAATCACACAATCATTTTGAAATGTGACTTTGAAATTTGACTTGACTAAGGATTTCAATTTAGTTCAATTGTTTTTTAATTTGTGCTTTAACCACACCACCACAAAACCAGTCCAGCCAGATTGATTGGTCTTTTGTTTGACTACAGGCTTGACTAAATTTCTGACTTTGGAGCAATGACATATTAAACCAGAAATGCCCAAGTGATAATTTAATAACCTACTTGAGCTTGGGTTGTGTGCTGAGAAAGTGGCAGGTTGCAAACTGTTTTCTAGTAATCCAAGATTTTTTTGCCTTCTGATAGAAGATATGTAATGTGTAAAGCAAAGTGACTCCTGGTGTGTTTTCAGATTTCAGTGAATTTGTTGAAGCAACTTTCTTTTGGGGGTTTAGGATTTAGCTAAATGATCTTAATGATTAGGTAATGTGTCCTGTGTTTTATATTTCTTTTAAGACTGAGTGGGATAGTGTATCCCAGTTCTATTTATACAATCAAACTGTAATTCTTTTATTATTACAATGTATATAGTGAATATGGATGAGAGTGTGAGAGTGAATCAAATTAGAATTTAAACCCTGTAAATTTTCTCTGCGGTAGTACACCACCATGCGGTAGTACACCACCGTGTAAAAAACGACATAAAAACGAAAGCATCACCCATCATCACACCTATGGATGATTTTACTTTGTGCTGGTTTTAGCTGAACATGAGAAAATCATCATAAAGTCCACCTGGCATCAGGCTAGGAGCACGTCACGGCAAAGCGCGCTCTCAATCGGTACCGCGCACGTCAGGGCACGTTTTTGTGGATCACGTGGTGAGCTCTGTGGGTTTTGGTTGGTAGTGCCAGCTTCACAACGTTGAACAACGGCGGGGCGGGTCACGTGACAGCATCTGCTGCTGGCTGAGCGAAGCGTGTTAGCAGGTAAAGGAAAAAATACAGACTCGGTGTATTTTTATGATTTTAAATCGTTTAAGTCTTTATCGTATATTGAAATGTTTGTTTGTGGGAAAATGTCGGTTGAATTAGAATCTCTGTTCGTCCTGGTCGCTGGATAACTAACTCGCTAGCTAACGTTAACTAGCGTTGTGTCCGGGCTGTGTGGTGCGGCATTGTATGCGGACGGGCCGTTCACATGCTGCTGATATGCGTCGTAGCTCAGCATTAACCTACCACGCGTTTTTGTCAACATTCCCCCCCTGCATACCTGTAACACAATCGCGAGATAAAAAAAGATATATAATACACACTGGCCGTTGGTAATTTCAGTGTAAACACTTAGCGTTTTTCGTTTGCTTTCACTTGTGTTAGCTTGCTGCTAACGTTAGCTAAATCCACCACTGAAGTTAGGTGTCTAACGTTAACAAAGAGTACTTCTTCGCACTTCTTACATTTGCTGGATTTTTCGTTTCTCGGTGGGGCCGCGCGAACAACAGTCACATTATCTGACGACTTGTACAGGGACATTACAAATATTTTGCCAGCAGAGAAGGCATTTTATCGTGTGTGTGTCCCACACGGAACAAAGACGAGCGGTGAGTCCGGCTCAAGCTAAAGCTAGCTTGGTGCCCCAGCGTTAAAGTGAACGTTAGTCATCGCGGCTAAGGTTTCCGAGCATAACGCTCACCAAAATAAGATTAACGTCGCATACAGGCGATAATCAGTAATCATACGAGTGGATAACTTAACGTTATGCAGGTCACATTGACTGTGCTTTGCTCTCTAGTATTTATATGGCAGCCAACATGCGATTAACATAGCTACACTGATGTAGTCACAGTCGATGTAACTCATTTGTGTTACCACGCTGATACGTTGTCAGTTGGAGGTGTTGTTAACCAGTTACTGTTAAGAGTCATAATACAATCCAGGGGTAATTGTACCATGGATTTTTCTGTGTCAAAACTCGTTTATCTTGGCATGAAGCCCAGGTCCCTTGGTGGGTATTTGTTTAACTCTGAAGCAGTGTCGTTGGGATAAATCGTATTATAATTCATACTAGCTACTCATAACATATCCTGGAGCATATTTACTGTGTTTTTACATCGGAGACTGAGGGAGGGTTGTAAGGTGATACCGAGGCAGCTCCCCCTTGGTTGGCTAAATTTAACCCTGGTGGAAGGGGCGACAGATGGGGTTATAGTCTTACATGGTATACTAAACAGTGAGTCTGTCTGCTTATAGTCTGTATACTGTAGTGTCATTGGAAATACATTTAACTCAAGAGTTGTAATGTAATATAATAGTCTCTCGGGTGGGTGTAGTTTGACTTTATTTTTGCCCCCCCTTTCTCTCTCCTCTAGATTTTTCTATTTTGTACATACATTGTTTTGTATATACTGTATATGATGACTTCAGTGGTCAGCAACCAAGCCCGGGGAACTCGGGACAGAACGCTGTCCTCCACCACACAAACCACACAGCCACAGAAACAGATACAGGTGGGTTCTTGTTGTTTTATATGAAAAATAGGGAATTATCCTGCTCAGTTAAAATATATTACGTATTTTTTCTTCATACAATTTAAGATTGCCTCACTTAGTGTTGAAAGTTATCATACTGATACAGAAAGTAAGAGATGTGATAAATGCAACATTTAATTTCACATTTTTAAAAGATTTGTAGATAATTACATTGTACATTTCTTTCGATGAAATACTTAATTAAAACCTAGTGTCTTGTGGTTTGTTATATTGTTTGAATGAAAATGAATTCAGATACTGTTTATTCATCTTTCATCTGTTTTTCTCTCTCCCTTTCATTCAAGGCCACGGCAGAGCAGATCCGTTTAGCCCAAGTGATCTATGACAAAAATGATGGTGACTTTGAAGACAAGGTCAAACAGGTATTTTGCTTGTGCATATATCTGTGTGTTTAAAAAGCAATGATCTTCATGCACATTTTGGATATAGGGATCCTCATTGTATCCAGTGTTCATCCAACTCAACAATGTGCTTTTCTGCTTCGCATGCTCATAGCTGATTGAAGTAAGTGGCAAGACCCAAGATGAGTGCATGGTAGCACTCCATGACTGCAATGAGGATGTAAACAGAGCCATCAATTTTCTGTTGGAGAGCACTTCTGACACAGTAAGTGTCTACGTATACATATATACATAAATTTGAGGTTGTGTTCATGAAATGTTTCATGTGAAGTCCTTTTTTTTCAGACATTACCACAAACATTGCAAAATTTTTATAACAATGTAGGTGTTTATATACTATAAACTTCATTCTGTTAACCTCTCAGAACTCTTGGGAGACTGTCGGAAAGAAGCGCAGCCTTGGAAAAGAGGGAGGACCCTCAGAGACAAAGGAGAGCAGGGAAAAGAAAGGAGGAGAGAGGGAAGCCAGTCGTGGACGTGGGGCGTCCAGTAGGAGGGGCAGAGGCATCAGCAGAGGGCGTGAGGGTAAGAAAGGAATGGAAGATGCGTTTTTCCTGTGAAAGAGATCCAAGAGCCTTTATTGTATAGATGTATGGAATCATCAGTTAAACTTTGCTCTACTTTGTTTAAATTTCATTTTCATGTGGGTTAGATTTGAACAAAAATCATCAATTATAAGGAGTCTTTAATATTTAAGTTTCCACTATTCCTATGTTAATTTTTGGATTCCAGGTCGATTTGAAGAGAATGGATTTGAGGTGGCTCCTGGAGAAAGAGGGGGAGACCGTGGACGCAGGGGGCGTGGCAGAGGTGGGCATTACAAAAAGATTGGGTATAGAAACAGGTGTTTCTATTATTTTGTCCACCTCATTATCAGCATGACTAGGATGAATAGCAAACACCTCTTTTATAATGAAGCAATTAGGCACAGCTTCAGGACTGACGATACAGTTGAATCAGCACCTTAAAACACAGACTTTATTGCAGGACTGTTCTTAGACTGCATTAGCTTTAGTTTGGTCTACCTATTAAACTGCTACTGAATGCAAAAGACTGAGGTAGAGATTGGGAGCCCCTACGTATTAAATGTCTAACATGTTTAAATCTACTTTGGTCAAACCAACAATTCACTGATTGCACTAATGTATTTCTATTCATAAGCAAATTCTCAAAGTCTGCTTTTTGTTATTTGAAGTAGAGAACTGACTCATATTGTTGTCCATGATGCAGCTGGGCAAAGTATCTATTTGTGTCTGCCGGCATTTCGGGTATTGCGTCACTCAATGTGTGTGTAATGTGCTCTGTCCTGGCAGCTGTGTTTGTGTGTTAGCTAAAGAGAATGGTGGAGTTAGAAAGGAGTAGAATCTCACTAGGGTTTGTTTAAAACAGGTCATATAACGGTCAAGGTCAAACCAGGTATGATTCAGAAGAAATTTGGTCACATGGCTGGTTATACCACATATGCATGCGTTTGAAAATATTCTTTGCCCAGTAACGCTTGTTTGGTTATTTAGACCTAATACACCTGGTCTTTTTATTTTCTTGATCCGTATTTGTGGGTTGTGATAAACATTGTATGCAGTTAACAAATACTTCTGTGTACTGCTTTACTTGTTTATTGTTCATCCACGTGCTGCTCCACGAACATTGCAGTTGAGTTCTGCCTTTTTCAGTCTGTCAGCATTATGAAAATAGATTTTTGACATTTTTGAACCAATTCACAATTGTTAGATACAAATTGTGATTCTTATGCAATTTTATTTTTGTATTTTTTATTTTCCACCGAGGTCTTTTACATTTGAGTTAGTGGTTAAAGCTCAAAAGCAGAGATAATGTTTTTTTTTTCTTTCTTTTCTTTTTTTTTTTTTTTTTTTTTATGTCCTCAGGTACAGGGGCTCGTGGTAGAGGAAGAGCAGCTGCTGGCAACAGGTTCTCCTCCCAAGGAATGGGGTAAGGAACTCTGTTGGTCTTAAACCCGAATCTGTCCAAAAACAGACAAGCTTTTCTCTGTACTTTTCTTTGTTGTCTCACCTTCTCTATATGTCTATCCACCTTTTCTCTCATATTTTCCACTCCTTTCACAGCACCTTCAACCCTGCTGACTACTCTGCTAACTCTGGAGCTTGCCAGGAGACATGGGATGGGGATGGAAACGAACCTGCTGAGGGAACTGGTAAATAAGTACAGAACATAGTGATTTTCTGCTTTTATTATGGAATGACTTAATTTTTAGTTTAGAATTATAAACATTTAATGTTCATCTGCCACAAATCAACAAGAATGTTCAGATTCCTAAAAGTGGTGTTCAGTTAGAAATGGTCAAATGAAAATACACAATGTACTCGAAGGCAAAATTTGTTATGACTCATGTTGCTATATCATCTGTTACTGCTTTTAAGAGGTTTGCAGTTTGTGAGACCGTATAATAAGCATGTATGAACTGTTTTGTTTTTTTTGTAAGGAACATGGGGAGGTAATCTGGAAGACTGGACTTCAGAAGACTGGAATGAGGATGTAAGGATCTAAAAAAATGAATATGAAAAGGATTTGTTTGTTTTCAGTTTGCTTACATTCCTTTAAATCTGCACTGGCCTGATTGATTTCATTTGTTACTGGCCTCTGACTCATTAAATACTGTTGATAAAGAGCCAGTGATTTTTTTTTTTTTTTTTTTTTTTTTTAAAGAAGTGGTGTTACTATCAGTGTGGCTTGGAAAGGTTAATGTACTTGCACATATGTGTGTATTATTTGGATCAGTGACTGTACTTCTGTCCTTTTTTACAGTTGTCTGAGACCAAAGTTTTCACTGCCTCTTCTGCTCCAGCAAATCACATCACACCCGGACACAAGTAAGTCATCCTGCCCAAAGTCCTGTTAACATAAATCACAGCAGACAACAGACTTTATTTTGTCAAATAACATATTTCTTTTTTTGTCCTCAAATTTCTCCTTTCCAACTCTTTGCTCCCCCCTACAATTCTCTCTGCCCCTGCTTTTTCCCAGTGTGGACCTGGCTACCATACTGCCTAAGGCTGGAGTCAGTGTAGGAGCGTCTATGGATTCTGACTTGGGGGTGATAGTTGATTGCCCTTCAGCTGAGGATTTGGGCCAAGGCCTGGTATTCACCAATTCCCATCACAACGGACGCACTGCAACACACAGCTACGCACATGCTACAGCCAACAGCTACGCCCATGCTGCCTCTGCCAGTGCCACCTGTCCACATCCTGCTTTGGTACAGACAGACACCACAGTCAGGCTATGTTCACATTACAGACCTTAATGCTCAATTTCAAATTTTCTGTAGGGTTCAGCCTTTTTGTTTTGATAGATCACATTTATGTTTTCAAGTGACATGTCTTGCTCTGATGTGAACACTGCTGAGGTCCTAACCTGCCATGCATGTGCAGAAATGTGTAACCTGTGGTGCAAGAGTAATGATGTCATTTCTTGACAGTCAAATTACACATTTTCTCAATAACGCCATGGACATGGTATGTTATTTTCAGTTTGCCTGGATCAGAAACGTTTCCTTCTCCATGTCCAGCAAATTTGAAATATTTTTGTCTTGCCACTGTCCTAGTCACTGTTGTTGCCCTCCATGTTTATTTTTTACCAGTCTGTGTAGTACAGCCCCTGAATGATAATGGGCAATGTGTGGATGTGCATTGGAGTGAGATTTAAAAACAAAAGCGCACACAAATTCCTATTTGACAAGTCAGAGATTGCATATGAGTCGGCTAGAGCACATATACAAGTGCCCCAAATCTAATTTAAAAAAATCTGTGTTTTTTTTAACACATTTATGAAAAGTCAGATTTGAATCACTTAAAGGGGGAAAAAATGGATTTGGGCCACTGTAATAGGTAATGTGATACCCTTAAACACACTTCTGGTCAAGCATCAGCAAACACATTTATCGTGCTGACTGACATCTATGGTGTCTGTGTATTCAGTGCTTGTTTTTTCTGTCATCTTTGCAGTCCTCAGTCCTGGGCTCTGGCTTTGGGTCTCTGAATGTACCTAAGCCAGCACCTACCTCTGATATCAGGACATCAGAGCAGCTCAATGGGCCTCGGCTTGGTCAGAGAGCCAGTCAGACGTTGGCTGCCACCAGCAACAGCAGTCTTTCCAAAGATGCAAGACCACCTCCGATGCAAAGTCCCGCTCCTGCCTCCTCTCCCTCTGTAGACGTCAAACCTCAGCGAGTAGAGAATGGCCCTGTGACTGCCCAACACTGTAGGTTTATCTCAAAGTAACAAAGAAACCCAACTCAGAAATTTGAGGAATTACTTTTAAATCCTGACCAATTGTTGTTGTTAACAGTGCAAGAGATACAGTGCACTTCAGTACTATAGTTATATGAATATGTACATTTATCCCCATTTTCTTCAGTGGAGATGAAGCTTCAGCCAGAGCCATCAGCAGTGCTCAGCCAGCTGGCTCAGAGGCAACAACAATCCTCAATCCTTCCCAACACAGAGCCTCTGGGCTTGTCACTGTCACATGCTCCAGAGGTCCCCACACCACCAGGTAGGATTTCAGAGCAGTATCTTATAATGTATTGATGGTGTGATATTGTGCATGGCATGTAACATTACTGCCAGAGTTCAACTAATTATTTTAAAGACTGAGAATTGAAAATTGTTGGCTTAATTAGAAACGAATACCAGCAGCTGTATAACCCACTTAGTGACCAAATGTTCTTCCTTAGTGATTGTAAATTATAACTTCACATGAAAAGATGGAAAATATTTGGCAGATAGTGAAGATGAAAATGACTCTAAAGCTGACACTAAAGACAAATTTTCATCACAAGGAGTAGTTGAGGTAGTGGCTTCTCTGCTAAAGAAATGAGTATTGTGACCACACTTGTTCTGTTTTTTTTTTTTTTTTTTTTTAAATGACATTGTGTCTGTGCCCTGCCTTCAATTTCCTTCAGGCCATGAGTCCTCTGCTCCCCCTCTAAGAGATGGAGCTTCTCCTGGAGTAAAGCTGCCAGGCATGGAGCCTAGCATCACAGAACCCCCTCAACGGCAGCTAAAGACACAGAGACGCAGAGTACCTCCTCCCTCAAAGGTAACCTCTTACAATATCTGACCAAAAAAGGTTTTTTCCACAATGGAAAAGAAAAAATTTACTTGGAAGAAACTAAGGTCGAAACTAAGTCTTTGACATTATTTAGCTGTTCCTACCTTCACATAGCTGTGTGGCAGTATTGTAGTATTGCAGTAGGGGAGGGACTCAATAAAAATTCCTCACAATGTAACGTCCATTTCCATGACTCTAACCTTTACAATCTGCCATATCTTGTCAGTGAACACAGAAGGCATAGATGCATTTTATACTTGTTTACTACCAGAACCTGCTTCTGGTTCAGAAATATTTGTCTGGTTCAAGTCATTTCCCCTCTTTGTGTACCTCAGATCCCGTCGTCAGCAGTGGAGATGCCTGGCTCAGCGGATATATCTGGCCTGAATGTTCAGTTTGGAGCACTTGACTTTGGGTCTGAGGCTGGTAGTGGAACAGTAGACATGACACAGGCAGAGTCGGTCAGGGAACAAGCCCCCAAACAGATCTCAGCTCCAGCACCCATGCCTGTCCCTGCTGTGGCTCCCACACAGCAGCCACAAAGCAGCCTGTTCTCTAAGTCAGGATCTGTGAGGTGTGTGAATATTTTTGAGCTGGTATGTGAAGTAGTTTACATAAGGAACTTATAATTTTGCACGTTTTTCTGTTTTTTGTAACCACGCAAGATTGAGCCATACTAAATAGTCTGCAGTCACAGAGACAAATTTTGTCAGTAACGAAAGGGTTCTGAAAATTACATCTTAATTTTAGCTCATTTACAGCAAAAGCATTCTGCTGTATTTAGAAAAAAATAACATAATACTGCATCATGTCTTGCCGTGTGTGATTTTGTATTTATGTGCCCCTCTCCATCTACCTTTCTTTTCATCCTTGAACAGTGAACACATGAGCAGCTTATCCACCTTACCCTCAGCTGTATCAGATCCCAGCTTCCCCTCACCCTCTCTGGGTCTGCCCAGTGCTACAGCTTCACCATCTTCTGCAGCCCCTACCACAACCAGCCGTGCGGAGAGCACTGTGCCCAGGTCCCTGCCCCCTCATCTTGGCTTCTCTCAGAACAAAGATGTCCCATCGGCTGCTGGTGGACCTCTCACAGTAAGGACACACCTTTTTTCATTCTGTAGGCATAAGGGTCCCAAAATGATTAAAGAAAGATGTAGTCAGCTGCTGCTTTCATTATTTTTCAGAAGTTCAGTGTCTAATATCTGACAAAAAGCTTAATGATAAAACTAGATGTTTTTTCCTCTTACAGAATGGCTATGGTGGCATGAAGGCACAGAGCGCGCAGGACAGTAAGTACTTGAAGCATTGTTAGAGAACTGTGCTGGAGTGTCCAGTAAAATCTAATAATGAATATTGATTGCTAAATGCATCCGGTTGGAAGTGGAAGGAGTCATCTTAGTAAGGACTGATGTGGTTTGATACATACCAGGATGTTTTCAGTCCATCCTTTTAAACCACTTTTTTTTTTTTTCTTTTTTCTTTTTTAAACATAATCTTTCATTGTTGTATTTATTCGCCCATGATCAGTTTGTAAAATCAACACACAAAAATGTATATTAAATTAATATCCCTCTTTACTCTATTTAAACCAGCTACGTCATCAACGCCCAGGACAGTAAAAACTGAGTCTCCTGTTATGACGAGTGACGGTGGCTCTGGCCACCATATCTCTTCCCCTGCTGTCACACCTTCCCACTCAACACCCATCCCCTCGCTCAGCAAGTAAGGAATGGTTCAGACACATTGACCTTTATATTACCCTTTGGTTCTTTTTTTTGTTTGTTTTTTTTTTTTTTTTTATTGTGTACCACTTTTTGTCTGGAGATGGTGATGGTTACAAGCACATATCTCAACCCTGTAATGTGGAAATATCTTTGACTGAATCTCCTATACTGCTGCTCTTGCTTCCTGGGTGAAGTGCTTTTGTGGCTCCATCAGATATAAGCAGGCTGACAAAATCACTTTACTCTTTCTAGTCACGTGACCACTGCTCACTCATCTGGATCAGCCCTCGCCACAAGTTCATCCATGACAGTAAGTGTGTATACATGAGAAACAATTTTTTTTTTGGAGTAGTGTTATTGAATGCTGGGTACTGAGCTCTGAGGCTTTGTGCAGTGTTTAGTGTTATGTTTGTTTTTTGTTTTTTTTTAATGAACAGTGCCCATGAAACAGTTTATCATTCAGCTCTCACACACCTCTGCTTTTGTCCTGTTCCATCAGATAAGTAATGAGGAGAACAGCAATAGCGGCAATCTGCATGCCTTTACGTCGTCGTCAAGCCAAGGTGTTAATCCCAGTCCTTCAGCTCCCCTGGCTGTCAGCAGCTCAACTACTAACAGTATGCACTCTTCTGGAGCAACTGGACTTACTCCTAATGGCTCTAACACCACACACTCAGCTGCAGGCAGCCGCACTGCACCCCTGCTAACTACCACCTCCGGTAGGCTCAAATACACATCACAAGATAATGTGGCTTACTGCAATCGAAATTGAGTATTTATCATCCCTTTTAAGTGAATTCAAGAATCATCTTTCTGTTCCTCCTCGTTCCCAGGTAAGGCTCCTCCCAACTTGGCCCAAGGAGTGCCGCCTCTCCTGGCCAACCAGTACATCATGGGCCCTGGCGGCTTGCTCCCTGCTTACCCAGTAACTATATTTTACTTGTAATGATTTTTTTTTTTATATATATATAAAGGGAATGAAGGATTCTTTCACTAAAACTACAAAATACTAATCTTTCATTTTATGTCCATATCATGTTTTGCAAACCTTAAAATCAAAGTTAAAATCTTGTTTCAAAAAAAGGGACAGAATGAACTGTACAATTATGGCAGAGTTCTTTTTTTTTTTTTTTTAAAGGGATTTTAGTGTTACCTATGTGATCAAACATATCTATGGAAAGCATTGACACACTAACTGAAGCTGAGCAAAGGATAAGGCTAATACGGACAACCATGAAGTTGAATAGACTTCAACATGTTAGTAAATGCCTGTAACCCCCCCCCCCCCCCCCAACAGCAAATCTATGGATACGAGGATTTGCAAATGCTACAATCCCGCCTTCCTATGGTGAGTTTATTCTGTAATGTAACCTGCTATATATTACTTTGGTTGTTAGTGATACCAGTTTGAATTAATTGTGATCTGATGTAATAGTTTTTTTTGTTTTTTTTTTGCTCTTCCTATAAAGGACTATTATGGTGTAACATTCCCTGGTACTGCAGCTACTATACCTGGGAGAGATGCTCTGGCCAATAATCCATATTCTGGTAAATTGAATTTAAAAACTGATGTCTTCTGCTGAGCTTGCATTTGAAATAGGCTGCAAACGCACACAGGCACTAAACAGCTGACAAGTATCCTACATTTTATAAAACTTCGCTCCATCTGTTCGTATTTTTTTTTTCTTGTACAGTAGTTTGATGATCTTTTCTTTTTTCTGTGTAGGTGAAGCAACAAAGTTTGGCAGGAATGACTCTTCGTCTCCAGCTCCTCCAACCAGCCTGTCTACAGCTGGGGTGCAGTCGCAGCCCCAGCAGGCACCACAGGCAGGGACTCAGGGGCAGGGCCAGGGACAGAGCCAGGGTCAGCAAACACAGAACCAGGCCTTTCTTAACCCACCTCTGCCCCCTGGCTACGGATACACTGGTAAGGGAAATCAAAATTATGTTTAATGACAAGGGTTTTATTTCCAGTTAAATTATATCTGCATTTTACACCTAAAGCAAGTTACTGCATCTTTAGCTTCACTTTTAAATGTTTTAAGTAGTCTGACAAATCTCAGCATGGTTTTATTGCTTAAAATTAGTTGCATTTAGCTCATTTTTTTTCTCTCTCTCTCCTCTAACAGGTCTGCCGTACTATGCTGGTATGCCCGGGGTTCCCTCAGCCTTCCAGTACGGCCCCACCGTTTTTGTGCCTCCTGCTTCAGCCAAGCAACCTGCAATGGGACTGGCCAACCCCTCCAATCAGTACCACCAACAGCATCAGCCCAGTTATGGACAGCATGCATACGGCACAGGTAATACCAGGACAAGACAACAGGGCTGTCTGTCACTGCTCTACTGGATTTTGTTTTAAGATTGAACAATTAACACAACATTTTCAAATTCAAGCAGTTTTTTTGTTTTCGCGGAGGCGGGGGGTTATTGCACGTAATAGTTTTTGAAATTGTTTAACTCGTGAGCCTCATTATATCTAACTAAATTATGACAGCACAGGGTTATTTAAAATGATTCCTGACACAGCTTACCATGGAGAATACTTGAGAAGGTTATTTATCATTTTAAACAGTAAAAACTAGTTTTGGTGGGTTTTTATGGTCAGTTACTGGTGTATCTGTCTTGATGCTTAATAGTGCAGTTACTAAGCTGTCTTAAACATCATCATGTTACAGTTTTTGGTATCAGGTACTGCAACAGTTGGTACTGCTGTATTTTACAAGTGCAGGTATTGTGAGAGACAGAAAGCATGGCAGCAAATAGGTGTGATGGTATCAAGGGAGGAAAAAGACAGCTCCCTATCTGATTCCATGAACATTAAATTCTGCATGTGCGTGTGGAGTTGGGCCTGTGTCTTTTTTTTTTTTTTTTTGTTAGTTTGTTTTTGCTTGTGCTGCATGCATGGCTCAAACCCCCTGCTGAAGTTGGGTACAGCTCAATATAGACAGAGCTGCCATTTTAGTCAGCTCACCTTACTCCCTCTCTCTCCCCTGCCCCATCTCTCTTCCTGTCCTCTTTCCTTTTCTTCTCTTAACCTCATCTGTTTCCCATCTTTCTCTTCCTGCCCCTCCCTCTACTCTGCTCTCTCTGCCTACTCTCTTCTTCTGTGCTGTTCCTCCACCTCCTCCTTCAGCCTTTGATGACCTGTCTCAAGCCCACGGTGGGGAGTACAGTAAGGGAGGGTACGGAGGCTCTGCCCAGTCACAGGCCAAGTCAGCGGGCAGCGGCCCAGGGAAAGGTACACACAACACACGTGCACACACTCAAACAACATGCACAAAGTGACAGTAGGTGTTTTCCTGTGGGGAAAAATGGTGTACTCACAATTGCAGATGATTCTACAGTCAAGAGTGTTCTGGAGAAAGGTTTGTGTATATGCACGTGTGTGATTGCACCTTGATGTGCACATAAATGGCTACATGTCAAAGGGTGAAACAAACTAGAAACATGCCTCTGCGTCTCCTTATTGTGCTTCTTCTTTATTGGCTGGCATCCTTTTTCAAAGTGGAAATGAATATTCAGTGTTTTAATCTTCATTTATGAGCTGAAGAATAGTTCTTCTCCCCCTTAACCCTTTTGGTTTTTGTCCTTCTATCATTTTCTTCCCTTTTTCTTTCCTTCGCCTCCCTTCCCCCTTAAACTCCGATCTGTTCCCTTCTCTTTGAATTTCCATCCCAGCACCAGGACTCTCTGGATCAGGTACCAGTGGAGGAGTACCTGACATGGGAGGTTCAATCTACAGTAAAACACAGGTGGGTGTTGGCTCTCTTATTGTATGTCTTTGTATTTAGGCCAAGGCTCAGTGCTTGTAGATTTTAGTAGTCTGAAGTCACACTTGGGTGACTTTTTCTGCAATTAACTATTAACTTTAATGTCAGTTAAGGTTTGATAGATGAACTGTGAAATGTGCATGGTTTGCATATATTGTTTCTAAACCTAGTTAATGTGCATATACTAAATTTTAATTTATCCTGGACCTCCTCAGTCATTTGATAAGCAGGCCTTCCACACGGGGACCCCACCTCCCTTCAACCTGCCTTCGGCACTGGGTGGAACAGGGCCCCTGAACCCTGGGGCTGCTCCGGGCTATGCCCCTGCTCCCTTCCTGCACATCCTGCCACCGCACCAACAGCCCCACTCCCAACTGCTGCACCATCACATCACACAGGACGGACAGGTGAGCTGAAGTCTTTGTGCATGCACCATATCCTGCTCACCCAGTGTTTCTCCCTGTTTTCAGTATGTGTGTGTTGTGTGTGATTTCTGAATAGTGGTAAACATGATCATTTTGTTGTGGTTTTCATGGCCAATTAAAAATTGTCTGTAGTAATGAGTAACCTTTTTTTTTTTTTTTTAACCAAATGGTCCCAGAAATATTAAGCCCAAAGAACTAAGCGGTCAGAAATTAAAAGTTCATGTGGTGCATTAAGTTATTTCATTTCAACCCCTTCTTTAGAAATATGATTTTGCAAACAAGAACAATGATATATTAAAACTTATTTGTGCACTATTTCTGTCAGTACCTGTACCCTGATAGCTTCTTGGCCAACAGAAAGTACTACTATGAGAGAGATATCAAAAGTGGGAACCACACCTCAGGGACCATAACTAGCTCTATAGGTTTTTGTGGTCCTGTGTTAGTCACTCCCAAGGCTCCTGGAAATTTTCCATGGTTGGAATGGTCTATTACATTTTACAGAAATTGGAATAGAAGTAAACCTGTTAGGTAGTTGGTCTTCAGTATGACTGACTGAATGAGTTCTTGATCTCTGCAGGGGGGTCCTGGTCAGCGCAGTCAGTCCAGCAGCATGCAGCAGAAAAACCAAGGCAGCAAGTCCAGCTACGGCAGCTCTCCCTACTGGGCCAACTGAGGAATGCTTTCTATTTCCCCTCTACCAAAAGGTTGCACGCGTGTGCGCGTGCAAAGCTGAAACAAATCTCAAACAGAAAGACACACTACCCTCACAATGAGCAACCTTGGGCATTCTCGTCCTGCTCCTCCCCACCTCCATAAGTCCTCATAAGTCTTTTGGGTTCTCTCCCCCCCTTTCAAAATTGGTTGTATATGTAAGATATTTATGTATGTATTTATATATATACTGTATATGTAATAGTAGAATATGAAATGTGGTTGCTGCATTTTATTTTTGAATGACTTTTTGTTTACTTTTTCAAAACTGCAGGAAAGGATGTTACATTAAGACAGAATGAGATGATGGTGAGAGTGGAAAAAGAAAGATTATCCAAAACTTCTTGGAAGAAGCCAGAAAAAGGAAGAAAAGGAGAGAGCTTTAGCACTGATTACATATGAGGACATTTCAGATGGGGGTGGGGTTTATAATAACTAACTGCATCTGTCTCCTTTTTTTTTTTTTTTTTTTTTTTTTATATATATATATGTATATGCATAACATTTTGAATGACCAGGCTCATTCCCCAGACTTGATTTTGTAGCTTCCCATTTCTCCCTCACTTCTGGAGAGGTGCCTACTCTCCCTGTGTCAATACCTCCCATTTAAAGACAGACCTGCCCATCTAAATTTTATATTTTAATTTAATTTTAACCCTAATTTTCCTCAAAATAAAGGTTCTGAGCAGTTGGAACTCTGTTTTCTGAGACTTTTTGTATTTGTGTATGAACGTGTGCTGGTTTTTGTCTGACTGTCGAGAAAGACTGAAGTCTTCTGATTTAATTGCAGTGTTGAGATGGGAAATTCAAAGCTTAGCAAAATGTCATTCATACGAAAGCTGCTTGGGGAATTAAGTTCGGTCTTTTGTGTAGCTCATTCATTGTATAGAGAACGATTTATTCCTTTAATTTCACAAGCCATGGAGAATTGTTAATTTAGATTAACTTGTGTGAGGTTCTGCTGCAGATTTTTAGGGCTGTATAAAATTACCTGTTTACCAAAAAAAAAAAAGAATTTCCTAAAACCGAACTTAACTGAAATTAATCTGGTTGCCATAAGTATGTTCTCTGTAATAGTCTTTTTAGCCAGTTGGCCATATGGCAGCTCAGCTTGAGTGAGACACAGGTGGCACTCTAATTACAATCTAATTTTTAAGGCCTTCTTTTCCCATAAAATCCATTTTCTTTGACACCATTGTTACTTTCTCCACAAAAATGACAGGTAAGTAGTTTTAACAAGTTGCAATTGTAAAGTAATGAATTTAGTTCCTATGACTTATTTTATAGTTGACTATTGTAATATAATTTTTGTTTTTTTTTAAAATATATATATATATTTTTTTTTTAAGGCCACCCTTAAATACCATAAAATCTCCTGAGAAGTGGAATATAGAAATTGCTAGGATACTGATTCAGCCCTATTTTAATTTCATACATCTTTACAACTTAAGAACAGAGAACAGAACTAAGAAGTTATTTCTTAGTCAAGCAATGTTCGCTTTAAAATCCAGTAGTTTAACTACTTACTAAGTTGTGAGGGAAATACTGTAACTAAGCGTACGATTTCAAAACATCTTTAGAAACGATTATTCTCCACTTTAATAAAAAAAGAAAAATGTAACTAGACATGAATACAAAAATTATATTCAACTGCAATGCAATTTCCTGAGTCACCACCAGATGGGAATATATAGCCATAGACTCTAAATGCCTTATGGAATAATGTACTGGATCCATACCATACATGAAGTCCTTTGACTGACGGGAGACCAGATCCAGACCATCTGGAGTACAGAACAAAATCAAGTCATAAATACATTAAGTCCATACCTGTACTTATTTAAACTACATAACATTCACCTGGACATTGAATTGCACAGCTGTAAGTTTGGTGCACAAGGAAACGTATGTCGTAAACACAGGCAATGGAAACAAAACAAGACATGCAGACGTATGTTTTGACCTGTGAGAATGCCTGAGCCTGTTCTCACGTTACTTGAGTTGTTAGGAACTGTCTGCTTTAAGAGCTCACACACTGACACACTGGATGTAGAGTGTATGAGCCATCAGAGTAGCTGAAATAACCTTGGTCATGTGATTCACAAAGGAAGATGAGGAAAGAGGGATGCAGGACAAATAGGAT
Organism: Mastacembelus armatus; assembly: GCF_900324485.2. NCBI lineage: Eukaryota > Metazoa > Chordata > Actinopteri > Synbranchiformes > Mastacembelidae > Mastacembelus > Mastacembelus armatus. The sequence continues at coordinate 13,747,366 of NC_046641.1, forward strand.
GGAAATTTGGTGAGTGGCAGGTGCTATTGTGGCCTGTGTGCCAGAGCCTACAGCAACAAGGTTAAAGGTCAAAGTGAAGTTGAAAGGTCATCCTCAACTTCATGGAAGCCCACCCAGTGTGAGAAAAGAAAAAGGGGGTGTCAAAGTGATCGGTGGGCTCAAGGAAATAGCTGAGGGAATGGAAAAATACTGGAAGGACAAAGATGAGGTGCAGTGCAGGTTCAAAAAAGGTACAGATGAGCCAATGGCAGCCTCTATAGAAAATAACAAGTCCAGATTAGTTCTAAAAATAATCTGAGGCAAAAAGCACAGCAACCCAAATAATAAAACGGGAAGGAAATGCCATGATGGATAAATATGGAGACATGAGAGAGGTGAGAAGCAGGGGTAGATGGGTAACTGCACAGTGCATTTAAATGCAAGAGGGGCACACATGCATAACACTCCGGTCTTGATGACAAGAACATTATGTGGGAGGTTCTCCTCTAGAAATGTTGGGCTTGATAATGAATGAACCAATTAGCTGCATCCGTAGTGAATAAAGATGGACGGTCTGGTTGGTAAGGTGTTTTTTCCTGAGCTCTGTTTGGCCTAAACACATGATGCACCCTGTTATTTAATTGAAGAGGCACTGGAATGCACACAGGAATGCCCCTCAGACTGTTTGTTGACACTTGCTCTCAGATGTTGACAAAGACGTTTTGTTGGGGTTCACTCGGTTCGCTCCCTGGAAAATCCTGGGGAGCTGTGAGGCCGTCATGCAGGATATGGTGACAGTTTAGACCTGAATGGAAACCGGGGGCCCTGATGCTCAAGGCGGCCTCGTGACCTGCTTACTTGATTTGGATACTCAAATCAATTTCTGTGTTCTGTCTCTTCTCATTTAAAAAAAAAAAAAACTTTAAATTACAAGCCCTTCCATCTGGCTGAATAGTGAACGATCACTGGGTGTTTTTTTGTTTTTTTTAACTTCCTTTCATCTCCATTTCGGGGACCATGAGATGTTCTTGTCCCCCTGCTTGTTGTGAGATGTGACAGCGGGGTCCATTCAGCAAGAAATTGGCTGCAATTAGTGCAATTATGCTGATTTTCACTTGTATCCCATGCAGAACAGAGTTTTCGCTGTGCACATCCCCGGGAAACTGCTGCAAAACAAAAACCCATCAATCAACAAAGGCCCTGAATGAAAGGCTCAACTACAGATAATACCGTGCACATTCCATAATGACAGAGTTTAGTCAGCTGTGACCTATGTTGCGATGGTGGGGAGTAGGGGGGACATGGCATCTAGAGCTTCACTGATCAGGGGTAATAGGCAATAAAACCCATAAGAAGGGCAGGAGGCCTAATTGGCAATAGTGGGAACATAAGCTACTCATAATTAGTTGGTTGGTTGGTTACAGTATGGCACACACCTTTAAACACACCTTAGTTCAGTTCACAGGGGGTAATACCACTCACCGAATTTACCCACTTTTTAAAGGATATTTCAGGGAATCTACACTGTCATCCATAAATCATGACAATTGCAATGACAGAAAAAAATCCCACCAATAAAAATAAAAGTCATTTGGGTAATGCAGGGTTTTTCGGAACAAGTTCCAGTTTTTTTTTTTTTTTTTTTTTAATGTCTGTGGTTGTTTCCCATTGGATGATGACTGAGGTGGAGGTCATAGTTTAGCCAATCTCACATTGGTATCCATCCATCCATCCATCTTCTATACCCGCTTTTCCTGTTCAGGGTCACGGGGATCCGCTGGAGCCTATCCCAGCTCTCTCTCGGGTGGAAGGCAGGGTCACATTGGTATGTCTGTGTCAATAGTGCCCAGGAAACTGAGAAGGCTTGCATTCAACAGCAGATCTCAACATGTAGGAAAGGGGGACCAGGATCCAAAATGTAATGCATCCACATAACGTTTGGACTCTTCAAGGGCAGAGACAACACTGCCATTCCTGTCCGCCACACTTTACAATGCAACACACTGGCAAAGCATGTCGGCCGCTCACTGAAAACTTACACAATTGCTGATGGTTGGAAAAAAAAGCTCTGTGGTCTCAAGAAGAAACAGCGATCCTCCGCAGGCTTCGAACCACAAGAAAGTCCTTAAATTCCTACATGGATCAGCTCTGACTGGTGCTGTCTCACTGTTTAATTGAAAGATGCAATAATCATATAAAGATTCAACATATTTTCAGGATGTTTATACAGCAAATTATGCAAATTCTTAACAGTCTGGCAGACACATAGTCAACCAAATATGAAATCATCTCAACATGTTTTTAGAAACTATCTGTTTTTCTTCATGTTTTACTGCATCTACATACTTTTTAGTCTGTATCATTTCTGATTAACAGTGAGGCCTGAAAGAAATTGTGTTTTAATGTGAGTTTTGTTAGACCCTGGTTTAACTGAGCAGTGTAAAGGTGAGGGCTTAAACATGCGCTCAGGGTTCTGGATTCTCTGTAGAAATGGATTTGTTTATTCTAAGTTGTGAGGTCAGCTGTGTCTGTAAGGAGCCACAAAGACTTGAACATATTAACTTCAGCAATGACCTACAATCTGTTTTAGATCGTCTTAAGTTCAGCTGAGCCTTATCAATGGAGTCATTCTCTAACATGGTCTAACTAGGACCGATTCCAGCCGCTTTGGTTTTACTAAAATTATTCTTTATTTTACCTGGAGAGGCTCCTAGAAGCTGGGCCCCCCGAGTGGCTCCCTGACCCCCAGCTTCACCACTACGCCCCCCCCCACCTCTGTCTCTCTCTCCAACTCGACCGGCGGTCATCGGTGGAGCCAAGCAGAGTGTCTTTAAGACCCAGCGGAGCTCGGCAGGGAAGCCCCGCGGCTTTAGTTGTTTCTACTCACCAGAGTGTCAGCTAGTTATTTGTGGGGAGGCGCTGTAGCCATTTCGCCACATGAAAGCCCGATGAGCTGAGAGACCAACATCCGAGTTGTTCGTGGAGAAAGCAGCTTTGAGGAGCTCCGCGCGCGCTCAGACGTACAACAACTCGCGCGCAAAAGACGCACGGCTCACAGACACGCACACTTCCTCCTCCTGCCGCGGAAAAGAGAGACAGAGGAGCAGAGAGAGAGCACGAAACACAAACTTCCAACTCTCCCATGTGGAAAGCCAAGGTTTGAGGATAAGGTATAATTTTATCTTCTTCGGGGCTTCGCTCCTTCAGCCCTCTCCCCATCTCTTTCCCTCCGTCAGTGTTTTTACCAGGATAGTTGTGTTTCTATGAGCGTCTTGCTCGGCCAGAAGAGAAGTTTGGTTGTTTGCCTGGTCGGCTGAGGAGGAGGAGGAGGAGGTGGAGGCGAAGAGTTCGGGGTAAAAGTGGGGGAAGATGGTCCGCAACGCCGCTTGGAGAAGAAGCTTGCTGTGCGTCCTGGCGCTCAGTCTCGGCTTTGCGTCCCTGCCGTGCAAAGCTCGGATTTACACGAACCACTGGGCAGTCAGGATAGCAGGGGGACCCGAGGTGGCCGAGAGGATAGCGGAGAAATATGGCTATAGAAACATGGGACAGGTAAGTCGCCTTTTTTTGCTCAATCCAAAGTTGACTCTTATTTGTGTGGCTTTGTTTTTTCCCCCTTGTTTTGTTAAGTCTTAAAAGTGGGACATACCATGCTGGTTATTTCTTTACCAGTAGAGGAACCATACGGGATCAAACGTCCAAACCACCTCTGTGATTCCCTAAACTCTGTCTGCTTCTCTCTGACTATCAGCCCCGGAGAGAAAAGCCGCAGGGGACAAAGAAAGAAGACCAGGAGCAGGATGGCACAACAGGTGCCTCCTCGCTGCATTATCCCGGGTCACGTTCAGTTTGCGGGCTGCAGCCACTATCAGCCTCACTGCACTCTCATGTGCTTGGCCATTTTTTGACACACAAGTGAGACAGCTAGTGCTGCTTCTGGTGTCTTGGAACTGACACCAGAAGCCCCCACGGTGAGACGGACACTGGTGTTCTTCCTTCCTTTTATTGAAAAACTTGGCAGGGAGTGTTTTTTAAACATTGCACTGAGGAAAACTGGAGAATGAAGTGTTGCTCTTCCTATGCTAACGCTGTCCTGTATTATCCCTGTGAAGAGGGATCTTGACTCAGTCCATAACTAGGCCTGTTGAATCAGCTGCTAGATGCCCCTGGAGGTTCTGCTCAGGCTTAGTAGCTGTTCACATACTTTTTGTCACATTGATGGGGCTGAAGCTTTTCTTAGTTTTGATGAGAGTGATAAATCACAGCTGTTGGAGGAAAAAGTCCATCACACCAAGCATACATCCACACTGTAGGAGTCATTAATACTCATCATATCTGACGCTTAAAGCCAAATGCAGGGTCCGGTGCTTTTCACAGTGTAAGCCAAATACCATCAGCAGGTGTAAAGAATATACCAAGAAGAGAAACAGGACTGTGAGGTTTGTTTGTCTGTTTTCTTAATCAACAGAAGCGTGTACAGGTCAAGGAGGAGGGATATAGCTCAGCACACGGAGATGTGTTTTGAAGTTTAAAGAGAAATCCTGTGTTGTTTGTGGATGAAAGAAACGTGGACCCCACACATACTCCAGAGTATCGTGACCGAAATACATGGGCACTTCAAGTCTGCACTTGCCAGTGCTCGACATGAAGACGGCGTGGAACAGAGGGGGGCATTCTGACAGGTTGTTGTGGGGTAGCCTAGTCAACAGCTATTGAACCTCCCCTCCTTCCCCGCCTTATCCAGCCCGCCCACCCACTATACTCCCCAGAGAGCAGGCCTTAATGGCCTCGTTTATCCCCTCTTTTTGACGGGAACTAATGTGTAGAGTCCCACCCCCACTACTCTATACCAGCCCCCCATAGGAATTCCCCTGTGGAGTGGAGTGTCCCCCCCCCCCCACACACACACACATGCACACGCACCATTCGCCCTGATTTCCATCTCAATATGGAGTGTTCATTGGACTTTGACACCTCATAGACAACAGTTTTACTTCACTTCCTGGTTTTGGGGTCAGATGAAAGCCGCTCCCATGGGAGCAATAACAGCACACTCTGGTTTCCTAATGTGAACTTTGACATCATCAGCCCCATCTCTCTTATATCAGTGCAGCACAGATGACTTATTGCAGCTTCTCTGTCTGGCTCTGCTGTAGGTCGCCAAGAGATGCACAAGTGTTTTTCAAATTCCTCGGATTATTCATAGGTATTGGACAATTTGCAATAAATGATTTTGGTGATCAGACTGCTAACTGAGAAAAGGATGTGAAAGAATGCACAAAACAGAAAAAGTAGATGGGTAGGACAAATGTGAAATGGGGACAATGTAGTGTTCTTGACAGGGCTGGAAAGAGGGAAACAGAAAAGATAAGCACACAGTGGGAGATAGGAGGAGGGAATGACAAGGGAGGATAGATGGATGGATGGATGAAAAGAGTTGGCATGGAGTGAGAGAGCACCACGTTGGAGAATTCTGGGTAATCCTCTTAACCGTGGAGCCCCCTTCCCAGACTAAGACACTGGCCCAAATTGAGTCTGAATCAGCTGACAAGGCCCCGGACGTGGATTTCTTTGGTATAATAGTGTTTTGAGGACATGGGAGACAACTTGGAGCCATGAAGAGTGAGGGTGATGATCTGAAGCTGTACATGCACAGGAGGTTCATGTATCTGTAACAAGGTACAAGGTGTATTTGTACCGGTTGTACTGATACTGTACCAGTGTTTGAAGGAATCAGGCTAACAGGGTGTTGTTAAGTTAATACAGATTATTCTGTGTTGTGGCATCGCTGAGCACTGTAGTACAAAAAAAAACAACTTCCTTTTATCTGTTCACATTTGTATCCAAAGACAAATGAGTTAAGTAAATACTTTATCAGTATCAACCTTGACATCAGTTCAGCAAAGTAGCTTTAATATGACTGAAGTGTGTGTGTGTGTGTGTGTGTGTGTGTGTGTGTGTGTGTGTGTGTGTGTGTGTGTGTGTGTGTGTGTGTGTGTGTGTGTGTGTGTGTGTGTGTGTGTGTGTGTGAGAGTGTGTGAGTGTGTGAGTGTGTGAGTGTGAGTGTGAAAGAGAGAGAGAGAGCGAGAGAGAGAGATGCCTGGTCTTTATCATGTTGTTTAATGTGGCAGAAAGCAGTAATCTGAGGCATACCTGCTCAGGCAAAACTCACCTTTAGGCCAATACAGGATATATTCTGTGACATGGGCGTTCTAGTGGAAACATGTGTGAAGCAAGACTCATGAATGCAAGTGGTTTCACTTCACAAAATTGTTAGGACATAGTTCTCAGCAACCAGAGGTTATGCTGAAGTTGTTATTCACTATGCAGGTTATTGCAACAGAATGAGAGTTCAGTCAGCTGTATGACCTCTGCATACCCATCTGAGCAAAGGTTGTCATAGCTACAATACTAACAAACTCAATACTGAGGATAAAATGCAGTTGAGATGATGCACGAAGAATATTCATCCATCCATCATCTTATATCTGCTCATTTCTATTTAGGATCACAGGGGCACAAAGAATATGAAACGGTTAAATGTGCAGGTGTTGAACCTGTGTTAAAAGTTGTGAATGTGAAAACGACCCACTTAAACTGGAATGAGTGGGTCATTTTTGATGGTGGTAAACAAGAGTTTGGGGCAGTGCATCGGTAGTTTAGACTTCAAGGTTTTTAAGTGTGTGTGCAGAGCTTTTCCAGCAGCTCCCTGTTTACAGACACTCCTGGAGGGAAGGGTGGCCTGTTAATGGCAGCTCAGATGCTGTGTAGATTAAATAGACAGTGGAAGCATGATATGTTGAGACCTGTTTACACCACGGAGCAACATCCAAAGGGGTAGTTGCCTATTATGGAAGTGCATTTTATTACGCAGAATGCTTTATAATCTGATTACCCAACACCTCTGATATGTGCTGCATGGGAAGCTAATGTTTGGGGATCCTAGGCCTACTGACAAATTGTTGTTTGTCATTTTTATCGGTTTGTAGGTTGGAAAATGTGTTTATGTGCATAAACATTGAGTTGAAAGCTAGTCTGATGGGCTCTGTGGTGGTGGAGCTCAGCCACGGATCAGTGACACACCACATGAGCCTTGGCAGCCATGATAGTTTGATCATCTGAGGGATTGCATGGTCTTTATCAATTATTAAAACTAATCACCGTCCAGCAGCTTGCAGTCTGTCTATCATTGTCTGCCTGTGGGTCCTCTGGTCTCAGCTCTGTCACTCAAAAGTCTTTGTGTGTTTCTGTGCGTCCGTATGTTTGTCTGACTTTCAGCCTGTGTTTGTGTCGCTGTCTTATGTTTGACTTGTCCTCCATTTCTGTGTCGCCTGTTTGTTGTTTTTGCCGAGCTCTTTAAAAGCTCGAAAAAAAACTTTATGTACAATTTAAATGAATAACACAACACAAAAATATCACTTCTTGGAAAGCACTAGTACAGTACTTTTCAAGTATTGTAGTGGTTATCACCCATAACAGGACTTTATTCTGTTTATTGATGTCGTGTATGATGTTATTGCAGTATATGTGTGTGACATTTGCTTCAGCTTTAGAAGTCAAACATGTTGACAGGAAGAACAGTGGCAGAGTTGCTGCTTATTTTTTTTTTTATTTTTTAATGACTTTGTCATTTTTATAGTTATTTTAATGAGGTTGTAGGATATTGTCTCTCAAGTCTCTGTACATGTGTTTTACAGATTGGGGACCTCAAAGATCACTATCACTTCTTCCATAGTCGGACCATCAAGAGGTCGACTTTGTCCAGCCGTGGTCGTCACAGTTTCATCTCCATGGAGCCCAAGGTAAGTTTGTTTTCTGACTTGGAGGTTTAGACTCAGAGTAGTTCAGCGTGTGTGTTTTATTTTTTGATCCTGGAGATTTCAGCTCATGGTCCACTTCCAGGCTTTTCCTGTATACCTCATGGTATTTGTCAGTGGATCAGGTTTGCTCAGTTGTCATGGAGCTGACTCAGTTATCACGTGACCCAAATATGGGGTGTATGTGGTTACTAAAGTTCAGTTCTGAATTAGCTGAGCCACCACTGTGACAGCTGAGAAAAGTCTGTCTGTCTGAGTATTATCAGGTTCGGCTGAGAGGTTTGGGAAAGGCGTGTAAGCAAACCTCGATTATTTAATCAGACTTGTATTTCTGAGGTCAAAATGGGCTTTCCAGCATATTCTGAAGATAGTCTCAGGGACATCTTGTCAAATATCTCCATGTTTTCCTGATAGGCTTTTTTTTGCCAAAGGGAAAAAGAAACAATTTGTCATTTTTGAGTTTAATCTGTGCTCACACTGTGATTTTAACACATACGTTCTGTACTCTGCCATGTTTCTGTGACGAATGTTCAGAAACATCATATCCAGTATATAGAAAGTGTGTTTGTTGCTGTGTCAGCCAGTTCCCTGAAACTAATCTGCTTTATAGCAGAATGACTTCATCTGTGTTTCACACTTAAACCAATGAACAAAATTAATGCCACAGTGTTCCAACAGGATTATAATTACAGCCAATGTCATATAATATGGAAAAGACAGTTTACTTAATAATGCGGTTCACCAGGATTGGGTTAAATATAGAATATAGCATCTTTGTCACCTGGCGAGTCTGATTTTATTCAATTTTTTTAAAATGTTTTTTTTTTTTTTTTGTCATTTGGGTGAACTGGCCCTTTAAAGATGACTTTACCTAAGGTAAACTCCTGTCGTTGCTCCTCTCATCGCTGCACCAGGTCATCAAACTCCGGCTGCATTATTAACGAAGCCTGAACCTCACAGCACTCTGAACAAAATGAACAGGTCCAGTTGCTGTTTCAAATATGAGGCTCGTTTGTAGAAGTGTCTCATTCTTGACATGTGAAAAACTTATGCTCCAAGTATGTTTTTGTTCATATTTGTGTACACAAATTTGACTTCATGTCTTTGTGTTTGACAAAGTGGGTGCCTTTATCAAACAAGTTGGGATTTGAGTTTGAGGAAATGATGCAGATTCAGTTTAATCGAAGTTACCACATCATGTTAGTGTCAGGATAAAGAAATTCTCAATTTTTTGGAGAGTGTTTTCATCTGAAATAGCTTTGTGCATGTGTGGATTCAAGTGCATGTGAGTTTGTTTTCTATCTGTGCGTGCACAGATAGAATGCATGCTGACTGCTAAGGAATGATAATGATGCATCTCTGTGCTCATACAAAGAAAGAATTAAATAGAAAGAAAGTAAACAGAAAAAGGTGGGTGAGATGGATAGAAAAGATAAGACGATGCCTGTCACCTTCTGTTATCCACTTATCTTGTTGTCCTCTTTCACATTGTTTTTCTATTTTCTTGACTTTTTCTTTTTTTTTTTGGGTCTACTTAGTTTGTTTTGTCCACCTGCTGTCCTTACCTGTCACCCCTTTTACCTTCCTTGCACACTCTCTCCTACCTCCTTTTCTCACTGTTGCTTTCATTGTACTTGTCTCCCCCCTTCGTCTTTGCTTCTCTTGCTCTCTCGGGCCTGACACTGTGCCATGATGGAGGAAGGTTTGTGTCCTAATGCCAGCTGGCTGAGAGGCTGAGATTTTAGAGGACTAGATCAGAGAGGAGAGGTTAAAAGAGACAATAGGGAAAATGAGTTCTTACAAAGGGAGAGTGAAGAAGAGCTGTAGAAAGAGAAAAAGAGGGGAAAGATGGATTAGAGAAAGCAAATAAAAGAAAAGCAAAGTGGAGAGCAGCGGAGCTGTCAGCATTTTCCCTTGAGTGGCTATCCTTTCAGTGTAATCTTTGGACGTGTCTGTGGGTTTGGAATCAACATGATGGCTAGTTTGGCACCGGCGTAGTCTGGCATACTGCTAATGATGTTTTGCAATCAGGTTTTGTAATAATGACAGCCGTATGTGTTTGTGTGCGAGTGAGTCAGATGGGTGTAGCGGTGCCATGAAAGGCGCACCCTGCCATCCACAGTACTCATTGGCACACAAGTTACCATGGAGATGTGCGGCACAGCACAGATTACCACTTTATGGCATCCGCCTAACTGCAGTGTCACTTGCTTCTTAGGTCAAAGACCATTTATTTTTTCCAGGCTGGAGAATGTCTGTGCTACGGGCGCTGCACGTCTCAAACTCTTCTTTTTAAAAAACCTTTTTCAAAGATTAAACACAGGATGTTAAGTCCATTTATTTCTGATTGATATAGATATGCCTATTTCTCATCAGCTAGTGAAGGTCAAATGATTTAAAATTTTTAACATTCAAAGTCCTCAGCTTGCACCTTGCATAGCTGTGCTGATGTTCACCCATGACTCATTCATACTGGAAGTTCCAAGAGAGTCTGGAAAACCAGACATTTTTTGTTGTAACTCCGGAGTGTTTTTGGTGTGAAATCATTTCAAGTAGTCTGCTTTGTTTGACATCATTTTCCAGTTATTGGGAGTTTACTGTAATCAATTAAGAGTACTACAGTGTTTGTTTTTCCATTCTGTAATGGCCTTTGCAAAGAATAGTAGAAAGAACCAGCTGCCTCTGTGGCCATTTGTTCATGGTGTAGGAATACTTCATGTGTCGTCTTGTTGCAGGAGCAGGATGTTCCCAGCCTGTTTCATTTATTGCGACTTGTGTTCTCTCAGTCATTTATCCAGACGTGAAGGAAAACTGAGAGCCAGGTGTGGTCCGCAGCTGAATCCTCGCTGGGATACTGTGAAATGCAAAATGGAAGTGAAGACAAAATTAAATTTCAGTGTTTTGTGACATTTATAAGGTTCAGTCTTTTAGACGTCATGCCACATAGGCAAAATATTTGCCCACATAGTAAAACTACTGAAGTGCGTTTAAATCCAATTATTAAACAGTTAAAACTTAGTCTGCTTAAAATTTCTCCCCTATGACTCACTGAATTCTTTCATCATCCAGCTGTTTTTAGTGCTCGTTGTATTCATGCACCATGTGGGGAAGACGAGGACACTTGCAGGACCTTGGGAGCAATTTACATATGCAGAAGTACTATAAGACATCCCATAGTTCCAGGTACAGGTTTCCATAAACCAGGATGCTTGTGTGCGTTTCCTGCGAGAGACTGCTGAGTATGTTTTTGCATTGAATTTGTTTAACAGATGAACCATTCAGAGCTGACGCCCATGCAAGTCACCTACAGCTGACCGGCACAGCACCACAGGGCTCAGAGCATCTGTGAAAAGTTGTGTGAATGTGTGCTGTGTTAGGGCTGAGGCCTTTGAACCGCACTTAGTAAAGCACAAGAACAGGCTCCTCATGTCAGTCTGAAGGTTGTTGAGGGTACTCTGCTACGCTAGCCTTTGACCTTTTTGGAAAAAAAAAAAACATCTCACAGCTTTCTGTTCTTTTGCCTGTAACTCAAGCAGTGTCTTAAAATGAGCAGCGAAAGTGGATCAATTTGTTCCCATTTGTTCTACTGAAGTGAACTCTTCCCCAGTTTCCCCTGGTTACTGACCCAGCCAGCAAGAGCCACCTGCAAACCCTTACATAGAGAGCAAACCAGAGAGAGAGGGAGAGAGGGATGGGGTGGGTGGGGGGTTGGAGTGGGAATGCGAGAAAGACAGGCAATCTTAGAGAAAAACTGGCATCTGCGGAGAAGCCGACCTAAAATGCAACAAAGTACAGATGATGGTGAGAAAGAAGCAGATGAGGGGAGAAAAGTAAAAGGGTGAGATAGGGGAGTGAGCTGGAGTGTGACAGAGAGGTACAGGTGCTCACAGATCATTTCTCTGCTTCACCAAGCTGGAGTTGAAAGAATGGAGCAGATCCAATCTTCATGCCTCAGAGTCTGCCAGCAAATTGGCACTGAAAAGAAAAAGACAAGGATGCATGGGCAGGTTTTATAGGCAATAATAGAGGGCAACATCGTCTTTGTTTGGATAGGATTTGGCAAACATGACACAACTGATGTGGATAACTGCAAGCTGTTATCAGTGAGAGATTTTAAACAGGGGCAACAAAGGGTGACATGCTCTTGATGGCCTGAAACTGTTGAATACCATAAACCTGCCTTGGTCATCAGACAAATGGGGACAAAATGTATTAGTAAAGGGAATGTGCTGTCGAGGTGACTGGATGACACTGTAGCTGGCTTTCTGTTGGGTTATTACATGCAAATCTAAAAGTGAGAGCAAAGATCTGAGAGCAGAAGTTTTGCGAGTGGGCAGGGGTTGCCTGAGTGCGAGGATGAGGATTTAAGTGTGAACAAGCTGCTTTATATCTAAGAGCAGACCTACAGTTTTGGGTTGGAGCAAATCTGTGTGTGTGTGTGTGTGTGTGTGTGTGTGTGTGTGTGTGTGTGTGTGTGTGTGTGTGTGTGTGTGTGTGTGTGTGTGTGTGTGTGTGTGTGTGTGTGTGTGTGTGTGTGTGTGTGTGTGTGTGTGTGTGTGTGTGTGTGTGAGCATGAAATCAAGGAATTATGCTGTCATTGAAAAACAGTGTTCACCCTGTACAGATTAACATCTTTCTGCTTTACTAATTTAATATGCAACTCTACTCATCTATCCATCTAAGATCCCCTTCTTTAAAATGGAATTCCGAATAGGTTTCAGCCTGTGGATGTTTGAAATGAATCAAATAAAAAAAAAAAAACCCTGTAAATAGAGTCACTACAGGAAAGCTCAGACTGTGAATCACTGTCATCTGGACAACACTGCATAAACTAGAAAGCACTTTAGTAGTTTCTGCTGCTGAAGATAAAACAACGCATTAGTGCTCCATGACCCTTTTTTTGTTCACTATACTAAGTCAGTGTACAGGATGTGAAATACATGGCAGTGATAATAATACACAGTGCTTCAGTGACCCTCAGTGTTTTTACCACCTCCTTAGGGATGCTAGTGGTCACAGTCAGCTGCAGAACAGCACCTGTCTGAGGTGGTCAGGATGCAAAGGCACATCATTAGGATAGATGTTTGCCAGCATGCAGATACATGTAACTACAGCTTCTTTGGCTTATGTCCTTGTTCATCAGGCCAATTCAGAAAACTATTATGAAATCCTTCAAATTCTCACGTCTGGTCAGAAACACCTGAAGTGAACCCCACACTAATTGGGATCCAACTTCAGCACAATCATTTCTTTTTTTGTCATTTGTGAAGTCTTTGCTCTGTGTCGTCCGCCTGTGGAGGAATCCATGGTGTTAGGAGAGGATTAGTGGCGACTAGAGAAGTAGTGATGCATTTGTAGTTGGACCTTTCTGAATTTCCGAAGATATGGACAAGAGCATTTAAGAGTTACACTGCTGATCAAAGATTGTGGTTGATGGTATGCTAATGTATGCAAATTGTAATGATACACCAGCGGTTTGCGCAGACAATCACGCACAATTCCTGATGACGGTGTTGTTTTGAGGCTAATGGCGTGTGTAAACGGTTGTTTTGAAGCTGATGGTCCTGACAAAACTTGGAGTGAAATGAGCTGCGACCCTGGCAGACGGAAGAGCACCAGGCTAAAACAAAACATCTCACTTGGTTTTTTATTTATTTTTATCTTTATCACTCTCTGTGCCCTGGTTTGTCATTTTTGTTTCTTTTCCCCCCATATTCCACTTGAATTAATGTATTTTTTTTCCCCTCACCCCCTTCAGTCTATAACAAGCTACATACTTAAGTTATTCAATCAATGTTTTTAGAAAATTAATTATCCTCTCTTCACTTGCTGTCTTTCTGTCTTTCTTGCTGTTTGTTTTCACTTCCCTCCCGTTCTAGTTCGGTCTTTTTTTTTTTATTGACTCTTCTGGGACGTCTTCTCTTCAGCTCTTTATCGCCTCTCCTTCTCCCGTCTTATCTTGTCTCGTTGCCTCGCTCTTCAACTCTCTGGAGAGGGAGGCAGATTGTTTCAGTGCATGAGACCAGATAATCACTCTGCAGTCATTATGTCAGCTATTCTCTTTTTTTCCTCTCTTCTCTTCTTCTCTCTGTCTGCTGGAGCTGTATTGATGTGTAGAAATGCTCTGCAGTCGGACGTTGTTCAGTAAAGCCTCTGATTTCTGGGTCTGGCAAAATGGGCAACAAAACAGAAACGCTTTTGGAGTGTGAAAATTATTCTATTGATTATCCATCATGAATGGAGTGCATTTGTCTGTACGTAACGCACACAGATACACACTTTAGGTGTAAAGTATGCTTTGTGATGATCATTTCAGGAGTGAATACAGCAGAAAGAAGTAGTAGCTTCACATTAAATTGACAAATGGACAGTTCGTAAAGTAAGTGAATAAACTAGCTTGTGTATGATTATGTTTCTATGCAAATTTTAGTTTAACAAATCCCTGAATCATTTAATACAGAAATATTTTCATCTCAGGCTGCAGCACCACACACACTCCATCTACATGTGCCAGTCTTGTAGCTGCTAAAAATTTCAGTTTTGGTGTTTATCATCGTTGCTGGTACATGTGAGCTTCACATGGAGTCTTTTTCAACAGATGAAATCTGGAGGACTTCAGCTAGACTAAACAGAAAATTTCAGGGTTTTAAAAACAACTGGCCAGGGCCAAGCAAGTGGGTCCAGCCGTCTAGTTAAGATCCAACAATGCCGGTTCTGAAATCGGAAAATTCCGCCTTGAAAGTGGAGCGAGATTCCTGCCAAGGAATGCCTTGTGCCTTGAAGCAAACCCATAACATCTGAGAGATTGATGTTACCTGAGAGACATTTATGTCTTTGGTGCATATGTGTGTGTGTGTTAGTCTGTACATATTGCAGATGGGGAGAAATGAACTGACAGAATGAAAAGAAATTAGTCCACAGTAAAAACTCTTGTAGGCTAAGCCTGAAATGCACTGTGGAGTAAATTTTATATAGCTATGTCCTGTGGCTTCTGCTCATATGGCCAATTCTCTTTAGGTGCCTGACAGTATACTAGCCATATCTATTCTTTGGCGATGATCTATATCTTTGTTCATTGCATAGGGCAAAAAAGAGGAAATATAACCACTTCATTTTCCCTTTTTTTTTTTTATTGAAGATGCGGCACCCATTATTTAAAGAGGTCCCAGCTTTTCTAGCGCTTTGATATTTTTCTAAAAGAAAAACATGTCATTTTATAGAAGCTCTGCCTGAATTCCACCTGTTGACTATGATTGTGCAGTCTGTGAAGTAAACTACTATAGTGTGTTATTATTTGATCCCTCTTCAGTGTCTGCTATCTCCCGACTGTGTTTGCGTGTTTCAGGTGGAGTGGATACAGCAGCAGGTGGTGAAGAGGAGGATCAAGAGGGATTACAAACCATCCCCGCCCATTTCTCTTTCAAGCCCCGCCTACAGCAGCCTGGCACAGAACAACGTATTCTATAATGACGCCAAGTGGATCAGTATGTGGTACATTGTGAGTACACCGCATATCTGTACCAGACTCCTGCTCGCTTTGTGTGTTTACTGCACCAAAACAAGAACATCACAAGTTGCAAAACAGATAGAGCCCGGCATAACGTACTGTCCTGTGGTGCTTTTCTTTTCAGAGTCTGCACGCTTGTCTTTACCCATATTTATCCACTTTGTGGGTTTAAGATCAGCTGAGGTCATGACATGGTCAGCAGATCAGAGGGATTTGTGTTTCACTGAATGAAAGAGTAGAAGAGCCACAGTGATGAAATTTGTATCTTTCCTCAATTTCAAAAGAGATCATTTAGGGCCAGTGCAGGACGTTCTGTGTTTATTTATAAGTGTTTGTCACAGGAATGTGCACACACATAGAAATATACGTCTCTGTGTTCCTGCATTTCCAAATCATTTCCCAGAAGTCAGCAGTGTAATGGATGTACTTGTTCACCTGCGCTCACAGTCCTACACGCATGTATTCAAATTCCCATTGCAGAGATTTGTGGCTTATCACCACATGTTTACATACACCCTCTGATCTTTGCACTAGTTATGTATTTATATGTGTGGTAGATTGTCCTCATCTCTGTCAATTGTTAACTTAGTACAGAAAAGTCCTAATACTTTGACCTGAGTTTTTAAACCTTATTTTTCTAGCTTCAGGACAGAGCACACTGAACTTGGTGTTTTCAGGGATGAAACAAAAGAATAATTCAGTTTGTGTGTTTTGTATCTAATTTAAAATTAGCGACTTATTCGAGGTTGCCCCTTATTTGATTTTGATTCACAGAAAAAATTTAACATTGACCGGTATCAGTGATTTTGACATGAATTAGATTTTTACACTGGAATCAAATTGAAGTTGGAAACCAAATGTGACACATGAAAAATATCCAAGTGACTTGTGAGAAGTCAGCATCCTTAGTAAAATGGCTCTGGTTTAAAGTAAAGGAATGGAGTCAGTGCAGTAATTCACTTTAGGTTTAAAAATTATTTATCTAAACGTCACTTTGACTTGCCATCAAATAACAGCTTGTGGCACATGCAGTGCCTCTGAGTAACATTTAAGATTTTTTTTTTTTTTTAGATAAAACCTTTTTTAAGCATATATACAATTTTTTACATATATAACAATATACCATTTTTAGCTCTTGTTGATTGGTGAAATAAGCGAAATGTAGGTTGTATTTTTCAGTGATAACTATGTTGTAGTTGAATGAGGCTGTCTGACTTTGATTTGATTGGGCTTGTGTGGAGATTGAGCCTCTCATGCAATTTAAGTGGATGAAACCTCTGACGTGGGTCACTCTTATTGTTCATGAAGTCGTACATTTACAACATCTTACCCGTGTTGTCTCCTCTCCCCCTAATGTGTTTTCCTTTTTCTCCTCTCTTTAATATCCGTCTGTCCTCCCATCGTCTCCAGCACTGCATTGACAATGTCCATAACTGCCAGTCGGACATGAACATCATGGGCGCGTGGAAGAGGGGCTACACGGGTAAAGACGTGGTGGTGACCATACTAGATGACGGCATTGAGAGGAACCACCCAGACCTCTTTCAGAACTACGTGAGTGTGTATGTATGTGAATGTAGGGCGACTATGTGTGACTATGTGTGTGTGTTCAGTGTTCATGAATGTCAGCATCTCTGTGTGAGGCTTGTGAAGGTATAGGAATATAAATCTTAACCTTCTTGAGTGTGTGTGATTTGTGATTAAAAAGTCATATGTATAATAGGTGTACAGTACATTGATTACAAATACATCATCAATAAATATTGTAAATAAATAAATATTCACTTTTGGGTACTTAAATTGTGGAACAGACATGAAGCAAAGCTTATTATATTGCAGTCATAATTTGAATTTTAAAGACAGATTTTGAAAATAGGAATGAAGTGTCCTTTTGGCACTTAACTAAATCATGTTACAGAAAGGAAGAATCATCAATGATCATCTCATTGCAACACTGATTGTTGTCTGGATCAGATAACCATGTCTTCTATTGCATTTCAGGGGAAACCTTAAAACCTGCGGGTGTTCATATATGTACATGTTTATTTGTCTCTCTTGTCTACATACATCATGTGCATGCTAAGATATGTCTACCTGAGTAAATAGTTGGCCTCAGGTGGCAGGTATCGGCATCAATCAGCTGTGCAGATGAATTGATTCGCACCCTGTTTGACAGTACCTGTGTTGCTGTTACTAGCTATTCTTAATGCCTGGATTTGTTTATGCCAAAGGCCGAGTGGCACGGCAGATCGAGTTAGCTCCGACTGAATTCGATTTACAAAAGTTTTGTGAGTGATGATAATGTGAACTCTTTTTGTTAGAGAAGATTCCTGGCATACTGCAAGTCTATGCAAACACTCCGGTGGTGCTGGGTCTACTTTTCTTTTTTCACAAACTTACCTGTTTACCTGATGTTGTCCCTCCCGAGATCATATTTAAACCCAGACTGTAGTGTTTGATATACTTGTTTTGACCTCTGTATCTCCTCTAGGACCCTCAAGCCAGCTTTGATGTCAATGGCAACGATATGGATCCCATGCCTCGATACGACGCAACAAATGAGAACAAGTAAGGAAAAAATCTATTTCGGAACCAAGAAAAAATTTAATTTGTAGGAGTTACAGCAGGGTTCAGGTATGCATATGGCCTAAGTGTTTTGGTGTAAGAATCAGCCAAATGCTTTTCTCTGTGTCACTGTTTTTCTGATTGATTTCTACCAGAAGCCCTGTGCTTCAGTATGTTTGTATTTGCGGAGACCTGACCTCCTTATGGGTGCGAGAAGCTACATTGGTGTATTTGATTGTGACATTTGTGGTTAGTTTGTGGTTTTTCTATTTGAAAGAATTGGTGTGTGTGTTTGTGTGTGTGTGTGTGTCAGTGTCAGTGTATGTCTGTATGTGTGTGTAAGAAAGGGAAAAAAAGAGACTCGCTTGTCCAGGCACTTGTCTTGTGCCAGTTTGGCTTAGTGAGTAGTTTTTTTTTTTTTTTTTTTTTTTTTTTTGTGTGTGTGTGTATGTGTGTTTGGCTGCAGCAGCCCAAGTGTCTTGGCAGTGGCTCAGTCCCTGCTGGTAATGTATTGTCTTAAAGAGACATGAGGCCTACAGATGCAGCTTAATGAGCTGGTTTTCTTTTAAGGCTGATTCCATGGTTGACTATGATGTTATGTGCGTGGACAGAAATCTAGTTTGCCCTCTGCAGCTCTGCATGTTACATTTTTCCATGAAATTCTCATAGGGATTAGCAAACTGGAAATCATTTTAGTTTAATAAAAACACATCAGTCATGTCTCTCATGGGAGCTGAACCTATATGAACGGTTCACATGAGGTGGCCAGTAAGTTTAAACTGGTCATGGTGCCAGAAGGGGCAGACATACAAAGATTTCTGAGGAATAAGGCTAACTGTAGCTACATCTGGTGAGCTATGCATTGTTGTCAGACTTTGTTGAACAGCATCAACAGTGATGTAATGCTTGTGGATTTTAATCTGTTGTGTGTGAAAGTGGCTCTTAAAGCCGTGCTTTGAATATAAGCAGGTGGATTATAGCGAGTATGTTGTCACCGCATCAGTCTCTCACACAGCTCAATGTAATGACGCATTTGGATGCACCATTATTTTTGTTTTGCCGGTGAAGTTAGTTGTGGTTGATGTTGTTCACCAATAATCCATTGCAGATTTAATGGGATAATCTGGTGTCATCTGTGAGCATAGTTCACAAGGTTTTTATTTTGCTTGTAGAAGCTATAAAATCACAAGAGTATCACAAAAGAGTTGGATTTGGAGTTTTGGTGTCCTTACCCTTGGAAAATTTGAGAAAGTCAAAAAGTGTGTGTTTGCATTTGAATAATTACTATGTGAACGCGTATTGTTTCTACTGACTATAATCCGTTGCACAAATGTTATATGGTTCTGGTTGAAACGCTGAGAGATGAGTGAATGACTGTGACACAGATGTGTAGAAAATGGTAAATACAGGCAAACACAAAGATTAGAAAGATGCCAGACAGACGATTTTATAGCTTAGCGGAGTGAAGTGAACTGAGCAAAGATTGTTGAAGCATTTTGAAAGAGAGAACCAGCCGTTTTGATCCTTCACTGTGATAAACATGTGTAGAGCTGATTTGCAGCCAATTTGTATTAGCTTTTCTGTCAATATGTGAGTCATTTTAACTCCACAGGGGATAAAAGAAAGGTTTCCACATCAAATTAGGTGTACATTTAAAATAAATCTAAAGATTATTGCAGAGCTTTTTTAATTTAGAAAGTGTGTATGTGCTAGAAATGGTGCTCTGAGAAAAGGAAATATCCTATTGGAGTCAAGTATCTTACACAAGATACAACTTTGATCTGTTAAACATGAAATAGTGGAGATGTATGTTGAGCGTGTTACTGTGCTTTTGTAGGGCAGAGAATTGTGTTGCAATGAAAAGAGAGGTGGGTCAGTAAATGTTATAAACATTTTTTTTTTAAAAATTTGATTTAAAAAAAAAAAAAAGTGGAAAGAGATGAGACAAATGACCATTTTTGATGTTGTTGCCAACTGTGGAGGTTGGCGCTTAGTTAAGTGAAGACAGTGATGCCCCAATATCTTTTTAAGCCTTTGATCATCTTCTCTAACGGTTTCAATGGCTAGATGCTGGGTTTCCATGGCAGCGTTCAGAGCTGTTTCCGAGGGTGTTGTGATGCAGGTGTTCTCTGCAGGAGGTGTGTCAGCCCTGATCCACAGAGTGGTGATCTTGAGTAGGCGGTGGACGCAAGTATGCTCATGTTTGTTTACGTTGGTCGCTGACCTGGGCCGATTGTCACCACTGCAGTTACTGGTGGAATGTTATCCTGTCGTGTGTGTGTTGTTAGTGTGAGATGTCTAATGTTAGCCATTGTTTCAGCTAACAACTTTTAGTGTGTGTTTGTGTCTGTGCACTCTTGGGGAGCACAATGCTTGCATGCTGCAGAAAGTCACTGAAACAGAGTCCAAACTGTCCCTGTTTGTGTTTGTGGATTTAGGACAAATATGTTTAGAGTTCCTGACAGCATTACAAATGCTGCACTTCCACTCCCTCATTCCCTCAGGCCTATGAGGAAAAAGCAAAAATTGTTGCAATACTTGTCATATTTCCTAAATTGGTAACACTTTAGCACGTAAATCATTTTGTTTTCGACTGCTTCAAGAGGAATGTATACATTTATCTGTGAAAATGTGTGTTTACATCTATGTTTTTGCTTTTCACTTTACAAGCTGCAGATTTGTCTGGTTGTTTGTACGTGCTCTACTGCTTCTTTATACATTTGCTTGTTTTTAGCTTGTCCGTGACATCCTCTCACCTGAGTGCATGGTGTCTATGTTTAGAGGTGTGTTAAGCTGTCCGTTCACACTCTCTCCTCAGACATGGGACACGGTGTGCAGGTGAAGTTGCTGCAGCTGCAAACAACTCCCACTGCATTGTGGGAATTGCCTACAATGCCAGAATAGGGGGTAAGTAATATTTCTCAGTATTTACTCATTTTAACATGTTTTTGTTTTTTCAGTGGAGATATATTGCGTCATAGGTTAGTGTACTTAAAGCTGACATGCTCTGAGAGGATGCTGCTCATTTTGATTGTGTGTTCCTGGTGCTAATACATTGCAGATTATTATCCTGTGTACGGTTAATTATTCCACTTTAACGACGTCTGACTACCTCTGTGCACTTACATCTTTATGTGTCCGACAGCTAAAGCAAAAATTTACATATTAAAGAAAAAAAAAAACGAATTTTAAGTCGTATTGCTTGAATACCTTTATTAATATTAATGTTTTTTGTGTAACAAGTGTACTGACATGAATGTACCTCCTTGCAAATATTGATTGACTTCATTAACCTATTATGGTAATTATGATAGGGCTTTGACTGCTAATTAATGTTTTTTTAAACAAGTTCTGTGTAAATACAAAGGAACAAGCATGAACATGCTTTGATTTGTGCATGAATTATTTCTGTTTCAGGTGTGCGAATGCTGGATGGAGATGTAACCGACATGGTGGAGGCCAAGTCTCTCAGCCTCCAGCCGCAACACATTGACATCTACAGTGCCAGCTGGGGACCCGATGATGATGGAAAGACAGTGGACGGCCCAGCGTCTCTGGCCAGGCAGGCCTTCGAAAATGGCATCCGCTCGGTGGGCATGCATGCATTTACATACATAAACATGTACAAATAAGTGCTTCATTGCACAGCCATGGCTTTGCAATTGGTATTCAAATGGTGAGAAAGTATATAAATCCAGGAAAACACACATTCCAAGGGGATGTGTGTGTTTCACGCTCATATACTCATATCCCAAACTCTTCCCTGGCTGTCTCTACCTGTGAAGCTCCCGCGGACATTAGAGAGCAGCCTCAGTCTATTAGCATATATTCATTTACATATTTATAGCTTATTTTGCATAACGACAAGCTGGCACTGTGTTGTTGGCTGAGTGGGGTGGAAAAGCTATAACAAAGGTTAACAGGGGTCATGTCTCACACACAAACACACAGATACATACACGTTCCCAAAGTGTGTTAGTACTGGCTTTCCCCCATTTGGTTAAGGAGACGTAGCCCTTTTGAAGAGGTGTGACAGATCTAGGCGGGGAGCGGAGACAGTGGCAGTGGTGATGGTGATGTGTCAGGGGAGATATATAAACATCAGAGTTTTTCAAGTACTGACTAGGAGACTGAGAGCCTGTAGCATGTTACACAAAAACAGACAAGGCAGAAGAAAAAAGACGACAGGTAGGGAGTGTGAGCAGAAGAGGCGCTGTCGCTTCTGACAGGCTGGCCTTTTCAGATGACAGTGGTGAGTGAGATATCTGTCTCGCTGGTACGAGCAGGGCTTGTGTATGTGTTGGCAAGCCCTGCTGCTGGTGTGTGTGTGTGTGTGTGTGTGTGTGTGTGAAGCTGACTGGAGAAGGCATGGTCGTGAGTCTAACATGTACCTATGAGACACTGGATCAGAGAAAGCTGAGGTGTTAGAGATACTGCTGGCAGCTGTGGAGTGGGCATGTGTTTTGTTATATGTTTTTATAATTATAATATAATCACTGCTTAATTGCTGTGACTAAGCACAATTTTCCAAAGTCCAATATGGCAGCTGGAGATTTGTTTCGTTTGTTCAGAAGTCTGAATGTTTGGCATTTTGCTAAATGAATGATCTAAACAATTAATCAACTATTGTAATTGAATTTAAATCAATACATTTCCTAATAATTGAGTAACAAATTATTGGGCAATTAGCTTGACCATAAATTATTTATTCTTTTTCTTTGCTGTCGTTCATTTGCTTGCTGAAGACTGCTGTCCTTCAGTGTCACTTCTCTGCTTCATCCTGCTCTCCCTTGTGCCCTCTCTACTCACAGTTTTCTCCCTCTCATTCTTCGACCCCTCCTTCCCCTTTGCTAACTGCCATTCAAAGCCACCTCCATCGCTCTCATCTGTCAGCATTTGCTCCTGTGTGATCCCCTCACACTCCGAGGGGCTCCGCTCGCTTATCACAGCCTTACAGGAGCCCCCCTTTTGAAGACCTTATGTTGTCTTTTATTCTCGTGTGCGTGCGCGTGCGTGCGCGTGTGTGTGCGTGTGTGTGTGTGTGTGTGTGTGTGCTTGTGTTACTGATGTTGTGTGGGCTTAAATCTGTTTACACAGTCCAAAATGTCTCTTCATATTGTTTTTGGGATAAAAAGCAAATCCTCCAAAACATAAATCATTACATTTATGGTACAGACCTGATTTAAAGTTAGGGTAAGGTTATGAGGTTATGTTTATGGCAGGGGTGTTAGGAAAGCAGTGGTTATGGTTGAGTTATTCGAGAAAATTCATGTAGTTCAATAAAATGAAGTCTGAAGTGATGGAAACATGATTGTTCACATGCAGGAATGCTGTTTGTGTGTTGGGACAAACATTATGAATTGCAGTATCAGTCAGTTTGTCAGTTTTTTTTTTTTTTGACTGACTTCTGGCTGAACTTTGCCTTCATAACTTGGTCAGTCATCACCAGCGCAGTGACGCCCTCGTTGTCCAAGGCTTAGATCAATTTCAGCTCGGCCAATTCTCGAAGTACAATGTCTAGTCAAGTCATTTGGCCTGAAAAGGTTTCCACTGAAAAATAATTGGGACTGAATATCTATTAGTAAGTGAATTGGTGTCTTTATTCAGAGTTCATGTGAAGCTCACTCTGATCTGGCCCTGGCCTCTCAGTTAGCAAAGATCTCTGAATACAGCTGGGATGATTTTTTATGTACTGTCTGACCCTCTTTGGAAGCATTAATTAAAATATTAAACAGCTGCCTGGCTTCATATAACGGGGCTCAGTTATAACAAATGTCCATATGTGTGCAGGGCTCAGCCAAAACTCAGTAAAATCCAAAATAATAACATAAAATTACTGTAAAAAATGTTGTTATGCAAAAAACATATTTGCTACATCTGCAGTGTGTGTTGTCTAAAACGAACATCTGTTCTTACACTGTTTGTACCTTTATTGCTTTGCTTTTCTTCATGAATGTGCATAATCAGGTCATTTCTAATGCAGGCTGTGGGCTCTGTTTACTTTGATCCTTTAAATACAGATAATACTAAATCAGGCTTTTAATGTGTCCTGTATAAATCCTTTCCTGTCAGGGGAGGAAAGGGCGCGGCTCCATCTTTGTCTGGGCTTCAGGCAATGGTGGGCGCAGCAGGGACCACTGCTCCTGTGATGGCTACACCAACTCCATCTACACCATCTCCATCTCCAGCACAGCAGAGAGTGGACGCAAGCCCTGGTACCTGGAGGAATGCTCGTCCACGCTGACCACCACATACAGCAGCGGCGAGAACTACGACAGAAAGATTGTAAGGATTCGTGTGTGTGTGTGTGATGAATTTTGATGCACATATATACGAGCACATTTGGTTTTGAAGGCAGCACAAGTATCCATGGCCTGATTTTACCACAGGGCCTCGCCGATGTACAAGGTGTTGCTTGTGTTTGGTGTTTCAAGACCAGATTTCCATTTTGTGTGGTATGAACCACGGAGTCTTGCAGTGGGTTGTTTCTGCATCCTAGTTAACCGTTATTTCTAAATTGGAGACTGTCCATGTTTTGATTTGGAACTGAAGTTGGCACAGACAACATGTAATTTCAGCTAAGAATAGAGCAGTACACAAGTTGGCATTAACTTGGCTTTGTGTGTGTGACTTGATCTGACCCAAAGCAACCAAATCTCTCCCATGATTCACTGGGACGGACAGTGACAGTTGGCCACTGGGAGCTAGCTTGTCTGCCAGTGTCTTGCTACATTCCTCGTACTAATGCTGCAGATGGGAGCACACACACAAGCACACACACATTCTTTACAGTTTCCCTCCGGTGCTGTACATTTACAGTGGAAACCTCATATATATGGACGTCAGTCTAACCTGCCTGAGGACACACTGTCCTTTCTGCTCTAATGCAGTTGGACCACTTTCACTTCTTACTAAACCATTTCAGATTCTGTGTGTCTTTGGATAATCCCTCAAACTTTTTTGGTCCAGGAAAGGTCCTTTGATGCGGGCTCAGGCTGGAAGTTTGCCAAGCTTTTCTTGGCTGACAGACTGTCAAGCTGTTTGGCTAGTTGGCTGACTAAAGTCCATACAATCAAAATGAACATTCAGCTCTTTAACGACGCATTTTACCACCTTCTTACTCTTCATCCTGTCATTCTCCTTGGACAGTGAGCAGTTCTGGTGGAAACTGATGATCTGTGTACGTGTTTGTGAGTTTCTGTGTTATCTCCAGCAAAGCACTATGTCAAAACTGGAATGTGAGTTTCAGGTGTGTCTTAATCCTCCTGATCCTCATGACTTCACTCTCTTTCTGTTTCTCTTTCTCCCTCTCCTCCTGCCGTCAGCGTCGCGATTTGCTCCTGTCGTTCGATGCCTCCATCACTCTAACAATCTTCTTTTTGTCTTTAAGAGTTGGCATCCTTCCTCTGCCATCTCTTCCCCTTTCTCTTACTTGATTTTTTTTCTACTCCTCATTTCTCTTTCATTCCCCTCTCATTCTCTCTTATTCTCTTCCATCTGCAGATCACAACAGACCTGAGACATCGGTGTACAGACAGTCACACAGGGACATCAGCCTCAGCTCCCATGGCTGCTGCAATTATTGCTCTGGCCCTGGAGGCAAAGTAAGATCCACTTAACCATGTCCCCTTCAGTACATCCCTTTGCTCCTTGTTTACCTTCTAATACTGTCTTGTCCTCTGGCCCGATTTATCTACAAAGTGAACATATGAAGCATTGTCTTGAAAATCTGGTAGAGATTTATTCAACTCTTTGGAAAAGGTTTCTTTGTCTTAGTAATTTAATCATATCCCAGGGTTTCGTGCGCTACTGAAGGCAAGAAAGTACAGTACATGTTCTCAAGTTCGCCTCTTGGTTTCAGTTAAAGTGTAATGTAAATGAACTTCTGATTAATTTGCCAGTGAATAATAATGGGTAAAGCACATTATCTTACAGTAGTATAATAAATGCAGGAGTCCACTTGGTTCTTCTAAAGGAGGCGCTCTGACCCCTCGCCAGCTCCTGCAGGACCTCATACTCAGCAAGATGTGATGCACTTCTGTGTGTTCTGACATTTTTAGCAATATGTATTATAGTAGCTCCTCTGTGGGATCAGATAAACCTGCTAACCTTCTCTTTCCATGCACATCAATACACTTTGAGCAATGATGTACCTGCCGTCGATTCACTGGTGGTCCTTGCTGACCACTATATACTGGGAGCTTCTCACAGCACCACTGGAGATGTTCTGAACCAGTTGTTTGTATGTCACACTTTTGGCCCTTGTCAAAGTCGCTAAGATCCTTACATTAGCTGGGGCAGTGCAATTAATCAAATTTTAATTTCAGTTATGATGTAATTGAGAGGGAAAAAAATTTGACTTACCACATTCTGTTTTGCTTGTTTTGTGTTTTGTTGTGTTCACTGATTTATTTATTTATTTTTCCATAATCAAGCAGCCCTAACATTTGCCCATTTTGCCTGCTTCCAACACATCAGGTTGCCCTCAAAAAAAAGTCTTGACGACTACTTATGGACCTGCGCATTGAAAACCAGACGAGCAAATGCTTCTGGCTTGACGTAAAGATGGATCTATAGAAATTGGTGTTTCAATGACTGCTCAGACAGTGTGAAGGATATTCCATGAAGTCAGCTTCATTGTACAGCATCCAAATATAAAACCACTGCTTAGACAATAACCTCACACTGCAAGTTTAAACTTTGGCACAAAACAAGAAATGTTGGATGAAAGTTAGCCACACATTCTTCAGATGAAATCAGCAGAGGTGGCAAAAGTACTCACAATTCAATGCTTAAGTAGAAGTCCAGATACTTGTGTGAAAAAAGACTCTGGTAAAAGTAGAAGTACTGACTCAACTCCTTTAATCAAGTAAAAGTAAGAAAGTACAGGGTCTGAAATGTACTTAAGTTAAAAAAAAAAAAAAAAAAAGTAAAGATGTTTTTTTGCCATGAATGATATACAATACATCTTTTGATAACTCCACAAAAAAAGGAAATTATTCTCCTTTTATTAAAAACCTGCACAGTGCTTGGCCAGGGAA
This sequence comes from Mastacembelus armatus, assembly GCF_900324485.2. NCBI lineage: Eukaryota > Metazoa > Chordata > Actinopteri > Synbranchiformes > Mastacembelidae > Mastacembelus > Mastacembelus armatus. Next base: position 13,774,272 of record NC_046641.1, read on the forward strand.
CAAAACAACGCATTCACCATGAATCATTGTTGGAGCTGACAACATCGAGCAGTTTTTTCCGAATCTGCTGCATCATCGTCAGACTCAGCAATACTACCTGGATCAATTTATTCCTCCATGTCTCACTGCACGTTTTCTCTCTGTCATAACCTGTACACTCACTTGCTTTCCCTCTCTAGTTAGTTACGTCTTTTACATCGTGTCGTCATCCGCGAGGTTGAAAAAGTAACGAGCCTGTTTTAATAACGTAAGGAGTAGAAAGCACAGATGTTTGTGTTTTAAATGTAGGGAGTAAAAGTAAAAAGTTGTCAGAAAAATAAATACTCAAAGTACAGATATCTGAAAAATCTACTTAGCTACAGTAACAAAGTATTTGTACTTCATTACCTCTCACCTCTGGAAACCAAAAATGTTTTAAATTAGTTTTGATCAGATGGGGTTCAGGTACGGACCCGGCCAGGACTACAGCACAGGGCTGACCATGGAACAGTGTTGGATCCCAGTTGTCTAGAAAGCTGAAGGTTCTTTATAATGTAATCAATAGATGTAGAATAAGTGTTATCAAACAAACCTTGAATACTTTCATACTCAGGTACACAAAATTTGCGACGTATTGTAAAATGTCTTCTTAAAATTCAGCTTAGTGCTGCGTACCATCTTGACTGTGGGCAAAATATTGTTTCATTGTTGTATCTGTTTTGTGTTGTTGTGTTGCTTTTAAACATATAAACAATTTAGGTTTCAGGATGTCCTGAAGGATGTGGCAGAATAAATGCAATACTGTGGATTTGCTTTAAGCTATCTGTAATGAGCAGAACTACACGCAGATGTTTCTGGTCCAGGTGTTGTTGTGCCAAACACGAGCGAGTGCCAGAATCAACGTAAGATGAGAAAAGTACAAAACACAGAAACAAAAGGAAAAAGCTTTTTCAAATGGTTTCAGTGCCCTTGGTTGTTTTTGTGTTAGGCACAGTGGATGTCTGACTTTTTTTTTTTCTTTGAAACTGTGATAAATTCATGAATTAGGAAACTGTGCAGGTGCAGAGACACTGAAATGGGCTTTACCCCATCATCACATGTCGAGCAGCTCAGTTAGCTGAGGTCGCTTCATTTAACCTGGATAATCTACTCCAAATCCTTCCAGTAGAAAATATTCTCTGTTTCCAGGCAGTGCTGGGCACATAAGCCTGTTTCCTCAACAAGATTATCTCACGCTGCCTCTTGCCTGCCTGCTTTCTTCTCTTCTGCTGGCTCTCGCTTCCTGCCTCATCTGTGCTCTGCCTCCACCATGATTGTCATGATTGTCTCATGATTGTCTTTTTTTTTTTTTTTTTCCTCCTCCAAGTCCAACACTCTTTATTTCTCTTCAATATGTTCATTCAGTTTCTCGCATTGATAAGCTTGCGTGCATGCACACGCAGGCAAAGAGAGGGCGGGATGAAAGAGGGGCGGGGAAACAGTTTAGACAAACTGTCCAGCTCTGATCGTATCTGCTCTTAAATGCTGAATGAAAACGAGCAAACCTTCTGTGATAAACAAAATAAAGACGCCATTCTGCTAGACTTCACTAAGCTCTCTGTTGTGAGGTCTTTACCCTTGATATGTGACTTAATTGGAACAATGTACTTCAGAAAACTGTCCCATGCACTGCTCTTTGTAGATTCTGCCAAGTTTAAAGTGTTTTAAGTCCACACATGATTTATGTCTTTGTGAGCCCAAGTCTAGCACGTCAAGCAGCAACGTTTTTAGAGCTTACCAAACTTTTATTTCTTTCCTTTTGTCCTTGGAAGCGAAGAAATGGAAAAGTGAGTGAACGTGGAGACAGGCGACTTCAGTGAGGAAATTAAGAGGGATAAACAAGAATTGAGAAAGGATAACCTACCATACGAACCTCATCTACTGGGAGGTTTTTAAGAAACCAAACAGGAACAGATGGGTAAAACGAAAATTTTATTTCTTCTTCATTCATCTGCTTTAAACTTCAAGCTAGAGGGGGTGACTTTAGAATGGGGAAACATGCTGATTATAGCTGAGCAGATTATCTTCTGTCATAGAGTGAAGCAAGGTAAGATGGAGATGGACTGTTAATGTTTTTGCCTCTGTTTGTGTGCTTCTCTTCCTCCGTGCTTTCTCCCTGCAGATTACTCGTGGTTTTCCCAGTATGTGAGCTACTCCATTAATTAGTATTGGCTTTTTATGGGAAGGCTGTTGTGGCCTAGATAACGATGCCAAAGTCACTTTTAATTAATGACCTTTAAACATTTATAGAGCCATAATTACACAGTGACAGCTAAGCCCATTAATATTGATCTGATCGTTAATTATTCTGACTTTTCATTGCTTTTATAGGTGATGCCATTTTTTTGTACACAACTAAAGTCGGTGTTTTCCATTAAAAGAAAAAAAAAATCTACATAAGCCAATATAATGAAGGAAAGATGAAACTACAACCTCCTACAAAACCAAACATGGAATTGACCAGTAGTGTGCATAAAATTGCCAGAATGAAGTGCAGATATGAAGGAGGCTTTAGACTGGAAGTGGTGAAAATCTGCGACTAAATTTGCGCTGCTGAGACCTCGCTTAGCTGTTAATATATTTAACTTCTATACGTTGTGGGTTTAAGAGATCACAGGAAGCTGTGGAAGAAGCAGCTCTTATGCAGAGAGCGGTGCACGGTAGGATCACATCAGACTTATTTTGCTGCCTGTTGCTCCGTTTCTTCGTTTCACATTGTACCTGCGAATCTTCTTAAATTTGAAAACTTCTGTGTTGCATTACAAATCTTAAGCGTTATATTTAGGTTGACAGATTCAGAGTACTGCTGATTCTCTAGGTCTCAGATGGCGAGGGACTGACATGAGTGGTAGGAACAGAGCATCTGGCCGGCATATGAGATGGAAGGAAATCCCAGGAAACTTGGTGACCCACTTCTTCCTGATTTTTTTTTTTTTTTTTTTTTTTTTTCCCTTTAATGTAGCGTTTTAACATCAAAGGCGTATAGACACATGGCTGCCATCTTGTAATGGATCTCACGTGAGATCTGAGTAAACTAGGGACAGATGAACGGGCATCTATGCTCTCCATCTATGCCTCTCTCATCCCCTTGTTCGCCTCCATCTTATTTTCAATTTGCTTACATATTGAAAGGTCTTACTGTCCATTCTCCCTTTTCAATTATCTGTTTATTCTGTCCAGGTTCTGCTCTTTTTTCACAACGCAATAAATAATTTAAACATTCTTCCTCATCATTATTCCTGTATTTACATCATTGGTGCTGTCTAACCTTGTCATTCATGAATGTGTGTCACTGATTTATTTAGTCGGATGGTTCGGTTACGTCAGTCCTTGGATGTTTTTTTACGCTACAATAAATAAATAAATTTGTGTGTGTGTTTCTTCTGCCAGCTCTCATCTGACATGGAGAGATGTACAGCACATCATTGTAAAGACCTCAAGAGCTGGACATCTCAGCGCTCCTGACTGGAAGACTAATGCCGCTGGTTACAATGGTATAATACACACACACACTAATCTACATGCATATAGATGCTGTTGCAAATGCTGCTGTAGATGTTAACCTTCATAAAATAAAAGGAAAAATACTTGAGATGATATCTATTCCAAATTTGTTTGATTAAACTTGGCAAAACAGAAATGAAGAGAAAATACCAGTTTGGAAAATAATCTTTAGCTCAGTCCAGATCACCTACACCTGAGTTTTTACTGATCAAGGGCAAGATTGGTTCAGATTGAACTTTAATGTCTTTTCAGCAGTTCTACACAATGACACCAACTTTAAATCACTTATAAATTACATGCAATTCATTGTGAATAATTTCCATGTAGAGATTTACCTGCTAGTTCCCTCTTTGAGTACAGTTTGGTCTACAGGCCATCAATTCATAAATAATATTTCATCAATTTTATTGAACTATCCAAATTTCTCTCATGTAAAATTGTCCCAAATTTTTAGTTGGATCCTTTCTTTTCATTCTGGAAGGAAAGCTATTTAATAAAACAAGACATAGCAGAGTCCTGGTAAGGGCTTACAATCAATCTTCTCAAATATCTTAGTTCTGAGGTTGTCAACACCTCACCAACAACAATGGCTCTTACAGCTCATGGTGTAATATGAGTATAATATAAACAATCACAGGCCCGTCAATATTATTTTGGTTTCTGGGTTTGTGTCCACCAATCAGAAGATGAGTGATGAGCAGTGTCTGAAATGTTAACTACTGCGCAGCCAGCTGCCATCTGTCGGGGTCCTGTGATGGTTGCTGTTTTGTAACTTTCAGTGTGTATGAAAGACACGACAAGAGCGAGAACTAAGGGTCAGTCAGGCTGCTGGCCCAGATTCCTGGAGATTGTCCAATGTTTGTTAGAGGAATTAAAGAGAAACAGGGTGGGGAAGGCTAATCATATTTGATTAGCTGTACCCATAAATTAACCAGTTTCCAATCCTGTTCTTTACATTTTTAATACCTTACAAATACACATTTTAGACACATTTTCACTTTGAAAAATCCTACACAACAGCCCTTACCAGGAATCTAAAAACAGAACCAGCACAAGATGTCTTAAAGGATAGCTACAGACTTGCATGATTTAATGCTGGGGATAAAACGAAAGCTTATAGTCCTATCAACATGTTTGTTCTGCAGTCAGCCACTTGTATGGTTTTGGTCTGATGGACGCTGAGGCGATGGTGAAGGAGGCAGAGCGATGGAAGCAAGTCCCTTCTCAGCACGTCTGTTTAGAGAGCGCAGATCGACAAATCAGGTAGAGTACAGACAAATACAGGCCAACTTATCCTGTCATATCACAGTGACAAGTCTTGAATTGTAAATGCTGACAGGCTGCCCCTCTGAGTGACGAGACCACTTGTTGAGCGCACTCATAAATAGGAAGTTTATCACAGTTGTCTGAAAATCCATTGAACCACAGGCTTTGGTTGGCTGATGAGGTCTGGCATGCGATCGGTGTTCAGTGGGGCTGAGTTCAGGGCACAGTGCACGCCTTCCAAAAAATGGGAAAACTTTCTTCGTGGCCCTCACTGTGTTTGTAGAGCATTCTCATTGATTGGATACAGTTTTGTGCCCATATACAGTGCAAGTTTGATGTGAGTTGCAAAATAAGTGTCAACTTCAAAATCAACAAAAGTCACAAATTATAGTGTGTAGCTGTATATGAACACTGGTGGAAATTATTGATTTTTGTGTGCCTCTCTTATAACCCCCAACTCCTCTTTTTTTTGTCTCAGTATGTTCCACTCTTTCTCAGTTGTGCTGGCTTTCTTTTCATTTCTTTCTCTCTCTCTTTTTTTCTCTTACTGGTGTTTTATGCACCGGCATGTGTTTGAGAGTATGGTTGTGCAAGCTGTACCTTGATAGGGGCCAAGCATTAGTTCTGGCAGGGTGGTTCTCACATAAGACCTTTACTGCGCGCGCGCACACACACACACACACACAGAGCCAAGGCTTCACAGCTTGTTATTCTTGATGCAGCTGGAAGTCTGAGCCCTGTTCTCTGTTAGGCTTGCTGGCTGAACTTGGACCCTGAACTGGTTTGCTTTCAGATGAAGGCTCGGTGTCCAGCGACTGCAGCATTATCAGTGTCATTCTGTCTGCTCTGCTCCAGTGCACAAGTCATTCCATATGAAGCTTATGTAAAGTACAGCTTGTGTCAGAGGCTTATAGAGAGTTGTTGTTTTTCCATGTGTAGTGTGCTTTAGTCTCCTTAAAGATGTGTGAAATGGTCAGTCACACTTTGTAGACTCGGAGAGCTTAAACTTAGTTCGTAAACATAATCATTCTCAGTCCATCCAGCCAAATGACAGGCTCACAGAGAAATAAAAATAGGCACTTGCCAGCAAACAAAAAGGATTTTTGTTTTTTGTTGTTTTTTTGTTACAGAAATGTAAAAGTCATGAAAGTTTTATGTGGAGTTTAAAAGTGAATTTTTACACACCTCCAAAGCATCTAAAACATCCTTTTCCCTCAAACTATCAACTCGGTACAGCATTGATTTATTTATTATTGTCTGTGCTTATTCAACCTGTGAACATGTTTCTGATTTGAACAATGGAGTGAGCAAAGCAAGCGAGAAGTGCGACTATGTTTTCACATAAAATATATAAACGTCTTTTGGAAGCAGGTCTACGTGTTGCTTTTCCTTCAGTGGTACATCTCTTTTATGTGTGTAGTATGTGTGTGTGTGTTCTGTAGCTCTACTGTAACTTGTACATAAGTGCAGCAGTCACCCTACTGCTGTGTTCCCACACACCCTTGTCTGGCCCCTCTGCCTGCATTTGGTAATGTCTGTCTGCAATAGCTCGCCTCACTCCACTTGGAGCACACACCAGGAAAACTGCCTGAACTGTGTACAATCAGGCTGGTGCTAATCAGCTGTGCATCTGCTCTGTTCGGCCCCATGTGTATGGGTCAGTTATCTGTGTTGTGTCATTGAAAAGCCAGAGCTGTGATATCAGCCCTAGACTCCCCAGCCATTACAGCTGTCCTCTTTCCAAACAGTCATCGACAACTTATGAAAGACGCAATCAGTGTTTTCTCTCCATTATTCATTCCATCAAAACTGGCTGAGTTAATACAATTTTCTACTGTGTTTTGTTTTCTGTGGTTTTAATGGAAATTGTTTATATTGAGAATTAGTCCCTCAGGAATTGGCTGCTGAGCCTTTTATTATGTAAATGAGTGGAGGTGAAGTCAAAGGACGAAGGGAGATGTTATGGATTGTTTGTTTGTGTTCTGGAGGAACAAATTATAACACACCGCTTTGAATAATAAGTCACTTTCATTCCTTACAATAACTTGACGAGTTAATTGATATGTTAATTTTGATGTTGTCAATTTCTAATGCAAATCATTAGTTTCATCTTGATTGCAAGTTTTGGCCTGTTTTAAAGTTATTAATAGTCAATGGACTGATCACCACAATCCCTTGCTCATAATTTCAGATGGTTACGTTTATACTGAGGGCAATTAGCTGGATGATTAAAGCTGGTATTTATGACTATAATTAAGCTCCTCTACAAGTACGACATTGTCTGAACTACAAAAGAGAACACTGTTAGTAAACAAAAATGCTGCCATGTTGGTCTTTGCCTCAATAAATTCTTAAGCCAAGTGTGAGGAATACATTAAATTGGTTCCAGTACAACATAAAACGGCACAAGTCACTGACATTGAGTATTTTACAATACTCTCCCCTGCAAAAAAAAAAAAAAAATTATAAGCCTTCTGTGTGTTATTTGGCCAAAAAGTTAAATTCACCAGTTCTGTTTCAGTGTCCAGGGGCTAAGCCCTGCATGCAATTCACTGCTGCACTGAGTTTATGTGTTGATTTGTCTGCACTGCTCCATGTGCAACTTCTCCAAAGCCTTTCTATGGCAAGATGGCACCCTGTTCAGGTTCTGTCCATGTTTGCACTGTTTTGTATCACTATTATATTGGATCATGATGTAATTTAAGGGCTCATCAGGTAATTGCACAGGCTGTTGGGCAACCTTTCTGGTGCTGAGCTGTGCACAACAGACAGAATAAATAATGTTTGTGGTCTTTCTTATCATGCTCTGGCTTCTTGGTTTCTTTGACTGGTTGAGGTTTAAGAAATGCAAAACCTTAATATAGACTTTTGTGTACACACTTTGGATTTTGGAATAAATCAAAAAAGGTTCGTGTGATTGCTTTCTTTGGTGCTTTGGTGTATTGAAACTTGATATTGAGTGTTATGTCAGTCACTAACAGCATTTTTGGCAAGAGCTGACAGGGCAGAATGTGAGAGAGCCACAGTCTCAAACAGACCACAGGTACAGACCACATTATGACTGAGAGCCATAATCCGTCCAGCACAACCAGCAATTTAATGGGCAATTTAATTTAATGAAGGCACTGGCAAGTCTTACTTTACTTTTCAGTTTAACTCTACTTTAATCAGCTATTTGGTTCCAATCTGTAACTAAAACCTTGAAAGGAGGGTTACTTGGAAATTTATCTGCAAACTTTGCAAAGAAAGATATCTGCAGATAATGATGAGCCACTTTATTAGCAATTTAAGAAAGGAAAGAAAACCTTGGGCAGCTGTTGCAAATTGTGCATTGCACTGACTGTTAGAAATAATTGTAAATACATTATCTTTAATTGATGTGTCAAGTTACCAGTGCACCCCTAAATACTGTGGTTTAAGTCTATTTCATGTGTGTATTTTCTCCTGATGTTTATCCTTACAATTGTTCCCACCCCTGTCCTCTAGAACCATCCGTCCGGAGCATGTGGTTCGGTCGGTGTACAAGGCTACAGGATGCACTGACAACCCCAACCACCATGTGATCTACCTTGAACACGTTGTTGTACGTATCACAATCACACACCCTCGTCGTGGGGACCTGTCAATCAACCTGACATCACCCTCAGGGACTAAGTCTCAGCTGCTTGCCAACAGGTAAAGAACGTAAAGGAGTTATGAGCGTACAACATAAACAGAACATAGAATTTGACATGTTTGATCAGGTTTGGTGTTCATATATTATAATTCGTCCCCGTGACCCTGAGCCAGGAAAAGCGGGTATAGAAGATGGATGGATGGATGGATATTATAATTCGTGGAAAGGTATTCCTACACAATAGCTGAAAAAATGTTAGAATAACTATAAAACCAGCTCCTTTGCAATGACATCTAAAGGTTCGGTACCTGGGGTTAAATAAATGAGAAATTTGCATTATTCTTTAAAAAAAAAAAAAAAAAGTAGATTCCCTCATCTGTTTTTGCTTTAACAACAAAACGTTCTAAGTTATAACCCTCAAAATCCAAGGTCCTAGGGGATTGTATAATGATTGTAGTGTAAGTGCTGTATGTGCCTTGGCTACCTTCACCTCAAGTAAACCACAGGCCACTACAGTGTTTGTCCACAGTTCATTAGAGGTTGTGATTATGCCACCTTGAATGGATGTGATTGTTTGTTCTGGTATTTGCTAGACTCAAGTTTTTTCCTCATCTGATATCATTGTGCGGTTTTTATTTTTTTGGCATGTGTGTGTGTATTCTTGATGTGCAGGTTGTTTGATCATTCCACGGAGGGTTTTAAGAACTGGGAGTTTATGACCACCCACTGCTGGGGAGAGAAGGCAGCAGGCGACTGGGTCCTAGAGATCTATGACTCACCTTCTCAACTCCGCAACCAGAAAATGCCTGGTGTGACAAATTTCTTTCATTAACAAAAAAAATAAAAAATAAAAAAAAATCGTCGAGTTATTTATTAGTCAACAAGTTTACGTCCAAATCTGTATTCTTAAATTGAATCTCATTTACAGAGAAAGTGGAATAGACAGAAGTTTTGGGTTGAGTTCAGGACCAGCAGGGGTGTACGTGTTGCTCTGGAGTCTTAGCTGCTGCAATGACCCACTAATTTAACAACATAATGAAGTCTCAAATGGAGAGTAGCAGTTGCTTTTACGTCAGTTATGAGAATCCGTGGCTGGTGCCAATTAGTGCCCATGTCTAATGGATGTTATTATAAGTTTTAACATAAAACATGTTAAAATAACATGAAATTATCTGTATAGCCCAGAAACATCTAGACTGTTCCTCCTCTCACTGCCGCTGTTGAACAAAAACTAAAACCTGCCCTGCTGCCTGATGTTACTCATAATGATGTAGCTCATTATATCCAATATGCACATTATATAAATATCAAATCATGCACACCTACTCATCAGGACAGTCAAAAATGTCTGCGTGTGTAAGTTGACTTTCATAGTCCTTGTTTCTTCAGGGAAGCTGAAGGAGTGGTCGCTGGTGCTGTATGGCACCTCTGTGCACCCGTACTCATCTCTGCGCAGCGATAAGCCTCGCTCCACAGACACGCTGACACCCACCGACGAGGAGTTCACAGAGGAGTACAATGGTAAGAGAGCTGCATATGGAGAATAGTAAATTCCTTTTTTTGGCTCCCCTGTAACACGGCAAATAGGAGTATTATAAATAAATAAAAATGATCATTTCCACTGAGTTAAGTTCATTTTTGTGAAGTGTTTAATTCTGTGTGCGTCTCCAGGCCCCTGTGACTCTGAATGCAATGAAAATGGCTGTGAGGGTCCTGGACCACATCATTGCATTAACTGTCTCCACTATTTCCTCAAGTTCAAGAACAACACCAGGTCAGACGGCTTTACAACATCGATATTAACATAGCTCTTGAATTGTTTACTTTGTTTGATTAAAAAATAGTGTTTAAATGACAGATCAGATGCAGATTTAAATGTTACAGATCAAAAGATACGTAAATAATAAACAGGAGGTGAAATGAGAAATTAAAGTATGATACATTTTCAATGAGTAAGTTAGCAAATTACTAAACTTTTTATTTAACCATTTAAGCATATGGATAACAGAATTTTATAGGGTATGAATAAAGTGGCTGAAACTAAACTGACCTTAAGGAGGTGGTTTATAGATACTCAAAGTATAATCGAAGGTGTAGAACTAATCTTGTTCTGTGGACTCACAGTTTAATTGAAAAAAAATGTATTCGAGTTAGAAAGCTATAAATACAAGTATGTCTGGCTTGGGTTTTGCATCAGCGTCTGATTGTTTTAAAGTGTATTTTAGTGAGATTGTTTTTGTGTAAGTGTGATGTCCTCTGAGGGTCCAGTCATCAATACTGGCTGAGGGAGGGGGATCTCAATCAGAAAGCTTTACAAAGCTGGAGTGAATGCTAGTGCATACCAATCTACTGATAACGGGATTCATCAGCTCAAGGCATCATTTCTGTTTTTGTTCACACGCTTCAAAGAGACATTTGTGCAACCACCCAGTTTGCATAAATGAACTGAACAATCAGCAGAAATTTACCTTCCATGTTTTTTGAATTTAACCAAGGAGTCTGTGTGTGTGTCTAATAATATTTTGACCAGTGAAACTTAAAAATAAGGAGGATGAAATCTGACTGCTGAATCAGTGCCTGCTTCGGTTGGTGTTATACACTTTTCTGTTTTTCCATTATGTAAGGTCACAGGCCACTGCTTATCTCTGTTATTTGAAGAGCTTCTAATGTGAATAGAATTAAGAAACAGTGCAAATGGTCATCCGATTAATTTCTCGTCACAGAAACACTGTTCCCCGTCAGTCATTATTTTCAGTCTGTGCCTTCCTTGTTAATTGTGTGTATAAATCTTTGTGTGTGTGTGTGTGTGTGTGTGTGTGAGAACTTGTCCACGTGTGCACATTTGTGTGCACCTTTAGGATACCATTAGGATCAAAGCCTGTTGTAATTGCCTTTGTGTCGGCGGGTCTCTGCACTAATAAAAGATAAACCAATGCAGGTGCATGAGAATGTGCAAGCTTAAGTTCTGCCTTATCATTAGACCACTTCAGAGGTGTGCTGCCCTTTTCTGCGACCACAGGGAGCAATTGATGAATGAAGCTTTGGGGGCGTGGTGGGAGGAAGGAGGAGGGCTGGTGGTGGTGGCGTTTAATGTTCAGATAATTACATCCCTCCATATGTGTTTGATGGTCTAGAATTACCAAAACATGAGTGGGTCTTTAAGTGGTGAGTGGGAACTTCATAGGCTGTTTTACACATGTGCATTGTATGAAAGTCTATGGATGATACACATCGATAAGTTCAAAGGGGCCCCAGATAAATGTTTGAAGAAACTAGAAATATGTTTGCATTTTTTTGTAATCATTTATTTTAAAGTTACATGGCCATTTTAAAGTGGCTAAATAGGAATTATATTTATTTCTCAAATACTAAATTCTGCAGGGTAGATTTTTTTTGTTTGTTTAATTGTGTATATTTAAATTTTTACTTAAATAAGAGTAGTCCAATTTGATTCCACTGAAAGGTTAGATTTCTTAAAAGCACACTAATTGTGGAATTGTGTTTTTATCATTTTTATTGGTTAAACAATCATTTCAGCTTAGCAGAGAAACGGTATTGAAGTTGGCGGGCGAACGCATAGCGATGAATAGGTGCACACGTGTGTTATGTGCTTCACACATGACATATGTGTTACTTGGCAGAAAAATAGTGTGTGAATAAGCCTTAGAGAGCTTTTAGAGGTGTGTGTGTGTATGTGTGTGTATTTTGTGCTCCTGTAGATTTTGGAGATCTTTTTCGCCATAAGAAGGGAGCCTCAGGATGAAATGAGGCCTGCGAAGTTATCCAACAGATGTTACACCTGTTTACCATATAGCACCCACATACACCCTGTGCTCCTATATAGATTTCCAATTCATTATATTCTATTGATATGTGAAATATGATCTTACCTTCATTATGGATAATGTAAAACTATATTTTACTTTAGCTTATATAACACAATGTATTATGTGGTTAATGCTCCTACAGAAGGGGCACATGTTTTTCATTTGAGCCTGTCAACATTATACTAAGCTCCTTGTTGGAGGTGGTTAATCATGGAACAATGAGGTTGATTGGGTCTTTATTTTTATGTTCTTCACACAGGCTGCAGTAATAGGTACAAATTGGTCCTTCTTTGACTCCCTCTTTTGCCTTTTGTGACTTTCACTTTCACTTTGTATCCCTTCTCTCCTTCAATCACCTCTGCAGGATGTGTGTGTCTGAGTGCCCCAGTGGTTTTTTCCGTGACGATAGAAAGCGTTGCAAAAAGTGCTCCTCTTTGTGTGAGACCTGTGTCGGTAGTCGCAGCGACCAGTGCACCACATGCAGGACTGGTTTCCACCTCAATGAGGGCTCCAACACATGTGTCGCCAACTGTGCTGATGGTTTCTACCTCGACCATGGTATGTTTCACTGCTAGCCGCACAAGCACATAAATACTCATACACACATAAAAGCACATCATGCAGTCCATAATGTGTTTCCAAATTCTTGGTTTCCTTTCATTGTTTTTTTATAACCCCAGCTTGGGTTCTTATAAGCTTTTTCTTTCATCTTGTTTTCTCCTATGCATGTTTTTTTTTTTTTGTCATTTAACAAACTGCAAACTTAACCAAACCTAAAAGTTCTTGGAAAGCTGCAGCAAAATGTCTCCATCAACAAATCGTCAGTAGCTCAGCCATGATTGCACACTGTGCTCAGCCAAGGTCACTGATTTGTCCTGGCAAGTCCATTGTTGCTTTGTATTTTTGTGACTGGGGAGGGTGATGCATTCACAGACCAATGCTGGAAACAAACTGGAGAAATCCCTGTCACTCGCATCACAAAGGATGGACAAAACAATCAACAACATTGCTTTAGGTGATCACCCCAGTGTGACACCATTGTGTCCATAATGTAATCGCTAGCTGCTTGTTTATTTTAATGCACTTGCTGATCTAAACAGGATGGAAAAGTCTGTTTTAGTAAGCAGTTTTTCATTAGATTAAAGTGGAATAAAATATGAAATAAGACTAATCTTTAGAAGGATTGTCTGTGCTTGATATTTACAAGAAGCCGTCTTGTTTTTTCTGTGTTGATCGGTTTTCTGTGTTGATCAGTTAATGCAGTGGCATTAATGTACAGCATGTATACTAAAGGTCTGTATTCACTCTTATGTTCAAGACGTAAAGCAGGAATGAGAGACTGAAACTATGTATATCTTATAATTATGTCTATATATACTGGTTTGCAGCCAAGGCAGTGTAAGTCCTGGCAGCTCTGAGAGTCTCTGGCAGCAGATCTGATATAATCTGATCCAAGTTCAATCATAACATTTCAACAGGCCAAGATGTAGTGGATACTTTTTTCCTTTGAAATGTTGGCACTGCTGAGTAGTGTGTTGTGTTAAATGAGCTATCTAGAGTCTATTTTCTCTCTGTCAGTCTGACAGCAGGCTGAGGTGAATTCCTGCCATTGTCAACATGTGGACACATTCATGAAATGATTTCATTACTGGTCAAAGACAACTTTTTTTTTTTTTTGTCTAAAAGGGATGCTAACCTAATTATGGCCAAAATATTGTAAGCTATGCAAAGTATGCATGTCAACTAAATTGTTATATTTGACTTGTCCAGAAAAAATGTTAGCATTTTCTGACATTCTCATAGACCCATATAAGACATTATGACCAGGATTCCATTTAAGTCGTTATCAATTCATCTCTTATTTTGTGAATAACTACTGCAGCAGTTACTATAGTGTAGAAAATGCCAGAAAATGGTAAAAAGTCCAATCAGTTTCCCATAAGCAAGGGTGGGATGTTAACCATTCATTCAATTTACCCTTTATTTCCAAACTAAAAGAGGAAAGTAAAGCAGCGGAGGTGAAAGTAAAAGCATTTGTTCTCTATGGAAATGTGCCTGTGATCTGTCCATACACTGCATCCACCTTTTAATGATTTTCAGATTCCTCCAAGTCTAACCAGGAACCCTCACTTAGTCTGTCTGCTCCTCTTAGCTCTTACTATATGACTTCCCTCAAAAACATAAGTTGTATAATACATGGATGACATTTTTTGGAAATGCAGCAATAACAGTTTGATTAATAATGTGCTCTTGCAGTCTATTAATTTCCAAGGAACAATAAAACATATTGTTCACGTATCTTTTTGGCAATCTTCGTTTCTGCTGAGAGCAGATGTGTCCATGTGCATTGTGTCACAGCGTGTCATTGCTTTTAGTCTGCCTTTTGAAATATTCATCTACATTCCTATCTTCCCTCACCAACACTACAATCTTCTTTTTCATTCCTGCAGCTTTAGCCTTTTGACATTTCTATTCATCCCCCTCCTCTTTGTTGCCATCTCTTCCCCCTGCCTTTTGTTGTCGTGTTTTGTTCATCTGCCCCTAGGTCTACCGTCTTTCCGTCCCTCTCCTTTCTTCCTTCACTTTTCCCCACTCGTCTTTTTTGCTCATTTTATCACTTCTCCTCCTTTTTTGTTATTGTCCTTCTCCTCTGCTCTCTGTCTTCATTTCATATGCAACCAGACTTCTGGTTCTTATTATCCTCTCTGTATGACTGAGTCACCCTGTGTCTTCCAGATTCCAACATTTGCAGGAGATGTCCAGAGAACTGTAAGAAGTGCACCACCTCCAATATCTGCACAGAATGTAAACCTGGGATGAGGTAAGATGAGAGCTACGCTGAGCAATGCCTAAACAGAAACTGCTTCCAGTCTCGCTCTGTCTTTTGCTACATAACTTGATTAAAAACTTAATAACTCGCAGCGTGTTTTTTACCATAGTAACGCTACACATAGTTACTGCACAATGCGCCTCAACGTTATTTTGCATCAAAGATGTATGGCATCCTCATTTCAACTGCTTAACCATATGAACTCAAGATGCGTCAGTGTGCTTCAAGGGAAGTGTTGTTGGATGGTTGGACACTGTCTTTTCCCTACACCTAGTTGACCTTAGAAACGGAGGATGCTGCAATTGGCAGGTTTTGTAACATCATGAATCCGACTGTGGATTTGGGAGGGTGTTTAATACAGCAAATCAGGCAGGTGCAGCAAGCTCACCAACCTGTCCTCAAACCTCTGTTAAATGTGACACTTCCAAAATCACTATATATATATATATTTGTTAAAACAAAAACTAGAAGGTGAGGAGTTACAGTGTCTGCGTTTGAATACCTTCATGGAAAGATCATCAGAAAGTATCACCACTCACCACTCCTAATAGGATGGACATTAGTTTTTTTTTTTTTGTTTTTTTTTTTATGCATGTAGACTCATATCAACTGGAATTTTTGAGCTGTGAACACAGTTACAAATGTGATTAATTGTAAAAAATTTTACTCTGGAGGACTTGATTAAAATTTGGACTATACAAAGCTAAGTGGATTAGCATCATCTGCACTATATGGGTTTGTCTTGTCTTTGACAAGATTAACATTTGGCTTCATATAACATAGAACTCCCCGAAAGTTAATACGTAAATAGCAGAGGCAAATTGGTTTTTATTTTTTTTCCATTTTAAAATTTGGAAGTCCATCTGACTCTGTGGCTTCTGTGTTCAGAAAAGCTTTTTAACATTTAATATACTCCTGAGCCTGTTGCTACTTCAGAATGTGGAGCTGCCATGACATCCAGCCCTCTGTCATACTAGTAGAAATAGCACAAATTTTTTCATTTTGCGTCAGTTTGGCTTGAATGTCAGCGTTGTGGTTTGAGGATAAAACCCTTTTTGTTTTCACCAACTTTAATGCTGCAGCAATACAGTGCTGCTAATTTAAGTCAGCACATTATGTTACACTGTGGTTTGGGTTTGCAGCATGAACCAGTGAAACCAGGACTTCCCAACCATTTTCCACTTGGGACCCAAATTGAGTAAACTGAGTTTCACCCTGTGACCCAGGCTTATTAAAGCCCACATATACTTGTGTCATGTGGGGACCCACAAGAAATGGAGCTGTTGCTCATTTTGGGTAGTGATCCTTACTTTGAAGGACCCTCTGATCTAAACCATTCATGCAGACATGTTCCAGGTCATTTTCTGGCCACTTCCACAACAGCAGCCTCATCTAACTGCCCCAACTACACTTGACCCGACACGGGATGGGGCATTTCAAAACGCTGGAATTCCTGATCATGAAGGAGACACTTGTGAAGCATATGAAGCATATTGTGTTCTCAAACCTACTTTTAAGTGTTCAGTGTAGCCAGAGGTGGAGGTGGGGACACTTGTAAGCCATAATTTCCTCTGAATGCCAGCGAGACCACAGTAAGACACATGCCCACACGTGTATACACATGCACACGTACACACACACTTACATACACACAGTCTCCCCTCTCCCATTCAGTTCACCATTCATGGTCGGTTAGGACCCGAGGAGAAAGCGAGGACCAGACCAGATTGTTTCTGGGAAACGTTGGCTAACGCTGGCCAGCTGTTTTTCAGCTCAGCACAGCAAGCTCTCTAACCTGTCCTCACTGTGACTTCACAGAACCAGCTCTACAACATCCAAACTGCTTAACTGACCTCTAGCCCTACATCTGGCACTTCCAAAATCACTTGTGTATATTGGTCAAAAAAACAAATTCCATTTGACTTCCCTGGAAGCTGGAAGATGTAACATTCCTGTATATTAGGCAGAAAGTGAACTAAAGGCCAGCTGCTGGTGTGCACACCCACACTGTGTCACTGGTGCTGCAGTTTTTTATTTTCATTCTTCCTAAATATTTGCCCAAACCTCGTAAAAAAAAATCTGCTAGTAACTCCTTAAGTCTTAATTGGTTTGCAGAAAACAGATTAGAAACAAGAGTGTTTGTTTCTGTTTTTTCTTTACTTTAAACTCGCCTGTTCTGAGGTGGGTTTTTAGTTGCTGATTGAAAGACATTATTTACAATAATATTTTCCATGTTAACTACTACAAAGTCTTGAAAATGTATGATCTTTATCTTTCTCCTCCTAGTCTTCAAGGAAACAAGTGTCAGATGACCTGTGATGTGGGGACGTACTACAACGGCCACAGAAGGACTTGTGAGCCATGTCACAGGGCCTGTGCCACCTGTGCAGGTAGAAAGCCGTAAACCTTAATGAACTAGCAAGTACCTCTGTTAGAATTAAATTATGTATTATAATTATGATTATGTTGGTCTGTTTAGTTTTATTTTGCAGATGTGATTTATTTTATTTTGTTTTTGCTTTTAGTGTTTGAAATGCCCCCTAAAATATAAGTTAATTTTTTGTTTCCAGGCATAGGAATAGAGGCATGCACTAGGTGTGCAGACGGTTACATGCTTGAGGACTGGCGGTGTGTGTCAACTTGCAGCACTGGCTACTACCTGTCAGAGCAGATCTTAGACAACGGGCAGGTGCAGAGGTGCTGTAAGAGGTGAGTCATCACCGCTCCACCACAGTAAAAACCTTTCAGAGCTCCAGTCTGCAGAGATAAATAAGGAAATCTAGAGATTTAGCTGTTTTTCCTCTCACTTTAGCCCCAGTTTAGACTTTCCTACCACTACCTGTTCTCTCTGCTGTGGATAATCTTTGCTGCATATCTCAGTTGTCCGGTTTCTCATTTAACACTCTGAGAAAGTAGCCGGCAGATGATTCACAGACACCGACACCTATGAAGTAAAAAAAAAAAAAAAAAATGGGTACCTGTATTTAAAACTGGGACTCTGGAGAAAACTTAAAATAGGAAACTTATCTTAGTTGTAGGTTTACAATAAAAGCATGAAACTGTTGCTTCTCGTATCAACAAACGTTTAATACATTATCATTTCACTGACTAAGCCTTTCAGAGCTTTGTTGTAGTCATTGTTTCTATCATGAGGCTGTGTACAGTTTTCCCACAAAGAATTTTTAACCAACATTACTAAGGATGGGACAGGAAAAACATCTAAATATACTCTCAGTCCTATTATGTTCTGCTATCATCCCTGCAGTCAAACTCGTCCGCAGAGTCAGACATCTTGTCTGCTTTTCTCATCGTTCCTCATGGTGGACTTGCCTCCCTTCTATTTTTTTCCTCTCCCACCTTGAATTATTTATTGTTCACTTGACCCTTTACTTTACCTGATTCCTTCGTTCCCAGACACCCCCCACTCTTAGAAACGGATATCAGATCATCCATTGAATCATTTGCCCCATTTTCACATAAGAGTCATGGTAAATGTGAAAAGTGCTTTTTTTTTTTTTCTTTGGCTTTGTTCCTTCTAAAACATTTAGATATTTTCTTATTGAGTTTTTGTTGTGATAATAACTATTCAAAATGTACTCTTAGTTTGCTGTAAAATTTCCAATTGCAGCTGGGTTGCATGGAATTTCCAATGCAATCATTATCAAGGCAAAAACACGAGAAATGAAGCCCAGTCAGTGAAAGTGTTATCCTAAAAGGGCAGGTAGGCACAGTTTAGTGCTGCCTAGACCAGTATATAATTCTTCAGTTGATCATCGACAGGTGTGACCAGAGCTGCTACGAGTGCTTGGGGCCCGGTGAAAGAAACTGCAGCAGCTGTGTCAGTGGTTACAATCTGGAAGCAGGAGCCTGCATGGTCAGCACCATCTGCAAAGATGGTGAGTTGTCAGCTCTTATCTGCAATATGCTCTGTGTGTGTTTATTTTGTAGTCACTGCAACAATACTGCAACATGTTGTCATAATGCATACTAGTATCGCTCAAAGTGAAATTTCTCAGACTAACTAGAGCACTGGAGTTACAATAGGAAAAACATGCCTTGTAATTTATTTGATTTGATTTTTTTTTCCCAATAATGTTAAAGGCAGAAATTACAAATTGTGGTCTAAACAATCTCAGCTAATCAAAGCACCAGAAGCCTGAGAGGTGGAGATTTAAATGTCAGCTCTCTCTGAGACTGTTTTGCACATTAGCTTGATTTAAATTGTGTTATATGCCACAGGCTATAAAAGTGGATGAAAAAAGTAGCTTTACTAAGAAAAGGATTCACCTGTGGCCTTGCCTTTTTATATTTGGAGCTTTGTACTAACGTCTTGAATCAAAATGCTCTCTGCTGTAGTTTTAAAGCAGCCTGCCCTCGCTTTTTATTTTTGTGTTGCTTAGCTAAAGGTCTTGCTCGTGTTCCACATATTACTAATATAAAGTCTCTCTAGGATTACACTGTCATTTTGTTTTAACAAACTAATTCTCTTCCTGGTTGTAAGCTACACTGCAAACACTGAGAAGACTTCTTGAAGCAACTACTTACTTTTTATGCCTTTTCTCAGTTTTCAACCGTTCCTTATAATCTGCTCCTCAACAATAAGTTTCTTGTGTCTTTACCTGCGCTCTCTGTCTGTTTGCCACGCTTGAGTCTCTTCTGATTAGTATACGTCGGGCTCAAAGATCTTCTAATATAAATATTTCTATTTCTCATTAACAAGCTGAGGTGATGGTCTGATTATGACGCTTTGACTGCAGCCTGTGATTTGCCCCTGACCTTCTAGTTAAAATGAAGCCGTGGCTGATAGGCCTCCCAGCTGTGAGGAGCCTCAGCTCTGGGGATTGATAAATACTTTGCTTAAAGTGTACACCCAGTCTATTTCCAACCATCTTAATTAGTTTCACATTGGCCAAACTTTGGTAGCTCAAAAGTGACAACTTCATTTAATTGCTGCTGATAAATGAAAGAATTGGCTTAGTGGTTTTTAACAGACTGGTGGTCCACTTTAAATTTTCTGTGATGCTAAATAACTCTCAAGTTGTGAATTACAAAAATCTTCAATTTGCTAATTGTGTGATATTTGTTTTCTCTCTCTCTCTCTCTATCTCTCTCTCTCTCTCTTTTCCCCCCCGAATCTGTTTCCTTCTCTCCTGACACGGACTGGACTACAATCATTTTCCACCTCGATGAACATCACCTGTGATTGGATCAAAAAAACCTCTTCCTGTCACCTGAACCCTCTCCTGACCAATCACATGGCTCTGCCTGCCCTTCAACCATCTTTCTAATGGTTCGCCCGCGTGTGTGTGTGTGTGTGTGTGTGTGTGTGTGTGTGTGTGTGTGTGTGTGTGTGTGTGTGTGTGTGTGTGTGTGTGTGTGTGTGTGTGTGTGTGGGTGTGTGGGTGTGTGGGTGTGTGGGTGTGTGTGTGTGTTTTTTGTTTTTTTTTTCTCCCTCTCCTCTTTCCAAACTGCCCCTGTATCTCTTCTTCCTGGTCTGTGGAAAGCAAATGAAGAATCCTGGGCAGAAGGCAGTTTCTGTGTGCTGGTTAAAAAGAACAATCTCTGTCAGAGGAAAGTGCTGCAGCAACTGTGCTGCAGAACATGCTCACAGAAGGGGTGATGGGACATATTCACTGGGCGTAAAGGGGAGTGCAGGGGGTGTTGTGGGGGCACAGGGGGCAGCCCTCCTTCTCAAGCCCCCTGCCCACTCATTAACACATAATTTATAAGAGTATCTGTGCCTCTTAAAGGGACTGCATCGGAGGTGCAATGACAGGACTACAACAAACCTACCTTTTTTTCTGTACTGGGACACACACACGTGGTCAGGGTGTAAAATGACTGGGACTTATTTTAAGAACAAATGAAAAAAGCGAAAACAAAAACAAAAGAATAAAAGTGTCGGTATTTTGTGACCAAAGCATCGATGCCAAAATAATTGAACCTTCTGTTTTGTTTTTTTGTTTTTTTGTTTTTTTTTTTTTTTGTTTGTTTTTTTGTTGCCAGTGTAGGAAGTATAGCTAAAAACAGGAGCCACTCAGCCTGTGAATCTCTGAATATGTCTGTGTGCATTTTTATTTTGGCTCCTCTTCCTCCTCCCTTTCCAAGTGTTAACAATAAACAGATGGAAAGTGAACATACAGTAGGAAAGGCCTTGGTTTTCTGCCCTGTAAATATACGTCAAAGGAGAAAAAAAAAAAGAAGCTCAGTCAGTAATGTGAAAATAATGTCTGTCTGGGCTGACTTTGGCAGTTTAGGGGGGGGAAGACAAATTCACACACGCACACAACACAGCACAGATGTTTATATACCACACGCATACATTCACAGACATGAACTCAGACACATAAATCAGCTACCACTTGAAGCTGCAGACGCTACAGTGTCACCGTATGCCAAGGCTGATGCATATCACCGACCAAAATCACCTCATTTCATTTATTTAAAAACAAACCTGCCCTCTGAATAGAGTGTGTTTGTCTTTATTAGTGTGTGTAGAAGAATGACATTAATTCTTGATGTAAGCCCAGACAGCATTGATTCATTCCAGAGGTACTACAAGACAAGTCGATAGTCATTCCTTCCAGAGCTTTCTGCAGGGAAGGAAAAGCTGCAGTGTGTTATAATGGATTTGTGGTACTAGGGATGCACCGATGCCCATTTTTCACTCAATGCAGCTTCTGGAAATTAAACATTTTCTCAAACTTCTGTATTGATTCCATCCGTTGCTGTGACTGAACAATTCAAAGCTCCATTAATTTGTTGTCACTGGATAAAATCATTGAAATTAAATGCATATTTGTTACAGGTATATTCGAGTCTTCTATATGTTTGTTTGGTTTATCAACATGCTGCATGTAAACCCAGTAAAAGGAACCAAGTCCAGTGATGATATTTTACCCATATCAGTGCGTCCCTTACATGTTACTGCTCTCAAGTTAAAACAAAAAAATCAAAAAAAAAAACTTTTAGACATTTCGACTCCTCGTCATTCCCTTATAAAGACCATGCATCTCGACTGAAGTATTGCTCTACACTTTAACTTTAGAGAGTCAGTGACTGGCACTGAAAATATCTGCAGGGAAAGGTCACTGACAGGCAGGCGGATAGCACACTGCTGTGGTTCAAATCAGAGCTGTGGACATTTTCACTTTATTTCAGAGGGATTTTGTTGAAAGTTTCAATATAGAAATACATTGACAGTAAGCACTAGAACAGCAGAAAAATTGAGAACTCAATATGGCAATCAATTTTTATTTACATTGTTAAAACTAAAAAGTCAAGCACAGCCATGCAATCCACGTTGTGCAGTGATTTGCTCATCAGACTTTACTCTTAAGTGCAGCAGACTTGTGGTTTCCTCTTCTGTCTGTCTCTGAACCTTACCTGATGAAACTCAAAGGTTATTCTGGTGATGCTGGGTTCTAAAAAGGAACAGCAAAAAAAAAAAATATATATATATATTATTCTACGTGGGTTTTCAC
The DNA here is from genome assembly GCF_900324485.2 of Mastacembelus armatus. Classification (NCBI taxonomy): domain Eukaryota; kingdom Metazoa; phylum Chordata; class Actinopteri; order Synbranchiformes; family Mastacembelidae; genus Mastacembelus; species Mastacembelus armatus. The sequence goes on from NC_046641.1 coordinate 13,796,817, forward strand.
ACCTGCAGCTTGAGCATTTACAGTATTAGATGAATTGTTGTACTGTCAGCTGGTCCTTGATGATTTGTAATAAAGATTGATGAATCCCCTATTTTGGTTAACAAAACCTTATTCTTGGTCATTGTTTAAGATGACTTGAATTGACTTTAGATTGTGTGGTAGTAGTCACACACGCACCCCTCGTATAAAAGCTGTTTTTATTGTGTACCTGTGACATATCTGTGACAATGCATTATTAATGTTACTCAAAGTCCTAGTTTTTAAAATCTTTTTTTTTTTTTTTTTTTTTTTTTTACTTAAGTGTTCTTATTAAAATGTTTAATCTGTTCACGTTTATGTTTTCATTTCAGTTCATTTAATTTTTTAATTATGTCGATAGTGTAGTAATCATTGTTTCATCCTCTAACATTTATGTTCTGTTTTGGTTTTTATTTTGAAAGAATAACATTGAAATTCAGATCGTTGCCTTCAGAAACTTTTAGTTGTTCAGCACTCAGTCAGATCGATTAAATGAGAGGTTCACGTGCTCCGAGCTGAAAACCTAAAGGAGCCACATGCACACAATAACTAGGTAGAAGTTAAAAACAATCAGTAATGCAATGATTGCCTTATTGTAGGCACAGTCTTTATTTATGTGGACCTTATTTTGTATTCTGAAGATTTTTTTTGTTGTTGTTTGCTTTACTGTTTTCCAGCATTTTATTGCATTACAGTTGCTACAGCAATTAATATTGCAGTAGTAGTTCATCAACTCCAAGGCTTTAATGGAATCAACCTTGAAAATACTTCTCCAAAAGAGTTTTTTGTGAGGAGAGCGTCAGTAGAACACTCTAATTGTATTTTAACTCATAAAATAGTCATGGTAGTAATATTTAACTTCATCCACCAGTGTCCTTGTTTTGTATCTGTGTATGCACAGATGCCAAGTGCTGTTCCACCTGTGACCAGTAACAAGTCGCACAGTTTGTTTCTGAAGTGCCTTGTAGTACAGTTCAGGTCTACTTTGTCACTTTAAAAAACATCAAGCATAATTTGTTTGAAGTGTCATAAAATCAAACTTTCATTATACACCAATCAGCCATAACATTATGACCCACCAGCCTAACACTGAACACAGGAGTAGGTGCAGCAGCTGTTTGGAGCTGAAGATGCTCACCGTGCACCTTCTGTGAATCTAATCAGGAAGAGCAACACATGTCTCTGCTATTCAGTGATAATGGATTCAAAAGGAGTGAAAACTGGGTGTTAGGACAAGTTAGAGTTTAAGAGTGTAGAGCTAAAGTTTTTTAGACAACTTCAACCATGGTCCCTACTGTAGTTGTGATATCACCACTGTAGCTGCTGAATGTTTCTCATCACACAGACCAATATACTGGATTTCTCGCTTTCATTTGAATCAAACAAACTGGATACTTGCAGGCAGAGAGTGCCCAAAAAGACCTGCAGTTTGGATGATCTGACCAAGTCAACCAGTGATCCCAGTTCAGCCCTTGTCAAAGTCCCTCAGATTCTAATTTATGTGACATACACTTACACTTGCCCTTTTTTACGGTTTCCAACACATCAATTTCGAGGACTGAATGTTCACCTGCTGCCTAATATACCCCTTGCTCTGGCATGTGCCATTGTAACAAAATAATCAGTGTTCACTTTACCTGTCAGCGCTCATAATGGTCTGGCTGAGCGGTGTATAAAGCTAACTTATGTGTGAAATACAACTCATGAGCCTGTACATAAATGAAAGAAGAGAGATTTAGAAGAGAAATCTGTAAATCATCTGCAGGCAGCACTAAACCACTATGTGCATTTTGTCTTTAGAGGCTTACTACCCAAGAAGACATACATATTAGGAAATCATTCTGACATTGGCCTTGAACAAGGAGTTGGCTTAATAAATACTAATACCTAAGCATTAATAATGTATAGCTCAGGTCAAAAAGAAAGAATACCTGTGAGGTGAAATGAATATATATTGTTTTTCTACTTTCTTGAATCAAGTATGTGCAGGAGGTGGAAGGGCCAGGCCATTGTGATTCAGGACCAGGTGTAGTGGGTGTCAGTGTGATACTGCCAACAGAGCTCTCTCTCCCGACAGAGTAGACTGTCAATGTCCTCACAAGGTCAGACGAGTCCATAACAGAGGAAAAACTTTTACTCCCCTGAGTGACAGGCTCTCTTTCTTCTCGGCTCAACTCTTCTCCTGTGTGGCAGTGGGTGTCCAAAGTGTCTGCTTTTGCTGAGCGGAGTTGAACATCTTTCCGTCCCTTGAGAACTTGGCTTCGTTTGTTTGTGTGTGTGTGAGCGAGGGGGGAGACAAACAGGGAGGCTGTGTGTGTGTGTGTGTGAGAGAGAGAGAGAGAGAGAGTATGAGTGTGAAGGAGAGTGACAGCGTTTATTCGGGGGCTGTTTGAATGGTTTCAGCAGAGCACTTCTGAATGGGAAGCCACCGCCTGTTGTGTTTGTACACAAAGAAGCTCTTTTGTTTTGAAAGGAACAATTGAGCTTTTCACAGAAAGCCAGAGAGCACAGAGAACCTAGCCACTGCCTTGAAGGATGCACTCGCACACACACACACAGAGCTCCATCCTCATCCTCATGCCTGAGCCAGTGTCTGTCACCTTTGTCTAATACAAAGGTGGGACAAGACACAATGTTTATGCCTCTTTTGTTATTCTCTCTTCAGTGCTGCCAAGTGTGAAACTGTAGGTTGATGTTTTTTTTGTTTTTTGTTTTTTGGAACTCTTTTTTTTTTTTTTTTTTTTCCTCAATCTTTTAGCAACTTTGGACACAATAGCTAGCCTGCATGTTATGTGTGTGCTGAGTGCATGTGAGCAGAGATTACATAACTCTGAAGTCATGCGAATGAAAATGAGAATTTTGTAAACCAGTGTGATTTTTACTGCTGCGGAGCATACGGAGAAAATAGTATCTACCTGTTTTACGACGTTTTTGTTCCGTTTTGACTAATGACAGTGTCTCAACAATTACTTTCCCAGGTGTTGAGATCTCTGGCGATCAAATCTCAACTTCTAGCCTATCCTCTGTTTTGCAGCAAAAGTTTTCCAGCTTTCTGAAACCTACGCACATTTTCTGCATTTTCACCAGTGGAGGATGTAACCATGGGGCTGTAGGAAGGCATTTTCTTCTCAAATACAAAAACAAGCAAATGACAAGTTGGTGTTACTCCACACTAATTCTTTAGGATAAAGTAGATGATTCTGGTGCGTCTCTGCTCTAATTGGCAAACTCACGTTGTCATTACCTGCTTTCGAACACAGACCCACAGAAAGCCCCTCTCCAGTCTCGGGCTCAGATCTGCACACTAGGAAAAGTTTTTTTTTAGCTGTTTTCTCCAGACAAGTACGTTGTTATAGCAGGTAAACACATAAACATGGAGAAAACATACAAACTCAACACACACAGACTTTGAGTATGAGTTTTGTAAATTCGATCTTGTGATAAAAATCAGCTTTCACAGGCAAACAATGGCAATGTGTGTTTGTTTAAAAAGTCTCGAGTTGTTTTGGAAATCTGCTCTGTGTCTTCCAGCTCAGAAGGGGCCAAACAAAAATCTCAGATGCAAATGGTATCTGTGTTTACTGTAAAAGCGCTCAGGAATTCAAAAGTACACCTGACAGTGTCATTTTCAAAGATGTTTTTAAATCTATGAAATCTCTTTGCACATAATAAATAAATAAATAAATATATATATATATATATATATATATATATATAAATAAAGAGTTGCAGTTGAGCATGTCAGAAACCAGCAGATACCTTCAAAGAATTGAAAACAGTAACAGCTGACTGTTGGTTCTAATTGGTGTAGCTACATAACAACCTAACATCACAAAAAAAAATATGAGCAAACACATAACAATGTTGGTAAACAAAAACAAAACATGGAGCAACCAAATTAAGTAAGTATGAAATGAGTCAAAAAAAACTATCTTGTTGAAGAAGTTTTTTTTTTTTTTTTTGCTGAAGTGCATCTAGCAAGTCCCCTCGACTCACCAAGGTTGGGGGAGAGGGCTGAGCTCATAATCTTCACTGTTCCTCTTTGTCTGCAGGACAGTATTTGAGTAAACATGGAAAGTGCCACCTCTGTGATGCTACCTGTCTGCAGTGCACAGGCCCGGAGAGCGAGGACTGCACCAGCTGCCCTGCAGCACGGTAAGTACTGCTCACATGCAAACATTTACTGCATGTTCAGAAGATGTAAGGTTATACTGTACTGCATGCTCTGCCTGCAGGTTCTTTGATAATGGACGCTGTGACATTCGCTGCCAGAGAGGGCGTTATGAAGTGGGAAGGCAGTGTCATCTCTGTCACCACACCTGCCAGGAGTGTACTGATGACGGACCTGACAACTGCACCAGCTGTGACAGAGGTAGACTAACCTGGGTCAGAATGTGAAAACCCCCCTGATCATTTTTTTAAGCCTTTTTTTGACAGTAAAATATGCATTTAGGCCAAAATAAACAAACAAATCAATCATAAATAAATTATGTGATAATCTAAATCAAAATCTCTGCTAGAAAAAGCTGCTCCAGTTCAAATAACATTAATACAGTCTTATATATTTGAACAGTTCCCTGACAACATGTAAAACCTGCAGGCTCGGAGTCTACAAGTAGATTTTTTGCAGAGGTTTACTGGCAATTGCTTGGGAACCCATCTGTCTAGGTGTGACTGGAATCTAAGTGAAATCGTGCTTTTTCGTAGCATCACATGGATTAAGCCAAGGCTCATTGTACCAGACTCCACCAATCAATCCTCTCAAAGTAAATGAATCTAATTAAAGCAGTAATTCAGCCAAGGCCTGCTGATAGATGTGTTAAAAGGGTGAATCAGTCATTGTATCTTCCTGCACAAGGTTCTGTTTCAGATTATAGCTCAGTCTGAATTTGATGATTGCTTCCTTTAATAATCTTAAATTCTTCTCTGAGTTTCATGATCTTACAGCCCTGTGCAGCCAATCCAAAGTACATAAAAAAAGTTTTTCATGAGTGTAAAAACAATCGCTATGATAAAACCCATTAGAGAGCTCACAGCTGAAGAAATATCAGTCTAAAGGTGGTAGTAATAACTGTGTTTATCGCGGTGTCACAGACACTATTATGACTATCAGAATGAATGTATTTACACTAAGGAGATTCTGTTTCTCACACACACACACACACACAGACACACAGTAAGGTCGGAGACAGCCAGGGAGAAGATTAACACCAGATTCTCCCTTCGCACATGCACTCTCTTTCACCCTCACATGTGTGCGTGTACACACATTCAATTAGCCGGATAGTTTGTCAGGCGGTGTTTGCATATATGGTTCCATTTAATTGCAGGTCTGTCTGAGGCTCAATGAGACATAACAATAATAACATGAAGAGACCTTCCATCTGTCTGTCCTTGTGGTGTTTCTCTCTCAAAATAACCTCTCTTATCTCGGCCACTCACTCAGCCACACGCACGCTGGTACACACTGTGCAGACTATTCCTGATACTGACCTTTGGTAGTAACGTGGAGTTGTTAGACCCCTGCTGTCGCTGGAAGGGGAAAAAAATGACACAGGGAGCGAAGAAAGAGATGAAGACGTACATGACAATACATGATTAAAGAAATAAAGGGTCAGTTTTAAAATACTGATGCAGACAAGCAGCTCAAATTTGACCACTGCTAAACTTTGAATGTTGGAATGTAGGTACCACTACATTTAGAATTGAAAATCTCATTTTTATCAATTTGGTGCTTTTTCAGTTATAAGTAATGGTTATGTTTCACAATTAGGTATTCAGCCACCTATACGTTTCCCCATTTTAATGTTTTTTTTTTCTTCTGTGCATTTGTTAAAAAAAAAAAAGTGTCCATCCATCCGTATAGTAACTTTCTAAAAGCTGTTCAGACCTGCAGTAAAAATGTTTTTTTCCTCCAGTAAATGTATCATTTAATCGAGCCACTTCTAGACACACGAGGCTGTTTCACCTTTACAACATTTAATACGCAGATTTCTTTTTCTTCCAGATAGGTTTGGTGTATCCAGGTATCTCTATCAGGGACAGTGTCGTGATGTCTGCCCAGAGGGGTTCTTCCACTCTGCAAGGAGACGCTGTGACCCCTGCCCTGCACACTGCATCATCTGTACAGCGGCAGATCGCTGCCTCCACTGCAGCCCAGGACACAAGCTCAGAAATGGGCAGTGCGTCCCGTTGGAGTGCAGTGCAGGTGAGATGTGAGGGATGTCCTGTCATAAAGCTGCTCTGAATTTGGCAAACGTCACCTCAGGGAACACATATGTATCACACTGACCTCATTTTAGAGCAAGTATTAGAATTAAATATTCTCAGAAAATATGCAACCGCACAGGCCCCAGAGCCACAAACTTAGAAGAAATAGGCACAGACTGACCAAAGAATCAGAAAGTATTCTATGGACTGGCTTCATTGGACTAGTACACTATGGTACTAGCATTTGGATTTCAGTGTCAGGTGTGAAAAATGTGCAGTTCAGGGGAGGAATTTTAAGCTTCTGAAGATAACAGTAATATTTCATAAGGTCAAGGATGTTCCATTAATAACGCTACGTGTCTGAGAGCCGATTGGAGGTAGTTTTCCTCGGTGCTTTGACATTTCTAAGTATTGCAAAGAAGACAAATATTAGCAGAGTAAAATATATTGCTATAAAACTCAATTCAACAAAGAACAGAAATACAAAAATGAACCAAAAGAAAAATAGAAGTTCCAAAAAAAAGAACCAAGTAAAAGTGGCCAACCAGACAAATACAGCCAGTGACTTGTCTTAACTTAGTTCATGCTATCACTTTCTGATCTTAATCTGCTCAGCTAAAGAAGATTTGCCAAATATATTTTCATCATCAGAGAGAAGGTGAAAGATGAACACGTTGCAGTGTGTTCTCATCATATGAGATCAAGCATGAATGCTAGCCAACCAAGGATTGAGAAATGTTTGGAGTGAAATGTTTTTGGAGATATTTGAGATAAGGAGGAGGTGGGGAGTTACAACTTCACTACACTGAATGTGAGATGGTGGTGAAGAGTAGAGATGAGAGTTTGTACATGATGGTATAAAGTGCATGAGGGGGGAATGAGATGAATTTCTTATCCTTGGTGGCAGGCAGGTCTCAACAGGCCCCACAGCTTCAGCTCTGCAGCAGCTGATACCAAAGCTGGTGTGGACGGTATTATTTAACCAGTTAGTTATTGTTTTTGACTCTTCTCTTTCCTCTCCTCTCCTCTCCTCTCCTCTCCTCTCCTCTCCTCTCCTCTCCTCTCCTCTCCACTCCTTTCCTTTTCTTCCCTCTCTGCTCCTCTCCTCTCCTCTCCTCTCCTCTCCTCTCCTCTCCTCTCCTCTCCTCTCCTCTCCTCTCCTCTCCACTCCTTTCCTTTTCTTCCCTCTCTGCTCCTTTCCACTCCTCTCCTCTCCTTTTCTTTTCTTTTCTTTTCTTTTCTTTTCTCTCCTCTCCTCTCCTCTCCTCTCCTCTCCTCTCCTCTCCTCTCCTCTCCTCTCCTCTCCTCTCCTCTCCTTCGCCACAGTAACACTTTGAAATTAAATCCCAAACACACCATTTATTGTTTTTCATCTCCATAATGGCATTTAATCACCATCCTCTAACCCCTTGTGTACATTTCAAGCCACTGTTTTACCCTCTGTGTTCATCAGGTGAGGTTGCAGATGCAGAGAATGTGGACTGTCTCCCCTGTGATGAAGGCTGCAGGCGATGTGAACGCAGTAAGCAGACCACATCCTTTTCTCACTACTTTTGACTCTCACTTTCTACCTTTTTCACCGTCTTTATCCATGAAGAAAGGAATAAAACCAGGCGTAATGTAGCTTCAGCAGCTGCTATATACTGTTGCTGCTTGGCACACCACAATATGACACCAAAATAAGGGAGCATTTACACTGCTAAATGTGTTTGACAGTAATGCTGAGGATGGGGCACCTGCATTTACTAATGTTATCATTGCTTCCTCTGTGCTCTAGGCTCTTTATTACTGCAGGTACATCATCATCAGTTTACTCAAATGAGTCCCAACAACTGAGCTAAGTTATTAAAATGTCAGGTCTTTTGCAATGAACATTTTGTTCATTGCAATAAGCCTCATCCATTAAGGGTAGTCATTTGGACAGACAAACACCACAGAACTGCACTTAACTGCACTTCTTAATTATCAGACACCTCACCCCATTAGAAGGTGTCGCATTAGTATTTTCATATTAGTAGGTCCAGAAAATCTAATGTGTTTTACTTTTTGCAGGACTGATGGTGATTAGCTGCTCAACAGGGAAAATGACCTGAAATCTAATTTATGTCAGAGGGAGACATTAGCTCTAAAGGGTTAAAAATTGATTTTCCACTCCTGGGTAAATAGTGCCAGTAATAATTCATCCTTCCATTACTGTTTCCCTCCATACTGCCCATACTGTAAATATCAGAAATCAACATACCTTTTATTTATGGAAAAGCACAGTTCTATTAAAAGCTCCTTTTTCTGAATAATGCTTTTCAATCAGATTCGTTGTTTCTTCTCAGCTGTACCTGGAGAACAGACCTAACAGTGTGACTGCTCTCTAACTCTCAGTCCTCGTGCTCTTACACCTCACACTGTCAGTGCCAGGCGCATAAAGACGAGACCACTTCCCTCTCCCAGAGATGATTACCGACATACCATAGAAAGTTGTTATTGTGCTGAACTAGTCTGAGGTGGAGACAGGCTGTCATTATGTCATTATGCATTCTGGGTGGAATATCTTTCTTCACTCTCACCCTCACCACAACCTCCCTGCCACCCACTCACTCTCAGTAATCACAATTCTGCAAGCTATACAAGTCAGTCAGTAGATTAGAGATTTGAGATGATTGGCCCTGTGACACGATGCAAGTGGAGATGAAACAGACTATGTAGTGTCTGAGTGTCTGTTGTGTGTGTGTGTGTGTGTGTGTGTGTGTGTGTGTGTGTGTGTGTGTGAGAACACTTACACTATGTGTCATCCTGTTGTTCTAAAAGCCAGTTTTATATGTTTATAGTCAGAAGACGACATATTTGGAATGTGAGGTTGTTTTGGGTAATCCTCACTTCATGCACGTCATCCTGCATTAAAGAAATTCACTGTGAAATTGTGCTATTATCTTTTCCAGTATTTGTGAAATCAGTATATAGGCTGGTTATTGGTTTCAAAATGGCAACAAAAGACACTTAAAGACACATTGTTGGTTTTACTCAAAACAACACGGTCCAAGTGTCAGTGTCCTGAACATTAGGTTTTTGTTTTTGTTTTTTCTCCATGACTTAAAAATCAGCCTTAATCTTACATGTTAATAAATGAGCTATTTGTGTGTTAGTTTGTTTGCTGTTGTGTAAAATCCGTCTGACCTCACCAGCTTTGGCAGCACGTGATAAGATGCCACGGCACCTACTTCCTGCTATCTCACCCATCAAATGACTGCTTTTTAAGGCATCATCGCTTTTGCCCATTAACCATCTCTGCGTACTATGGGATTAGGGTTGGGAAAATATTTAATCACTGCATTAGTCATGTTTCAAATCTGTCTTGGCTTTCTGTTATTTCAGGAGTGGCGATGACACATCTTGAATAGCTCAGTGATAAGATCTTTCAGGCTGGAGAAATCAGATGTTGTCTCTTACCTGGAAGGGGAGGAAAAAAATGTTCATTGCGTATGACTCCAGATTTCCCTGCTGCTGACACATCTCTAATCCATCTGTGTCCTCAAAGGTTTCTCTCTAAAACATCACATCACAATGACCCACATGGACATGGATTTCCGTGCTGTGCATCTCATTTCTGTGCATGAAATTAGTCGTCTTCTCATGAATGCTTTGCTCTGTTGCATTGTTCTCCTTTTCTATGTCAACAATCCACTTGTCAGACACTTCTTTGTAAACACACTATGTCAGTTTCTAACACTCAAGAGATGATTTAAGGTGAGAGTTGTAGTGGGTTCATCCATCCACACACTTGTAAATATAACACCTCTTTCAACTTTTTGCCAGCAGAGAGGAGGTTGTGTGGCTCATGTTGGTTTGGCGGCACCTGGAAGTTGTTCAGCGTCCTCCCAGATTTTGTTCATGTGTTTGGAATATATGATTTTGTCATTATGTTTGTCCATACTGTAAATCTACATTGTGTTCTGCACCAATGGCATGTATGTAGTATGTAGATAAGGAATCCCTCCTTATCGTTGCTCTTCCTGTAGTTTCCTCCTTTTTTTTTTTTTTGTTATTTTTGTTTTCTCTGATCCAATTTAAGGGACAGATGGCGTACAGATTGTAAAGCCACTTCAGTCAAATTTGTGATTTATGAGATTGGGCTAAATTTGAGCACATTGATTCACAAGAATGTGTGATTGTTAGTTAGATTATAAGTCTTAATGTAATATACAGGTTGTACACAGTAAATTTGTGAATGCTTACACATTCCATAAGTGCATAACTCAGGATGCGTATGCCTGATTGAATGATGTTGAAATCCCCCTCTCCTAGCCTGCAGAGTTAATATTTATGCAAGTGCTATTTTCTGTCTTCACGCAGACACAGCCTGAAGGCATGATTTCCGGCTCCTCACTCCCTCTGTGTTCTATACCTCTGTCCCTCCCACCTTTCCTTTCTCCCAGTCGCTCTCTCTATGAGTAATTGCTTTCACAGGTAGTGGCTTGTCGACCGTATTGAAGTGCAAACCAGTGCAGTTTTAAGTTGTGGGTGCTGGAAGGAGACAGAGGGGAATGGGGTGTGAAGGGTGATGGAGGTTTTTCTGGAGAGGATGAATGTCCCAAGGGAAACTCTGCAGAAGGGTTTTTTTTTTTTAGTAGTTATTTCCATCTTTTCTCCCCCACTTCTCTCCTTTGCTCTGTCTCTCTTTCTGCTTCCTGTGTGATTCTGTCTGTCCCTCTTGTCCCTGTTCTTACTTCTGTCTGGACATTGTTGGACTAAGGGATGGTTCTTCTCAATCACCAGCTTGGATGGTTTTAAATGACAGCAGAAATTGATTAATTTGGAAGAAAAATGAACTCTCTCCTTTTGGTTTGTGAACAAAAATAATCTCTCACATATGTAAGTTACTTCTAAAGATCCCATGCACATGTTCCCCCAGTTCCCCTTAAAGAAAAACACATATAAACCAACTATCCCATCACATAAGCAGCAGCTGAACTTCTGACGTCTTTAAGTTGAGAGATCATGAATGTGAACCAGAATGACCAGATATACTGGTTGAATTTTACTTTAATTTTAAGGCTTCTCTGTAAGATTTGTTTGCTAGTTCAGTGATCATAATCACTGATGTTTGATTAGAGTGCGCCAGTCAGCCCAACAGTCGATTGAACACAGTTATTTTGTGTTATCAGAGTGCCCCCTGCTGGTGTTAAAACTAACTGGGTTCAGAGAAATCCCAGTGCTGTCTCTGGGTGGATGGTAGACGAGACTGGATTTTACTTTTCCACATTTTTACATGTTAATTACATAAATGGCAAACCACAATCACTTACCAGCAGAATAATATTATTATCTTTTTTGTTACACTTATCCATATGGAAAAATAAGGGTGGGATGCCTGAACGTTGGTGATGCTGTAGAACAAGGACTGTTTCTTCACTTCTACACCTCTACAGTGTAAAAAGAGCAAGAACCTTTTGCATCATGTTTAAATGTGGTCTCTTTTTCAACACAGCCTGGACAGAATTCATTATATGCCTGATTGGTTGTTAGTAACTTGTTTTCATTTCTGCTCTTCACCACAGAGGATTCAGGAGAGCAGGGCCAGGAAACTGTTTGCCACGAATGTGATGATGGTTATTACAAGTGAGTCTTTTCTGTTGAAACCGTCATTGAATTAGGCCCCCGTAATCGCATGTCGCCATATTGATGCTATCCATCTTTGTGTCTGTCAGGTTAGGCACAGAGTGTCATCAGTCCTGTCCTGATAGTACCTTTGGTGTGAGTGGCACCATGGTGTGTGCTCCATGTGAAGACGAACGATGCGTAATATGTGACCAGTCCCAGTGCTACTGGTGTGAGGACGGATTCTACATCTTTGGTCAGATTTGAACCATTTATTATTTGGGTCGAGTTATTGTGTGAATATCAGCTAAAATACTAAAAAATATAGATTATGCTGTCGATCTAAAATGCTGTACAAAAAAATAGTAAAAATGTTTTCAAAGTTGTCCAGTTAAGATCACAGAGGTTGCAAACTATTGAAATAGTAATATGCTTAATTGTATATGATGGATGTAAAAATCTGTGTGCGTTCAGATGGAGTGTGTGTGGATCACTGCAAGGAAGGTTTCTTTGTGGATGAGGAGAGCCAGGAATGTGAACCATGTCACCGTGCCTGTCGGACCTGCGGAGGGCCACAGTTCAATGACTGTGACTCTTGTGAGGATGGATTCACACTGGAGAATGGGGAGTGTCTGGAGGGCAGAAAGTCAGCTCCATGCCCTGAGGGACACTTCAGAAACAGTACGGCAATTATTCATTCTACCTCCCTACTGGATGTCATCAGCATTACCCACCTCCAGCCTGCTGCTTTTGGGGGATAAATTTTCTTTATATCATTTCATTTCCTTCATTAAAACAGAATTTCAATCAACTGAATCATGACTTTACGCATCCCTTTGTTACTAGAATGGCATTATCTTTACATAGATTAGTATTTGTGTTTATCTTTTGTCCTGTTGCGCATGCCTTCACTCTCACGCCTTTCATACTATTGTGTCCCGGTTTCTTTTTGTCATCAGGTGAGGAGGAATGTGAGCTGTGTCACAGCTTCTGTAAGACTTGCTCTGCTGCAGGGAGGACAAACTGCAGCAGCTGCTCCCCAGGTAAACATTAACTCTCTCTATGCCAAATTAGTCTAAACCTCTAAAACTACAAAATGTTTACTGGGCTTGTCTTAGATGTTTTAGGCAAACATCAAAGTCCATGTTTTTTCTCTGGCAGGCAGTGTGACTGAGGTCACAGGGAAGTGATCTGTAATTTAAACAAAGCTTTGGCCCCAGGAAACCATGTTTTTCCTTGTATCAGTGGTGTGTGTGTTTGTCTTTCAGGCCGTTTTTTGACTCCTCAACAGACCTGTGTGTCTCGGTGTCCATCTGGTTTGTTTGCCAACAAGGTGTCCAGCAAATGTGAAGACTGCTCAAAAGGGTGTGCAATATGTCAGGATTCCCAGCAGTGCCAGCGGTGTCTTAATGGGCTTTACCTGCACAGTGGAGTGTGTGTGGTGGAGTGTCAGAGGTGCTTGTCCTTTTTTTTTTTGACATTACATGAACACACATCATCCTAATACATCGATGATACCTCATTCTGTTTTCTCTCTGCCTGTTTCACAGAGGGTTTCCTCAAGGTGGGGTATGTCAGCCGTGTGCCCCAGAGTGTACCTCATGTCAAGGAAACTCCTCTCACTGTCTGAGCTGTGACAGAGGCTATTTGCTGCTGGACCGTTCCTGCGGGTCGCACTGTCCTCGTGGCTACTATGCCACTGACACAGAATGCCGTCGCTGTCCAGCTCACTGTAGCCAGTGCAATCAGGATGGCCTGTGTAAAAGTGAGTCGGCTGGGGTGGTGCAGTGAAGGGTAGAGGCATGAAAGACGTGGAGAGGAGGATTACCTTAAGATGTTGTTTAGGCGATGGTGATGTAGTTTAGTGCTGCAGTCACTAAATAGAAGATGATCAGGAGGAGATGCAGGAAGTGGTACGACAGAAAATGCAGATGTAGAGCCTTTCTGCTCACTGGACTGCAAACAGTTCAGACATGAAGGCTAAATCAGGTGGTAAAGAACTGAGGATGACATACAGTTTTTTATTATTCATGACTGTATCATGCCAGGCACGTTAAAGGCAGATAAGAAGAAACTGTGCATAAATCCATCCTTACCTTCATTTTGGATATGAGGACCACAGTAGTCATGTGATTGTTCTGTATGGGTGAAATATTTTGCATCAGTGCAAAAAAAGGCTAGTCAAGGGTATTTAGGTTATAACAAGTGCAAATTTAGAATATTAATAATTTCAGTGTTCAGAGCCCTCCTTTGTAAATTATATAAACAGTGTTGTTCTCTTCTTGTTGTCTGTTTCTCTCTCTCTCCCAGAATGTGCTGATTACTACTTCCTTCATGAGGGTAAGTGTGTGGATGATTGTCCTGGTGGATACTTTGCCAGTGAGGAGCAACAGGAGTGTGTGCGCTGTCACGCTGATTGTGCCTCATGTGACGGCCCGGGCTTTGATGACTGCGACGTGTGTAGCAACCCGAAAGCTGTCCGTTACAACGGAGAGTGTCTGGCTGAGTGTGTCAGCAGCACGTACTACGATAGGGCCACCAATGAATGCAGAGGTAAGGAAGGTGGAAGATCATCCAACAATAATAAACAATTTCATGCGATCACTACATGATTTTCAGTCTTCTCCAAGATTCTAGCTGACTGTGTCTAATGCCTTTTTATTTTCCTCAGACTGCGACAGGTCATGTCTGACCTGCTCAGGCCATGAGCCTTCATCCTGCCTCAGCTGTGATACCAACAGACGTAAAGATGCCAGCGGACACTGCGTGTGGTTCAGTCAGTGCTCTCTCCGCTCATACATGGACCAGAATGAGGAGTGCCAACAGTGCCACCAACTCTGCCATCGCTGTTCTGGGCCGGGAAGTGACCACTGCCTAAGCTGCAACGAACCACACTTGTTACTGAGTAAGTTATTGTTGACTACTCAGTATCAAATACTGTGCTTCTTATCCACCTCTACTGGCTTGACATTGTGTCTGTGTCCGTCAGACAGCTCTTGCGTGCAGGAGTGCCCTGAGGGTTACTATGGCGAGGACAAGGATGAACGTGTGTGTGAGCACTGTCACTTCAGCTGCCAGTCGTGCGTTGGCCGTCACAGTGTGCAGTGTGTCACCTGCAAACCTGGATTCTTCAAGCAGGGAAGCAGATGTGTCGAAGCATGTTCAGAAAGGTAAGTACACAGACACGCGGAGCGGCGTCTCCCTGTAGTCTCCTCCCTTGTCCTTTCACATGAAAGAAGACCATAAATTAAACAGGTTTCCTCTGTACTCTTCAGTCACTTTGGCAACACCACTTCGATGGTTTGCGAACACTGTGACCCCTCTTGTAACCAGTGTTGGGGTCGTGGTAACAGAAACTGTCTGAGCTGCCGTAGGGACTATGTCTACCTGAGGCAGTGGGGGCAGTGCCTGCAGAGCTGCCCTCCAAGCTACTACCACCACAGCATGTCCAAGACTTGTCAGAAGTGTCACCCGACCTGCAAAACCTGCAGTGGTAAAGGAAGCCGGTCATCGCTAATTTCTGACATTTATTTCCTGTTTATCCTGTTTATTTCCTGTTATGTGGTATCTCTATCTCTGTCTCTCTCCTTCCAGGTGAGGGTGCTTTAGCCTGTGACTCCTGTTATGAAGGCTACACCTTTATGGGCGGTATCTGTGAATCCCAATGTCTGATAGGCTTCTACACTGCTTCACAGGTGAGAGACAACTTTGCGTATCGCTTCATTTACAAAGAGCATTGAACTAACTTTGACTCAAATAGCTGAATAACATATTAGCTGAAGTTTAATAAAAGTTTGAAGGTGACACTCACTCCTCTGACAAATCATTTGTTGCTGTAGGGCTCTGAGTCCAGCGGCGATGAGGCACAGTGTGTGCCGTGTGACTCATCCTGCCTGGACTGCCGAGGTCCCAGCATGTGGAACTGCACCGTGTGTCCGGCACTCCAGATCTTGTCTGACGATGGCCGCTGCTTGAGCTGCTGTGGAAATGAGTCACGCCAGGATGGTAAACCAATAGCCAGGGAGTGCTGTGACTGCAGGGTGTCGCGAGGTAAACAAGAACACAATTAGATCTCCACAGAAACATACACGTACAGATGCTGAACACATACCGAGGCCTTTTGTGTCTCCTGCTCTTCTGGATTTGTGAATATATACTTTATTTTTAGACGTCAGCCACATTTTCAGGCATCTGACATTCATATTGGTTTCCTCGTATAATTAGTCACAGTTTTCTACTGTGTAGATATAAGTTTCATCTTCCAGTCAAAGAGGTTTTTACGGTATGTTCAAACAATGCTAAATATGTTTCCATTACAAGGTGTTTTTTAATCTTTTGTAGCCATTACAAATACGACTAATTCATAAGAATTAGGGTCAATACACACTCATGCTCAGCGGGGATTAACCTGAAGCAACCTGAGCACATAGTTTACATTTGTCTAATGTAACATAGTGGTCTGCTGAATTTCCTTTTTCTCAGAGGAGTGCATCCTGGGTGTCAACTTTATATTGAGGGGAGCTGAGGATTTAGAGGCTCAAGGCAGCACTGCCAAACTCTTTGTCACTGCTTGTGTTCTATTTATCCTCTCCTTTGGCGGAGGGATCTTCCTCTTCCTCTCCGCCCGATCTAAAACACTTGCTGTTGTACACAAAACCAAAGCTGGCGGCTATGAGAAACTGAACACTGGGCACAACGGAGGCATCACGTCACAACCCAGCACCTCTTCATTCGGGGAGTACAGCGACCGAATCATTGAATGTGAGAATGATGACGACGATGACGATGATGATGATATTGTATACATGGGGCAAGATGGGACAGTGTATCGGAAGTTCAAGTACAATCTCTTGGACCAAGATGAGATTGAGCTAGAGTATGATGATGAGAGCTACACATACGGATGAAAAGAAACAGAGCAGAAACAGCTGGTCCTTACGCATCACTGTAAAGATGATGTGAAGTTTTCTTTTTCTTGAGACAGGAGGCTTGATCTTTATTTAATCATTCTTTTCGAAGTTGAAACTCTTTAATTCATGTTAGCACATTTAATCAACATTTTCCTATGAAACTGTCTTCTAGGTTTATTTATTCATGCCCCAAATATTAAAATATTTGTACTCAGACAGTTTCATGTTTGACCTTTTCTGATCAGAATTGTGCAGGTTCTTATCTGTCTTAAAAATAAACTCAGATGATTCATATGTTTGTTCAGGTGAGTTTTCTTTATCATAGCAAATGAAAAAACATGTCCAACCTGCTTTCTTACTATGTTTTAGTGGCTTATCTGTTTAATCAGACTTCTTTCCTTCTTGCCTACAACAGAGAGTTCATCAAATTAATCTGTATTTGTCCAACAGAGTCTGGTGGGGGTATTGAAGGGTTTAGTGAAAACTCAGAGCAGTCAGTTTCCACAGTGAATTTCGGAAGTTAACCTGCTCCCTGGCAGATTTTCTTCCAGAAACTCTGAATTTCAGTGTCCTTCCTCCTGTCAAGTCTGCAGAACCTGTTAGACAGGCCATTTCTTTTCCTCATTCATACCCATATTGAAGTGCTGGTCTAAGAGCATTCGTTTTCAGAAGTTTGTGTCGGGAGAAGCAGAAAAAAATCATGATTAACACAGTAGTTTGTGAACATAATTGTAAGTAGCCTAAGCATCTCCCACCCTGTGCAAGTGCAGAAATGATATGTGACAAACAAGGATGTAACTATGAGACACTGTCTCAGCTCAAGGTCAATTTGTCTTAGACCAGGGGCGGTTATAGGATTTCATCCTTAGGGGGGCTTAGCCCTCACTATTGTTGCTGATAACACTACCTATCACGGATGCGCGGAATAGCAAAGAGAACTAAAATGGGCAGTTCCTGAGGAAAATGTGTTTGATCACTGAAACCTTGTTGATATTGTCGCTTCCAAAACATGTCGATCACTTCAGAAGTTGGAGATTGTATCTCATCTCAAGAATTTAAAAAGGCAACCTTGGCAAGGATTGAACCCAAGTGTTCCTGTCAACAGACGCATGCCCCACCCAGCAAGCTAAATCTATTCCAGACGAGCTTAGAAACGAGCCTTTATATGTAAAAATAGAAACACACTTCTAGCTAGCAACAGCTCTGTCTTGACAAAAACTACAACTCTTGTGGATTGTATGTCATGACGAGTCGAGACAAGAGGCGTGTGGCAACTTATGAGGTGAGTTTTGTGCTTACAGAGTTAAAACTGAAGAGCAGCTGAGAATTTTTTCTGCTCAGAAAACCAGGCTGTTCTCTGCTGTAGCTGTTGACATCAAAACTCGGCAAAACGCTATAACAAAAATATAAATAATAAAAAAAACTCTGATCTTTTTTTAATCAGGTCTTGCATTTCTTAGTTCTTTTCATTTTTATTTTAAAAAGTAAAAATTATACTTTCAATAAATTTTGATTGTTTGATAGTTCATTGTTTTAACCCACATAAAAAGGGACTAGAACTGCCCCTCTCTTAGACTCACTCTTCTGTGCACAAATGTGACTAAACTCAAAAGATTCTTTGTGAATCTTTTATTACTGAATTTCACAACAATACAGTATTTGATTTTTTTTTTTTGGAAATTGTTTATTATTGGTTTAGTTTTTGTATTTTGGCTCATTACTCATTACAGTGGGCAACAAACAGAAGATCTTTTTAATGTTCAGTATTCTCACACAAACTAAAAATGAAGAAATAGACATTATTACTGAAAAACAGTTTGTTAGGGTCATCCAGTTACTTCGGTGTTTATGGTCTGTTCTGTCAAATTATTTTTGTTAATCAAATGTCTGGTTTTTGTAATGGATGTTTTCAAACAGATAAAATGTAATGTCTTATCTCACACTAAACAGATACCATCAGATACCACGTGACTCATTAAAAATTATTTATTTGATTAAATTATGTAAAACACAAGAATGAAACAGAAATTAGATGCTAAACCTTTAGCTCCACCTGCAGTAAACCCTGGTTCCGATGTAAACTTAAATAAATAATCACAACAAATTAGCCTGGAAAACATTTAACATCTAACAATTTTCAAACCGTATAGAAAAACTGATTAAACTGAAAAATACAAAAACACCCAAACTGAGGATAGAAAGGTACAGGCAAAAACAGCTAAGCTCTTCTGAGATTGCTTGATGAATGTCAACATTCGTAAACCATTTTACTAAACTAAAAAAAAACAATACAGACCTAAAATCTCAACCCAGATCCATAAACTTCATCTTTTTAAAAACACTTATTTACAATTATGTTCAAATAATTGTACACACTTGTGTTTCTATGTTTAGGTTTCATGTCATTTTTGTTGTAAAATCTCATCAGGTAGGCACACAAGGACTGAAATAGTGACCCCTTATAGTGTTTTAAAACATTTGTTAAAAGAAAGTAATGCAATGAATAACTATTTAACTGTAGAATATATATATATATATATATATATATATAGACATTGAGAATATTATGTAGGTTTTTCTGTTCAGACCTCTGCAAGATCACATTTTTATTCATACACTTGCCCTCTGTCAACATCAGAGCAGGGAACAGGAGCTGTGGACTTTATTCTTCTTCCACTCATCACACCTATGAATGTTTTACTATCCGTAACAAACCCACAGAGACTGACGGACCGTGGGTCTGACTATCAGTCAAGCTGCAGTTTAAAAAAAAAAAAAAGCATGTGCATACAAACTTGTTTGCTTATTCGGCCAGTATTCATTATCATTTACAGTTCATTCCAACTGGCTAATCTTACAAAGACATTTCAAGACAGTGCTACTCAAATCCAGAGTAAATATTGAAAAAAAAAATTTTAATAACAAACATTCAGATTTTTTGTGCATAATGCATAAAAAACCCAAATCCAATCTCAGTTCCAATAAAAGGGTCATTATGTTTTAGGGCAGTGATAAACAGTAAAGGGTTTTTGTGTCACACTGGAGGGGAGAGAGGAAAACAAAAGACAACCATACTTCTGTATAATTGAATGTACATCATTTCATTAATTTCCCCACCTTCACACACACATGCTGTGTGTTTAGCCATGTTGTTGCATAAATTCATCTAACTGTGCAACCTGTGTTTTTGTTACAGATAACAATGCCCAGACGTTCTATCTAACACATGATGCAGAAATAAATCCTCACACATACCTGGACTAAATAGGTGATGATGTTTTTATCTTAAATGGAGTTTATGATCTATATTTGTGCTGTCCTTCTCATACGTATACATGTCAGGACAAATTTGCTTGTATTTTATGGTCAAGCTTATTTTCAGCTACTGTGCTTTCTCACATAAAAGATTCCAAATATACAGGAGGACCAGTAGGACCTAAGTGTTTGTTACAGTTTTGTTGTTAGATGAGGTACTCCAATGTGAATAAATACAAATGAACAAATCATATTAAATGATTGGCTCTCTGCAACAAACTCACAGATAATTTTAAGCTCAAAAATACTACCAAAAAAAAAGTAAAATAAAATAAAATACCATAACAAAAAAATGGTCATGTCAATGTGCAGCCATGGCAGCGGCTAAGAGATCTCAGAATGAGATTGGACATTTTAATGACAAACCTGTGTATATTTGGAAATCTACATGTTACACTAGTATGTATGTGTATGTGTGTGTGTGTGTGTGTGTGTGTGTGTGTGTGTGTGTGTGTGTGTGTGTCACAGCCGGCTGTCAGTGACCATTCATAATAGTGGTTACTGTGGTGGTGGGCAAGGGTGAAGATGAGCTGGGAGCACTGGTGAAGAAGTTGTCATCTCTCAGTTTGAGATGCTCTGGGAGCTCCAGTTTGACCTTGGCCTCCTCAATGTCGCTGTTGATGGCAGCGATGAGGGCTTCTGTCAGGACAGAGACATGCAGGAACAAAGTGAGCAAAGTCAGAGTGTGTGAATGTGAGAGAGTGGTGAAAAGAGAACCTTAAGGAATATGTGACACTTAACATATCGTCGCTGTTAAAGAGGAAAACAGTGAGATCAATAACACCAATATCTGACACCACACAAAGATTGAAGAGAGTGTGTGTGTGTGTGTGAGAGAGAGAGAGAGATGCGTTGTACCAAGTGTAGTGTAGCTTCTCTCTGGACGGATGTAGCCCACCATGACAACACTGAGAATCTCCCCATAAAAGTCCTCTTTAAATGTGTGAAGCACATGGGTCTCCTGGAACAAAAGAACAGCAAATGTCAAGTCTATTGTGCTGCTCTTATTGTGTTAATCAGTCCTGCTTCCATATGTAAAAATAATTCTATAAAAGAGTTAGAAAATAACCATGTCCGAAACCATGCTGACATATTCATTTAGTTCAGCTTGATCACTCTCTTCAGTGTCTGTAGCTTCGTATTGTACTTCAGTCACTTTTGTTTTTCAGATCAAGTGTGTTTTTGCCAATGTTGCCACAGCAACAGGAGGAAGTTGGTTAGCGACCAGTCCGTCACTGTCTTGAAATCATTCATTGTCTAAATCTTACAGATTTTTAATGTGTCCACCTGATGAAGACATCAGGCAGTTTGCGGCGAATGGCACTTTTGTTGTACTTACCATGGACTTCTTGGTATTTTTGTAGTAAGGGTTCCAGCCAATGCTCATCACCATTTTGTGGACATCACCATTACCAACACAGGCCCAGCCATAGTAGATCCCTGTGCTGATATCTGCTGGAAGGTTATCCACCACTGAGTCTGGGAAGTTCGCTGGAGATCAGAAGAAGAAAGGGAGAAAAAGAAGTTAAGAAAAAGGTCAGTATGTGAGGTGAGTCGCAGTCACTCACTGACTTTGGTCGGGTCTCAATTATCACAACCAAAGTCTGAGTTAACACCAAAATATTTTCAATTTGAATTGTCAGAACAATTGGGTCACAAGATTCAGGGTTTCATTTCACACAGTTGGTCCTGTGAGGGCCAATCTCAAGGTAACAAAGAAATAACAACAATATATCATTTATTACAAGGTTCAGATTTGTTTTGTAATGGATTTGATACTGTTTTGTTTTTGTTTCTTCACCTTGGAGAGAGTGAGAGAGAGAGAGGGAGGGGGGAGGGATAGAGAGAGGGGGGGGGATAGAGAGAGAGAGAGAGAAAGAGACTATTTACTAGAGATTTGTGGAACAGTCGCCATTATACATTAAATAGCTGCTATTATTTTTGCTAAACTCAACTAACTATCGACTATTAGGACTAATCAGTAATCAAACATTTAAAACATTTATGTTGCTACCACAGATTCTTAATATTCAAGTTCATTCTCCTCCAGACCGACTCGCGATCATCCGTAGCCTAAAACAGTTTAAAATTACTGAAACGTTTTTCAGCTTAAAAGCACCGGAAGACTGACCTGTGGGTATCCCCAGTTCTTTGCTTCCTCTCCCGAAGCCTCGTATGACCTCCCCCCGGCAGAAGTACGGAAGGCTCTTCATGCCTGACTTCCCAATAACAGTTGGCTGTCTCGGATGGACGCTACACAATGACCGAGAACGTTACAACCCAGTCGGACCGGTTAACCGACCAGCTCTGCACCGCTTTGATAACTGACGATAATGAAATCTTTCTCCTATAGAGTCCAGGGTCCGTTTTGGATTCAGGTGTATCTTCTCCAAAAGTTCACCTGCTATGCTAAGCTAAGCTAAACGCTCTTAGCCGCTTCAGAGGCGAGGTCTGCCTGAAACGGATCTAAAAAGCTGCTACCGTCCGTCCGGCTGTTGTAGCGTCTCTCCTCAGCCCGGGTTCGTTCAGGTCCACTGGCAGCGAAATGCTGGAAAACTGGTCCTGGTATCCAGAGAACCGGTAACACCGGGACACATGTACACATCTGTCTGTAACGCTTCTGCTGACGTCACTGACCGCGATGGTCACGCGGTCAGGACATGTTGCCTTCAGGAATTGTAGGAAATATGACAACTACAAATGGTGCATTCAAGGATTATGCAAAATACGACCAAGGTTTTTCAGCAGGATGTTACCTAAATCCGAATAGCATTTGTCCAGTGGGATCTCATGGCAAAGGGGAAGTATAAACTTACCATCACCGCATAACCCTACTTCATATTTTGAAAATTGCTTATTTGCATTCTTTTTTTTCTTTCGGGCATTATTCGTTATCTTGACTTTTTTCGCTCATATGCAAATATTTCCCAGGTCAGGCGACAGAATAAAATAAAATAAGAAAATTAGAAAGTTATTAGTTGACTTACAGGAGCCTACGTGTATAATAATGCATATATTATTTTATATATCACAATTTGGCCAATTATGAGTAGTCGAAAATGACTTTTAATTTGGTGGCAACCTACCTGAGAATATACCAAGCCTGTTTTATCTTTGAGGTTTAGTGGTATTTAACTTTCTTGCTTGCAGTATTTGAATCAAACCACAAAGGGGCGATATGAGGACCGTCCTTTCCTTTATGTAAAAAAACACAGTTGATAAATTGTCTATGCTAAAAACGTCCATATTGTTATCTTTATACAATGTAATTGAATAGAAAGGCAGAGCTAAACCTGTACATGACAGTTTTGTATATTGGATAGTGTGTTTGTAATAGAGTACATTTTTAATCCCAAAGGGAAATTTCAATGTTAAAGCAGCCTTCACATAGATCACAAAACAATGATATAGGTAACAATAAATGTGGGGCTAAATTATGCATAATAACTAATTTGACTAAATAGAGAATAAATAGATTATGATGATGAAACTATTAAATAATATGTTCAGATCAATCTGTCTTAATTCCCAAAATGAATTGATAAGATAGTCACCTGGTATAACTAGACGATGCAATTTCTGGATTGCTGACCGCCGCGAAAAGCAATCCCAATCCCTTCGCCGAAGCACATTTTGAATCGCCTGATGCAGTTGGAATAATCGAGAACTACGAATGGCAGCGAGGGGCTTTTATTTTGAGAAAATGCTATAAAAGGCTTTTATTTTGAAAGGACAAAGATCTCCAGGAGACTCATGGGACCTTATACAGGAATCTGGAGTTTATGTTGAATATTCCTTGTACTTTAAAAAAATGTAATGTCTTCCTATAAATAACCATGGACTTTTATTGTGAAAGTCTGACCATGTCAGAAACCTTTGCTGACACGGAAAATGGCTTCACTTAGCGCCTGAAGCCGTATGCCAATGGCCAACGTCCATTTTAATACTGAATTGCTGTTTCAGGCCTTTTCCATTGAGAAAATGCTATTTCAGGGCTTTTATTTTGAAAGGACAATGTGCTGCAGGAGACTCATAGGAACTTTTACTAGAATCTGGACTTTATTTTGAATATTCCTTCTACTTTACAGAAAATGTAATATCTTCCTATGACTGACTAGACCTTTATTGTGAAAGTCCAAACATGGCCTGCTGGGAGACGACACCATGGCTGACATGTAAAACAGCCACAGTGTAAATGGTCCCCATGTGTAACAGCATTAGGCAGCAAGTCATTCTTAATTACCAACCACAGACAGCTTTGATCTCTGCTGCTGCTTTGTGAGCTGTTGCTATGGTGACCTAATCCCAGGAGGCTTGAACAAAGAGACTGATCCACTTTTTGTGAAGATATTCCAAAAAATGAACAATTGGTGGCGAGGTAGAAACAGCCTTCATTTGTGATTTTCACCAGAAATGTGGGAGCTTTTTATAATGGGAGTGAATGAGAGATTGAGCAGTCACTCTCTGTCTGGTGGAAAAACCGTAGGTCCTATCAAAATGAGAACAGCATTACCTGAAAGGAGACAAAAATCTCTACTACTTTTGAGAAAATGGTGTATGAAGAGTCAAAATTGTGGTCGTGACGGCGAGTTAGAGAGAAAAATTTTCCATAAACTTAACAGCTTCTCCCACTCTAGAGATGATGTCACCACTCTAGCTCTCTCCCATACACACCAATGTAAAATTCAGAAAATTCCTAAAAAAACCATAAAACTTAAACTGCGATTAAAGAAAAACCATAATAGATAGCAAAAAGCTGAATACAAGACTTATAGAGATTAATGCCTTCTGACCCGTTTAAAGGTCGAATGGTGTTTCTAGCTGAAAATATGCTGACACTTAAAGCTGAAAGAGGACAAAGTTGAATGACCTCATGATAAACTCCCAGCTGGTGGACTTCCTGTTGGTCACATGACCTCGACATGATAAGCTTTTTTGCTTGGCCTGACATGAAGAAGAGATGTGCCAGGTTTGGTGACTGTACGATGAAAAAAATGTCAGTGGGGCTCCCATACGCGCAATGTATTTTCACTTTTGTCGGGGGCACTGAAACCCATAAAATATAAAATTTTTCACAGGGGGTCAAATTTGAGGTTGTTTCGGAGAAAAATAATAATAATAGCAAAAAACGAAAAATAATAATCCTAACGATTTCCAGGGCCACGCCAGCCTGGCAACCGCATGATATACATTTTCGGAAAGGTCTAACGCCCAGTAACGTCAGCAACGTTTGCTGCTTTGTACAGCAATCCCAACAATTATGAAAGCACTGGGTGTTGAGTTGGTAATGTATATAATGTGTAAGTGACAGATGTGATGACACATGCTACAGTGGAATGTTTATCAGCAAACATCTGTGTTATTTACCAATGTAGCAGTGACGCTGGTCTCCACCTTAGTTATACTCGAACAGTAGATTCACACATAAAGGTCCTTTTCATGGGTCTAGCATTAGTTGACATTGCATACTGTAACTTGCGTCTGATTTGCCCAGCAGCAAAGTCCAGCACTGTAACAAATTGACTGTAGAATTTACAGTAAATACCTGGCAAAAAAGTTGCCAAAAAGGTTTTGTAAAATTTGCTTTTAATTACTGTAAAAAGAATTACAGTATATTACAGGATAACAATAATTAATTGTTATCTAGTTTACAGCATTATCTTGTAATCTGGTTTCCCTCTACACTAGCTAAACGATACACACAACACACGCCTCACATTCGCTTACCAATTACATAGGGCAAATGTACAAGTTCATGTCTGTTTATGAGTCGAAAGTAATCATAAATTATCTTTTTATAAGGAGTACACCTTTACAGCAAAACTCGGCTCCCTTAAATCTAACAATGTTACCTGCCCCCGCTGTTCGGCAGGCTAATGCATGCAGCTAGCTTTAGCTTTAGCTTCACTTAAGTTCGTTTTAGTTAGCTAATGTTTGCTACAAAACACTGCAGACTGTACTTGTGGTGAGCCAATGTCTAGGGATCTGTTTAGGGTCCTGACATGGCTTAGCTAAGATAAATACACACAAATAACATAATATTGTTCTCACCACAGAGTTGAGATGCGCCTCTGCTTCGGTCATCACACGCTCTGGTTCCTCCTTCAAATCGCCTTTTGCAATGTAATCCGATATTTCCAGAATTTAACAGTTATAGCATCATCTACAACCACAACACACTCTGCCTGTAATTTTGCAACATGTTACTGTAGAAAAACGCTGTTAGCTACTGTAATTATTTTGGACCCATGATGCATTGCGACATACAGTTAAACTCTGCAAAATGACAAAACAAGAAGTTGCTGTAAAATTTTACTGTAGAAATTACAGCAATTCGTTACAGTGAAGCCACGACTGTCGTGACTGTTTTTACGGATTTCATCCACCCTCATAATTATAATAATTATTAGCCAGTGCTAATAAGAAAGACATATGTGAATTGGTTTAAATCTAAATTTCCCCCCTAATGTCTCCTGTGTGGTAAATTGAGGTTTTCCTCAGAATATCAGTACTCCTCTACAACAAACCCTCTGCATTACAACTGTCTTTATAAATAATAAAGGTTAGTCCATCCCAATATCTGCATTGTTTAAGATGGGTTTCTCATTTTATACTAGACTACTTGATGCTTCTACTCTGCCCTTTTATGGGTCAAGAAAGCTCTACTACCTCTTGAGCTAAATAAACCTATCATAAACTCTCATAGTTCAGTCAGAGTTGTCGGCGTGTTCATTTATTGGAATTAGCAGAGGAGAAGTTTTCTGTCTCAAAGAGCATTTAATTGAAATTCCAAAGCTTGTACAAGGACCCACTTCCTGGTCAGAAAATCACAGTCTGCAAGCAGTTAGCTGTAACTAACTTCAAAGGAAGAGAGATGCAGAACAGGAAAGTCATAACATTATATTGGCATACAACATTCACTCTCATTGGTTAGCTATAGGTGGGGAGGGTCTTGGTTTAGACTTTAACCTTCCCTTGTTGGTGCACAGAGCTGGTCGCAGCCCCTCGGCACTGTACCATCCTCCTCTTCTTATCTTCATGTGTAGAGCTGCTCCCCATCTTAGAAGACATTCAGTGATACAATACAGCTGCATCCTTCTTCACAAACAATCTCCTTATATGATAACTCACCCTCTGTATTTGTTATTTTCTCATCCCTGGTTAACCAGTTTCACCTTGCCTCTCCTTCAGCAACAGTGTATCATATAGGCCTGTTCTCCCTGCAGGCAGATCCTAACTCCCAGATTGTATTGTCCCTTCACACTGTGGAAACAGTTCTTGTAACCTTCTCTCCCTATGACCTTTTCCTGCACAACTCTAGCAAGTATGTGTTAATAGTAACAAAGTTAAATGGTTAACATGTAAGCATAACATTTCTTTGTTAATTATTCTCCCAACAGAGTATCGGCTCTCTTTCCATCACTCAGTAACCTCTAACTGTCACGTCTTTCCACACCTGGTCACTCCCACATGCCCTGCAGTAAATCGAGACCTTTCAGCCTCTCCAGTCATCTGAATCCTGTTCACTGTTCTTCATTCAGCCATGAGTTCATTAGTACATATACCACTAGTATATACCACATGCATTCATTAGTACATATACCACCAGTATACAGCATACCACATGTATTCATTAGTACATATACCACTTCACTACTGGATTAACACAAAGCTGAAAACAGCCCGTTTCCTTTGCTCATCATTAAGATATGTGGTTGTAACAGGACAGTGATGCTACAGAACATGATGATCTTATGGAATATGATGCATTGTAGGTGAAGCTACCCAACAGTATATAATGTGGTTAAAAATCCCACAACTCATTGCTAGTATTATAAATCTTCCATATGTGCTGGTCTAAATTATGTTTACTATAGATATGAGGGTTAGCTGACTTTGGACCAACCATTCAACAGAATAAATAAACAAAGCAAAGACTCAAGGAAACAAATGGTGCATCTCTACTGCAGTATTAAGGAAGGAGGTCTTTCTTTGTGGCTAACTCTGCCTACCATTTTCATCCGGATAGACCAGAATAAGAAGAGCACAAAACAGGTTTAGAATCGTTAGACAGAAGTAGAGAGGAAGAGATCAAGATACTCAAACCTGATTTGCTACTTTGAAAGTCACAGGTAAGAAGCATTTGCATGATCTGCTCTTTATTTTAAATTAAATAAGAATATCACATTTCTTGATTTTGAAATGACAGATTTTAAAAAAGAGCTGTTAATGTGATTTTCAGGTATTCAACAAATTCTTATGTTGCATGGCAGCCTTTAATTACACTTTTATTTTAAAAAGAAAAAGCTTTTCTTTTTGAAATTTCCTTCTTGCCTACAACAGAGTGTTCATTAACTGATCAAATTAATGTGTATTTGTCCTGCAAAGTTTGATGGGGGTATTGCAGAAAGCAGGTTTAGTGAAAACTCAGAGTAGTTTGATGGAACCTCTGAGTTTTCTCTTCCAGAAACAGGGATTGTATAAATTCAGAGTCAGTTTCCACAGTGAATTTCGGAAATTAACTTCCAGAAACTCTGAATTTCAGTGTCCTTCCTCCTGTCAAGTCTGCAGAACCTGTCAGACAGGCCATTTCTCTTCCTCATTCATACCCATATTGAAGTGCTGGTCTAAGAGCATTCGTTTTCAGAAGTTTGTTTTGGGAGAGGCAGAAAAAAATCATGATTAACACAGTAGTTTGTGAACATAATTGTAAGTAGCCTAAGCATCTCCCACCCTGTGCAAGTGCAGAAATGATATGTGACAAACAAGGATGTAACTGTAACTTGTGAATTAAATGTCTGGTTTTGTATGTTTTCAAACAGATAAAATGTCTTATCCCACACTACTCAACAGATACCATCAGATACCACATTGACTCAGGCATATCTGCCACTGTTCCTCCTTCACATCGCCTTGTCACTGATGTATTATTTCAATAAAATTATTAAAATATTATTAAGTCCAGTTTGCCAGCTGGTATTAGAATAACAACATTTAACCAGACATTAGCCAATGTTGTCTGAGTCCCAGGAAAAAAAAAACTTAATCCTTCTTGCATAGAAAAGGTTGCATTTCGATCACATTAACATACAACAATAAAACGTTTATTTTGGTCAAATTATTTATTTGATTAAATTATGTAAAACACAAGAATGAAACAGAAATGAGATGCTAAACCTTTAGCTCCACCTGCAGTAAACCTGGTTCCGATGTAAACTTGAATAAATAATCACACCAAATTAGCCTGGAAAACATTTAACATTTAACAATTTTCAAACCTTCGTATAGAAAAACTGATTAAACTGAAAAATACGAAAACACCCAAACTGAGGATAGAAAGGTACAGGCAAAAACAGCTAAGCTCTTCTGAGATTGCTTGATGAATGTCAACATTCGTAAACCATTTTACTAAACTAAAAAAAAACAATACAGACCTAAAATCTCAACCCAGATCCATAAACTTCATCTTTTTAAAAACACTTATTTACAATTATGTTCAAATAATTGTACACACTTGTGTTTCTATGTTTAGGTTTCATGTCATTTTTGTTGTAAAATCTCACCAGGTAGGCACACAAGGACTGAAATAGTGACCCCTTATAGTGTTTTAAAACATTTGTTAAAAGAAAGTAATGCAATGAATAACTATTTAACTGTAATATATATATATATATATATATATATATATATATATATATATATATATATATATATATATATATATATATATATATATATATATATATATTTATTATGGATAGCTCCCCCCTCGGGGCTGTGACCCCCAAACTGGGAGAGTGGCTCCAACAGATCCCAGGAACAACATCAGAGATCTCAGTCCAGAAGAGCGCAGTGCTAGGAACAGCCAAGATACTGCGAAGAACCCTCAAACTCCCAGGCCTCTGGTAGAGGACCCGAGATTGAGGAAGACACACATACCACCCATAGGGATGAGAACGGAAATATATATATATATATATATATCTATCTATATCTATATATATATATCTATATATATATATATCTATAGATATATCTATAGATATATAGATATACAGGGATTGACGGACCGTGGGTCTGACTATCAGTCAAGCTGCAGTTAAAAAAAAAAAAAGCATGTGCATACAAACTTGTTTGCTTATTTCCACAGTGTTCCTCATTATCATTTACAGTTCATTCCAACTGGCTAATCATACAAAGACATTTCAAGACAGTGCTACTCAAATCCAGAGTAAATATTGAAAAAAAAAAAAATTTTTTTTTCTAAATTGTCCTTACAACATGAAAGGATTGGCATTTAAATTTACATTTGATCAAATAAATAATCAGTTTGATTATTTAATAACTCTGCGTTACAAACATTCAGATTTTTTGTGCATAATGCATAAAAAACCCAAATCCAATCTCAGTTCCAATAAAAGGGTCATTATGTTTTAGGGCAGTGATAAACAGTAAAGGGTTTTTGTGTCACACTGGAGGGGAGAGAGGAAAACAAAAGACAACCATACTTCTGTATAATTGAATGTACATCATTTCATTAATTTCCCCACCTTCACACACACATGCTGTGTGTTTAGCCATGTTGTTGCATAAATTCATCTAACTGTGCAACCTGTGTTTTTGTTACAGATAACAATGCCCAGACGTTCTATCTAACACATGATGCAGAAATAAATCCTCACACATACCTGGACTAAATAGGTGATGATGTTTTTATCTTAAATGGAGTTTATGATCTATATTTGTGCTGTCCTTCTCATACGTATACATGTCAGGACAAATTTGCTTGTATTTTATGGTCAAGCTTATTTTCAGCTACTGTGCTTTCTCACATAAAAGATTCCAAATATACAGGAGGACCAGTAGGACCTAAGTGTTTGTTACAGTTTTGTTGTTAGATGAGGTACTCCAATGTGAATAAATACAAATGAACAAATCATATTAAATGATTGGCTCTCTGCAACAAACTCACAGATAATTTTAAGCTCAAAAATACTACCAAAAAAAAAGTAAAATAAAATAAAATACCATAACAAAAAAATGGTCATGTCAATGTGCAGCCATGGCAGCGGCTAAGAGATCTCAGAATGAGATTGGACATTTTAATGACAAACCTGTGTATATTTGGAAATCTACATGTTACACTAGTATGTATGTGTATGTGTGTATGTGTGTGTGTGTGTGTGTGTGTGTGTGTGTGTGTGTGTGTGTGTGTGTGTGTGTCACAGCCGGCTGTCAGTGACCATTCATAATAGTGGTTACTATGGTGGTGGGCAAGGGTGAAGATGAGCTGGGAGCACTGGTGAAGAAGTTGTCATCTCTCAGTTTGAGATGCTCTGGGAGCTCCAGTTTGACCTTGGCCTCCTCAATGTCGCTGTTGATGGCAGCGATGAGGGCTTCTGTCAGGACAGAGACATGCAGGAACAAAGTGAGCAAAGTCAGAGTGTGTGAATGTGAGAGAGTGGTGAAAAGAGAACCTTAAGGAATATGTGACACTTAACATATCGTTGCTGTTAAAGAGGAAAACAGTGAGATCAATAACACCAATATCTGACACCACACAAAGATTGAAGATTGTGTGTGTGAGAGAGAGAGAGAGAGAGAGAGAGAGAGAGAGAGAGAGAGATGCGTTGTACCAAGTGTAGTGTAGCTTCTCTCTGGACGGATGTAGCCCACCATGACAACACTGAGAATCTCCCCATAAAAGTCCTCTTTAAATGTGTGAAGCACATGGGTCTCCTGGAACAAAAGAACAGCAAATGTCAAGTCTATTGTGCTGCTCTTATTGTGTTAATCAGTCCTGCTTCCATATGTAAAAATAATTCTATAAAAGAGTTAGAAAATAACCATGTCCGAAACCATGCTGACATATTCATTTAGTTCAGCTTGATCACTCTCTTCAGTGTCTGTAGCTTCATATTGTACTTCAGTCACTTTTGTTTTTCAGATCAAGTGTGTTTTTGCCAATGTTGCCACAGCAACAGGGGAAATTGTTTAGCGACCAGTCCGTCACTGTCTTGAAATCATTCATTGTCTAAATCTTACAGATTTTTAATGTGTCCACCTGATGAAGACATCAGGCAGTTTGCGGCGAATGCCACTTTTGTTGTACTTACCATGGACTTCTTGGTATTTTTGTAGTAAGGGTTCCAGCCAATGCTCATCACCATTTTGTGGACATCACCATTACCAACACAGGCCCAGCCATAGTAGATCCCTGTGCTGATATCTGCTGGAAGGTTATCCACCACTGAGTCTGGGAAGTTCGCTGGAGATCAGAAGAAGAAAGGGAGAAAAAGAAGTTAAGAAAAAGGTCAGTATGTGAGGTGAGTCGCAGTCACTCACTGACTTTGGTCGGGTCTCAATTATCACAACCAAAGTCTGAGTTAACACCAAAATATTTTCAATTTGAATCGTCAGAACAATTGGGTCACAAGATTCAGGGTTTCATTTCACACAGTTGGTCCTGTGAGGGCCAATCTCAAGGTAACAAAGAAATAACAACAATATATCATTTATTACAAGGTTCAGATTTGTTTTGTGATGGATTTGATACTGTTTTGTTTTTGTTTCTTCACCTTGGAGGGATAGAGAGAGAGGGGGGGGGATAGAGAGAGAGAAAGAGACTATTTACTAGAGATTTGTGGAACAGTCGCCATTATACATTAAATAGCTGCTATTTTTTTGCTAAACTCAACTAACTATCGACTATTAGGACTAATCAGTAATCAAGCATTTAAAACATTTATGTTGCTACCACAGATTCTTAATCTTCAAGTTCATTCTCCTCCAGACCGACTCGCGATCATCCGTAGCCTAAAACAGTTTAAAATTACTGAAACGTTTTTCAGCTTAAAAGCACCGGAAGACTGACCTGTGGGTATCCCCAGTTCTTTGCTTCCTCTCCCGAAGCCTCGTATGACCTCCCCCCGGCAGAAGTACGGAAGGCTCTTCATGCCTGACTTCCCAATAACAGTTGGCTGTCTCGGATGGACGCTACACAATGACCGAGAACGTTACAACCCAGTCGGACCGGTTAACCGACCAGCTCTGCACCGCTTTGATAACTGACGATAATGAAATCTTTCTCCTATAGAGTCCAGAGTCCGTTTTGGATTCAGGTGTATCTTCTCCAAAAGTTCACCTGCTATGCTAAGCTAAGCTAAATGCTCTTAAACGCTTCAGAGGCGCCGTCTCCCTGAAACGGATCTAAAAAGCTGCTACCGTCCGTCCGGCTGTTGTAGCGTCTCTCCTCAGCCCGGGTTCGTTCAGGTCCAGTGGCAGCGAAATGCTGGAAAACTGGTCCTGGTATCCAGAGAACCGGTAACACCGGGACACATGTACACATCTGTCTGTAACGCTTCTGCTGACGTCACTGACCGCGATGGTCATGAGGTCAGGACATGTTGCCTTCAGGAATTGTAGGAAATATGACAACTACAAATGGTGCATTCAAGGATATGCGAAAAATACGGTAGCCGACAAGGGCAATCGCGCTGCAAAACAACGCCAAATCTGCAAGAAAGAAACGCTACACAGAGAAAGCACAACGGAAGTGCGCCAGACCGATAGGGGGACCCCGAACTGAGGGATGCTATGAACAAAGTTTGGCTTAGTTTTAGGCGAGAGAGACACTTGTAGTGAGGGGTGAATTTGAAGGTACGTTTTCCATTAAATTACTTTTTAAACACCAGGCCGTCATCTTTTACAATACTTTACTTTTATAATATTGTAAAACGTGACGGCCAAGTGTTTAAAAAGAAATAAATGGAAAACCTTTTTTATGTCGTGTCTGTAAAAGTTAACCGAACTAACCGAACTGTTCATAGCATCCCTCAGTTCGGGGTCCCCCTATAGGCCTGGCGCATTTCCGTTGTGTTTTCTCTCTTACAGGTGTTTTGGCCGTTGAGGCGCGTTTGCCCTTGTCGGCCACCGTAGAGAAATAACCAAGGTTTTTCTGCAGGATGTTACTTCCGAATTGCATTTATGCAGTGGGATCTCATGGCAAAGGGGAAGTATAAACTTACAATCACCACATAATCCTACTTCATATTTTGAAAAATGCTTCCAGATCGCGTTATTTTTTTCTTTCGGGCATAATTCATCATCTTGACAAAATAAAATCAAATTAGAAAATTAAAAGTTATTAGTTGACTTACAGGAGCCTACGTGTATAATTATGCACATATTATTTTATATATCACAGTTTGGCCAATTATGAGTAGTCAAAAATGACTTTTAAGTTGGTGGCAGCCTACCTGAGAATATACCAAGCCTGTTTTACCTTTGAGGTTTAGTGGTATTTAATTAACTTTCTTGCTTGCAGTATTTGAATCAAACCACAAGGGGGCGATATGAGGACCGTCCTTTCCTTTATGTAAAAAAGCACAGTTGATAAATTGTCTATGCTAAAAACGTCCATATTGTTATCTTTATAAAATGTAATTGAATAGAAAGGCAGAGCTAAACCTGTACATGACAGTTTTGTATATTGGATAGTGTGTTTGTAATAGAGTACATTTTTAATCCCAAAGGGAAATTTCAATGTTAAAGCAGCCTTCACATAGATCACAAAACAATGATATAGGTAACAATAAATTTGGGACTAAATTATACACAATACCTAATTTGACTAAATAGAGAATAAATAGATTATTATGATGAAACTATTAAATAACATGTTCAGATCAATCTGTCTTAATTCCCAAAATGAATTGATAGATAGTCACCTGGAATAATTATGAAAGCACTGGGTGTTGAGTTGGTAATGTATATAATGTGTAAGTGACAGATGTGATGACACATGCTACAGTGGAATGTTTATCAGCAAACATCTGTGTTATTTACCAATGTAGCAGTGACGCTGGTCTCCACCTTAGTTATACTCGAACAGTAGATTCACACATAAAAGTCCTTTTCATGGGTCTAGCATGAGTTGACACTGCATACTGTAACTTGCATCTGATTTGCCCAGCAGCAAAATCCAAGCAACGACTGTCATGACTGTTTCTAAGGATTTCATCCACCCTCATAATTATAATAATTGCCAGTGCTAATAAGAAAGACATAGGTGAATTGGTTTAAATCTAAATTTCCCCCTTAATGTCTCCTGTGTGGTAAATTCAGAAGCTTTCCTCAGAATATCAGCACTCCTCTACAACAAACCATCTGCATTACAACTGTCTTTGTAAATAATAAAGGTTAGTCCATCCCAATATCTGCATTGTTTAAAATGGGTTTTTCATTTTATACTAGACTACCTGATGCTTCTACTTTATTAGTGTCCTTTTATGGGTCAGGAAATCTCTACTACCTCTTGAGCCAAAAAAACTTATCATAAACTCTCATAGTTCAGTCGGAGTATCGGCTCTCTTTCCATCACTCAGTAACCTCTAACTGTCACGTCATTCCACACCTGGTCACTCCCACATGCCCTGCAGTAAATCGAGACCTTTCAGCCTCTCCAGTCATCTGAATCCTGTTCACTGTTCTTCATTCAGCCATGAGTTCATTAGTACATATATCACTAGTATATACCACATGTATTCATTAGTACATATACCACTAGTATATACCACATGTATTCATTAGTACATATACCACTAGTATATACCACATGTATTCATTAGTACATATACCACTTCACTACTGGATTAACACAAAGCTGAAAACAGCCCGTTTCCTTTGCTCATCATTAAGATATGTGGTTGTAACAGGACAGTGATGCTACAGAACATGATGGTCTTATGATGATCTTATGCCTACCATTTTCATCTGGATAGACCAGAACAAGAAGAGCACAAAACAGGTTTAGAAACTGTTAGGTAATTCCTTTAACAAATAGACTCAGAGGACGAACTTCGGTACGATTATATAGAAGTTTTACTTGCAAGGAGTAACAGTAACACAGCACCTTGATACAGCATAAGGATCACTGGCTGCTTGCAGCCCACACATCAATTGTCATGGTTGTTACGGTAGAGAGGAAGAGATCAAGATACTCAAGCCTGATTCGCTACTTTGAAAGTCACAGGTAAAAAACATTTACACATTATTCAACAAATTCTTATGTTGCATGGTAGCCTTTATTTACACTTTTATTTTAAAAAATAGCTTTTCTGTTTGAAATAGTTAGATTTTTTGGATCCTTAATCAGACACCCTGCGATTTATTTTCTACAGCAATGACAGGACAATTGATATATCAAAAAACGTGATTTGTAGCAAAAGCTGGCTTTTATAGATTGTAGATCCTATACATTCAAACACATGACAGATATGTATATGCATTTTATACCTGTATTGATTCCTATATATATGTTTTTATCCCACAGTTTAAATGTTGTGTTTGGTACACTCCACACATACAGTTAAGTTTAAAAAGAACAGTTGTGTAATATTATACTAGCTGTATATTGTAAAGTCTTTAAAAAGCTGATGGGACTCAGTAATAGGACAACTGACAGGAAGAACTGGTTCCAGGTCTTTGATTCTGTGTCCTCACCTCAGATGTTGCTTTTATCAATTCAGATTTAATTAGATCATCTAAAATGGCCCTTCAGTCTAATTATAATATTTTCCTGAGAATTTTCTTCCAAAATCAAAAGACTATTGAACAAAAATTAAAGTCTGTAGTTGGCAGGGATAACTAAATATCAACTAAATATTACTGTTTTGGCATGCACCTCTATGGAAACCTAGAAATTATTTATGATATTTATTTATGAAATAAAAACCTAATGCTTAAAAGTTTATCAATTGGGACATGACCCTTCACCATTACTGTTAGAAATATATATGTATCGGTATTATTTATTTTCAAACTATATTGTTACATTACTCAGAAGTATGATAATTGTAGAAACTGTCTAGCTGTATAACTAACCACAGAGCTAGAAAAAAAAACTCTTGCTCAAGACATCAGAATTGGGTGTATGTGCATGGGAAAGATAATCACTTCATTTCACACCAGTGACAAGAAAAGGATGATGCCTACTTAAGAGGAAGTTGATGTGTTGTTTGCTCAGACAACTTGCATGCAAGAATTAAAAACACTAAAAACGGCTCCAGTGACTCTGTTGATCATTTAACAGAAAAAGTTCTCAGAACAATTACACTCCCAATAGTTCCAGTCATAACATAGTGTAAAGAGTCTGCCCTCTTTCAATGTACAATTAAAGTTTACGGACGTCTGGACAAAAGCAGGTAAATCCAGGGTGTTTGTGAATCTTTTCTTTATTTGTTCAGTTTTTTCCTTTGCATGCTCTTGTTTGTAAGATAAGATAAACGGTACAAAAATAGAGCTTTACGGTGAATTCACCTGTATTTGTCCCAAAATGGGGAAATTGCATTTTTGCAACAGCAAAGTACAAGTACACAGCAGAGTGCCAGAAGTAGAAAAGATGTAAGATAAATAAGAAATTAAAAATATTAAAAAAAAAAAAGACTGGACTCTCTTCTACTCTGGAGTTGCTCGCGGTGAGAGGCGGCGAGCTGGTGTGGGCTTGCTCATAGCTCCCCAGCTCAGCCACCACGTGTTGGAGCCTTCCGGTCGGGGATAGGTCTCTCACTGTTGTTTCAGCCTATGGGCCGAACAACAGTGCAGAGTACCTGGCCTTTTTGGAGTCTCTCAGGCGGGGGTGCTGAAAGGTGCTCCTACTGGGGAGTCCATAATTCTGTTGGGGGACTTCAACGCGCATGTGGGCAGCGTCAGTGAAACCTGGAGGGGAGTGATTGGGAGGAACGGCCTCCCCGATACGAACCAGAGTGGTGTTCTGTTGCTGGACTTCTACTAGTCACAGTTTGTCCATAACGAACACCATGTTCAAGCATAAGGGTGTCCATCAGTGCACATGGCACCAGGACACTCTAGGC
Source organism: Mastacembelus armatus (assembly GCF_900324485.2). NCBI lineage: Eukaryota > Metazoa > Chordata > Actinopteri > Synbranchiformes > Mastacembelidae > Mastacembelus > Mastacembelus armatus. The sequence goes on from NC_046641.1 coordinate 13,834,732, forward strand.
CGGAGGTCAGTGATTGACTTTGTAGTCGTGTCGTCTGACCTTCGGCCGTATGTCTTGGACACTCGGGTGAAGAGCGGGGCAGAGCTGTCAACTGATCACCACCTGGTGGTGAGTTGGATTCGCTGGCAGAGGAGGAAGCGGGACAGATTTGGCAGGCCCAAACGTACTGTGAGGGTCTGTTGGGAATGTTTGGCCGAACCCGCTGTCAGAGGGGTCTTTAACCCACATCTCCGAGAGAGCTTCTACCAGATCCCGGGGGAGGCTGGGGACATTGAGTCCAAATGGACCATGTTTTCCACCTCCATTGTTGACATGGCGGCTAGGAGCTGTGGCCGTAAGGTTTCGGGTGCATGTCGTGGCAGCAATCCCTGAACCCGGTGGTGGACACCGGAGGTAAGGGATGCCATCAAGCTGAAGAAGGAGTCCTACCGAGCTTGGTTGGCTTGTGGGACTCCCGAAGCAGCTGACGGATACCGCTGGGCCAAGCGTGCTGCAACCCAGGCGGTGATGGCGGCAAAAACTCGGGTATGGGAGGAGTTCGGTGAGGCCATGGAGAAGGACTACCTGTCGGCCCCAAAAAGATTCTGGCAAACCGTCCTGCACCTAAGGAGGGGGAAACAGTGCTCTACCAACACTGTTTACAGTGGAAGTGGGGAGCTGCTGACCTCGACTGGGGATAGTGTCAGACAATGGAAGGAATACTTCGAGGATCTCCTCAATCCCGTCAACACGTCTTCCATACGGGAAGCAGGGGCTGGGGATTCAGAGGCTGATCCATCCATCACCCAGGCCGAAGTCACTGAGGTAGTTCAGCAGCTCCTCGGTGGCAAAGCACCGGGGGTGGATGAGATCTGCCCCGAAAACCTCAAGTCTCTGGATGTTGTTGGGCTGTCATGGCTGACACTCCTGTGTAACATCGCGTGGCGTTCGGGGACAGTACCCCTGGATTGGCAGACTGGGGTGGCGGTTCCTCTTTTTAATGTGGATAGAGGACATACATGTTCTTATTCATTATGTTATCTAGTTTCTGGGTCAGTGTAACACCTGAAAATTTGATCTTTTTATACCTGTAAAAAAAGTAATATAAAAAAATGGAAATGAAACCACCTCCCTTAGCCACGCCCCTCCACATCGAAAAGGAGACATCAACTGAAAATCAGAAGATTTTCATTGAAATCCTTCAATGCCAATGCTTTATTTTTCAGTTCTGATTTTGTTTTCAGTGCCAAAGGTTATTTTTGTTTTAACTGACATAGTTTTAGTGTCACTGTTCTGGCTCCATGCGTGACAACCTGTTTTTTCCTGGTCCCAGTGCCAGTGCTGTGATGTGTTAACAGTGTCATGTCATCAAAAGGTCTTGGGTGAGGTTACACAGGGGTGGCAGCAAAAATGTCTGTGGTGAAACCAAAGGTAGCCTATTCTATCTGTATGACAATACTTCTCACACATAATACTTACAACCAGTACTGTTACCTGATTTATGTTTATGTTTTACGTATTTTAGCTTTAGGAAGCTGTATTCATTAGTAAAGTGCTTATATTGTATGTCTAACTATGTCTACTCTTATCTTGTTTGCAGGGGCGAGTGAAGTGTTTGGAGCTTTTAATCTGCCTGGATCCATAATGACAAAATCTACACGTTGTTAAACATCACCAGTGCTGTACACTGTACACTGTAACAGTAATTAGAAAAAAAACACCTACAGAGGACAAAACCATTAGCAGATCCCCCCCCCCCGCTCAAAAAAAAAAAAAAAGTAGATTTGTCTGAAAGCCTGAATGCAGAAAGAGACATAAAAGCTGAGTGCAGGTGGATTACCGACTGTACAGAAACCACACTGGTGAAGCATCTCACTGCAGTTAAAACACACCTCTCCAATAATGTGGCAACTGAATCAACCGCTGAAATTCATTATTGTACTGGGATCACTAGTGTTGATTTGGCTGCTAACTTGCTTCAAAGTGCACATTGCCAAGTACAGCTGGTTGGAGTATTCAGCTGCTGATGGCGGCCCAGAGAATGTCTGCAACTGTTCAGCAATCCTGCAGGGAGATAAGGAGGCAGTGGATCGGGCCAAATTACTGCTCATCACTAAAGATTTCCGCAAGAATATTCACATCCCAGATGAGTATTACATTCATGCAACCCAAGACTGCAGGTGTGTTACTTTGACAAGTTACAGGCTTTAATACCTTTAAAACTTTAAGCTGTTACTTAAATGTAGCCTACTGTTTTCAGCAGGAATTCATTCCTTGTGGTATGTTTTCCAATTTTCTGAAATTATAGGAAATTCAAGTTAGCCAGGAAATACATAACATTCTCGTTAAGCCAGGAAGAAGAGGACTTCCCCCTGGCCTATTCTATGGTTGTGCATCACAAGGTATGGAAATGATAACGCCTGTATATAAATTATAATAATCTTTGAAAACAGTGGACACACTGTTCATTTTACTGGAAGGACATGCAAATGGACTGATTTTTTTTTTCATATATTCTAGGTGCAGAATTTTGAACGACTATTGCGAGCCATCTATGCACCTCAAAATATATACTGCGTTCATGTGGACAAAAAGTCAGAAGCCTCGGTCTTCTCTGCCATCGAGGCTATTACTTCCTGTTTCCCAAATGTCTTCATGGTCAGCCAGACTGTGAATGTGGTCTATGCTGCCTGGTCACGTGTCCAGGCAGACCTTAACTGCATGGCTGATCTCTATAACGCCAGCACAAAATGGAAATACTTCATCAACGTTTGTGGTCAGGATTTCCCACTGAAAACCAACTTAGAGATTGTAAGGATGTTGCGTTCACTGAAGGGAGGGAACAGTTTAGAGACAGAAAAAATGCCTGAAGCAAAGAAGTCGAGAGTGACAAATGTTTACCAGATAGTTAATGATAATATCCAGGTACTTCTTGTGGATTTTTTTAAATAATGAGTTACATGGCTATATTTAATATTTGTAAAGACATTTTACAAAGTTTTTTGTTGAGATTGCCCTTATTTACCTGTCATCATCGTTTTAATTTCAACTGTCTCAGGCGACAGGACAGGCAAAGGAGCCACCTCCCTTTAACCTGCCAATTTTCTCAGGAAATGCCTACATTGTGGTTAACCGGGGCTACGTCCACAGCGTGTTAACAAACGAACACATCCACACACTGATGGAGTGGGCTAAAGACACTTACAGTCCTGATGAGTTTCTCTGGGCAACTATTCAGCGAATCCCTGATGTTCCTGGCTCGACATGGCCCAACCCCAAGTACGACATGACAGACGTCAATGCAATCTCTCGGCTGGTGAAGTGGCGGTGGCATGAGGGGTCACAGGGTTCACTGGAAGCTGTGTATCCGGAGTGTCAAGGAATCCATGTTCGGGAAATATGCGTGTATGGCGCTGGAGATCTACCGTGGATGATCCAACAACATCATCTGTTTGCCAACAAGTTTGACATAGACACAGATCCCATTCCTGTCTACTGCTTGGAGGAGTATCTGAGACAGAAGGCACTGGCTCAGTCAAATTAGGACAAGTACTTTTTGTACTACTCTGTTCATTCAAACAGAATTCATGCATGAGTGACATCTTTAAAAACCCCAGGATGTCCTCTTTGTACGACATTAGGGCACAAACAAACTGCAAGCATGGAATTTGGAATAAAGGCCACAGTGGCATGTCTACCACAGAGGACAAATTTAATTGCCATGTGTCAGGAGGCTAAAGTAAAAAGACCAAACAGAACCAGCCCAGAGGAAAAGAAGAAAGGATGGTTCACTTTACAACAGAAGCTCCTGAATTGTTCATTGATTAATATCTGTGTTGTGGATTAACGCATAGAAGAGAGTAGTCAGCACCTGAGGAGGAAGAGGAGGGTCACAAAGAAGAAGGAGTAAGAGAAGAATTTATTTTGAAAACTTGAAAGACCAATATACAGTATGAGTATAAAACACGTTAATCACAAACAAAGGAATCATAGACAGAAATGGGATCGCTAAAGTGATTTTATATCTAAATGAATTGATTATTGAAGTTTAATTTAAGAAATATTTGTGTCATTATGATATGTTAGAAAATGCTAAATGATTTATTTAAAATAATGAATTATTTATTTAAGGAACATAATGTCTGACTACATTTTATGGTTACGTTTTTTGCCCTTTATTTAATTTGCATTACATTAACAATTTGCTGTTTATTCAATGTCACTGCATTTGACATGTCCATATGCCAAGTGACAATTCAGTACTCAATTCAGATTGAATGAAGTTGATTAAAATATTACATGAAAGATAAATGAATTGCATTCCATTGGGCTTTTATTCAATTGTGCCTGTAAAACAGCGAGCACCCACACTCACCACGCTCTTTTGATGTCAAAACTCAAATGGAAAACTGCATCTAATATGGCCTGCTCACAACCTACTCTGCCTTTGATTGGCTAACTCAAACCCTAAATTAAACCCATATAGTCATAGTGTTCATAACTCAGGATTCTTCTACACACTCCACTCCACCTCCACCTCCTCCGTTCCACACTCCTGGTTCTCGAGTGCATTTGGATTCACACCCAAAAACTATTTAGCAACTCTGACAGTATGAGTACGAGGGGCTTAGAGTGTATTTTTTTTACAGAGCAGCATTGGAAAAAATGTCAATTTATTGTGATTCAAAAAGCAGATGTAACAACAGATGCAATGTGCTTTGTGCATAATGAGGTATAGTTTACTTTTTGAAAAGACCGTTGAGGAAGAACACATCTTTAATGACGTCAAACATTTTACATGTTTTACACCAATGGATATCTTTGCAAGCCACAAACAAATGTATACAAATATAATACCCAAACAAAAATCAACACCCAAACCTGCACTGTAGGCACTATTTGTTCTTGACCTCTAGCCATCAGTAAACATACAGTATTTTCTTATTCCTTAACAATCTCTGTCTCTCTCACACACAGACCTCTACTCACACACTCACACACACAAAACCAGGAAAAGCACAACTGAATTTACATTAGTACATGTGTCTGCTTTTGGGTCAGTAGTCATATCAGAGTAATCTGAAACTGTAGCAGCTGGAAACATGCAATACATGACCGCAGCTAGAGAAAACTGCTGTTTTGCTACTTTTGTGATATGACATGACAAGTAGTTTCACAGTGATATAGTATTAGAATACCCTACTTGTAGCCTTTTGAAGGTTGTATGAGGTTTTGAGTGAGATGGTGACATGATGTAAAAACTCTGCAATAAGAGCCATTGTAAACTATTGAAAACACAGCTTGGCTATTGTGTTTCATACCATTACAAACAGAAGAGGCTTGTAGATCATATTTTTGTAAACCTTGAACACCTAAATAACCACTGACCATATAGCCTTAACGAAGCTGCAGTACAATACTATGCCAACTGCCAGGAAACTATCATGAAACTGATGTACATTAGCTGAATTTGTCCTTGACCTCGCTGTGACTTAAAGAGGATCCACACTTAATATTACCTTGTTTCACAAAAGGAACAGCTAGCAACAGACAAGGTGGATCAGTATATGAATGTACCAAAACCAGTTAGTAATTCCTACAATGTGAGAAAAAGGAATCAAAACATTGAAATTTAAGACGACACAAAAAAAACAAAAAAACCAGGGAAAGTGCTGCGTAATGTATAGTAATACAGGAGAAAGCGTCTTCTCCTCAGCACAGTGGCAGCCTCCGCACTGTTACAGTATTATGTTCAGCATCCTCAGGTTAGTACTTTCTTTAACCAACAAAAGTGCCTGATGTTTTTAACCACAGCATCTTCCTTTCTAACTCTTTGCTAGTTGTTGGTGTAACAAGCGCCGTGCGCTGTACACATTATGCTGTAGGCTTGCTTATATTCAGACATGCTGTGGTAGAGTACAGCATAATGCAGGGAGAGGACAGACAGCAGCCAGGTACCTCGTGATCGTCAGACAGCTGAGTTCCTCTTTTTGTCGGCTCTGAGAAGACAGAGAAAGAGAAATCTGCATCTTTGTTTTAGAGGCATGAGAATTAAATAGGGACTGCCAGCAACAATTGGATGAAAAATAAAGATATCAACAAGAAAGTAAATGAGCAACACTGCTAAAAATATTTAACATGACAATTATGTGTAAACTCTTTTTTATCTCTGTGGTCTCAACATGCTGGTTGATTGTTTAATGCCTTTTATAATCTGTGAAATGTTTTCAACTTCATTGAATATTATGAATTTCAGTAAAGTACAACAGCTGCCACTTCGTTCTTTTAATCGCCTGTTAGAATTTTGTCACTGTCACAGAACAATGGCTTCCTACTTACTTTGCTGTTGTGTCTTGCAAATCTGTATCCAGTCTGATTTAGCATTGGGTTGGAGGGCAGAAAGTAAAGGTTAGTGAGGGAAGGAAACAAGTGACAGGAGTGAAGACACCATCAGTACACATGCAGTTGCTGGGGATTAGTAGCCTGTATCAACACTGCCACAGGAGGGTAAATGGAAAGGAAGGGGGAAAAAAAGCATCAGTGTTTGTAGTGGGAGTGTTCAAGGTCAAAGGAGTGAGGCACAGATGCACTGCAATGCATAGGGTGCAATCATTTTAAAAACAATAAATCAGTCAAAAAGTAAATATTTTATCCATAAATGCTTAAACAACTAAACACATTTTCAAGATCTGGATCCAGGTTAATCTGTAGTTAAGGATTAGACACGAAGACACAAAAATACTGGACAGGGTTAAAATTAGAATTAGGGACCTTTGTTTGCACTGTAGATCTAGATAGAAATGACTAAAAGGGAATTAATCATAATTTTCCATTTTGTCATAGTTTACAGTCTTCCACTTAGACTGTCCTCACCAGAAATATACCATAGGTTATTTGTTCACAATCAGTGTGGCATCGTGATAGTGTAGTGCAAAGTGTCAAGGAGGACACCAAAGTTGATGTGTAAATGGCCACTACTTCTTGCAAACCTGCTCAGTGCTTATAGTTTTAACTCATCTCACAGGAAGCCATTGATATCCAGATGCTATAAAAATACTAGCTTATGTTTTTTTTTAAATTAAGGATAACAGTGTATGCTGCATGTCTTTACACCCCACTGAAACTCTAAACACTTTTCAACCATATAGAGGAACTGGTGTGCTCCGTTATACATTGCATTTATATTTATCAATAGTGAACTATCAGACCAGCCTAGTGAATAAGCATATCTGGTCATTAGTTTAAGTTACCTAAGAGTATATATGTATGTGTGTTCATTAGATTTCTACTAAAATATTGCATACGTGCAGTGAAGTAAACCAATTTAAAGGGAAAGCCACACAAGACACTGATAAGTAAGAAAATCAATCAATATTTTATATTGGATAAGAAGCAGCCAAAGGTCAGTCAAAGGTTAGTCCCAGCATGAGTAAATTCATATTAGCATGGAAAGATTTTCACACTCAGCTGATCAATACAGGCAGGTTAGGTGATTTACCTCATGCATGCAAATTTGTGTATACTTCTCTCCTCGTCATACCTTAGGGCAAAGTGAGAGATGTTATGAACATGCCTGATTTAGGCACTTAGAATAAAGTTTTGCTGTTTTCATCTTCTCTTTTCCAGGGTGAGGGCCAGTGTGTAAACTTATTTGTCTCTATGACAAGATTTACACCAGAAACTCCTGCTACTTTTGTGTTTTTGTGTTTCAGCGTTTGTGATATTACAAAAAGCTACAATCTTAGCAATTGGTGACTCATATTGCAAGAGTTAGACTGTACTGCATTTGCTATTGATGTTGCCTTGTCAATACTTCACTGCTTAATCCTCTTTCATGTCTGGATGTATTAGTTAAATTAAAAACATCAGTCCAGACTTCCTAAAACCTGCATTCTTAAATCAAATAATCAAATAAATAAAAACAAACTGTGTTAATGAGGGAAAACTATCACAGTGCAGAAAATGTTTTCCACCTTTTGTGGTTACAAAAAAGATAAGTTGAGATTCATAGATCAAAAACTGATACTGACTGACTCACTTGACAATGCTGGGTGGAATGTGGACATACTCCATTGGGATGATCTCTCCAAGCTCCTGCAGACTATGTACATACTTGATCTTACTGCTGAACTTGGAGCTGTAGAAAACCGAAATGATAAAAGTTCATTTCAGTGAGTGATGTCAAGTGCTGATAGATCTCAAAATATACCCAAGGATACACATAAAAATTAATAATAATGCTATTTCTTTCCTATGAATATTACAAATACAGTTGTCACTGTAAAAGAGTTTGCATTTTTTTAAATGAATAAACGCCCCTAACATAGATTTTGTGCTGCCTGAAGTGTTTTCTATAGATGGAACAGTTCTCTAAATATAAAGTGCAACAGTGAGACCTTATGAATGGTCTGGTTATTCCCAGCAAAGTCCGTATGAACCAGGAAGGATGGACAATGATGAACATCTTGAGGTTTTTCTTCAGTCTGTGGGACAGGAAGAGAGACAACAGTGGTGTAAAAATATTAGTAAGAGCTTTGTTGATAATTTTATTTTATTTTTAACTGTTTCTCAGTTTCTCCTCCCCCTTGTCTCTCTCTCTCCATGTGTGAGTGTGTGTGTGTCCTCCTGAGGCAACTAAGTGATTAGCCACACCAGAGACTGATTAAACCTTAGGTGGAGAAATTATTTATACCAGCTCTCCACAGCACCTAGTTGCTGGATTGTACTGTGACCAGACTGTTTCCTGTGTGTGGCTTCACTTTCCTGACTCTCCCTGGCGCCATCCTGTTCCTGAATCTGGTGTTTCCTGGTTTCCTGTTCCTAGTGACAGACTGAGTCTCCCTGGTCTCTCTCTCTGTTCCTGAGTTTTGTGTTTCTGGACTCCAGTGTTTACCCTGGCTCCCTTTTCCCTGTGAGTTTATCATGCTCTTCTAAGTCTTCCAAGTCTCCTCCTGATTCTTGTTTCCCTGTGAGTACATCACGCTCTTCTGAGTCTCCTTGACTGCTCTGTGGATGTGTCATTCTCCTCAAGTCTCCCCCTGGTTCCTGTGTCTCCTAGTCAGGATCTTGCATTCCTGGATTCACCTTGTAAATACCTGAGTTGGATTTTTTTTTTTTTGTGTTTAATGGTCTTGATCTGCAATCTTGGGTTTGAAATAAACTTATTTACACAAAACGTGAGAGATTTTGATAGGTTTGATAACTGCCCAACTAGTTGATCTATGAAACTCTTGTTGAGCAGGCAACTATCAACCCAACAAGCTGCTGGAAAAATAATATACACGGTAATAAGTCAAATAACAACTAAATGAACTGTACCCTTGCAGATAAGTTATAACTTAACCTTTTCTGGAAGCAACCCTAAGTCATGCAGAGTCTTATATTTTCATTCTAGCTGGTAAAGTATTAAAGTCATTTACATGCTAGGAGAGTGAAAGGGATGACAAATGTTTGTGTTTAAAAATTCCAGTTAAACAGTGTCTGTGGCCTTTGACATTTACCTTCTATCGATCATCTGGTAGCACTTTTTCATCCAGGTAAAACCAGGCATCCTCCTGCGGGGCGTGGCACCATTCAGATAAACAATCATGTAATCTTCGGCCACCATGAGTTCCAGGGTACTTATTACATACCTGCACGCACACACAGACAATGGAAACACTCTTAGAGTAGCATATGTTCATGCATAAGAATTGCGAAAACACTGGAAGAATCTATTTTCTTGTTAATGATATGCAACAATTACATATTCAATTATGTATTTCATATGACAGTGTCCCATACAAAAATTCAGGTGTACAATAAATGATTTAGCATGCACTGAACCCTAAAGTCACAGTTGGGGTGAATGTATAAGTCAGGCCTTGTTGCCAAACATGACTGACTTCACTAATGCTCTTGTGGCTTAATAATAGTCAGGCTCCATAGTCGTAAGGAGGCTTTACTTACAGAAAAAGGTTTTCCATTACATAATTGTAATTATCACAGTCGCTGTCTGGTAGAAAACATGCTGCAAACACGATGATGGCATTCTGTTCAGCATAATAACCTGAAAACATACAATATACATACAAGTAGGACAATTTTGTAAGAGCACAAGTGGTGTGGCAGCCATGGGTCAACAATGTTCACAATTCCTTTGTTATAGTTTTCAACATTATTAGAGTACCTTGAAAAATAACCTTAGCAGAGATCAGATGATTAAAAACTAAACAATATACAGCAGAAACTGTTTCATGTTTACATACCTCCATGAGAAATGACTCTTTTGTATGGCTCAATGCATTTCATGTCGATGCGATGCTCCTGCTCTCCAATCACCACACTCCTCCACAGCCTCCTGTCCCTGCTCTCCTCAGCTGCTCCGTGTCCTGTGATGGTGTCACTTGATGCTGCTCCTGCACCAAGATTATACTCTTCCGAGCCCACTGATTGTGACAACAGTGACATGGATGATTTATTAGATTAAGCAGCAGTATAAATAATTAACATTTTGATTTGATTCACAGTTTATGAACAATGTAGACAGAACTGCTAGCAAACACAAAATTTTCACATTTTAAATTTTCCTGTATTTTCTCCATATGTCTTAACTACAGTCTCTCTTTGTATGTGTCTCCTGTGCACAGTTATTGTATGTTCAATCCTGTGTCGCACCGTGTCTGTTGAACTCCAGTGAGTCTGCCTCATCAGGTGTGTCCAGCTCATCTACGTTGACATCCAGGTCATCCCCAGTATCACAGGCCTCGTCCTCTGTATCCAGGGCGTCTTCTGAGAGAAGAGACCCCTCACTATGGTCCAGGGACACATTCATTGGTGGCGCTGCCAACTTTCTCCTTTGATTAGATCCACTCGATAGATCTGCTGAGGAGGGTGCATCTGGTCACAGAGAAATGGTGTAATTGTTTTCTATAAAAAGGTTTTAGATGCGCTGTAATTTTTTTTTCCCCATCATGTGAAGATGTTTCTACACGGTATACCACAGTATATTTTGATAGACAACTTAAAATTTTTCCATTAAGCCTATATTGCTCTAAGTAAAAGGAGTAATATAAGTTTACTTTACCTTCTCTGTTTTCCATCTCCTCAGCAGCTTCTTCACCAGAGGCCATCTTCATCATCATCCCTGCTTCACCGTCTCCCTGTTGGGAGTGTCTGCTCAGAGACACAGGAATACAGTAATGAGCAAGGATATAAATTATCATTGCTATCACCACTGCTACCATAGGGACAGCTATGCATATAACTGGAACAAATAAACCAAAGATAAACATCTACAGAGGAAAAGATTTTGACTTTTCCCATGACATTAGATGAAGTGCTTAAAATCTGTGACAAAGCAGATGGAAAACAAGCAACTCACTGCTTCATTCCCAGGGTGCACGTGTGGGCTAAGGAAACAATACTGAGCTGTGTTGCTACCTCCCCCCAACCAAAGCCCCTCTAACAAATTCTGATTAGCATAAGGCCTGCTAACAATAGAGAGAAGCAGTACACAAAGACAGTACATATGATTATAGACACAAAGATACATACATAATTTTAAAATCTCTGTTCCAGGACACTTACCTTTCCCCCACAGTGTCTTCTCCCAGTTTGAGTGACTTAACCACTGTTTACACAATCGAGTCACATGACCACTTTATTATGGAAAGGTTTGCCATGTATGTACCCAAACACACGCACACACACTGAGTAAAAGACAGGCGAGACTGTGTATCCCAAAGAGGGGGTGGGTTTTGGAATTACAAAACGGGGAACACAAGTACCATTATGCAACTGCTAATGAGGAACAATTAAACTGTAGTACCCGCACATATGTGCACACTCACTCAAACATGCAAAATATATATATTAAGATATTTTGTAACAATTGAAGCAGCAGCAGAAACTGAATTATTTTGCACTGCATTTCCCATAATGCAATTCTCTTTTGTTATGTCTTCCCTGACTGAGAAGTGCCCATAGAGATGCGGTCGATTATTTTTGCATGTAATATTTACTGGAAACTTAAATTCCTTTAAAATGGGGATTATATTCAGAAATAGCCATGTTTCTGTACATTTTGCCATCTGTATATCAACAATGAGCCCATTCTTGCTAAATTACGTGGATAGCCTGTTATACAATATACTAACAAATAAAATACTTTTCATCCACTCATTTAAACTTGATTTGTCAGTACTTAGATACTTCGATACAAAGACATCAGTGAGATAAAATGACTGATCTGTTTTAAATTGATCTGTGCTGCCTCTTTGTGGTATTAGACAGTAGTGCAGCTCTTAGCCTTTGGAAAACCTTTGCAGATCCAGTTTATCTCTCTTCCTCACACCTATAATGGGCAGAAAATCTGTATCTGGTTTCAGCTTTTAAGAAAGACCAATGAAAGAAAACTTTTATCTGAAATTAAATTTTCTTCCAGAGAAGATGGGCTTTTAGCTAGGACCAGTAGTACATATTATCAGATTCCAGAGTGAAAGTTTGCACAGTGCTGAACCAGAGGAACTGTGACAGCTCACCTTGAGAGGAGAAAGTGAACATATCCCTCTGGCACATATCGTGCATGATCTTCCTGTACATCTGATTGGTACAATGGCTGTCCGTCAAAATGGTATTGAGTGTGATCTGTCTCATACTGACTCTGACCATCAGCTTGATACTGAAGGTACTGGAGTTCAGAAGCACACATGGAAGTGGAATCATCTCGGTGCTGAAGTCCAGCTATATACTGAAACGTGGAACCTGTATCAACCAAGCTGCACTCTGCATTCAGTCTAGCTTCATAATAGCTCTCGGCCTGCTCAGGTCCATACTGTACAGCTGTGGCGCCACTTGTAAACTCAGCATAGACATCTGTGATGTTTTGCTGGTGGCTAGATTTAGTATCTACTCCACTTGAGTGGGCGCTCTGGTTTTCAGTTCTTTGGTCAATGTGGTGGTAGTTGTAGCCATACTGGGCTTGACTCTGAGTTACATTCTGGCTTCCTGTCCACTGGTATGCAGCATTCCCATTGGCTGGCTGGGATGACAGTTGTGTCACATCTTGGCATCTACGTTTAGGGGAATAGGAGGAAAAGGAATTGGTGTAAAGAGAAGATGAAATTCAGAAAAATATGTAAATACAAATAGAGTACAGTGAACCGCATCCATCCATTTATATATATTTTTGAAACTGACAAAATCTTTGGGTTCTGTGTTAATCAATACATTAACCACACATTCAAATTCTGTCAAATGCCCAACATATTCTCATGGTTTCTTCACTTGTAAGATCCAGCTTTCATTGTTTTTTCTTCAACTTGTTCAATAGATTTAAATTAAAAGTACCTTGCAGAGTTTTTGACCACTAGCAGCACTATGCAGCACTATGCAGCACTGTTGTTATGAATAACAGCATGTTTTGTTTGTTTCTGCTGCACATGCACAGGGACACAGAAAAGCACGCATGTGCTGTCATATACTTTCCATTATTCCACCAATCCATAGGTGGCAGTAACGAGCCAAAAAACACAGCAATGTCCCAGCAGAACCAGTGAAAAAGAGGTTTGCTAGTAAGGAAGACATGGATGTAAACAACACAGGTTGAAAAAGTTACAAAAATTTGAAGGAAGGAAATGCTTCAGTACACGTTAGCTCTTGAGGATACACACAACAAGTGTTTCGTGAGTAATACAAAACGCAAACAAAAAGTATTTAGAAGAAAACGCCACAGGGCACTTTTCACAGTGTTTCAGTTCAGAAAAATGTAAACTACTGCTTGACAATCTAACATCAAATACAATTCCTTCATATAAAAACATACATTGTGTGCAATAATATTTTCAACACTTTTACATAAAAACAAAGCAATAACACACAAACAGAAATACCTACGCCTTTCTTATGTAAAGCTGAAACTATGGGCAAACCTTTATTCTCTGATGCAGTAGTTATTACCTTTGTGCACACACACACACATATGCTTGCATGTATAACCTCAAACCCACACCTTGTAAGAGAGTTAGGGGAACTGTTTCCATTAGCTGTGGTGGGGCTCCAGCTGTAATGAGGCAGGTAATGCATATTTAATGAGGCATAAACAGATTTATAAACACACACAGAGCTACAGCTTGCCACCCAACACATGGAATACACCCACGTACACATGCACAGTTTGTTTCTTACTCACATACGCACACACAAATGTGGACACAATCTTTTCCCCTCATACCTGATTCTCACAGGGCTGTCTAACTCGATTTCAACAGTCTGCTCAGTAATGCTAATATTCTTCTGACACACAGGCTCCATTTAGAAACCTGTACAAACTAAAAAATCCAGTCCTGAGCTAGAGGAGACTGAGGGCATGAGTGATTGACATGTGTATTATTAGTCACAATGTGGGCACAGAAACCTGGTAATACATTCACACTGTGGAGACCAGTTGCTGGTCCCCACAATGCAAATCATTAAATTTTAGGGTGATAGGTTGCTTATGCTAAGGTTTAGGGCTACAGTATACAAGTAATTGTTATACTTAACATGTGAAATGTGCATGTGTGTGCAACACAGCCACATGTATCATATACAGCACTGTGCAGACCTTTTAGGCACTTTAGGTGTTTTAGATTCTTAATACCCAACAACCATCAGGTGTCTGTTTGATCCCAGGTTTATTGTGCAGGACAGCAAACCAAAAAGAAACAACTAGAGTTCATGAAGAACCAAGTTTTAGAATCAAGAACAACCAGGAGTCCTGTAGCATATGGTCTGACCCTCACAGAGCCTTGATCTCAGCAGTGTGGAGTCAGTCTGGGATCAAATGAAGACACAGAAGACACTGGGACAGCTTGAATCTATACAAAAACTAGTAAACTAGTAAAGTAGCAGCTTCACCAAGGTGCTGCAAATACTGATTAGATGCAGGGTTTGTTCCCTTTACTGCACTTTGTATGAAGGTAATGTGTTTGTATTTTTAGTAGTTTGCACAGTACTCTATATACACATATTTGTTCTGACTCTTGAATAACTAAATGTGACAGAGGAAGAGCTGCACAGAGCCTAAGACGTGTGGATGTGATTTGAGGTGTGTTACCTACCTTAAAATAGACGAAGAGCTATCTTGAGAAGCCTCGTGGTTTCCGATCTGTTGTTCAGTCAACCATTTTTCATGATCAAGAGTCCTTACACCTTGTCCATCATAGTATTTCACCGTATTCTGTAGGAAGCTGCCCCCCTTTGGCTCGAGTGTTTGTAAATCTGTTTGTTGGAATGAAGAACCTCCAGTCAGCTCTTCAGTGAAGCTTAGCAGATCAGAAGTTCCTATCTGCTGCCATTTGTCTCTTTCACTTGGTACTTCTGAAGTCAATTTTGGTAGCAAAGTGTGCTTTCTATCAGTTTCCCCCTCCTGCTCTTCATCATCATTTTCTTCTTCCATTAAATCTCCAGAAAATGGTAAGCCAAGCCCTCTGTCAACAGAAGTACCAGATTCACTTAATGGTGTGCCAATCAAAGAGCTGGTGTGGGAGACTGAACTGTTAGAAAGTACAGGGGATTGTGTATCAGATGTGGTTTGAGGTGTGTCTTGTCTCACTAACTGACTCCCCCAGACTTGAAAGTCACCCAAAGAAGTAGGACATGGTGGAGGTGCAGTGGGCGACTGCCCACCCTCGTCTGAGTCTTCCATTGAGATCTGTGAATGGACATAAACCTCCTCTCTGGTTTTCAGGAAGTGATCCAATGGATATCTCAATGATGGAGACACACTTCTGGGCACATTGCTTGACTTATCATCATAGTTTCCTTCTTCTACTTTTGCTTGACTGTAACCTGTCGTTCTTGAATCTGATAGATTAAATGCTCCAGAATTAGGTTTGGATTGACCAGGACTGGTCATTTCTGACACCATGTGTTGCTCAGTGGCATTAGCAAGACCTGCTTGGTAACGAGTGGATAGGACAGCTTGATTTTGCTCTGTATCTACACAAAGTGTACAGTCAGTACCACTGGTCGTTTGATTTTGTCTACTCTGTTCTGTGTTCTCCTTGTGCTCTCTATGTGCAGCTTGAGTTTGCAGGACTGTGGCAGCATGGGACAGCATGCTAAATGTTTCCATGGGTTTTCTTGTCCCTTTCGATTGCCTCCCATTCCACTCTCTCTCAGCTTCTTTTACTGTGCCTGACACAATGATGTATTCCATTTCAAGTCCTGACGATGAATCACCGTCAGAATTGGACCTTAGTTCGTCTCGACTACCTGGCTGAAGGCTGTCGGGGCTATACTTCAGTGTGTCTCTCTCCCCCCCAGAGCTGGAGGTCAGAGACATGCTGTCTTCTAGTTTGGCATCCACATTTCCGTTGCTTTCTTTGTTTGGGACACCATGGTTCTCAATGACAGGCCCGTCATCACTGTGATCCATTTTAATTGGCAGATCATGTGGTGATAAAGCTAATTCTGAGGCATCTTGTTTATCTGTAACAAGATCGCTCCAGTTCAAATGACTTGGAGATAATAACGGATCAGTCTGGATTGGAGTGTCAGCAGCTTCTCTTGGACTGGAATGAATGACATTTGAAAGTTGTTGCGTTTTGGAGGAGCAGTCCACTAGAACAAAAGGGGATTGATCGCTGGATTCCTCTACCGAGTCAACCTCCTCTTCTCTGCTTTTTGTTGTCATACTTGAACTTCCCACATTCTTAGTCATGTGACACAACTCAGTAGTTCCCTCAAACAGAAACACTTGGTTGGCTGGTTGTTCTTTATCTGAAACTAGTGTTTGGTAATCAGTCTTCCCCAATAGATCAGCTTTCTGGTATTGGTCATGCCTCTCATCTATCTGAAAAGGCTTTGACAAAGCTATAAATGGGCTGGACTGCCCCTCTAACTGGATCATGTCTACTGTGGGGCTAGCATAAGTCTCAGGGGAGGATGTGAGGCTCCATGCACCAGCACCTATATTGTCATATTCTGAGGTGGAGGTGACCATGCCAGGGACAGGCAAGTCCCAGATGTTAGTGCTTTGATATGGGGAACTCTCATCTCCTGAATCTTCAGATGCCAAGTTCTGTGTGACTGACTGTTGACTCTGAACACTCTGTATGTTTTCATCTCCTGTTTCGTCACCCTGTGTTGTATCTCCTGCAGCCTCTATGATTATTTTCACATTGTGTTCATTGCTTCTCCAGCCCACTTCTTCAGGTCCCTGACTAAGTACTTTACACATACCTCTCTCCTCCGCTACAGCTTTTTCTTCATCCAAATGTTTGCTTGGCTCAGTCTTGGGAGAATCACTAGTATCCAGTGATCCCATGTGACTAAGATCCTTTCCATTTTCAGGTCCTTCAGGGCTTGTTATTGTGGAAGAGCTGTCTTCCTGTATGGTGGTGTTCCACATTTCCATTCCACCATCTGAGAATCTTTGTGGACTTTCCACAGATGTGTCACGTACAACATTGGGGTTCACCCCACAGAAAGAGCCAGAGTTTTCAGACAAGTTGTCAGGGGTTGTAAGGGGCGATAGACTATCATCCCTGATTGTCATATTCCACATATCTAGAGATTTGGGGTAAGACGTGGTGGTTCCACTATCAGATTTGAGAAAACCTTTCTGAGCTGAGTATGTCCAGAAATCTAAGAGGTCCATCTGTTTGTCTCCTTTCTCTACTTGGACTCCTTCATTCTCTTCTTTAGATGTTTCTGGTGTTAAAGTGTTTAGGATTGATTTCTTTCTTGAAAAAGAGGATTTTTTTTCAGTGATACCAGCATTAAATTTTCCACTTATGTCCTCCTCTGGTGGTGTCAATTGTAGATCAGCGAAAGTAACAGGGTTCCACTGATCTTGAAATACAAAACCTGGGTCCCAGTTGTCATTAAATTCATTCTGCTCAGTGATCAGACTAAGTTGAGGTTCAAGGCTCTTAGCCCTTTGGTGGGCATTTTCTGACTTTAAGATCTCTTCTCTGCTTTCTGTTTCTGTCATGTCACAGATTAGCTGTTTACCTCCAACTTCATCCGCAATATTCTGTGGGCTCGCAGAGTCCTTGGTCCTGTTCCAGGCATTGTTATCACTTGAGGCCAATGCTCCTTGTGTGTCAAAGCCAAGCTCATCCCAGGTCTCTGACAAGGATGATGAGACACTGTCCTTGTGCTGTAGACCATTGATCCTTTCAACTACATCTTCTGGGAAAAACCTGACCCCACAACTGCTGGGTGGGCGACTACCTACCAGGCTGTTGACTGGGGTTGGAGGAACCATCGTGTCCATCATTTCATTCCCATGAATTTGACCATGGTGATCAATTGAAGAAATTGTACTTTCTAGCCCACCCAGTGAATTGGTAGCAGAGAAATCCAGCAAGCTCAGTTCTTCAAGTTCTGATAAGCTAGAGCTTCCTTCTCCTCTTTCTCCTTCATCTCCTTTTACTTCAGAACTTGCCAGTTCCCCTCCTCGTGGCATAGAGTGTTCACTGCTATGTAGTGGGTCAAAACTAAACAGGTCAAAGTTATCATTCCTGTTTCTGCTGGAGCGGTGCTTCCTCCTCTCAGGTGGGACTGGAGGGGAGAGAGAGGACAACCCCAGAGGAGAAGGGTTTCTCAGGAGCAGTCCTCCTGGCCCTGCTGCTGTTCCTCCTCCAGCCCCAACCTCTCCGACTGGACTGTCATCACTTAGGAATACTGAACTCTCCTTGGAGGAGCGGCTGCTGCGGATGGTGGTCATACCACTGTCAGGACTCACTAGCTCCCCACCAGCACTGACTCCTACACCTCCTGTGTCTTCTTCATCATCTGCCATCACCCTGTTTGTAAAGATAAAACAACACTGTCATCAAAATATGTCTAAACTCATGAATAAAGAATATTCTACTACTTCTGCTTCTATGCTGGATAAAACAAAAATCAATGAAAGGATGCATTTAATACCTCGCTATTGCCACCACATCTCCACTGCCTCCCTCAGCTCTTTCTATGTCAGAACCATCCATGTCATTGATACCAGACGATCCCTGTGAAAACTCCACACTGCCTGCAACTCCCTCTGTGGAAGAGGTCCTACTGCTAGGGTGGCAGGCTAATACAGAGCTTCGCCGATCAACAAAGTCCTTGATGAGACCCTGGATCTCCTCTTCCAGCAGAGGAGGTGTACCAGAGGATGAGGGGGTGTTCAGAGGGATGTGGTAGACCTGGAAACTCTCCTTTGCCTCCAGTTCACCAGAAAGAGACCAGCTAGAAGACTCTTCCAACTCACAGCACATCTGCAATGAGATCCATTTCATCTTTATAAGCTGCATTTTTCTATCTAGAGTGAGGATCACACCATATAATTCTCAAGAACAACTGGTCTGGTTTTTATAGCATCATCTTCTGAGTTATATTACTATTGAACATCACCCCAACTAACCATCCACACCTGTCAATTTGCAGTTGCTGTACTTGCTAATCTATCACATGTAGATATTCAGGAATATTAAAAGATGGAAAGAAAAGGACTCTTTCATAAATTAATTACCAGTAACCTCGGCCATTAATACAGAGTCAGGGATATATTCTTCTGTCTTATTCTTGTCATAGATGGAGATGTTGGTGGTCTTGTGGCTCATTTACCTGATTTAGGATATCTGTGTTGTTTGAGTAGACAGCCACCTGCTGGCGAGGATGGTGAACTGTATCATTGATGGATAAGAGAACCACCAGACCATCGTAGCCATGGCGATGACTGAATGATTTCAGCCCATCCACATAAGTATGCCAGTCCTGGAAGAGTGAAAACAAAGGGTTAATCAAATATCAACATCTGGAATGTGTGAGGTAAGTTATCTGACAGATGGTCACTGCTCAAAAAGTTATATTAATATAATATAATAATAATTATTAAATGTATTGTTACTTTCATCATAATAGACTAAAAATAATTAATAAAAAATTTAGTTACAGCTGTCTGGGGAACTTTGTTAGACCGCAGCCTTTTATTGTGCATATGATTCAGTTTTTTAGTAAAACTGAAATGGTTTCAAGTAAGCCTTCATCTGTATCAATGAGAGACGAAGCTGTCAAAGCGCACAGAGGGGTAGAGAGACACTTTGTGATTTATTGTTTGGAAATTAACTGTTTGCTCTTAAAACAGCCACTATGCACAGATTATGGTAATTTAGTGACACACACAATGATTGATGGATGGAAAGTTGCATTAATTAATTGTTTTGTTTGTCAAGGGAACTTGTTTTTTCTTTCACTCTGAAATGATTAACAACAATGTTATGGCAACCATAATTTGCAACGCAGGGTTACACATAAAGTGCGCAAAGTGATACTTCTGAAAACATATTTGCTTGATTAATCTAGATTTGTAGTACAACTGTTTGTTTTATAAAGTTCCCAAAATTGCTTTTGTGCTTATTTAAGTAGAACTTTTAAACAAAAGAGATAGTTATAGTAAAACTAATAGAGAAAGTTTGACATGCATGACTGTGTTTGGCATTCATGAAAATGTTTTTTTTTTTTTTTTTTTCATGTTGCCCGACTTTAAATAGGCCAACAATCTACCCGACTTTGAACATGTGTTTGTATATATTTTTCTGGGTTCTCTTACAGTGCGTGGGGTCCTTCTCTCTGCTTGAGCCTGTGTGTGTGTGAGTGAGATTTTGTACGGGTCCACTGAAAATGATTGATGAATGCTTCAGGCGCAGTATCTGCCCAGGCTGTGTCAATATTAACCTGTGAGGATGAGGGGGCTACAATACTCCCCCCCCCCCCCCCGTTCCTCCCTCCAGCCCTCTCTCTCTCCACAATATGGCTGCTGTCAGACTTGGCTCCATCAATCCTCTCACACACACACACAACTGTCACTTCACTGACACAGCCATTTCTCAACGCTGATATCCTGATGAGTGCAATGAAGCCTCCCAAGATTCGTTAAAACACACATATTCACTCACATAAGTACAAACACAGAAGTGAAGGCACATATAACTCTTTAACACATAAACCCCCACACACATAAATCCACCAGTCATCCACTGTATTCTGAGTGTATGAACAAACGTACCAGTGTGTACACACATGAGCTCTGGCAAAGCAATAAAGTTTTCATGATTTACAATATACACAGAAATGCTCAAATAATGGCAGTACTGTAAAGCTACTACCCAGCTGTGTGCATATGCACACAAAACTGCACACACACACATACTCACACAGACAGGCGGGGAAATGTAGTCAGAAAACGAGCAGAGTGCAAATCTCCGAGATAACACGCAGTGCAACAGTCTGTCTGCCATTTGGCTCTTAACTGAGTAAATTACTACTCATATTGTGTGCTCCACCTCTTTCCCTCTCATTCTGCCACCCCCAGATACACAGATTGCCTTTTCTTAT
Organism: Mastacembelus armatus; assembly: GCF_900324485.2. Classification (NCBI taxonomy): domain Eukaryota; kingdom Metazoa; phylum Chordata; class Actinopteri; order Synbranchiformes; family Mastacembelidae; genus Mastacembelus; species Mastacembelus armatus. The sequence continues at coordinate 13,856,062 of NC_046641.1, forward strand.
AAATTACCAACACGTTAGCTATTAAAAAAAAAAAAAAAAACACTTGCTAACTGTTTCTAAGAACTTTAGGATCAGGACACACTAACCTGTATCTTATTTGTTTGAAGTTAGGAGTAGCCAAGATATGACAAACGGTATGTTTCTTTTTAAAACCTGCACTTTACTTACTTTTTATAAACTTATTTGATTTTTAATTAAGAACATACAGTAACAGGGAACAATATGTTTGCTTTTGAATAGACTTTATTCAAGTATTCAAATTTTGCTACATAAAATGACAGAAAAGAGAAATGAGACAAACTAAACAAATAAATAGTTAAAAAAAACACAAGCAACAATCCTGTTTATAGGACTATATGGAACTACAGTTCCTTACACAGATCTCTGTATTTAACTTGACCGATATTATTCAGTGGCCCTGTGATGGACTGGTGACCTGTCCAGGGTGTACCCCTGCCTTCCACCTAAAGAGATCTGGGATAGGCTCCAGCAGATCCCTGTGACCCTGGTAAAGGAATAAGCAGGTATAGATAATGGATGGATGGACGATATTATTCAGTAAAAAGGAGAATCAGTCTTCAGTCTGTCTTTGTGTGCTGCATGCATATATTTTCACCTGTGTCACTGATTTTCTGTCACACTTTGCGTCTTTCTGTCTTGCTCTTATACTTTGGAGCTTCATCTTTCTCCCACACTAGGCCCCTATACCACACAAACACACACACGCACACACCCTCCCTCTCTCTTTGGTTGTCTTTGCTCCACAGGTAGCAAGTCTTTAGCGGCTGCTTGCAGTTCTCCCAACCTGCCATCATTATGCACAATAGCCTTAGGTACAAAACTCAGGCCTCATAACTCACGCCCCGTGCGCGTAAATTCCCGTGCAAACACAGTCAAAGCAAAAACACATTTCCTGCTGTCGACAACATCTCCGGCAAAGAATTAATCAAGCGTTCATCCATTTAGGCTCTTTGCATACCCTTTCCGTCAGAACACAGAATGCTAAGAGAGTTGCAAGTTCTTCTCAGGCGATCGTCTCGCCACCCTGATGAATCCATCAAGCGAGGTTTGATTTATACATCTGTCTGTGATCACAGCGGTACAGCTACAGCAAATGGGGTGGCAAGGAGCGAGCTGACACCACCCAGCTCAAACACACACATGCAAATACACGCGCACACATGTGCAATATATACCACTTACCACACACATCCATGCACAGTCTAACACATGCATGTGCTCGCAAACAGTCTTAACGCAAACACACACACACACACACACACGTACACAAGAGTATTACTGCTTATGAAGTTTTTGGAGAGACAGAGGGAAGGGGGGTGTAAAAAAAGTTTGCAGAGAAAGAAGCTGAAATTTCTGTCTGTCTGTCTCATATGGGCCTTCTCCACATGCTTCATTCACTCAGCTCTAAGTGTAGGGATTCGGGGGCCAAGATGCAAGCACTGAGTCTATAAATGTTTTGTTTTGCTTATTTGTTTGCCCTCAAAGCCCAAGAAAGCCACAGGAGGAGAATGGAAATCGGGGAGGAAAAAGAATGAGCGTTTAAGAAAAGATGATGAGGAAGAAACATCAGTACGAGTTAAAGATACAGCATGATGACAATCTTATGTACAAAACACACTCCCAACTTGTTTAAACACAACATTTGTGTATATGTAATAAGTTTTGTAATGTGTGTTGCATCCAAACATGTTTACATTAAAACTTTTCATAGTCCTGAAAAAAAAAAATTAAATGCGGTTTTGTATCTTGCTAATGTGGTCAAACCAGACAGCCACAACAAAAAATCACTAAACACAGTAATAAGATACCATACCAACCAATAAATCCTTGGCTCCTGTAAATGTTTATACATGTAGATTTCCAGCTAAAATTTGAATCATCTCATAATTTGACATGGCTACAGTAGTATGAATACTGTCACAGAGAAGATCACAGCACAGCACGAAAGACTAAACCAAAAAGTCAGAGAGGGATAGAAGGATAGAAGGATGGAGGCGAGGGGTACCCTCAGTTCCTGGTCTTCAATCTTAGTCCCTGGGAGGCCCACCCTGCACCTGCTGTCCCCTAGTGCCTCTCATCAGAAAGGCATTTACCGACTGTCGTGGCTGCGGGCCCCTTCATTAGCAAGCATAATTATTTGAGCAAGTGGCGTAGGGCAAAACTGGCCCCGCATAAACAAACAGAAGGGCCCGAGGACTGTGAACAAACAACGCATTAGAGACAATCATCGTCGGCAACATGAAACCTAAAGCGAGCCTCAGATGGAGACATGGCCACGCACGCACAAAACCACTAAAATGAACAAATCTACACCAACAACACAAAACATTATCAATGAAAACAGGGAAAGTAAACAACATCCGAAATAATGTTAACTTGTATGCAGATGCATTATCCTATAAGCAGATACTCTGAGGAGTACACACACACACACACACGCACACACCGTTACAGTAGCCACAAACACACAGCAGATGATTGATTTTGTTTATTGTGCCGAGAAAACAAACATTACAATTATTAAAAAATCTAGTGGAACACTGGATTGGCCTGTGTTCATGTGAGAGTTCAAACCAAATCACAAACTTTTATTCCACTTTTCTCCTCTCTACTGTGTCAAGATGACAAACAGCTTGAAAAAGACAGAAAACAAAGAACTCTAAAACATATTGTAATGCTTAAATGTCCATATTAATGCACACACATACACACACACACACTCAAAGACATTAGTCACATATTCATGACTGTATTTGTGTGTGGCTGCGAGCTCAGTTCATCAACTCCACAGCATGACAGCTCTTCATCCGACCAAAGCTTCATCTGCCAGCGCTAATTACTGAGCCATGAAAACCTCTGATACACAAACACACACTCACTGGCATGAGTGTGATGCATTTTCAGTATGTTTATTAATTTAAGCTTTGTGTAAATGTTACAAAAAAACTATTACATCTTCAGGAAATAGCCTACCTTCTAACTTCTTTGTTGCTGTGTATCAACAAAGCTACTATCTGTCATGTTTACAGGTGATGTACATGTAATGCTGCATAGTCAGCCCTTGAGCAAGGCACTTGACATCTATTGTTATTTATTTACTTGATTATTAGATGTCAGCTTAAGCTCATAGTTTGCATAGGACTGGAACAGCAAACCAAACTGTTTTTGAGGCTACGGTATAAATTACACGAAAAATAAATAAATAAATAACTACAAACACAGCTTTAATTTTGAAAGTGCTGCTACTTAAAGTTAATGCCATTAAGAGTGTCAGTCACCAACTTTAAATGGTAGGATTCTTCAGAAATGCTGAAATACTTCACACAGAACCTAAAGAAAGTAAATGATACTTCATGTAGGCACTGTAGCAATAAGGGGAGACGGTCAATACGGATGCAGGAGTAGCAGGGGTAGAAAGAAAAAAAACAGAAAAATACCAAAAATATAACGTATTTACTAAAAATCAAATAAGCAAGTGCTATAGCTAATAATCCTATTCTTATAGTAAATACTGAGAACTGGCGCACACATGCAACAATAGTTAAAACATAAAACAAAGCAAAGCTTATAAGGTTGCACGGCAAATACACTGCGGCAACAGTTTTACACCCTAGTGGCCACTGTATCAGCTTTATGTAATGTGACACCTTCAATATATCTGTTTTCACTTATACATGTATTTGGTTGCAAAACAGCCTTTCGTAGCCACGTGGGCAACTTCATATAATTGTTGCTCATGGGAAACATTTTTTCAGAATATTGGTGAACAGTATTTTGTGCTTTTAGCCAAACATGGGATTATTGTTCGAGGAAGTGGCAAAATATTTGGCTTTATGGCTTCAAATACACAAGTGCACATTGATGAGCAGATACAAATGATACACAGAAACATCCAGACAGGCGCCATGATTTTGGAAAAATGAAACTCCGTTCATTTTCACTTTTCTCTTCCATAATAGGGGAGCACACAGACTGACTAATGTATGTTTGTACAGTATACAAAAATACATTAGTCAGTCTATACGATGTGTCCATATCATTACACCATACACACTCTGAAGCTTTTTCTTCTGCTAACTAGGCAATCACAAACAGATTTTTTTTCACCCTGAAATCTAACTCTGTCCTCTTTAACTGTGATCAGATACACACACACAGACAAAAAACACACTTTGACAAACACATAACACATAAACCATTAAAGACTAATTGAATCTAATTTATTTAGTTTTCTGGAAAGAATCATTTAAGGCAGAACTTCCCTAAGCCCCCTCAATAAATGACACTCTCATACCGTTTTACCCTCTTTTCAAACACAATTAAAAAATAATATATAAATATATACACACAGCAAATGACATGCATATAAGGAGTTCATTTTGGAGCCCGATCTCAGGTCATTAGTAACCCACCATGACGCTGCGGAGTTGGAGGGTCCGCTGGCGACACACAGGCCCCTGGCCATTTATTCTATATTAAGTCTCTAATGGGCCCTCTCTTGCTCTGTGTCTTTCCGTCTCTGTGTCTCTCGCTCTCTCTCGCTCCTGACACACAGCATGTAGGCACAGCGCTGGTAAAATATGCACAGAAAGTCCGGTGCACGCTCAGACAAAGCCATTCAAATGAATGGTTATTTATTCGCTAAACGAGGATCTGGGTGTTTAATGTTCCTTGGACGTTAGGTAGTTTTCTGGGGGAGGCAGAGCCATACCCCTACGGCTACAGACATCATTTATTTTACACATAGCCTAATACTGCACGCTAGGCAGCCACTGAGAAAAATGGGCTTTGGAAGTGAGAAGGAGATATAAAAGAAATAATGAATGATTTTTTTGGGGGGGGAGGGGCGGGGGAACACATTAGAAGTTGAAGCCGGGAGAAAAGCAAGGGGTAGGCTTAAAGGCTTAAAGCTCTGTGTGTGTGCGCGTGCATGTTATTGTAAATGCAAAGAGCAAGAAGAGAATGACAGAGATAGAAAGATGCAGAAGTCAACACAAACATCTTCCAAATGCATGTGAATATGTGTGTGTGTGTGCGTGTGTGTGTGTGCTGGATTTTAGGATATCAGTAGGAAGGAAAGTGATACCTAGTTGTATGTGAGGCTTTGAGGCCTCCATCTACATCTCATCCAAATGCAGACGATCAAAACATCAGAGGGGCTTCTCTACCTGCATAACAACACCTCCCCAAAATGACACAATGCAGGTGTGATACTTCCAAAACATCGAAGTCATCAAAAGTAAGTTAATTCTGTTTCTGTTTTTAGGCAAGTTATCATGAGCTTCTTTGAAAACATCTAACAAAAGAGGTGAACTGCTTGCATCTGAATATAATCACCAAGATATCCATCCACCTATCGCTTAGCTATACCAGTTATCATACCGAGGGTCGCTGGAGCCAATCCCAGCCAATCTCCCACTGTGCGAGAGGCAGAGTACACCCTGGACAGATCGCCAGTTTATCACAGAGGTGACACACAGAGATAGACAAACACTCACATTCACACCTATGAGCAACTTAGAGCCACCAGTTAACTTGCATCTGTTTTTGAACTATGGGAGGAAGCTATTGGAAGCTTCTATTGGACCCATATTATTAAGCATTAATGAGTCCATTACTCATAATGAGGCAAAAAGTGTATTAATTAGCCAATATTTCAACATTTCCATTTGAATATTTCAGTGCATTTATCTTTTCATGTATAATGTGTATAATTTATATGATCTTAATCTTTAAGAATCATACATAGTTTTTGAATGTTGTCATGAAGTTAAAAATTGTATCATAAAACAAATAAATAAATAAATACTTTGAAGAGTTTCCATTTAGGTCCGTACTGAACTCTCTTCAGTATTCAAACATTTAGAAAGAAGTCATATTTCAAATAAAATAATTCTTTGGGGGATGATGATTTGAGCATTTTAAGCCTTTTTTACATAATAAACCCTTACCTCCTTATCTGTGGTCACTGAAGACAGAGCTATGGTCATCTCTCCGTCAGAAAACTCCTTCAGCCCCATAGTCAGCAGCTGCTCCAAGTCTACATACAGCCAGCACACACAAACAGACTAACAGTTATATATAACACACACAGAGAAGGATACAAAACAGTTTCACAACAGACAGAAAAAATTACACAAGCATGAATTTCCTCTCCAGACTTAGAGTTAATTAAGATGCTACACAGACTTTTAGCAATCATGTGTCCTCACTCCTCTGTCAACAGTACAACATGGAGCAAACCTTCAACTACAGGAAATGCGTCTCATTTTTGTTTTTAGATCCAACATACCCACTCACACAGGCGTTTAAAACACATACACAGACTGTGCCTGATTGACAACTCCCACTGTCTTGTTAGCTTTGTTGCATCTATTAGGGTGAGCACATAATTCCCCCAAGGCTCCACCCAGCTTAAATAACACTGGGTCTATAACACTGCTCCACCATATACTGTAGATGGATTGCACAGGGGTAAATAATAATATTAATAATGGTTTTGTATTTGAATTTTGAGTTTGAGTTCAAACTTTTCCTCCTATGAAGTTTATTAAATCTAGAAAAAAATGTAAAATGTTCTTAAATATTTACATCCCTTACACAGATGTACCTGTGACAAAGCTGTGACAAACTGAACTGACTGATAATAATGAAGTTAGCTTGCTGAAATAAACCAATTTAGACTAAAATAAATACTGTTTTTGACCTGGCACTTGATCAAGGCCCAACCACTCAGCCTTACTTCCAGTTTGTTCCAGTGGCCACATCTTTTAGTCTGGTATCCAGTTCTCATGATGCATCCATTATGATAGACTTTCTGTTTATTTCTTGATTGTTTTTGATGGGAGTGCATTACCAAGTATTTACTAAAGAAGACGTTATGTTTCAGTGGTGTAACGCAGCTGTGTAGCTCACTCAAATAACAGGTGCAACCCAGTTTAAGGTCCTAGTATTGTAGAAATATATTGTTGCCATGACTGACTAATTTTATTAATTACTCCTGTGCTTTTTCCTGTTAAGACGATAAAGTGATGACAATATGATGGATTCTCTATCACAGGACAAAACACAGTCTATATACCTTTACTGTGTTAAACTAAACACAACTGGTCTGATTTAAATACGCGCATTGTGACTTCTCATTTTCAGTCTCACCTGTAGTGACGTCACCCCATTGCTCCAGGGTTCTCTTGAGCTCCTCGAGTTGTGCTGACCGACGGCCATGTTTCATCCACAAAGCTTCACTTTGCAGCCGTAAGGCCTCTGAAGACAAACAAGCCCATAGAGTAATGATGCATCCAGCGTGCACGTTCTGGCTCTTCTTCATAATGTTATCTCAGTTCAGTGTAGGTTCAATGATGCTGACATAGCAATCTGGATTCAGGCCGCTGATGAATTTCTGACTTTTTAGAAACTGATTTACAAGCTTGAACTTCTGGTGTAGTGCTAGCAAATACCACTGTAATAGTTTGGCCTTAAGCCCAGAAAAGCAGCTTAAATTGAGTAGCATATGGCTTCAGGAGCTCTCTATTAGACATTATCTTGAGTCCCTCTTTAGTTAGTTTGGTGTGTGACCTCTACATATATTAGAGGTCCTCTGCTCTTGCCTTTAAGGATCTTCAAAAGTCATATCAATGCAATAATTAATTAGTAGTACTGATCAGAAAGTCATAAATTATTAAATACCCTTTTTATCTTTTGTGTTGAGCTGAAATAGATAAATAATGATGAAGACTGACTCTGTCCCTTATCTCCAAATTTTTGATTAAGTTGCTGAATCCCATAAGTTGCCATCAGGGATAAACAGGAAATGTTCAGCCAAATAGTTTTAGTCTTTTTGTGCATTTGTGTGAGTAAGTTTAGTAAAGGTTACCCTTTCTGCTGTTCATACAGACTATAATCACAGTTACAGAGATTTTTTTCAAAATGTATTTAAAAATCTGACTGGCTTTTTAATGTCTACTGTACATTGTGGGGGCTCTGTAAATAAAACACTTATAATGTAGTTCAGATAGCTATAAATGAGGCTCAGGAATAGAGTTCAGCTACCAACCTCTTTAGGAATCATTGATCCTGAAAATGCACTGTCCAAAGGACTCTCACAAAGAAATATGAGAACTGGCCTACACACAGTACATTATTGTCCTGCTCTAATCATCTTTCTTTTTATGTCTCCTCTGCACTTCACTTTTTTGCTCTTCTCACTCCATCTACCTTAATTCATTTTTTTTCTGTCTGTTCTCCATCTGTCTGTCTTTGAACAAGAGATGGGAGAGGAGAAAAGCAGCGGAGCATTACTGAACAGAGATCAGTCATGTCTCCTGTCCAGCCTTTACACGGCTGCTTAACACTGACAGCTTAACACTGAGCACCTATTTGGCAGGCTGACTTAACAACACACACACTCCAACCAACATAGAGTAGTAGTATATCAGGAGAGTACATATGCAAAAAAACTCAGCCCTTCACTGCTTTTTAATGTTTTCTCTATAACTGGCTTTCTTTCTTTCAAACATTTGTAACTATTGTATCTGTCAAAACAGTAATGACTTTAACAGTCTTTCTGAGCTGTTTCTTACTCACACTCACCACCCTACATTTCTCTCTTTCTCCATCTCTCCTGGTGGGTGTTAAGCGAGTCATGTCAGGGGATTTGTGTGTGTCCTCCTTCATCGCCCCATTACTCCCCCCGGGGGGTGCCTGTGCCTCCCTCACCTCTGAGAGCCTCCCTCAGCGCTGCTCCGATGTGCTCCACTGCCTCTTGAAGAATCTCCCTGGCGACTGTCGTCACCACAGATGATGCCCCATTATCCGCCGCATCCTGCTGCCCATCATGATGGACCACTCGCAGGATACTGGACTCCAAAGTGTGGTACTCAGAGCTGGGAGAGCGGGAAGACAGGGGGTCAAGAAGATGTGGATGGCTGCAGGGGCAGGAACCATGATTGTGATGCATTTACATAAATATAGCTCCGCTTTGGGTCATGAGGGATGAACACATGCAGGCCTGAAACACACACCCAACAGTCTCATTTTTGCATTAACAAATACAGCCTTCTCAGCCAGAACCCAATGTTTCTGGGTATGTTTTTGGTCTGCATATGTGCGTGTGCTCCAGCATCACCTGTACACACATTACACAGTACCGATAAGCAAAACATAACACATCTCAGATTCACTGAAGCTACTTTCGGGTATGACTTCAATAACTTTTCTGGTATCTCATCTGTTAAACAGTTAAAGATCACCTCAGGCTATCTACAGACTGATGTGGTGTGTGCTTTAACATTATTTGCATATGTGAATGTGTTTACCTGTCTAGCAGTCCATCTCTCAGCAGTGTGAGTGAGAGTTTTCCAGTGTGATGAAGCTTCACAAGGTCTACATCATCCCACCACAGCAGAGAGCTCTCACAAATTTTTACCCTATGCAGATACCTCACCGTCTCCCCGGGCAACACAGCATCACATCGCCTGCCGCACAAAATCGGTAGACACACTCCACCAGATGTTTCCCTCTGGACCACACAGACATATAAAGTTCATGAAACCAGACACATTTAAAAATGATGAAATAGAGTCACACTGACACTGAATAAGGTCAATTTTGAGTGTTCTGTTAGTGGACAGTATTTTCTCACAATGCTATGGATAAAGAAATAAATTGTTGATGGGGGTGAATCAGTTACAGAAAGATATAGGAAATCATAGAATATGTATTTAGGTCAAATTATTTTCATGTCTATTTGTAAAGTTCAATTGGTTGAGATTTTCTAAAATTTGACTGATGTCCAACGTTGGATGTGTTGTGCCATTTATTATAATTATAAGAAAAAGTAAATTATTTTTTGCATACTAACTGCTAACTGCGATGACTAGTATATAGTTTTGGACCCGGTGCAAGTTTCAGCAGTCGGGGTTGACAATATACATTCACTTAATAATTGTTTAGGTAGGAAACATGCACACAAACATCAATAATTCATGTTACCTGGCTGAGGTGTAGTGCTAAGCACAGAGTTGCGGCTACCGTGTCAACATTTGGCTCTGGCCCGCCTAAAACAATGTGGATGGGGTCCTGTGATGCATCTGCCTGGAAACAAACACAAAAATATACAGTGTAAGGTTAATGTGTCTATGGTTTGGTGATTTTTTCATTTTCAAAATGTGCTTGGCAGGACATCTTTCAGTGATGCAAAATCTGTTTCTTTTCCAACATGCCACAGGGGAAGCAGGTGACAGTACTATACATTATTGTTTGAATTGAGAGCTGAAACCCATCAGGCCAACATGACTGTGTTAGATAACTGCACCACTTTGAAACCAACACTATGCATTAATAATGAAATCATTGTGCTGCAAGGTTTAGCTCATACTTGAAAAAGAATACTATTCAGCATGCACTACACTACAGGACACATTTAGTCAGACAGCAAAGCAGTGATCTCTATTAGTGAGAGAAACTTTATCACCCACTCGGAGTAACATGCTTTATCAGGGAAGTGATGAGTTCCATCAATTTTACTTAACAGTGCAGACAAACACTCCTCATTTAGGTTAAGTGGACATTAATGGCAGCTCCATTAAGTAGATTAAACATTCATCTCTGGGTGAAAAAAGGCAGAAAATTAAGTTTCCTCCTTCATTTGTTGAATGGGATTAGATTTTAATATGGTAGATAATTCATTCATGTCTTTCAAAGCATTGGTATTTAAATGCAGGTATACACATGAAGCTCCATGATGTCCCACATTCACAGGACAGATCTGTGCATAGTTAACTTACAAATGTGCTTGCCATACTTCCTGACTCATTACTCGTACAGTAAAAAGGAAACAGTGCAATCATTTTTGGTAACTGGGAAGAAAATCACCAGCAACCATCCTCAGCCTGCTATGTGTGTGTTCTGTGCCAGTCTGTCTCATCTAAAACAGATAAGCTGACTCACTACAAGCCTGCCCTGCAGCCTGCGCCATTAATCAAGAAACAAAATGTGGATATGTAATGAATATCTTTTCTATCTGTAGCTCATCTTTATCGGTTTGTAGGAAGCTCTGATGGGAAACGACAGAGCAGTGAGGGGGAAGAGGCAAGTTTATAGAGAGACTCGTAGGAAATGCTATACACACATACAAATATAAAATTGAAATTCTTATCACCACAGCATATGTACAGATGTATTTATCTGTGATAATGATAATATGATCTTGAATACGGTTTAGATTACTGCTTTATACATTGGTTTTATCATTTTGTCACTGTAGTCATAGAAGACTGCTGATTGGTTGGTTTTGCTCCTGGGCGGGTACCAATGTGATAAATACTAAACGTCATTGGTCAATTCACATGTCAGTCAATCCGCTGGATTTGTTACGTTTGTGACGTTTTCATACCGTTGACAAAATGTGTAAACCGTGGAGCTATCACTGCTCGTTTGGTTTCGATATGCTTGAGCTTGATTAATCAGTGGACTTTTGTTCTTAAAAATAAGTCCCGATGTGTCCGTGGGTTTCTGGTTCTGACCCACAAATTCCGGTTTACTATGTGGAGTCAAGCTAACAGGTAAGATGCTAACTACCACATGCTAACTCTGCCATGTCTGTGCCGTAAAAACTATAAATAAAATACCAAGTGCAGTCTAAAAGAGGAGTCTTCCAGTATTAAACACATTAAAATGCACATATATTAATACAAAATATGAAACTATTAAAAATATGAATTTATTAATTGTGAACGCGGATGCTGTGTTTAAAGGCTAACGCTAGCTAAATCAATATAGCTACGAAGTTTGTTCTTCGTGAATGTGTAGTCAGTGGGTAACAACAGTGAACACACTGGAAACTTAGCTAACACTTAGAAAAATTGTTAATGTGTCTAAAGTATAATGAAATCTGGTCATTTAAAGGAGTTCAATGCCACAATTAGATGAATAAAATACTAGTAATAATATATGCAGAATAGACCTAGTATTTCCTGTCTCTGATTATAGGGCCTTACGATCAGGCCAGATAGATCAATAAAATGAGAGAAGAAAAGAGAGACCAGGGAGGGGAGGAAGCTAGAAACTGCTGATGAGAAAAAAAAAACATGTAGTGAGATTGGAGGAAGAAGGGCAAAGATTTAGAAGAGGCTTACAAAAAAGGGGGCCTGAAATATAAGGTGCATGAGTAGCCATCTGGTAAGTTAGGTGTGGAGGTGTTAGGGAAAGGGAACTGGGAAAAAATAGGAGACAGGTGAAAAAATGCGATAGGAAGAAGAAAGAGAGAGAAGGAGGAAAACGTTAGATAAGGGGGAGTGAAGGTGTGAGTGAGAGAAGTGGAAAGGGAGGGAGAGAACATGGCCAAGCGAGGGTGGAGGGAGCAATAGACAGAATAGAGAAGATGTGTGTGAGAGAGAGGCCATGGGGGAGGAGGTCTGCAGCCAGCTCCTTCATAGGAGGCAGAGAAGGAGAATAAATCAATACTGGATAGGAAGAGAAAAGGAAACGATGCATTAGCAGAAGAGGCCACTCACTGTCTGTTCTACTGTAGCAGGAGACTCGTGTGTGCGTGTGTCAGTGTCAGTATGTGTGTACACAAGCATATATTGGCCATCTGATATCCTTCAGCATGCATGGTCTCCCTCTGAGCTTTATCTTCCTGTCTCACCACATCCTATCCCTGTCCTCTCCATTCTTCGTATGGCCATTGCATATAATTTAGGTCTCTTTAAGATGCCCAGCTGCCTCAGTTTATCTTTTCAGCCAAATATCACTGAGGAGATTTACTAGCCTACAGTAATTACTTCATATATAAAAACTGTTGACATATTCTTTAACATAACATAATTTAAATGTATTCTGAAAAGGTAAACGTTTACAAGTTTGCAACTATTGGAGCAGCTGCAGCCTATCTAAGCACGTTAGGTGGAACACAAGGAAACACCTTGAATAAGTCACTAGTTCTTAAAAGTGCTCAAAGAGATATCTCTTCTAATACTATTGGATTGGAGGAGAGAACTGAAGCACCTAGAGGATGTGTTTTAACTCTGAAATAAACAAGTTGTTCTTACTGGGATGTCACAGCTACCGATCCACAGTAGCACTATTTACACAGCATACACCCATGTATTCACAAAGATGTACTTTGTGATAAGTATATGTTTTTAAAGTTATTTTCTGAGATTAGGGTTTTATGGCTCAACAGCTGTGGTCATGATGTAAAGACTTAGAGGAATGAGAAGCAGTGAATTTTAGTTAAATTGCAAATTTTTGGTTTTGTAATTTTTAAAATTTTGACATAAAGTCAAAAGCCAAAGTCCAAAAATCCCATTTTATTTGTTTGTGTGTGTTTTGCAGGCTGAGGAGGACAGATGCTGGAAGTCCACTCAGCACATTGCTTCAGCCTTGTGCCGACTGATGTGAAGAGGCGTGTGCCTTGGAGCTGTACAGAGAAAAATGAAGCGAGAACGAAAGATAAGTAAGCTCTAAGAGCCAGGCCAATTAGAAGTATGGGTGTTTTGGACAGTGGCCATCCAGGGAGTTGAGAGAAACAGAGGCAGGATAGAGAGTGGTCAGCAAAAGAGCGAATCACCAAAGTTTATATTAAAGAGGTGGAAGAAGGAGATAGTGTGTCTGTGTGTGAGGAAAAAAATCGTTGCTAATCATGGCATGTGTTCCATTTATTATTTGCAACCTCCATGACACTCATCAGTTGCCCTTGTTATCACTCAGTTACCCTGCTGTGCTCTGATGTACTGATTTGTTTCTTTGATCTTTTCTTCTACTCAGCTTTCCCTGCATTTATGTTAAGTACATCCCCGATAAAAGCTCTTATAATATAAGCTCTTAAAAATTTCATTCCAGCCAGCTGTCCATATGCGTGTTCATATTGTGCTGACAGTCATCTGTTTACTTAAATAGAATATTCTAACTGAAAAATAAATGTAGATATAATTAATTAAGAGAATAAGGCAAATACAAAAGTATGCATATTTATGTTTTGTTTTACAACTCGTAACTGCAAAATCATAAAATTCTGGTTTTTTCATCAATAAATCAGCTTTTTGTAAACATGAACATCATCAACAATATGTTATGACTTCAGTGGCTGGGAAGTGTACAGTTTGGGGTGTCTGTGAAAAATTTCTCTGAGCTGTCGCATGCACCAGAAAGTTCAGACAACATATTTACTGTATTTTACAGCATATGGTAAATAGATCATAGAAAAGCTACTAAATGAGGTTTAAAATCAGCTTTAAACTCAGCTGCTTGAGAATGAATGTGGAAACACAGACTTTAAAGTTTTTAAAAACAAAACAAAACAATCTACAAGATCATGTGATATGTTTGAACGATCCAGAACGGCTACATGGACTATATATGGATTTTCCCTGGCAGTATTGCATGTAGAGAGTTATCATCAAGGAAATCACACTGCTGTTTATGATGTGCAGTATTGTAATTGTTGTGTATGCCAATGTGAATAACAATAATACTGATGTGTCACATGATTGTGTGTATGTGTGTTTATGTTTTATGTAGTGCATGAGAAACAGAACCAAGTCAACTCAATGAGAAAAACCACAAAACCATTACTACTGATAAGCTCTTTAGTGCCAACAGGTTACAGCCAAATGCAAAGATGCCTGCAAAGTAGCAGTGCCAATATCAACACTGAGTCATCACAAACACTGGGGTTTGTTTACAGCTCAAAACCTTTGGGTGGACTACAACTGATTATATGGTCATGCCATTAAAACAAGCATGTGTTGAAACAGCAGTTTTAGGGACCCCTTGGCGTCAACATCTGTGCAGGTGTTGTACTACTCACACGCTAACAATACACAGAAATGTAAAAACAATACCGTATAATAACATATTTATGACCATATGTAAATTATGTATGTCTGGTTATACAGTCATGTGGTGTATATCATTTAGGTTTCTTTTTAATGTGAGACCAGACATTCAGTCCTGGATCCAATGCAAATTATGAGTCAGTATCTGCAGAGCACCCAGATAGCAGGGAAGGACAGCCTCTGGCTAAACTTGTTGATGTCACGCCTCCCCCTCATTAGAAATCAGCTCCTCGTTCAAATCCACACACTCATGTTCCTGCAAACACAAGCTAATAGTATTGGGCCAAATACGCCTTCGTTTCCCCTATACTGCCATAATTGTCGATCTACAGGTGCTTGGGGGACCGAAGGGACGTGAGAGGCTTTTGCCGTGCGCTTTTTCAGCAACAGGAACCCAGCCTGTAGCACAGCAGTAGCAGCCTTCCCGTCATAGTCTCATTCATTATACCCACAACCCGGTGTTACCACCACTGAAGGCTGTTAACTCACCCCGAGTCTGCTCTGGACCCTCCGCAAATACTCTTCCATGTCGGCCTGCGTCGCTACGGTTCCGCTGCAGACCTCCACACACCAAGTGGCCGCGGATGTGTGTTTGTCTGCCTGTGTGTGTGTGTGTGTGTGTGTGTGTGTGTGTGTGTGTGTGTGTGTGTGTGTCTGTATATGTGTGTTTTTCTTTCTCCGCATCCGAGTGTCCCGCTGCGCTCACACTGCAGCACTCTCTGCTGCTGCGTGTGCCGCTGGTCCTCCCCTTCTCTACGGGGTGAGCCCACCACACCGAGCAGTGGGTGTGACAGCAGGAAGAGGAGATCCGACGGAGGCGCGCTCGGTGATTCGACCGCGCTCCTTGCGGTAGGGACCCCCCCCTCCTCCTCCTCCTCCACCACCATCCAACCCTCCCCCGTGAACACAGAGACACGCACTCCCCTATCCCGTACAAAGCCTCAGCGTCCACCAATGAATCAAACGTAGTGAACGACATAAGGAGTAGCACCCCAGCGCCACGGACAGCACCCTTTCATTGCCTGTGGCTGCACTGTCGATTCCAGCACCTTCGCTTTTCTGGTGTGCTGCATTTTTCTATTTGACGCAATGCACTGTATTACCTTATGGCACGTGTGTGTCTATGTCTGTGTGTGTGTGTGTGTGTGTGTGTGTGTGTGTGTGTGTGTGTGTGTGTGTGTGTGTGTGTGTGTGTGTGTGTGTGTGTGTGTGTGTGTGTGAGTGAAAGTGTCTCAGAGTGTGAGAGAGAGAGAGAGACAGGAAGCAGTTTAATTAACCTGAAAGATGACTGTGAATAACAACCAGAGAAAAACACCTGAAGAAGCTCTCTCTCTCTCCCTCTCTCTCTCTGTATATATAGATATATAGAGATACACATCTATATATCTCTATATATAGATAGATGTCTTTTTCTCTCACACACACATATACTTGTATCCTTATGAGGACATAGAGCTTTTCCTAGAGCCTTATCTTAACCATATAACCATAACTAAACTCAGTCCTAACCCTAACTTTCACTGAAACCTAATTATAAACATAAGCCTCTAATCATGTCTTAACACTCAAACAGAAATCTGAAAAGTGAGAAATGTCCTCACTCTGATGGAAATGTGCTCAAATAGTCCTCACAATGATATAGGTGTAAGTTCACAGACACATGCACACACACACATTGGGAAGTAAGCTGGTCCTAAAAGTTTACTATTTAAAATGGACAAGGCATTTATCATTTGGTCAGGATGCTGCCAGATTTAAATGTGTCTCTTTGTCTGTCTATGGAGGCCCTGGGGCATCTGTGTACATCCGTCTATGGAAAATCAATATTGACCACCCATTAAACACTTGTGTGTGTTGTGTGCATTGTATATGTACCAGCCAGTACATTTATCTTGGAGTAATACCACCTGGACCTAGGGATGTGATGCAGCAGTTTGTGATCATTAGATACAACTCTATGCACAAGCAAAATAAATTAATAACCTTCGATTTTGACATAGGCTCTTCAAGCAGATAGGGTCAGACCTTTAGATAATAATGCAGTACCTGCCCTTCCTTTTGGGGCCACTGGTGGACCCCACTGGGCAGTTCCACATTTTGCCCTGTTAATAATTCAAAATGAAACCATGCTTAGTACAAGTGGCTTGGAAAAGAGTAAAGAAGTTGAATGCTAGTTCAGGATGAGTTATGTTTTTAAATCGGTACACCATACTATATTAGACATATTGCCCTAGAATATCCAGAATTGTTTTTGTGTGTGCCTTTTTACTGTTGCTGTAGCTTTTAGTTGAGTTAGCTCGCAGCTGGAAGTCATCATAGCCTAACTCTTTTTACTGCAGTCGGCAATATTAGAATCTCTAAAAGATATCGCGGTTTCCCGTTAGTGGTGCAGGCAGTGATGCACTGGTCTTAATGGAAGCTGTGTTAGTGTAGGGAGCCAAAAGGTCTTTGTAGTCAAGCTAGACATAATCAATATGACTTCCAGTTACAATCTTCAGAATAAAACACTGATTAATGATTTGCAGTTATATATTGCGATAATAAAGTGATAGTACATTAGTAAGTTTTACAAAAGAATTGTTATTTACAGTATCTTTCCTGGAATATGTCTAAGTATACTGCATAAAAGTGTTAGCATCAAAACAGTTAGCGTGTTAGGCTTTTGTTGTGTCCATGATCTTTAAACCTGTTTTGTTACCTTTTCCTGAAGATTGGGATTTACTTCCCAGGAAAGCTTTCTTTGGAAAGCTTGAAGATTAAACCTGGCACATAACAGAGAAAACAATAGTCATCACTTCATCTTTCCTGTGTGATTTTTCAGTGTTGAAATAAAATAGTGAGTCAAATCAACAGGATGGGCCTACATGAACCTAATGTTTGAGTTGAAAGGGTAAAATTTTAAGCTTAAAAGTAACTGTTTTACTGCTGGTGACAGCTCTCTGCTTTTGGACAGTTATAAACAACAAGACAAAGTATGCAGATCTTAAAATAAAAAGTTAATTGTTACTTGTTATAGGAAAATATCTGAAGAGGTTAGGGTTTAAGGTTTCACTGTCCGATCTGAATTGCATTGTTGTGTTGATGAATGATCGCAGTCAAGAGACCTGTATTGACATCTGATGGAAATGAATAGACCTCTGTATCACTGTGTAGTTGCAGTCTGTTGCAGCATTATCAGCGTATTGTTGAAATGGATAATCCTTTAATACACTGTCTCAGAAACATAGAGATTCCAGTGACAGTATGTGAAAGCAGGTGTGAGGTAGAAGAAACTGCATGGTTTTGTGGACCTAAGCACAATTTGGGAAAAATACAAGGATGTCTGCTTCAATTTTGTTCTTGTGGTTGACAACAGACAATATTATCAGAATATCATCAGAAGAACAGAGAAGGTCACCTCAGTGTAGTCCACTTTAGTGTGTAGAGCTCCTCAGCAGTCTGTGAGCATGTCATGAGTTTAGTCTACAGATGATTCATTGTGACAATGATGCTTCATTGTCAGGGCTGTACTGAGAATGCAAACAATGTGAAAAGTACTAGAAGTTGGTGAGCCACTTCAGCACCTTGCTTGATGTGCCTATTGACTAAGTCGCAAAAAAAACAGATAGACGTCTTCCTCTAAGTGGAAGGTTGTGAATTGTAGTGAACTGTGCGTAAGTCTTATTGGTACGACAAACCTACAGTCTTTCATTGCTTTCATCACACAACAAATGACTCTTTTCAAATGTGTGGTGTGACTTTTTGTGCTATGTTTACACACTATAACAGCATTTTCCCTGTGTGTGTGTGTGTGTGTGTGTGTAAACATCTTTCTATGATTGTGTGAACACATTTCACTCAAATACCATTCTTGTGTGAACATTTTGGCTAGTCCTTACAACTTCAAATTGTTTTTTTAGGGTTGAGACTTGTTTTTAGGGTTAGGGTTAGAATTGATTTTAGGTTAGGATTAGACATTTAGTTGTGATGGTTAGGGTTAGGGTCTAGGGAATGTATTATGCCTGAGTGTCTTCACAACTATAGTGTGACATGACTGTGTGTTGAAGGAAAGAGCTAATGCTGAGAAAGATGGAGAGATTGAGAATAAATGAGCATATTTAAAATAAATAAAATTACAGCTTTTCTTTACAATAAGGTCTGAATATTTTCATAATGCTCATATTAATGCCAGTTTTTCTTTCTTTTTCATTTATTTTCAGCTGTAGATGTTTGACCTGTCCAGCTCTCCGTTAGGAAAGTGTTATCTATATCAAGTCTGTTGATTTGAATCCCACTGGCCTGTCAGGTATCCCTGTTATTGTCCACCTATGTAACAGTCCTACAGTACATTGTGACCTCACATAGCTCAAAGTGATGCTGCAAAATCCAATATTTATTTATAGATAATGGGAAAGACTGGTCTGAAATGTAAAATTACTCATTGGGCAAAAGAAGAAAAGAAAAGTCATTCATATTGTTGTTTTGGAAAACTGAGGTCAAAGAGTTTTGAGGGAATGCATGACTGAAAGGTTTTCATGCAGTATACTTAGTATTGTATAGTTAGTACTTTTCAACTTTGATGATTACCTGAGGTATTGTAAGGCAACAGGCAGACACACTGCAGCTTTGAGCCATTAATGCTACAGCTTGCTCGCTCTTTTATGGGAAAACGGAAAGACCTGTCGTTTTTTTCCCCCCTCTAAATAATTTCCTATTACACAAGTAAGGCTTACAGCGTTTGCACCACGGTCCTAAACTTGTTTAATTTTCCATTGAAAACAATAGGCCTCGCTAATTGATTTTAATGGCTCTCTCCGCGACGATGCGCCCCTCATGACTTGGAGAGAGGTCTTTAAGATTATTATTATTAGTATAATTGCCATTAGCCCCACACTTTCCCTTTCCGAATGGGAGACAGAGAAAGAATATCTTTGCCCTTAAGCTGAACAAATAATTATTAGAGACAGGAAACAAACAGACGACCGTCACTCACACGCGCGCCTCGACTCACACACGCACACACACACACACATATAAGCGCTCCACCTTAGAGTAGACCCCCTCCTGGCGACCCTCATTCCCTCCGCCGCCCTCTCCGTGCAGCGTGCCGCTTGTAATTTATGCAAAATTAATTGATACATCTTTTATAATTGATGTGCTGTAAACTTAATGAGTAATTTATGTAATTAGTCAATTAAGGATAATTCCAGCATATGTTCCGTATGCCCAGAAGGTGTGCTTTACAACTAGTTATTTGTCCAGGAGTTGGGTGCAGATGAAGACTGCCGTGGACTACCTAATTAATTTTGTTATGCAGATCAGCCACGGTGTCTATTTAACGGCCCCCTTTGTGAAAACAGATTTAATATTGATCTTTCCCGGGCGTTTAAAGAGGATGCTTTTACACACGTTGGCCTCTGAGGGCCTCAGACTTTCAAAACTCGTTTTTCAGCCATCGGGAAAACTGTTATGCAAAGGGGGGAAGAAAAGGAAAATACACACAAGCATACAAATACGAGTATGAGTATTTTTATTTATCAATGCGTGTATAAATGTTCACTCTTGGTGAAGCAAAATGGCACTGAAAAGTGATTTTCATTGCAATTATATGACGTCTTTAAAATATGCTCTCCGTCGACATAGTTGACCTTTTGAGTGGGCTTGAAGGACTAAGACATAACGGGAGATATTCACCGGCTAATTAATTGACACAGTTTTGAATATTCATATCCAATACAGCAAGCTTGCCCTTAATTACGTTGTTGGACTTCTCTCATAGGAGGCTAAATCACGGAAGGCTTAATTATTGTAATGTATTCGAGGGCCCACCGGGGCACCGGGGAAGACAGGAGCCGTCAAGGACCCAGTCATGACACCTGGCCAGAGAGAAAAAAATATACGTCGAGGGAAGCAGCTTTTGTTGTTCTTCGCTGAAGAGAATTCAGAGTAGAGGGTGAAGTTTGTTTACATCCTTGTAGGATTCACCGGAGAGTGTTTGAACAGACAGACAGCCGCCGGACTCCCCTCTCAGCAATTAATCAACAACAGTGCCTCTGTCTCTCTCTCTCTGTGTGTGCGTGTGTGCGTGTGTGTGTGTGTGTGTTTCAGAGTAGCGCACTGATGTTTGTGCGCAAAGGAAGACATGATTTATTGTTTGCAAAGTCTGAAAGTGCAGTCGAGCAAATTTAACAAAGAGGTTGTGTTTATATGTTCCATTCTTTACTATTTATTTCCTCAGGTGAAATACGTTAAATGACATTTCAGATCCACGTTATCTGTCATGGTTATTCAAATCATATATACAGCCCAATTCTTCACTGACAATATTTTCAGAATATCCCGAGTTTACAAGTGATTGTGATACAGCAGTCAGTATATACAAAGCAATGTGCGTAACATTACATAATGACTGGAGAGGTCAAAGGTCAATGGCAGTTCTAGGTAGGCTACAGTCATTTGGCTATTGGGATTTAGCGACTTACTGAAAGATATTTAAAAGAATCGTCTATTAAAACACAGTTTTTACAGTTTGGAGATGAAAATCGCGCAGTGAGGATCTTTTCTATCTGTCCCTATGCTCTGTGCGCGGGACTCTTTGATTGGCAAACTGGAGATTAGAAGCTAACGCGTGTCGATCGCACCACCCACATCTCATTTTTATTCATTTCTTTACCCCATCTCTCGGGCTCTCTCTCTCTCTTTCTCTTTCTCTCTCTCTCTCTCTCACACAAACACACACACACACACACACACACACACACACACACACACACACACACACACACACAGCCCTCTGCTCTCCCCTGATGTGTCCCCTAAGTGTCTGGATAACAGATAATAGAGTCGGCGACCTGCCGGGGTCTTACAAAAACGGCGCTCGGCGAGTGGGAGCATCGCACAAGAGGAGAGGAGCACACGCCACACACAGACAGCGAAGCAAACTTGCCATCGCATCTTTCAACCGCCGCGGAAACTGGGAACCCAGGGGACCTGTCAACCTTTGCGCACAGACTGACTTTTATGCGCAACGCAAAGAGCTGAACCTGGCAAAGAATTAAGATAAAAAATCTTCAGAAGAAACTTTTTCGGATGCCAGGGCCATTCAAGGATCTTGACTGACATCAGTGGGCCTTTAGGTAATACTGTATTAACCGATATAACGCAGGTAATTGCACTTGTGCGAACATTTAACAGTTTCTTTTCGGATGGCTCCCAACGTTGGATCAGATCCGTCAGATGGAGACTGATGCAAAGACCTTCGAGTCAGCTCCGTAAACTACAGAATTTAAAATATAACTTCAGAGGCTGTTTTATTTAACAATTCAAACTTCAAGAAGACAGAAACCAACCATGCCCCGTCCTGGGAAGAACTCTTACAGCGACCAGAAGCCCCCATACTCTTACATATCACTGACAGCGATGGCTATCCAGAACTCACCCGAGAAGATGCTGCCTCTGAGTGACATTTATAAGTTCATCATGGATCGGTTTCCGTACTACCGAGAGAACACCCAGAGGTGGCAGAACTCCCTGCGGCACAACCTTTCCTTCAACGACTGCTTCATCAAGATCCCCCGCAGACCGGACCAGCCCGGAAAGGGCAGTTTCTGGGCTCTGCACCCGAACTGCGGTGACATGTTCGAGAACGGGAGTTTCCTCAGGAGACGGAAGCGCTTCAAGGTGCTGCGCGCCGAGCACATGGGCTGCAAGAGCTCCCCGATGATGCACTACTTTCACCACCATCACCATCACCCGGGCAGCAAGCTGGGGACATCATCCGGCCACCACGATCACTCAGCCGGCCCGCCAGGCGCCGTGGGTCGGCTGCCTCACTTTCAGGGTTACGGGGGCATTGCGTGCGCACAGCCCGGTGGGTTTAAACACCCTTTCGCCATCGAGAACATTATAGGACGGGACTACAAGGGCGTGATGGCCAGCGGGCTCCCACTCACCTCGGTTATGCACCACCTGGGTTACCCGGTTCCCCCGCAGCTCAGCAGCGTTGTCAACTCCATGTGGCCGCACGTCGGGATGCTGTCGGAGTCCGTGGGTGGCGTGCCCATGCCCACATCATCTGAGTACGCGCCCTTCAGCGTATCTGCAAAGGGCCTGTACCACAATGCCAACGGCCAAACTCTGCCTGCGGTTCCTGTGCCAATAAAACCCACCCCGTCCCTGGGTCCCATGCCCGGTTTGACGGGATTGCAGTCCGGCCCGGCTCAGATCTGCTCGCCCGCCTCAGTGATGGAGAAAAGTGATCTGCTAGAGGGAAAGGGTAACCCTCTACACCCGGCTCTCCTGCTTTCCTGATCGGGTAAATCGGGTCAGTTTTGAAAACACGCAGTGAAGGAGGACAGTTTAATTTCCTAAAATAAGGCAGAATATAGGTCTATCAGAGACATCATATATTTCAAGTAAAGTGCAGCTGTAGGAAAGTTGTAAAAACCAAGGCTAAAATTGTGCTGTGTAATGAATTTTTCATTAGACCCATGTTGATTGAAATCATAATTTATTTGCACAATTTGTGAGGGCATTTACCACATACTGTAATGTGGCACTGATAAATACAATCAGAGAATCAAGATGCGCTAAACCCAAAGAAAGTTTTGATTTCAGAGAAAATTCTCTCCAAGCATAAACCAACAGCTCTGTTTAGATTTTTTGCTCTTATTTTATTTATTTCATTTTAATGTCTGGTAGGCCTATCAGCTTCACAGGCCTTCTTGTTTTTTTAGTTTTTAATTAGGCCTGTCGCACTTTTGTGTCACTTAGCAGCCCATTTGAAATGTTATGCTTGTATTACAACACTATTTATCTGAAGATATTTATAAAGAACTTTAAACCGAGTCTTCTTTGATGTTGTTTTTCGGGAATCTATTTTTGCACACCACAGATGAAGGAAAACAATGTGCCCTGAAGGACAAAACTGTTTTAATTTGGAAAAAAATCAAAATTACGATTCATTTAGGCCCATTATTATTTATTTCGTTTATTGATACACAATTATGAAATATTGTTGGCTAATAAGTGGTGCCCATGTCAGTCTACAGCAGGAAATAGTGCTAAAAGGACACTGTACATAACACCAGTTGCAGTGAAATGCACAGTTTAGTGTCTTTACCTTATTTTATATTAGAACTTTTTCATTTAAACTATGTTTTGGCTTTAACTGGGATAGACAGTAATTTTGGTAAGACTGATATTTGTGATTGTACAATGGTTGGACTATTTTTTACTAAAGCAATACATGCTGGCATGGAAGTCATTTGAGCTTTCAGTACTCTGGGCTCTCACATAAACACATTTAAGAACCGCCCCCTTGACCAAATGAACACAGGCTACCCCTGAATGATCACAGCAGAAATGTGATTTGAATTTTAAAGTATTCAGCAGAAAGATGGTGAATAAGGTCTTTCTCAGATTCATCATTTCAACATAAGTGAGTTCTTCAGATTCAAGAGATACCCATGAAAAAATGGAATTGTAAAAAAGAAAAACACAGCTTCAAAAGTAAACCTGAGCCAGATTGTTTTGGTTGAAGTTATACTATCTGCCACAAATCAATCATTTTATATATATATATATATATATATATATATATATATATATATTATATCATATATATATTATATCATCATCTGCATGTATGAGTGGGATCATGACATTCACATCTGGAGTGGGTACATATATTGATGACACCGTGTCAAGGAGAGGTGTGTATGATCTTCATAAGATGGATATGAGCAGCCGACACTCTGTAGCATCACAGCTTCAAAAGAGGGCAGGGAGATGGGATCAAGTTTTGCTCTTTTGTTTGCTCTGTTTTAAACGTAGCTTTGAAGATTCTCCTCTCGAGCAGCACAAAGCGCCAGGTTCAGCCCCTCTGAAAATGACTTATATTCAACCTCCTGTCCCCTGTTTAGCATCCCAAAGGCTCCCACAGCCGACACTATTGTCACATCAGCATCTGAACAAATAATTGAGATGCACCAGCAGAAGAGAGGCGTGGGAGTGAAGACCTAAAACCTATTTGGGATTGTCAGTGCTAACCAGCAGAATACATAGTGAATACTCTTACGTCCTCACTTAATCATTTCTTTTATATTGTTTTAATGGATTCATAATTTTCTCTTTTTTTTTAGTGGACATTCTCTTAATTCTTCTCTTACAAATCTAGATTTCTGAAGCTTGTCTCTTTGTACTTTCTGTAAGACTAATTTTCACACACACTTTCTCTGCAGGGTGTCTGCAATTCCTAGTTAAAGAGAACTGAGATTTCTGTGGCACAACAAAAAGTGTCTGTGTGAAAAGTGTGCGCCTGTAGATGTGTGTGTGTGTGTGTGTGTGTGTTGCTTTAATTCCCTGATCAGCAGGTCTCAGTGTCTTTAATAGCCCTCACTGCATTAGTGTATAATTAAATGCCACTAATTAAGACACAATAAAAGGAGTAATAATGCAGCCATTATTACCCTCCATGATCCTCTGTCTTCACAACACCAGAGTTAGATGCCTCTGGAATCCTAATATCACATGAGGTCTCCTAATGTGCATACAGAGGGTAATAGGAGGTTCACGTGCAGTTTATTTTTATAAGTGGAGATCATGCTGATTGTGTCAAAGCATTTAAGAACATATGTCACATGATTTCCCGTCTCAAGACCAAGTAAAAAAAAAAAAGACATGCAAGTCTTAGATCCTCTATATTTACACATATGTGTAATAGTCTCATGGAATGTAAATCTTTGGACCCACACTTACACCTGCACATAATTTATAATCAACAATTTCAAAAACCTAGTGTCTTTTTTTTTTTCTTTTTCTTTGTCGTGTCAGGTTTATAAACAAAAAGTCAGTAACTAGGCTGTGATGCATCCTACTTTTTCCAAATAAGAATTTAAAATCAAATCACCGCCCTGATTGAAACCATCTTATAGCAGTTTAATATATTTACAATTACTAAAATTACTACTAAAGTACTAAAAATGGCAAGTTTTCTGTGTTGGGTTCTTACATTTACTATAAAGAAATAAAATCATGATTATGGTTCATTTCAAATACATGGAATAATAATAAATGATAGAAATATAGAATCCATTTTTTTAAAAATCAAATGGTGACTCTTCTCTCAAACTCTGTAATGACTAAAGCCTGGGGATGTTTTTCTTATATTCATTAACACTGCAGCTTTTATTTTAATGTCATCTAATGTAACTCAATATTTCTCCAATGACTGAGTCAGAAGACACTTTAAATGTTCATCCAAAATACTTATTTTTGGTTTCTTACGGTCTTTGCAGGCGCCTTTAAAATTAGTTTTGGGTCAGAAAATCTGACACATACTCGGGCATCTTGTTATGGCAAAAATATGACAATATTTCATTTGAACAACACAAATATAACATTATAACGTGAAAAGTGAATAGCACTGATAAAAGTGTGCAGACAATTAATATGAAAGAACTTTTTATTCATGAAAAAACTGTTCATCATGCGAAATAGGACTTTAACATGAATAATAGGACTCTTACGAATGAATAAAACATCTGGGTCAGAGGTGTTTTATTGTCAGCCCTTAGAAACGAAACATTACAGTCTTGAATAGACGATGATACATTAGTGGTAATTACCCATACTTCATAAGGGCCAGGGTGGCAAATTCTACATGCGTTTTTCTTAATGACAAGAAAGAGCAGACCATCATAATCAGCAGCTTAATTCATTGATCTGATCTGCCACTCACACTAACTCAAGCACACTGTCATGTATACACACACACACGAACATGAACAACCCTAAATATTATTCTTTGTTGCAGACTTTAGTCTTTTGCTCAGAGCACTGGAATCATCAGATAAAAGAAATTTGTTCAAATGTGTTTAAACGCACAATTGCCATGTAAGGATTCATTGTCCATTCACAGACCGAATGATGATAAAAATATAAGTTGACCCATTTTAACAATAAATGCATGCATAAAACTACATTATGATAAATATTAACTTCGTTCAGCGCGCAGCACCATCATTATTAAAACTTAAAATGCATCAAATTGTTGCAAAATTTGCAGATTATACAATGAGGGGGAGCCTATTATATTTAACATATCAGTTAATGTATGCCAAATCAGCTCAGGTTTTTCGAGTTTTCTAACGACAACTATGAGAAAAGAAAATGAGTGGGGGATGAAAAGGAACAGAAAGAAAAAGTAACAGAGTGACAAAGACAAAGGAACATAAATGAGGCAAGAAGAGGAAGACTGAGGAACCAGCCTGGCCAGAAAAAGAAAAAAAAAATGTTTAAAAGAGTGTGAGACAGATATGCAGCTACACAAAGCAATTAGTGCTTTATATCCTCAAGAGATTTTTTTTCTGTTCCAGATTTGTCAGAGCTTACAGGAGGATTGTTGACTTCTAAATGAGGTATGAGGAGATTAGTACATGGGGGGACCTTCAGACAAACATATGACACTGTTAAAATTCCTCTCATGAATTATTTCACAATAGTGTTTAGTCAGGTGATTGTAGTAACACATGACAAGAACATCATGAGTTGTTTTTCCTTTACTTTAATGTACAGTATTCTACATAATACAGTACATGCAGGTTAAATATAGGTATAAAAAGATGCTACACACATTATTTTGAACAAGATACACAAGAAATATGTACTGAAGAACTCCAATTTGGGGACAGGACAGGGGATTTAAATGTTTCTTCTTTTGTTCACTTCCAAGTTAAAAACAAATGTTTCCTCTGCACATATTTAAATCCATAACACTGCTGGTCATATTCATGCATTAATGAGTTGGTCCACATTTTTGAGTTTAGCTTCATATTTAAGTTAAGTTACCCATAAGTGCAAAGCCATACTTTTGTCTCCCATATTTCTCCTTTCATCTGCTACTGCAGTGATCTCATTTACTATATGTAGGCTGAAGTATGTGATCAGAATAATTATAGGCTTTTTCACCGTTACAGATAGACTATACATAAAAACACAATTGAGAGATAGACAACTAAATGATTTACATGGTGCATTTAAGAAAACTAATTGCGAGGGAGTTACTCCACTGTAATTAAACTCTGCTACTTAATATTCCTATTATTTTTTTCTAAATTATTACATTATAAATTATAATTAAGTTAAACATTTATTGAGGTTTGCACTTTAAAAATTCTCCATGTTAAACAATTCCCCTGTGTGTTTACAAATTGTATCTTACAATATTACAATATGTTTAATCTAAAGACACGCAAGCCACTTTGCAGGTTGATCTAAAAATAACAATAAACCTAATAATTTTGAATTTTGTTTTAGATTTCTAAAACCTATTTCAGCATTCAAAAAAAAATCTTAAAATCTTCATTTATCCAGGTGAGCTTTTCTGAGAGCAGTGTTGTTTTTTTGCAGGAAATTTCTGCTCACACACTCATACACTGACACACATTTACACTGCCCAGTTTTGACCTGCTGACCACTGAGCAGCTCCACTGGAGCAGCTGGGGGTTAAGCGCTTTGCTCAAGGGCACCGCAGTGAGGGAAATGAGGGAGTGGCAATTGCGCCTCATTCACTTTCTCCCACCAGATTTATCCTGCCAATACAAAGTCAAGGCACATGCACGAGCATTGAATGCCCTTAAATGTACAGGTGTCCATTTACTGTATAGCCTGCCTGGTACATTTGTGAAAGCTTATATTACCTGTATGTGTGATTCACTGCAAGTAGGCAGCCGGCATACGGCTGCGTCTGCTCTTATCTTGGTAATGGTCACTTGTGCCATATTCACTGCTGTGGCCTTTAATAGTGGGACGAGGGGACAGTCATCTGGCAGGTGCCAACAGGAGTCAGCATCAGCCAATGAAAAGACCATCTGTGGGGAATTAGCATATTGGCATCAGGCCTGGAGACACAGGGAAGCTTTCAGAGGAGAGAGTCCTAATGACAGGTCACTCTGGACCACTGCTCATTACTGTAACTCTTCTGTAGGTATTTTCTACATAATGTACCCCATCTCCGTGTCTGAGTTTATGGTCTTCGATCTCACTCTTCATTTTGTCTTTTTGCCTCAAATTTCTTATCACATTCATACACTGACACACATTTACACTGCCCAGTTCTGACTTGCTGGCCACTGAGCATCTCTGCCCACCTGATTCTGCCAGGTGGGCAGAGATGGATCTCACTTGTTTCTCTCAGTCATTCTGACCACTCAGACTTGTTTCGCTCTGTCCCCTTCAGCTTCTTCTCCAAAATGCCTCTTTCCCCTCTTCTTCCTCCATCCATTTCTCTCTTATCCACTCTCTGTCTCTATGTCTGCCTTTCCCTCTCTTCATAATAATTAAACAATGATTCACTGATCTGAGGTCAAATTTTATCTGCCCCGCAAGAGTTGAAGTGTATTGCCTCTGCTCTGTCCTCAAAGTAAGGTCTTCTGCCACATCGCATATCATCTTCAATCTGCCATCTATCTTTATTGGCCCAAATTATTACACCTTATTAGCCATTATTACTTTTTATTATCAATTCAAAACAGGTCAGTGGTTCAGCCATCCTGGCCTCCTTCCCACTGTTTCTCCTCTCCGACTTCCCCACTTTTCCTACTTTCCCCAAGGAGTTGAGACGAAGAAGTTCTCTGGCCAAAAAACTTCAGCAGTCTTATAAGAGGTTAAGTGCTCCGTTAGGGAATGAGTGCCTACACAGGCTCATTCGACACCTCAATAATAGAGATTAAATTGAAATGGAAATTAACAAAGTGTGTTATCAGCGCTCTCCCTGCTAAGAGTTTGTACTTAAAATTTTAAATCTCATCACACAATGTCAAAACATACTAATTGGCAGCATTACAGAGAAAATCTTATTACAAAGGTTTGGCTTATTAAAACAGCCTAGAAAGGATCAAGAAAGGACTTGTTTGGCTTCATGAACATGCATCAGTTATCAACTTGGTTTAAACATTCATTAATAGGCAGTAAATTAAGGAAGCACCTAATATTGAACAGTCTTTACCTTTCAGTTGTATTTTCAAAAGTATTACAGTACTTGATTTATGCCAGTCTTTCAGAATTGTATCCATATAAATATGAGGCCTTAACAATCAAATTGTACAAAGAAAATTTAATTGATCTTCGATCATCAGGCACTGGAAGTCTTTTTTCCACAGTGATCAACTAAACTGAAGCCGTGAGAACAAAGAGTCGTTCTTCTTCCTGAGAAAGTTTGCAGGCGTCAACGTCCATGAAAACAAATAAGTTTCCATTGTCCGTTCTTTGTTGTGAAGGAAGGTTAAAAGGCCACTTGTAGCTCTAGGGAGGTGATTAGTGGGATGAAGTTACAGCCTCTGGTAGAAAGAAGTGGTGACCATCAATCATAATGTACATAAACAAAGAAGTAATGTGAGTTACTGTAAAGTGACGGATTTGCTTTGGTCCTATTGATCTAAATCTCTGTGATGAACCAGCAGCCATTATTAAACAGCCATATATGTTGGCTCTTTTATAGATGCTCCTTGTAAAGGGAATAAGGCTTAGAGCACAACTTTGGGTTTTGAATACATGTTTTCATGATGCATTAGAGTGTAAGTGCAAACAACTGAAACTTGCTTTGTGCACATCACTGAGAAGTACAGCTTTGTTGCGGCAGGTAAAAGAAGCAAGAGTAGTAGCTTTTCTAGAGAGTGGGTGTTAACTGACAGAGGGTTTCGCACTGATTCACTTTACTTCAGGTAATATTTGATCAACATAGTTTTTCAACAACTGTGAATGGAATGGAACCCTCTATGAAGAAGAGGGTTCTGACTGTGGGTACTAACAACACAAGGCTGAGTAAAATACAAGGGGTATATTAGAAAAGCATTTTGGTTAGCTAATTACCATCATACTGAGCCTAAGTATAATGAAACCCACTAATTAAAAAATAATAAAATATTATTTAAAAAATGTAGAGCTCCAGAACAAAAAAGGTTTTAACACTAATGCAGCCGTAGCGTGTTTGGCAACAACGCACTGTTCTCTCGTTAGCGTTAATTGCAGCTGTGACAGCGGTTAAAGGCAAGGTCCTCCTCTGACTCCCAATCATTTATCTCTCCATTACTGAGAGCACTCTGGGTTTTTATTGGCGTAATAAAGTCGATCTGCACTACCACAAAAAGCCTTCTGACCCTTGGGTGCTCCAGAGGCCCCTGACTCCCCTTGAATGTATTCATCATGTTCTTATTCATTCTCTGTCACAGACACACACACACACACACACTACATGCATGCAGGCAGGCAGGTGGGCACACGAACAGGGATGTTTTTTTCTCACTTAATGTTTAATTAGAACAATGAGAGTGGATCATTTTAATGAAGCAAGGCATGGGTGTCTTTAGTGTGGGTGTGATTCTCTGTCTGTGCTTGGCTGTATGGAATTTACACAAATATGACTAACCCTCTTTTTAAAATAATTTTATCAATGTTATAATACTGATAATGCGAAAAAAAAAAATTTACTATTGAGTCACATTTCAACATTAACATCTGTTCAGAAAACAATAAGTGCAGTAGTGTTGGGGACTGTCAAGGTGCTCTTCAGATGTGACTGAACTAGATTTTATGCCAAACTGCTCATTGATGAGTTGAATGAGACAAGTTTCCAGCAATAAATTTAGTCCATGTACGCCCTCTTGTGGTTGGAAAATGCACATTATTCAAATGGCCCTCCAGTTTAGCAACCTGGCATCATCTGTGATAACATGAAATAGTTGTAGTTTCTTGACATGATGTGGCTTAGAAAAATCACTTGTATTAGAATAAGTAAAGGCAGACAAACTAATAGATGCTGTAGCCTGCAGTTCTGGCAGAAAGTGCAATGACCACAACCAACAATACCTTGAGGTCCACAATCACCTTCTCTTCAGTGTTAGAGGACCCTTGTCTGCATTTTCTTCAATAGTAATCACTAGTATTTCATCAATTACTTCAAAATATGTGTAAGATTTTTTAGAAAATTATCTGTTTATCAATATTCCTTCATTGTGACCATTATTACCAAGTGCTTTAAAACATTTTTAAATCGGTAGTTCATGACATTTGAGCTGGATAAAAATACGTACATACATACGTCAGCTGTGCGTCTGGACTGCCAGCTGTATAAAGGTCAGTGGGTCTTTGAGGTGGGTCTGTTGGCCTGTGGTGCTCCTGTCTTTGAATCGCCTTTGAACAAGAGGTCAGCTCCCTCTAAAGCAGATTATATGTACAGCATGTCATCACAGTCCCAATGACACACACTTCACTGTTTTGTTCTTTTTTTTTTTGTATCTAACACTTTATTGTTGAGTCTAGTTTGACTTAGAAATTAAGTTTCTTTTAATTACTTTACTGTATTTTATGAAAAATCAAAGTGACCAGTTGTATCTATTTAAATCGTATTTTAAGTTTGTGTGCTGTATGTTAAAGTGGAATTGGAAGCATCGCATCTAAAACTTTGGGACTGTGGGTTTGTTTTTTCATTTACAGCACAATAAAAAGGCACATTTCACTGCTAATGTAAAGGTTTATTGTACACTTGCAGCACAACACAGTGCACACTGATGCCCTTGATTCTGATTATCATCCACTCACTCCCCAACAGACACCAAATGACTCAATACACTTCATCCTTTGTGGTGTTGTTGTTGCTGTGTGTGTGTGTGTGTGTGTGTGTGTGTGTGTATTTATTTGTACAGCCAGTTTTGTGACGCAGGTGTGGGCAGCAGTCTAGTGATGCAGAGTCTTGCACTCACCTTTAAAATGATCCATCCAAAACAGACACACACACCGTTCTTCACAGACGGATATATCAGCACCTCACAGGTGAGAGAAAATTATTTAGATCACAACTGTGGAAAAACTATTTTCCTTTATTCCTCTATTGTTCTGCTTTAAACTTTGTTTGTGTGGCATGTCTAAATCTATCTTTTGTTCTTGCTGCCAAAGGGAAAAAGTTTGGATCTGTGTGCCCAAAATAAATCATCAGAAAATAATTATGTGGGTCCTTGAGAAGATCAAGGAGAGCATGGAGAGCATCCCTCTAGAGCTGAGTCGTTACATGGGAAAGAGTGAGGAGGATATGTTTCCGTCTTCTAAGACCAGCCTCTCTCATAATTTACACAACAACATCCTCACCCCAGACAAGATCCCAGAGTTCTGCCTGCCACCACGGCTCTGCCAGAGAAAACCTCTGCTTGAGGCTGATACGACCCCACCTTTCCTGCATGGTCAGAACCAGATACCCAAGAGCAGCACTTATTCAAACACTACATGTGTAAAGACAAAGGATGTGAAGATGAAGAATGGTGATGCATTAGTGGCTTGGCAGGCTTCAAAGAAACCTTTGCCATTCTCTGCAGAGGGATATGGCCTGGCTGGGATATATGAGAGCCCCAACACTCGAAGGAAAGAGTCTTTGTTCCACTCAAAGTGCCCTGTTTATATGTTTGATAGAAGCACTTCTTCTGCAGTACCTAGGCTGGCGACGCTGGAGACGAACCTCCCCAAGAAAAGTTTATCAGGGTTCTTACCTCTATTTTCATGTAAGAGTCTGTCTGAGACAGGAAGCCCAGAGAGTGAAACACCTTCTTCCAATGATTCCTCTCCCCTCAGTTCTCCTTATAGTGCTAAAACCTCCCTCTACATCCCTTTAGGCAGTGGCCGACTTAAAGGAGCAACATCCTGTCCATCGTTAATTGACAACGTGGAGGGGAGGAGGAGGTTGAAGAGGGGGGGTTTAACAGCCTCTCCAAGCTTAGAGGGAAACTCACTAACCCTGGTTCCACCTGTTCTCTTTCCACTGGATGTTCTGCAGTGCCAGGAGAGGCTTCAGCGTGAGCATGTCCTCCCTTTGCAGCGATGTGGTAAGGTGCGCCTCTCTGCTGAACACACCACATTCTCATCCCTTTCCACGGTCAGAGTACGCTTGGTGTCTGTGGAAGGCTTACGGGATGGCGCTGACCATCGATCCCTGAACTGTGCAGTGAAACTGTGTCTAATGCCAAGGAAGCTGCAGCAACAGCGGAGCGCCACCATTAGGAACTGCCACAGCCCTGTGTTTAATGAAGATTTCTTCTTCTCTGAGCTCAGTCAGAAGGATCTGCTTGAACTGCAGCTAAGATTAAAAGTGGTGGATAAACATGCGGCTGGGACACTGAGGAGGGACATTGTGATCGGAGTTATCACCAAACCACTGTCTCAGTTGCTCCCTCTTAAACAGAGAGAAAAATAGACAGCTTGCTTTCATTTCCCTTCTTTTGTTTTCCTTTCAAAACATGAAAATATCACTTTTTAACTTTTGGTGTAATGTTTGAACCTAATAGCAATACAACACAATATATGTATGATGAATTGTCTCAAGATAATAATTACAATGTGTACAAATAAAAAGGGTTGGTCAAGGAGACATGAGATATACGGTGTGTAGGATACTGAATGTGTGTAGCTGCTGCTGTATGTAAAATCTTCTCTGTGCCAGTCTTGGTAAATAAGTTAGCCATGAATTGGTAAACATAGTAGAGCATTTAGCTGCTAAAAAGCCAGATTATTTTTTCTCAAAAGTGGATAGACACCAAAATAGGGCTAAAAACAAAGTAAATAATGCACATTAATCAGCTAACCCAAAAAAATATGGTAATGTTGCTCTGTGTGTTTTGGATGTGCAAACTGTTGCAAAATGTTTGCAAACAAGGTGATAATGTCAGCTGTTGTGTTGGCCTGCTGCACTCATGGCCAAAAAGTGACCCAAAAAAATCAATTTTAAGATTGTCAAAGATGGAAATCCTTCTTCAGTTTGCTGTGTAAATGTAGCTATTTATATTAAATGATAATTATAAAAGTCATGCCTTCTTCAGTACCCCATGATGCTTTTGTGTCAGTGTAATATTTGTTTTCATTAAAGAGTAATACAATACAACTTTTGAATATGTGGATATGGTAATTTGCTAGTGTAACTGATAAAGGCAGCAGCTATGCGATGAATGTTGTAATATCTTTCAGTGAAAACCTCACATAAGAGAAGTCATCACACTTCCCCTTTCTTAATTAATAATTATGAATCTCAAAGAATGAATGTGACCTACACAGTCCCATAAACATCCTTTTCAACATTTACATGGGTCCACTTTTTGAATCTTTTGTGAGTATGGGGTTGCTGATCACAGCTACGCTAATGACACCAAGATCTACCTCTATAGAGTTATTGCCAAATGACTATGGGCCTATTGTCCAGCTTTGTTTATACCTTGAAGAAGTAAATAGCTGTCGGTGGAAGGAGTGAATAGCCAGCACCCTGTCCACCCTCAATACCACAACTGAGGTGAGACCCTTGAGCAAGGCCCCAGGCCCTGCAGCTTACCGCCCCAGGCGTGTGCCCACGGAGCATGCGCACCCTGGGTGGTAATGGAATTTCCCCATTTGTGGGACTAATAAGGGTAACTTAATCTTAAACATACTGTATTTTATTTAAATAACATAAAGGTGGAAATAATTATATTCTGCAACAAACAAAGAAGTCTGAGGCTTGTTGCTCTCAATGACAAGATACAATGTCAAGGCAGTAACAGAATCATCATCCTTGTATCTTAAAAACATGCTAAAAAATCTCTCAACAAGATTTAGAAAAGCTTATTAAGAGAGAGCACATTATTCCAAATCACAGACCCCTACACTGTCTTACCATTAAATATAGAATTGGGTTTAATGCTTTGCTTGCCATATAGCCTATAATTCTCTCAATGGTCTGGACCCATATATTACATTAGGAATATGTTTGAAGAGTACAAGCCTGGTAGGTGTCTCAGACCTGCAGAGACTGGTCAAATGGTTTTAGGCACTATGCTGCTCACTACTGGAACTAACTCCCACTGGAACTTAAACTTGCTCCAAATTTTTAAAACTAAGCTGAAGAAAACTCTTTTTCACACTGCTTACAATTTTTTGATAAACTTTAGGCTGAGCAAAAATTAAAATTTTAAACTTATTTACAGGTCCGTTATCTGTAGTCCTTATTTTACACCTTATTTTGTGTTACATCATGTTATCTGTTATCTCTTTTATCTTTGTCTCTTCAATCTCTGTTTATCTCTTATCTTGTTTTCTTTCTTGTGTTATGTAAAGCACTTTGAATTGGCTGTGCTGCATAAATAAACTTACCTTGCCTGTTTCTATTGCAGGTGCAGCGTGTGTCATAAAGCCCCGCCCACCACCGGACGTCCTGATCTGACGTTGAGCCAAACGAGACCCCAGAATGTAAACATGGTGACACACAGATGAGAGAAACGCCAAAATGGTCTTCGAAAGCTTGGTGGTGGACGTCCTCAACCGATTCTTAGGGGATTACGTTGTCAACCTCGACAGCTCCCAGCTGAAGCTCGGCATATGGGGAGGTAACTTAACTTGTGTTTGTCGCTTTAGCTGACTAGCTCGCTCCTCAGCCTGGCTAACTTAGCTAATGCTAGCAGACGCTAAGTTAGCCACCAGGCGTGTGAGAGAGGTGTCATGGTCGGTTTATCTGTTCCCAAATCTAGTTCAGCTGTCCAGTGTGGGCAACACAGTGAACCCAATCCGTAGTTTATGGACAAATCAACGGGCGTTGTTCATTAGTGACCGCTACACTTCCCTCAATGCGCCTTAACGTTAGTTAACGTGACTGCAAAGCTGTTTGCTCAGTGCGAGTTTCAGTGAAGCGCCAGTTCTGGGTCACACCCTTTGACACAAGGTTATGACTGTGTTTCATACCGAGCCCTATTTACAGGCTTCACCAGAAAGTCATGACTGTCCCAGCTCTCTGCTCTGTCCCAGTAAGTGGGAGGATTAGCGGAGAGGGTTCAGGGCTACTGCTAAACATGTACCAACTTGTACAACAAAGTTAGGTCTTAGTTTATTTAGCCTGTATCAGCAGCACAGCTTTATATCTGGTGGTTTAATTAATAGCTGCTGTGTTTAACATGTTGATTTAAAGAGTAGATCCACACATTCTGCTTAGCATGTCTCTTGGGGCTTGTAGTAATGATATGTGTGCAACTCGTGAATTATTAAAGTTATTGATGACACATCAATAACTTTAATAATTCACGAGTTGCATTGGTCCAGACCTGAACCAAGTCAATGGACAAAGGACAAAGGTCTTTTTTTTAGATTGAGCTGTATGTACAAGATGTACATAGTCATTAGTAAACAGGTATTCCTCTCCCCACAGGTGATGCTGTTCTTACAAATCTTGAAATAAAGGAAAATGCCTTGGTAAGTTGCAATTAAATGCATAAATAGTCCGTGTTAATCTGACATTGCATTCTGGCATTCATGACGGGTATGTGTTGAAATAATTTATTCTTCCTTTGTTGCAGAGTCAACTTGACATTCCTTTTAAAGTGAGAGCTGGTCATATAGGTGAGACTGTAGTTACTGTCCCTGTCTGTCACCTTTCTTTTAGTAGAGAAGGACTTTTCTCACTTTGTGTTTTGTTAATAGGACGGCTGGAGCTAAAGATCCCATGGAAGAACCTTTACACCCAGTCAGTGGAGGCCACACTGGATGGTGTCTATCTGCTCATAGTTCCCACAGCAAGTAAGATACCCATCTGTGTCCAGCCACATACATAGATTTGTTTTAAGTACTCATCATAGATGTCAGTGTACATTGTTGTTTCGGTAGAGACGTAGTGTTTGAAGGATATTAACCTGCAGAGGATCAATGTTATGATGATTCAGTGCCTTATTATACATTGTTACACAAAAATTCAAGGAAGCTTTGTTAATGACATTTAACGTAGTGTGCAAAAATCCTGAAGCGTATAAAATATTAGCAATATCATGATTAGCAGAGAGAACACAGTGTAGACAGACAAGTTTCTCACTTATTGTAAGGACAAAAAGATAACTCAAGCATGACCTTCTGTATATTTCATTGTTTCCATGAATGTGCAAACAAGTAATAATTTCTGCCGACCCTCTTTTCAGGTATAAAGTATGATGCGGAAAAGGAGGAGAAACAGCTACAGGAGGCCCGTCAGAGGGAGCTACAGCGGATAGAGGAAACAAAGCTGAAGGCTGCTGAGCAAGGTCAGTTTTCAGCTTTCAGCTTATCTTATACTTCCCACTAAACATACTGGTTATTTAAGTACTATGTACTGGTCATGTATAAAGATTTCTTTTTTAACAACATCCAGATTTTAAGAGAACATTTCAGATTAGTTTTTCTGATAGTATTGAATGATATTTCAGTACCAACAGTCAGTTTATTGCTTAAAGTTTTTAAATATTAAAACACATTACCAACTTATGGCAAGAGGGTATGATGCTCCAAAAGTTAACTAGAATTGATAACTGTTGGAACAAATGTTGTAGGTTAATGCTATTAAGGGCTTATGAGATCTCTTGGAAACAATCTGTTCATTATCAATGAGCCAGAGGTCATATTCTTTTTCCTAAAAAAAAAAAGCAAAGCCTCAGGAAAGCTGCAGGATTGTATCAGGTTGCATATTAATGGTATTTATCTGTGTTCAACAGAGAACCCTACACTGGAGAAGCAAGACACCTTTGTGGAGAAACTTGTCACTCAGGTCATTAAAAACCTGCAGGTCAAGATCTCTAACATCCATGTACGCTATGAAGATGATGTGAGTACTCAAACTGAGCTACCTTAGTGTTGTATGTGTCTACGACGTAGCTCACATTTACGTTTTTTTTTTTTAAATCAGTGATAAACCCCAGGACCAAGACTTGTTTGTGTTTTTATATTCTCTGCAACATTGAAAACATAGATCATGCAGAGTAAATATAGTCCTAATCAGTACATGGTCATAGCTCTTATATTTTCTGTTTGTTTTTCACAGGTCACCAATCCAAAATGTCCCTTGTCATTTGGGGTGTCACTTAGAAATCTCAGCCTTCAGGTAATGGGTTTACTGACCCTTTTGTCTGATTATATGCTACATTACATACAGCAATTAATGTGTTTTTAATCATTAAATAATGGTGAAATGTCATTCTGCATTTGTAAAACGTTACCTCATCAAGGCCTCTATACCGTGCTGCTTATTGTCTTTTACAGACAGCTGATAAAAACTGGAATCCCAGTCTTTTGGATGAGAATTCCAGGCTTTTCTTTAAGGTAAGAAATTCAGTCACTTTTTGTGGCCTATTTATTTATATTTTATAGGGAGTACCAAATGTATTCTGTTTGACACTGCTGGTTTTTTATCACTGTATTTAACTATATTGTTCCTTCAGGTAAATTGAAACTTACACACCTTTTCAAAATCTATTAAAACATTAGTCAGTAATTTTTAAATGAACTTTTACTTCATTTCCTCTTAAACCTAACATTGAGCATGGATCTAAATTTGAGAAATTGTTTTATGCTGTCAGCTCAGTTTTGTCATCATGGTGAGAAGCTGCACAACTCTCACTGCTTTGTCTCTTTCTGCTTCCAGTTGGTTCGACTAGACAGTTTGTTTGCCTACTGGAAC
Organism: Mastacembelus armatus; assembly: GCF_900324485.2. NCBI lineage: Eukaryota > Metazoa > Chordata > Actinopteri > Synbranchiformes > Mastacembelidae > Mastacembelus > Mastacembelus armatus. Next base: position 13,895,374 of record NC_046641.1, read on the forward strand.
GTCAACTCAGCACTCTTCTCCAATCACAGTGCAGATGAAGCCTTGGTGAGTCATCCTCTTATTACTGAGCCTTGTCTTGCCATTCTCTTACTCTAAAAATACTAAGACACAACAGCATTATTGGCATAGACACATTGAACAATTTTAGCCAGCCAGTCTTCACTTTCAGGCTGTAAAGCAGTTTCAAAGTAAGAGACTCACAATATGATTCTCAAATCCCTATGAAGCCTTTGCTTTAATTCTCTTGGTGAATATTAGAAAGAGGCTTCTGAAAATGCTCTGTGCTTTTCATCAAAGACCTAAAGGTGTTGTAATACTTTGTTAAACCTGTATTGTAAAGAAACAGGATATGTGGAAAAAATTAAAAATATAATGTAAGAAAAACAGGTAGAATGTAAAAACATTTATTTTCTTCTTTCCCTTGTCTGATAGCGATGTCTCCAGAGCAGCATGAAAATGGACTCTTTTCCTGTCAGCCATGACTTCAGTGAGTCTCCTTCAGTCAGCCTTTATTCTTATTTTCTTTAGTGTTTTTGTTTTGTTTTTTTGTTTTTTTTTTTACATACTCACTTTTGTGTGGACCACCTGCTGAAACTCCCCTGAAGCCACATATTAGTTATCTTCATGCATCAGGGCTTAGCACATAAAATATGAATTTGGATTGGGTGTCTGTTTTTTCACTTATTCTGCAATGCCTGGAAAATGTGCGAATCACACAGCTTGAGTCACCGCCACCAACACATTTTAACAGATTTTTGTCACATCTCAACAGATTTAGTTTTACATTACATTTTTCATAAAAGCTCACACATTTTTAAAGGGCTTACCTTGCTAAAGAAAAACATATTCATACTTTTCATGTTGCACCAAAATATAGACCCATTGTTTGGCTCTTACAAGTGTAAAAACATGTACAACCCAGACAGTCACAGAACATCATCATGCCTCATTTTGCAGGTTTTTAAACAATCCTTTTCTTGTTGATGCTTCATAGTTTTCCGACCCATATCAGCGGACGCTAAACTGCGGATGAATCCCAGGTCAGATGTGGACTTCTCGTCTCCTAAAGTGGACCTGATGGTCAATCTCAGTGAGGTAGCCATAGAACTCAATAGACCCCAGGTAGGTGTGTGTTGTTGTGTATGAACTTATCTATATAAAAGTCTGATTAAAACAGTTTTTATGAGAACAGAAACTAAGAGAAGTTAAACAAGTTTAACAATGTGAGATGTATTGAAATCATATTTAAGAAAGAGTTAAAGGAGGAGCTGTTCAGTGATGATACAAGCACTTCTGTAAGTGCTCTGTGGCACTGTCTAATTGCTGACTTCCTCTCTTTCCAGTACATTAGCATCTTGGAGCTGCTGGGCTCAGTGGACATGATGTCCCGGAATTTGCCATACAGGAAGTTCAGACCCAGGGTCTCTGTTCAGGAGAATCCTCGCATATGGTCAGAAAATACTTCTACAGTTTTAATTTGATTTCTGAATATTTAATGAATATTTTTCCACCTTTATATTACAGATTGCAGAATTGAGTATTTGCTTGCATGCTCCTGTATTGCAGGTGGAAGTATATAATCACAAGCATTCTTGAGGTGGATGTGAAGCCACGTCTCCACATGTGGTCATGGAAGCACATTCGGCAGCACCGGTGGATGGTGAAGTGCTACAGAGAGCTCTACAAGACAAAGATCACCAGCAAGAAGCCCAGTGAGGATCTGCTCAAACAGCTAGAGGTAGGAGAGGGCTGAGCGTACCTGAGCTAAGCTGAACAGGGGATGGGGAAAGAGGTAGGAAGGCTCGACAGAAGAGTTGCAGTGTGAAAAGAAATATGGCAGGGAAAAGTAACCTTTCAATCTTGCAATTTGAAGATGGGATATTGTATTATTGTTGCACATTGATTGACAAAAATATAAAATTATTTATTTGCTACATATAGCCACATTATCTAGAATTCTGTTTATTTCTTTACCAAACTTCAGTTCATCTTAGTGTATTTTAGTATCTTGTTTGGAAATGCTCAAACAGGTCCTTTATCTCTCATGACAGTAAGGTTCATTTGAATTTAATAAAATTAAAATGAAGATGTGTGAGTGCAAAGGCCAGAGAAAATAGAGAGGAAAGAGGAGGAGCTGGTAGACGATGTGAGTTAATAATATTTTCTATTTCGGTTTTGAGCAAATATCACACCTTTTGCCAACCTGTCTTTAATGTTACATATTTTCTTGGTACCCTTTGCCTATATTTATAAATTATATTTCTGGTGGAGCTTTACTGCTAATGCAGGTTGTTTCTGCTTGATTGTGTGCTGGCGAATGCTTGCCTGACCATATTTCATTGCTATTTGAAATGTAAGGGAAATAAGATATGTCATTAGTGATTATAAAGATATTACCTTCTCAAAATATTTTCAATGCTGCATTTTTATTTTGCTCTGGCCATAAGTACTTAAGCAGGTTTCCAGGGTTAAACCTTAGGGATTGAGATGGGTGTTGTATTTCAAAGAAGCCATTAAAGTATTTTTGAGATGTAATTATTTAGAATACATTTAGTAATTCATAGGTTCCTACAAGGAAAAGCATGTAGTTGCTAAAAGCTCTAATCAGTTTGTCTTGACCCTCTGTTCTTAGGGGCCTGAGAAAACCTTGGATATTTTCAACATCACCCTGGCCAGACAGCAGGCTGAAGTGGAGGTAAGCTCTGTATCTCACCTATAGTGGACATCCTTACTGGAATACTTGCTTTATATGAGTGTCTTTTGTGTCAAACTGTAACAGTTGTGGTGAATTTTGTTCAGTTAACGTTCTTAAAATTCTTATATACCCTAAATAAAATATTTGTTTTGTTTTGTTTTTTTGTTTGTCTTTTTCAGGTGAGCAAGGCAGGCCTGCGTATTTACCGCCCAGGGCTAAAGATGGAGGAGGAGGAGTCTCAGGGTTGGTTCAGCTGGATGTGGAACTGGGGAGGAGAGGCGACACCAAATAAAGAGGTCAAGACTGGAGGTAGGATGTACAAAATAAATTCCAGGATTAAGAAAAAAAAAACAGACGTGCAGGTAAAACAAACTATTTCCGTGTTGCAAACATGAACAAGGCAAAGTGCATCAGTTTATTTTATGGATATAACAGTCCATGGTGGGAGCTGCTGCTTTCTTAATCCTCATATTCTTTCTACTCCATTTATTCCCTCTCACCCTTTCTGTCTGACTCAGCTTTTGACGAGCTGTTAACCCCTGCAGAGAAAGCCAAACTTTACACTGCCATTGGATACAGTGAGACTGCCGCAAATCCCAACCTGCCAAAGAATGTGAGTCATTTCTCTTACTTGCACCCACCTCTCAACTAATAATAACATTCACTTTGGCTCTCCAGCCAAATACTATTATGATCAAAGTGTGAATACTGTATTAGATACTTTAATTATGTACTGTCTTGTCCTTTTTTTAGTTTGAGGACATGAAGGTGAATTTCCACATGGAGAGGTTGTCTGTATCAATCAAAGACAAAAGGGACAAAAATGAGATTATCAAGCTGACTGTGGGAGAGCTCAAGTCCACACTCACACAAAGACCTGGAGCACAAGCCATCAAGTTTGTTTTTTACATTTTTTTTTTTTACCATGACTTTAAATGTTTTAGCACTATATCTTTAAAGCAAAACATTTAGTCTTTGAATGTAATTGAAAATTGATCATGAAATGAATAAAGTATTTAAAAAATACTGGTAGAGCCAGTTGAGGTAACTTGAGGTTTGACTTTAAAAAAAAAAAAAAAAAAAAAACCAAACCAAAAAAAACAACTCCTTATTAATGCTTAACCCCTGGAAGGAATTTTTGTTGTCACCTGTCTGACTGCAGAATATATTAAACAGTACCAACCTTGCAGCTAATCTTCTATTTGTTTAGCTGGATGGATATTTGACAAAATAATGACAATACGTACAGTATAAGGTATACTCCTGAAAACCCAGTAATGGGAGTGTCTTTCCTTCAGACTCACAGCCCAGCTTAGTTTGTTTGAGGTCACTGGCCTGGCCAGTAACATGCCTGCACCAAGCCTCCTTTCATCAAGAAAGGCAGCCACAGGGGCAGGGACCCCACTGCTTTGCGTCCTGTTTGAAACCAATCCACTGGATGAGAGCGCAAACCAGCGGCTTCATGTGGAATCACAACCTCTGGAAATCATCTATGATGCTGTAAGTTGTGTCTGTGTGCGTGTACAGTATGAGCGTGGAAAAACAGAGTGCATATAAAGTATGTTCTTCGTTTGTGTGTCTGTGCAGGCAACAGTGAACAGCATGTCAGCGTTTTTCATGCCTCCTGATGACCTGCAGCTGGATGAGCTCACCAACGCAACCCTGATGAAACTGGAGCAGTTTAGAGATCGCACAGCCACTGGTCAGTTGCACATACTCATGAAAACATCTGTTGTCTGTCAGGTTTGATTTCCAGCCTTGTCTCAACTCTCTGATGGGCAAATGTTTACATTCCTCAGTCCTTGCCTTGCCTTCACTGGGTTATTTTCATCTTTGCACAGTCATACCCACCGCCTGCACATCTCAGTCACTTTGATTGTAGTGTCCCTGTTTCATTTTCTTTCTCAGCTTGTTTCCTGAGATTGTTTGCTAGAGCCTCAGGCTCAATAGCATGATTATAGGATCTAGGAGATTATTTAAACATATCATGGTGTAATTCAAGGAAGCATTTGTAAGAACTTAGAACTTATCAGACCCACATTAAATATAAAATGATCAAATTACCACATGATGCAGACTTCATCAATTTAAAATAACCAGTAGCTAAATTAGAAGGATGAATATATAAGAAAGTACAATTTGTCATTATCATCATCAAAGTATGAAATGTACAAATTGTACAAATGTGCTCTTCTTTCTAAAACACTGCAAATATGTGTAACGTTGAAAGTATAATTAATCAACAATAAGCTTATTGTAACTATGGTAGAAGCTGTAATAAGTGATGATTTTAGTTTCATTAAGGTTTACTGTTTTTGATCCCATAGCTGAGTTTAGTCTTTTTTCTCTTCTCGTACCTTGATGTGGCTACAAATAGTAAGTTAATGATTTTTTTTTTTTTTTTTTTTTTTTTTTTTTTTTTAAGGTCTGATGTATGTGATCGAAACACAGAAAGTTCTTGACCTGAAGGTGAACCTCATGGCCTCCTACGTCATCATTCCACAGACTGGCTTTTATAATGGCACTCAGAACATCGTACTTTTGGATCTGGGACATTTCAAGGTTAGAAAATGTGAAGCGTAACACTTTCCCAAAATGTACACAAAAATTGTCAAAACTGATTTTTGAGCATAGAGTAAAAGTAAATTACATTTTCCCAACAATACACTGAAAAGGAATCTGTCAAGAAAAGATCCTTTTGAATTTTTGTACTGGCTTCAAATGACAGTCTCAGAGTTATAGTTATTTGTTTGTTTGTCTGTTGTTTGTTTTTCCCCAATTAAAAAACAAAAAACCGTCTTTTCAGATGTCTAGTCAAAGCAGGAAACATCTGCCTCAGCTGTCAGCGAGCTCCAGCAATATTGAAGCCATCATGTCCAGAGCGTACGACAGCTTTGACATACAACTTAGTAACCTGCAGTTCCTGTATAGCAAACCAGGTAATGTACACATACAAGAACTTGCACACACATGCAGCTGTCACGTGTTAAAGGTTCTTACCTATCACTGTGTACAAACTGAGGAGTCACACATGAGTTGAGAGTTTTTTCAAGTGGCCAATCAAAAAACTCAGACTTTGTGGAAATGGTTGATATGTTTTACAGTAGAATAAAATTTATCCAGAGAAAACTAATTAAATAACCTTGGCATCAAAGAAAAGAAGTTATGCATATACATTCCTCCATCAAGAACATACTTCATGTATGTGTGGAATAATGTAAATGTAAATTATTGTGTGTGTGTGATAGATGGTGACTGGAAAAAGGCCCGTAAGCAGAAACAGTCACCGCTCCACATCCTAGAGCCAGTGGATCTAAAAGTGGAGTTCAGCAGGGCCATGGTTGTGACAGACTCCCGCATGGCAAAGTATGTGTGTAGTTTTTTTTTTTTTCTTATATATCCAAAAAGTTTTTATCAAATAAGGTGCAACGTTTCTTTTTTTTGGCTGCATTGAAATATTATTCACATCAGTCCTTCACAAACTATAATCATCATTTTGAGATTGACATCATTTTAATTTAGCCAGCTCTATTGGAAAAACTGAATCTTTTAAAATACAGACAGACCACACACACAACAAAAACATTTTGATACATATGACAGTCAGTTTTACATCTCTGCAGCTGAGTTTAAAAACCCAGTGACCACCTAATTTTCTTCTTCTCTAGTTAATTCAATCTTGGATCACTATTAAGGATGTTAGGCAGACTATAGGTTTGTGTGCGTGTGTGTGTCTTGGTTTTCCATATTTGTGTATGTGGTCCAGGTATAAGATGTCTGGAGAGCTTCCTCTGCTGTCTCTTCGTATTTCTGATAATAAACTTCGAAGTGTTCTGGAGCTGATAGAAAGCATCCCACTTCCTGAGAGCAAACCTGCTGCGCGTAGCAATACCACTCCAAAGGTACTGTAACAGGAGCAACACAGCCCTGAAGGTGGCTATTAGAGTTGAATAAAATGAGTGGAATATTTTTTTGTTTTTGCTGGTATGGTTCATATTTTGGTTTTATTATCTCCTCAGCCAAGGCAGTCGTTCACCCCCCAGCTCACTCCCAGAAGACCTCTGACCTTAGCTGACCAGCGCTCCTCTCTGATTTTTGAGTCATGTGAGACCATCAGCGTTACCTCTTTTGGTGAGACACAGACGTTCACGTTGCACAGTCTCATGTTCTTCTTGCTCTGCACCTCTTGCACCACCACACACACATAACCATTCCACAAAATACCTTATAATAATACCTCTCTCTTTGTGAACCTGCGTTATGACAGATAGATTATTATGTGTGTTTTTGTTTTGTGACTTGTCAGGATCTGAGGAAGATTTGTTCTATGATGCTCCCAGCTCTCCCATTGGTGATCGACCATTCTTCCCAGACAATCCCATGCCACTGCGCTATGCAGACCTACACAAAATAAAAAGTCTAGGCAAAGAAGACCCTCAGAAGAACATGACTGACTTCATAATGAAGTTTGAAATCAGTGAGGTACAGAGAGATTTTGCTTTGTGAACTAGGTGACAAACCTAGTCTTATTTCTTTACTATGTTTTACCTTGTCCCTAGTTGTGATGATTATTGATGGTCAACATCGGATATAGTATGTTTTTGGGATTGGGTGTTTTGTTGCTTAAACATTTACTAATTTTCCTTTTTTATCTTTTAAACTCCCACACTAGCCAAATGCAGATTAGAATAATGAGCTCAGGCCACTTTTTTTAGTTTGTTTTGTACAGTAACTATATGTACAGCACATTTGAAAGCATGCTTTTAGTAAACCAACAGTAATAAAAAAATTATCTGTCCAGGAGTCTTTTTGACTTCTAACATTCCTTGTACACCTCTATTGTTACATATTCCTTCCTTATTCTTTTATACTCCTCTTAATTCTACTTCTGTTACCTTGTTTCTCTCATTTCCATGATTCTAATATACTTTTCCTTTGTCCCTCGGTTTGTCATCTTTCTCTATGGTTTCCTTATCTAGTTTTCTGTTCAGTTGTGCCGCCTGTCTCAGGGTAAGGAGGTCACTGTACTCCACTTGGACATAGAAGGTCTGGGCACTGAACTGAAACTGCGTACTTTTGACATGACATCAAACACATACCTTCGAGAGATCTGCCTCAAGTGTCCTGAATACATGGGTCAGTAGATGTTTGTAGGACTGTGTCACCTCATTTCAGGAGAATTTCTTCCTAATTCACATTTTGGCAAATAATTTGATAATTACAGATATATTCCAATAATCATTTGTGAAATAATCAGTCAGGTTTTTATTTGCCTTGTATTCTTTGTTTCTTCCTTGTGTAGATTCTGAAGACAAGCAGGTTCAGCTGATCACCACTCTAGACAACACAGAGGTCGACCTGCTCACTCTGGAGTATATCAAAGTGCGTGTGACACCATATATTGAAAGAGAATCACAGATTTAATTATTTACAGTTATTGTTTTCCAAAAGGTGGTTAAAAAGCCTTGTCTTGAGGATTGCCATCTCTTTTCTAGGCTGATAAAAATGGTCCTGAGTTCAAGTCTCAACACAACAATACAGAACAGCTCATCAAGGTCAGAGAAATCTTAGACAACTAGTAATTGAAATTTAGATGCTTTAATGTGTTTTTTTTCCCTGCTGTGTTTGAATAGTTACATCTTTCAACTATCTAATGGTAGTTACTTTTTAAAAGCCGTATATATCTTGACAGGTCTGTCTGTTTAACGGTGTGTTTAACATCAGGTGACTTTCTCATCCCTGGATGTTCATCTTCACACGGAGGCTCTTCTCAATACCATGAACTTCCTCAATAACCTGCTTCCTCCATCCACTAAGAAGGAGGGAGGGCAGGAGGAGCTTCCCACCATCCCTGAGGAAGATGAGGCAGAGGCGGAAAGGGAGGAAGAGAAGAAAGAGGAAGCTACTGTAGCCAAGAAAAAACGTAAAAATGCTAATCAGAGTTTCATATTTTAAGTCTGTTATTCCTTTCTGTTCACCATAACTATTTGCATTTAATTACTTATTTCTTTCTTGTCACCTTGCAAAGGTTCAAAGAGGTCAAAGTTTTCAGATGTGGTGAATCTTCATATCAGAGCTGATCTCCGCTCTCTGAAGGTTTTCATTCGAGGACAGAAAGCCCATGTCTCTGAGATTAGTATTGAAGGTATGGAGGTGCTGTGGCCTTTGGTGCTCCAAAACCAATTACATTTTAAATTCACTTGCTCATTATTTGTGAATATTGGCTGAGTTGTCATTATTTCATCAGCCATAAATGGTGTTACATGTCCAACTGATAGTTGCTTGCTGACAATTACATTTTTGTATTTACAGTGTTTGTTTTTTTTTGTTTGTTTGTTTGTTTTTGTTCTTACAATGGTTTTATGATGCTGCCTTTGTGATTTGTTCCTCCATGCACGGGATTGTGGGAAGTGGGAAATGATATAAAATAATTTCAGTCTCACTTTCTCCTCCATTCAGGTCTGGTTTCTGAGGTTCTGATGAGGAAGAAGGAAATGGAGGTTCTTGCCAACCTGAAGAACATTGTGATCCTAGACTGTGACAAAGATGCCTTATACAAGAAGGTACAAACAGCAAGCAGTCTATGCATAGCACTGGTGTTTGCTGTATACTTGTTCTGTAGTATTCTTTGGCCTAAAGACTGTATTTATATTTTGTTTCTCTGTGTTTAACGTTCTTTAGTTATTCCTAAATGTTGAGCATGTTAAAGAAAGGTTTTGATTAATTTCCCTTAATAGCTCTGTTCCTTTTATCTCTTCTGTATCATCTTATTTCCTTAGGCTGTGTCTATAGCAGATAAGGAAGTGTTTGCCTTCCGCATGGTAAACTATACTGATGCAACAGAAGGAGACGCCTATCTGGACATGTCTGAAGTTGACACATCTGTCATGCTGACTGTGGGATGTATCCAGGTCGTCTTCCTCAACAAGTTTGTGTCCTCCATACTGGTAAGAATCAAATATCCAAACGTAATCCAGCTTTTAAGACATTACCTGGGACAATTTAGCTCACCTAGAAGGTATAATCATGTTGTTACAATTTTGTTTGTACGGTAATGATAAAATCAGGAGTACATGAAGTACTTGCTACTTCACTTACAAAATCACCTACTGTATACCATTTTTTCTTCCTCAGGCATTCATCAATAATTTCCAGGAGGCCAAGGAGGCCCTGGCTGAGGTGACCGTCCAGGCTGCAGAAAAGGCAGCGTCTGGTGTGAAGGAGCTGGCAGAGCGAAGCACTCGAATTGCTCTGAACGTCCACTTTAATGCACCTGTCATCTTCCTCCCCCAGTCCTCCTCCTCCTCAAATGTCATTGTAGCTGACCTTGGTCTGCTTTCTGTCAAAAATCGTTTTGCCAAGCAGCCTTTTAAAAGTGATGCTAAGATCCCACCTGTTGTGGATATAATGACTGTGAAACTGACTGACCTCAAAATGTACAGGTCAGAGTCCAATCACTGTTGAATGATTTCATGCTAGTGCAGTTGATTTGGTTTTCTAGTAATCTGATATTGTATCTCTAATTCTGCAATGACTGTTGCGTTGTTGCTGGTTCCAGGACCTCATATATAAATGGAGGTTTTCAAGGAGAGATCGAACTGCTGAAGCCAGTGAGCCTGGATTTGGAAATCCAGAGAAATCTATCATCCAACTGGTACCATAGCATACCTGACATAGGGATCACTGCTCATCTAAAGCCTATGAGTGTAAGTAGTGCCATATTAGAAGCATGAGAACTAATAGAGTGAATTACTACAAACCTGCAGATTGGTTGATAAACATGATGTTTTAGTAATAGACTGTTAGTTATAGGTTACATTGAGAATATACATTTTAAAAAGTGTTTTCATAAGTATAGATTTATAATATTCTCTATTTCCTTCTAACAGCTGATCCTCAGCCAGGATGACATGACAGTAGTCCTGCGGACTCTAAGTGAGAATCTCTCAGAGAAGTCTGATACTGCTCCACTTCCAGTTACTTCATCCACCACTGAACCCTCCTCTGACTCTGCATCGATTAAAGAGTCCCAGGGCTCTGGAACCACAGGACCAGCTAGCAGTAAGGACTTGGATTTCTGCTTGTTTGTGATGAATAGCAATGGTAGGAATTACATGTATGACATAAGATCCTAATGGACAGATTAATCAGTTATTACCAGTCCACTAGTCAAGACAGATCAGAATCATGAAAAACTTGCAAAGATTATGAAGTCTGAAAATTTGTTGCATTGAATGAAAGTGAATCATTGTGGATACCTAAAGCATTTGAAACCTAACTTCATTGTAGGTAACACAGTGGTGACAGCTGCTGTTGTGGAGACTCAGAAAAGCATCAAACTGAAGACCACACTCAAATTAGACTTTAAGTTTGACTCCATGACAGTGGTTCTGTATAGCCCTAATGTGAATGAGGTAATGCAAACATTTATTTACATACATAGTATGTCAAGTGATGATTATATAGTACAAAATTATCCTAGCCATATTTGTTTCACAAAACCTATGTTTCTTAAACTGGCTGTTTCTATTATTCTATAGATACAGCTGTTGGACTCACATGATGAGCAGCTAAAGCTGGCAGAGTTTACTCTGGGCACCATCTCCACCTCTGTCCAGATGTTTTCTGACAACTCCATGAAGGCTTCAGTCCGACTCGCTGCCTGTCTTCTAGATGACAAGAGACCCAGAATAAAAATGGTCACTCCAAGGTACATGAGCAACACCTCACTCTACAGTTAACAAAGCCCTGGTCCATGACTGGCAGCAGACTTGTTTAAATTTAGCCTCCCTCTTCATATACTGTCATTGCTCTATAATACCAGTTCTAATCAGTAACAGACAGTAATTATATTGTGATTGCCACTTATTCTTCACTCCTCTGTATTATGTACTCTCCCAGGATGATGGCAATGCGTCCGGGTGCTGAACAGAACACGATGGTGGAGGTGAACTACCGTCAGGGCCGTGATGGCACCATCTTGGACACCGTGGTGCAGGATGTGTACCTGTGCGCCAGCATGGAGTTCCTGCTCACAGTGGCAGATATCTTTCTCAAGGCCATGCAGGGGGGTTTTGCTCAAGTGCCACAATCCAAGAGCAGTACTGGAGATAAAAAGAACATCAACTCCTCCATCACATCTAAAGAGTCCAGTGAGTCAACTGTGTCAGTTTTAATTTAGTTAGAAACACATTCTAGTGTTTTTCTATTCAGGAAAATAAAACTATGTTATCTTTGTCAAACACAAGTTTAAAAGTTAAATTTATGTCCATTATAATGAACATTATATGAATTGTAATGTGATTTGATTAATTAAATTAATTTTATCCCAATGTTTTTCCTTCATACTTGTACCACTGTCAGCTGTAGCTCCACCTGTGGTGTCAAAGACAGAGATGAATGTTGTGGTGCGTAATCCTGAGGTTGTGTTTGTGGCTGACCTGACACGTGCTGACGCCCCAGCCCTGGTGATGACCACGCAATGTGAGCTAGTGATGAAAAGTGGTGCAGAGGGATCACAGATGACTGCTGTTATCAATGACCTCAAGGTTTGTGTCATCATTGAAATCTATCCTTTAAAATGCTGATCTATCTTTTTTAAGGGCTAATCTCATCTTGCATGTAACAATAATCAATATCAAAAAAAGTTTGTTTTGTTTATGGTTGTTACTGTAGGTAGTGGCGTGTCCCTTTTTGAGAGAGAAGAGGAAAAACAATGTGACCACAGTGCTACAGCCATGTCAGGTGTTCTTCCAGAGTACTCAGGCTCAAAACTCCCCTCAAGCTATGGAGGTCTCCATCAACACTCTCACACTGAAGGTGAAGTAGTTATTGCTGTTATTGTTATTCATTCTGAGTTGAGGAATAAAATCAATGCAGTGTCTTTCCTGCAAATGACGATGTTAAAAGCTTTTCCTCATAAGTGGACCTCGTCCTTAATGGGGTCAACATGTCTCCTAGGCGTCCATTAAATTAAAGATAGACAGTCAGTTACTATCTGTGGTTACACCATGTAATGTACAAACATGATGATTAATATTGTTTAATGACGAGATTTTCAGAATGACATATTTAATAATTACAAGAAAATACACCATTCCATATGAGTTTTATAGTCAGGCTACAAATTTTAGGGCATGTAGTGTCAATGGACAAGGTTGCATGACTTGACTTTAAAAGGTATCTTTGTTCTCTCTGCCCAGGTATCTCCAATCATCATCAACACAGTGATCACCATCCAGTCGGCACTGACTCCCACAGCGGAAACCCCTGAGGAGCTAGAAAGCCCTGTCCCTGTGGACCTATGGGAGAAACGCTACTGGAAGGACCTCAAATTCTGGTTCCTAGAGGAAGAGGGGGACGAAGACACAAGATCACTAACCCCACTGATACCACAGGGAGAGTCGTTGCAGGTATTTAGTGACATTGTTTATTTATTTATTTACTTGATTAATTACCTTGGGTCTCTTTTGTATCCTAAACCATTGATCTCATTGTATTGGTATTTTTTTCTATACAGTGAATAAAATATATTCCAGTGTGATACATGAGAATAATATCATTTTATTGGCTATCCATCCCTGCAGGTGAGCATCAAATCAATCTGTCTGACTCTGGAGGCTGGTGTGGGACATCGTACTGTCCCCATGCTTCTGGCCAAATCCTCTTTCCAAGGAGATGTCACAAACTGGTCAACACTCATTAACCTACACAGCGCGCTCAATCTGGAGGTAACTTAATCATTATCCTAGTTTTAAAATTTCCTTCCACTGTAAAGCAACAGTGTTTTAGTGTTGCATTTGTTTGCTATTTTTTTATTGGCTTGTGTATTAAAATATGAGCAATGCATACATTCCATAGAATTATATATTTATATACTTTACACAGATTTATTGATAATAATCTCCCACATGTTTAGCTGTTAAGGTTTACTGATGTTTTCTTGTGTATTGTGTTTTACTTTTAGGTTCACTATTACAATGAAGTTATGGGAGTATGGGAGCCGCTGCTGGAGCCCTTAGAAGATAATACAGGAGATGGTTTCAGACCATGGAAGCTGGAACTGAAGGTACTGAAATACACACCCGTGTAATGTTAATATTTTCACACACATGTTCACACAGTTTATTATTCTTTTTATTTTTCTATAACCAGATGAAGAAGAAGCAAAGAAAGTACTCATTAGTGGCAGATGAAGTGGATTATCTAATTCCAGAGTATATAACGGTCATCAACATCAGCAGTAAAGACCAGCTCAACATCACCCTCTCCAAATGTGGACTGGCCATGCTGAGCAACCTGGGCACGGTAAGAGAAGGGTATTATTAACTTTAGCGGGAAGTGTAATCATGATGGGCAGTCATGTATATTGCTCATTTTCTTGTCTTTCCCCAGGCATTCGCAGAGGCTACCAAACAGACAGCTGAGTGTTTCCAGAAGGATGAAGCTCCATTTGTGTTGAAAAACCGCCTGGGCTTGCCTGTGTCTGTCCGTCACAGTGAGATGTTCTGTCCCATTGGCCAGCAGAGCTCCAATCGCACTGTGAAGCTTCAGGATGGAGAAACCCTCAGGATGGACTACTCCACGACAGACTCTGACCAGTTCTCAGCCATGACCTCTTTGAGTGGGAAGGACTACTACATACAGCCGAGTAAGACTTCATACACAATTATACTGCATATATAGAAAGGGCAATTAATTTCAGTCAATTGAAACACATGGGGTCTTAGAACCACACAAGCACAGTGACAAACTCACAGTGGCGTGACTAACTGTGTGAGCTCTGTAATAGCTGTGGCACTCAACATATCAAGAGCTCGTTTGGAACGTTTGGAAAATCACATTGATGTAGGATGATGCACAGTCAGAACGCACTGCACCACAGATCTGCAGCCAGAGGTTGATGGTGTGGGTTTTTATTTCACCTGTATGTTGATATGGCACAGCACAGCAGATCAGAGGGTCCAGGTCTATCACAGTATGTGTCCTACTGGCTTCAGATGTCTGCAGGCAGGGGAGAAGCTATGGGCAACATTATAATCACTAATACACAGATAAATGCAGACTGATTTCCAACATTCCTGCTTTAAATGCAATAAACATTCATTCATTTTTATTTCCAGACTTTCACTTTCCAGATTTTTTTTTTTTTTCTTTTTCCCTTGCTTCTTTTCAGCTCCTGCGGGTCACACCCCAGCTAGTGTGATCCCCCTGATCAAGGTGGGCAGGGGAATGTACAGTGTTATGCACAAAGATTCAGGAGTGACACGTTTCCTGGTCTGTCAGATCTCCTCCGTTGAGGGAAGCAAATACATCAAGATCCGCTCCCCTTTCCAGGTACAGCAGTGATCATCTTACACATGCCCAGTCATTTTCATTATTCTGTTTATTCCACCTGGTTAAACTGTCCATGATTGTACAAAAGACAAATCTTTTAGAGTGATTTTCATCATGCAACTCATACTGTTCCTTACAGGTACATTGATCTTCAGCTCAGCCTTTAGCCAACATTAATTTTTTATACCAAAATTACATAAAGAAATTTAATTTGTTTTAAAATGTCTAATAATAAATCCAAATGTATTTCTTTATATATTAAAATAGAATAAGTTTATAGATCAAAATAACAAGTCATATTTTTGTCTCTGTTCATGCAGATCATCAATCATTTCTCGATACCGTTCAAAGTTTTTGAAGGATCAACATATCTGGGTACAGCTCTCCCTAGCGAAGAGTTCTGTGTGCCTCTGGACTCATATAGGTAGGTACAAACACCTAAACAAGCCCATACACAACATCATACACTCCCTTTTGGTCTTCTTTTGATTTCTGTATCTCCAGTCAGACACGCTGTAATGTGTAATGTTACTCACAGCTACTCTCTGCTGCCCCCATCAGGTCTGAGCTGACACTTCAGCCAATTACAGAGGTGGATGCTGAACATCAGGGTGAGCAGTTTGAATGCTCACAGGGATTCAGTTATGAAGATGTCAGCAATCACCAGCCCGAGACACACCTCCAACAGACCTGCCGTTGCCGTGGAGACCAGGGTGGTGTGATGATGATCAACATTGTGCCAGTAAAGGATGCTGTAACATTCAAACACACAGGAGATGTTGGGGAGAACTTCGATGTGCCCTTTGTGCTTCACCTGTGGCCTTCCATCCTTCTACGCAACCTGCTGCCTTACCCCATCACCTACAAACTCAAGGTAGTACCAAACAAGTGATGGGCAATTGTAGTTTCAGGGCCATCAGCTTCAGCCTGATGCAAAATACATATTGATCATACTTTAGTCTTGTCTTCCAAAATGCACAGATAATAGTTGACGAACTAGTACAACTTATTAATAGTATGTAATTGAGTTGCTTTAGAGCAGGTGTTCAATCACAGTCATCCTTAACTTGTTCGTTCAAGGACACTGATGATCGAGACCTGACTTGATGTACTTACTATTCTCTGGTCATGTATTTTTTTGGAAATAGTGCCACTAACATGCTTATAACTGATACTTCAGATTCATTGTTGTTCTCAGTGTTTCTGCCTGATGCTCAACAGGACGGTGGAGTCTGTGCTCCTGAGGCCTCTCTGAACCCAGGCCATTCTGCCCAGCTTCACACTGCAGTCATCGACCAGTCAAGTCTCAGTCTCCGCCTCCTGAACTACTTGGCTCAGGACTGGTCTTCCGAGTACAGGTCTGACTTCAGGCTCATTTAAAATAGATAAATCATCATCCTTAATATACAGAGCACAGAGGTAAAGTAATTCTTTTTTATCTTATGCAATAACATTTCCTATCACAATGAACTACCCTGTCAAACAGTCTTCAGAGTGAACAGGAAGAGATCGCCTTCATCGTGTTCCAGTCTCTACAAGAGGATGATGAGCACAATGGTGAAGGGACAGAGAGGAAGAGGACTGAGTTGGACATAGCAGTGCATGTTAAATATGACCAGGGTCAGACAGTAATTGCTATTCACTCACCGTATTGGATGGTAAATAAGACAGGCAGGATGCTGCAGTACAAGGCTGATGATATCCACCGTAAACACCCCCTGGACTACGATATGCCCCTGCTGTTCTCCTTCAAGCCTCGGCACTTCCTGAGAAACAATAAGGTAAGGAGAAGGAATGCTTTTCTTCAAGTTGCTTTCTGTTCCTGTTCATGTTTAAAACCAGGCCGTTTTTCAACTGCTCATTCTTTAGTTGTTTTCTTAAACAAATGACCCTTTATGTAACTAGTAAAAGTGTCCTTATTTAGGTTTGTGTTTATTTTATATTTTTGGACAACTACATTTATTTAGGACTACTTCAACTGTGATATTTTATATAGTGCAAGTTGAAGTGCTGACACAAGGCAAAAACATGAACTGAAATATTGTGCCTAAAGTTGATGCCTTTCACTTATGGAAATAATTTTTTGCTTTTTTAAAAAAATTTATTTATTTATTGCTTTTTTTTACGAGGAAGGAGCTCAAAGTCTAGTTTATTTCATAACTTCTGAACCACCATCTGCAATTCAGATTTTGTTCAGATGATATATAGGTAACAGGGTCATAAGCCCAATTACATTCCCCACTATGTGTAGGTCATTAAAAGCATTAGTATTTAAGAAATCCTTCTGAATTAGTACAATCAGCTGCAGAGGGAAGTTGTTAAATTTGACACTTAAATCATCTAATCATAAAGTCTAATCATGTCACTACTAAGTCAGGAATCAACCCAGATGTGCTGAGAAAAGGCATCAAAACCAGACTGAGTTCATTGTTTGTTTATCCGCTGGAATAGATAGGTTTGTATACACCACCCAGAAAATAACTACTTCCTGTTATTTCATTCTTTTTATTCTCAGGTTCGCCTTATGATCTCAGACAGTGAACTCTCAGATGATTTCTCTCTGGATACAGTTGGTAGCTACGGAGATGTGAAATGTAAAGGCAGATACAAAGATTACTTGGTAAGATTTTCCCACAGATGTTTTTTACTGTTTTTTAATTTTATCTGAACAACCTAATATCCTGAATGAGATTGGAAATGACTTTTATAGGTTTTTGTTACTGATGAAGTACATGATCATCATCATTTGCATTTGTGTCTGTCTGACCTCAGGTTGGTGTGAAGATTGATGCAAGCAGCTTCAGTCTGACCCGCGTCGTAACCTTTGTGCCCTTTTACATGCTGGTCAACAGAACCAAGCAGAGCGTCTTCATCTGTGAGGTGGGACAGGAGAACTGGACTGAGGCAAAACCAGAGCAGGTCAGAGTCAAACAAGAAATGGTGTTTGCATCTCTGTTGCTTTATACATGCATTTTTGGAACACGTTTTTTGTTTTTTGTTTTTTCCTGGTAAATTATAATGAATAGATCCAGGGCAGCATCATGGCAACAACAAATGATTTTAATGCCATAGATATGACAGTGAGTGATGTGTTATGTGATAGAATTATCATATCAGCAGGATGTGCTACTGTTTATACTGTAGGTTTACAGTAGATAGATGTACAGGAATTTGAAGATAATATAATATTGGGTATTCATGGATTTAGACTTTATTTAAATGAGTGATGTGATAAGTTGGAGCAGGAGTGTCCATCTCTAGTCCTTGAGTGCCACTGTCCTGCTTGTTTTGGGGTACATGGAAAACAAGCAGGGCCCTCAAGGACAAGAGTTGGCTACCCCTGAGTTAGCCTTGTACAGAATGCTGTAAAGATTTGCCCAAATCTTTTTGTGATTTTAAAATACCGAATGACTTGCTGTGTAATATATTAAGAGCAATCCCTATAACCTAATGTCTTGTTTAATTCTAAATTTAGTCAGCAATCCCTTTCTGGCCTGAGAATGACACAAAACAGCTAAAGATCAAAGTGCAAGGATCTTTATCGCCTCCTCAGACCATTGACTTCACACGACCTGAGAACTGCCTGTTGCTGCGTTTGGATAACTCGGTAAATAGACACACACCGGCATAATGTCATAATGTTTGTGCATATTTAATCTTTTTTGTTTTTTGTTTTATTTTGTTTTTTTTTTTGTTTTTTTTACAGGATATTATAACAAAAAGACATTGAACTGTTATAGTTAATATCAGGGTGTCCTATCTTGTTAAACTCTACTGGAACATTTACAAAACCCTTATATATTCCAGTCCTGTATCCTGCTTCTCTTCTGCAGGTGGGAGGGATCACAGTAGATGTGAACCTATCAGAGCACTCGGCCACAATCAAATTCTCTGAGTACCATGACGGTGCAGCCCCGTTCCTTATCATCAACAATACCAAAGACCATACTCTTCACTTTGGTCAGAGGTGAGAAAGTTTGGGCAGCACTAAATGGTTACCAAGTAGGATCTTATGTGCATGTGAGAAATGATTTAAGCTACAGTAGATATTAAACATGATGTGGTCATGTTTAATATCATGAAGCATGTCATGGCATTTGTAAACAAACACTTTCTCATTGTTTCAGCTTCTGTGTTTTATTTTTGCAAAAATGTTTATTTATGAACGAATTCTTTATATCTTTTACTTTAAAAAGCAGGTTTTACTTTTACAGGCAACATGAGATTCTGCATGCACATTTACAACTTGTTTCATTGTGTATTTTACATATATTTTTCAATGACACTGTTTTCTCTTTTTGCAGCTACCTTCCTAACAGTTTAACATTTTTTGCTGATGTGATTTATGTTTGTGTGTTGTGGGTCATGCAGCGCCCAGGCAGAAACCACGTGTGTGGGTGACGAGCTGCTCGACCTCTCCATCTCGGTGGAGGAGGGCAGGTAGAAAAACATGGGTGGAAGCTCTTTTGACACACTCTGAACTTGAGAGAGAAAGATGGGGTTTAAAGAATGGGTGGGAAGTAAGAAGAAAGGAGAAAAGAGGGAGAAACAAAACCCAGTAACAAGAAAACCGGGTCTACAAAAAGTACTGTAGCTTATCTGGACCTGGAAGACGTAAAAGTAAAACGATTAAAAAATACACAAAAGTAAATCAAAACAGTTCCAGTATTTATAGTAATATAAAGCAACACATTTGCCTCATATAACTTATATAATGACTAGCAATGCAAACTGAGACACAGAATATAGAGTATAACATGCAAACACTTCCAAAAGTTGATGCAGCACTTTAATAGAATTTGGTGTAATATCAAAAGGCTGTTGCCATCACTTCAGTGTGGCAGTACACTTAAGTGCAGAGTGTGATCAGATCAATATTGCAGGTAAAGATTAGTAGAAGACTGCTTCCGCTCTGATTCAGGTTTCTTTGTGTAATTTGCTCCTTACCACCCTGCCAGTGAGAAATAACTACTATTGTGTATTGTCTCACAATCACATTATGTATAAACTATATATTTATATTTAATGAATCTGCTGAAAATGTACAGTAACCTAAATTTTTAGGGATTGTTAGATTGGAGTAAAAGGAGCAGGTTAGACATCTAAAGCCATTTATTCATTTTATTATGATGTTGCTTTGATCTCCTATGAAAACCTAACACCTTTACTTCTAGAAGTGCTAGTTTTTAATGCTGCTGACTTGATGGCATTCTGCCGGTGGAATCACAGGCCCTGCTTCATCCAGAGGTTCTGTTGTGTTGTGTTATTTTATTTTTTCATCTCCATCCATAGACAATGGCTTCCCCACTTCCCCACTTTCTTGATTGTTTTCTCTTACTTCTGCTTTGTCTCATCCAAATCAGTGTTACTGTGAACATGCATATTTAAGTTTTATCTCACCAGGACAGGTGCTGGGACTTTTGGGTGCTTTGCGGTTATACACTTATATATTGTCATATTGTCTGTTCATAGAAATTGTGTCCGACAGGTTGTCATGTTTTAATTATATTATTGTTTTTACTGTTTTTTTTTTTTTTTCTGTTTTACTGTTAAACTACTGTTACTGCTGTTCATCATTTAGTATATGTTTGTCATTTCAAATTAGTGGAATATTACTTCTTGGTTTTTCGTAGTAAATAATGATATTGCTATTTACAGTATATGTCTGTGTGTTTGTGACTGGGTGGGTTTTATGTGTATGTAGCTCTCAGAAGGAGACAGAGCAGGAGAAGCTGGAGGCTGGGAAAGCTGTTTACTACACCTGGGCTGAACCCACTGGCTCCCGGGAGCTTTGCTGGAAGTGTGGCACCTACAGTGGGAAGTTGAAGAGCGAAGAGGTACTGTACCCAAACAAGTACAATGACTGTGCCTGAGGATGTGACAACATATCCAAAATGTGAAATTGTCATATGAGATAATCAAATGTTTGATCAAATGTTTATTTATTGCTTTTTTAGGATCTGCGCAAGGACATGAATAATGAAGGGAAACTGTTTGTGTTCTCCTTTTATGAAGGTAAAGAACAAGAAGATTAAAATGAGATGACTTAGATGCTCTACATATTCTTATTGTCAATAAAAATTTCCTGCCAATGCATGAAATTTGAGTTGTCGTAAGTAGGTGGTATATGATTGATTTCAGTCTTATTAGTGAGTCATTGTATTTCTATCTGCTTAAAGAAAAGAAAACTATAGCAGATTCTATTTTCTGACTTTTTTCCTATGGGCATAAGTGTTAAGTCTGTATGGTTGGGATTTTTGTTCATCCAAAGGTCTCCAGCGTGTTGTGCTGTTCACGGGGGAGCAGCATATCCATAAGATGCTCTGTGAAAGCGAGAAGGCACAGCTGGCTGAACAGGAAATCATCCTGTCACTAATGAGTGTGGGCATCTCTCTGGTCAACAACAGCACCAGCCAGGAGGTCTCCTTCATTGGCATCACAAGGTAGACAACACAACCATCATATGCATATGTACATACAGTGATAAACACACAGTAAAATCTAGACACACCAGTGCCATTTTTGTGTTACAATACATACACTACTGCTGGATATTCTTAATTTTACACACAACAAATATGTTTAGATGTACTTGGTACTATTATACTTGTTTCTCTTGCCACAGCTCTGATGTGGTGTGGGAGTTAAAGCCGAAGAAGAAAAATCGGTGGAAAACTCTGAGCTCTAAAGAAGCGGAGATGTTGGAGGATAAATTCAGACGCTACACTGAATCTACACCCATAGACAATGCCATCGTTGACCTAGAGAACAATTTCCAGGTTGGTACAAGTAAAAACTGTCAGTTTTTAAGTTAGCCATGTAGGCTGAATAAATAACTGACTTTAGATATGTTGCTACAGTACTGGTGGTAATAATAAAAATAGTCTCTAGTTGCAGACCTAATTGTTTAATTTTGTGGTGTTTGTCTCCCAGGTGTCCTTTACTCCCAGCGGCACAGATATGCGGATGCTGCAGCCGTGTGACGCTCCTCTCAGGAGGAACTTTCTGCCTGGGGTGAAGGTCGAATACAGCGTGTCACCACGACAGAAAGCCTACCGTGTCCAAATCCACCGCATACAGGTGGGGAAAAAAATTACTGCAGCTTGACATAGACATAGTCACCCAAAGTGACATATCCTGCTGATTCAGAAAACTATATATGGTCTGATTTTACATAAATCCATTTTTCTACAGATCCAGAATCAGCTGCCAGGAGCCATCTTCCCCTATGTTTTTTATCCTGTAAAACTGCCAAAGTCTATTACCATGGACTCAGGTCTGTTAGTTATTGCACATTTAGCTTTATGTTCTGTTTTCTATTCTCTGTTAAGATTTCTTATATGATATTTTTTTTTTTTTTAAATCTTTTTTACAGAGCCCAAACCTCTGACTGACATCAGCATTGTGACCAGAGCAGCAGGGCACTCTGATATCTCACGTATCAAGTAATAGTTTTCAACTTTACTTTTCTAATGCTATTCCACTTTTCTGCTCTGTAGTAGGCAAGAGTCACACTTTTATTCAGATTTTTTTATTTAGCCATGTTATGATCTGCTCACCATTTTAGCCACATGCTGATATATAATTCCTAGAGTAACATTTTTTTTTTTTCTCTCCAGTTTTGTTTCTAATTGGTGATGGTAATGTATGTCCACCTCAGGTACTTCATGGTGCTTATTCAAGAGATGGATCTGAAGCTCGATCTAGGCTTCCTGTATGCCATCCTGGACCTGTTCACCCCTGAGAACGCCAGCATCATGAGCTCGGAGCAGGAGGTCAGATATACACACACATACTGTTTACATACCCAGTGTTTTGATCATTGATCATTATTATATTTGATTCATGCATTAATATAATCTCTATTAACAGTCAATGCTTTTACATTCATGTTCCTGTTTAATTGTGCTTGTCTTTCTCCTCTAGGTGGAACTGTTTGAGAAGGACATAGAGTATATAAAGACAGAATTAAACCATGTCTCTGCTGCTGACACTTCTCCCATCAGCCTCTATGAATACTTCCACATTTCTCCCATCAAGGTGCCTGAATGCTATAATTACAAAACAAATTTAACCAACACATTTTTTAACTTGAATTATTCCATCAGCAGCACCCTAAGCCATGTATAAAACAATAAAATCTATTTGCAAGTAACAGGTACAAAGTGAGTTTAATGGCAGGAAAAGCCATGTTTACAAATGTTTGTGTATTTGCAGCTGCACCTGAGTTTCTCTCTGAGCACAGGAGGAGAAGATGGCTTAAAGCAGAAGAGAGACACCGAGCTAATTCCTGTTCAGTCCCTAAATCTGCTGCTGAAGAGTATTGGAGCAACTCTCACCGATGTGCAGGATGTTGTCTTCAAGTATGAATGCACAAATAGAGAACACATAAATCACACACTGCAGCATGTACCTATTTTTGTGTAGTTTGTTCTTGGAAGACTCAGTCTGCCTTTTTATTTCAGGCTGGCCTTCTTCGAATTGACCTTCCAGTTTTGTACCACTCAGCAGTTACAATGGGAAGTCATTAGACATTATTCTAAGCAGGTAATGTGTAGACACACAGTGACAGGGCTGTAGTTACCCAGGACTAGAACAAGCGGCTGGTTGCTGGTTTACAGTATGTACCGTATGCAACACCCTCTCTCCTTATTTCAGGCTATTAAACAGATGTATGTGCTGGTGCTGGGCCTGGATGTGCTTGGAAACCCGTTTGGGCTGATCAGAGGGCTGTCAGAGGGAGTAGAGGCCTTCTTCTATGAGCCCTATCAGGTAGGAATGTAACGCAAGAAGCCATAAGTGCTATAATCGTCCAAAATTTAAAAATAAATAAATAATGCAGTTTCACAAAAAAGTTTGTTGTTCCATGACAACGTTACCCTTCAGTATTTTGAAGTACTTACATTGTGAGCAAAATTCTTGGAGGTTTTAAATTTGTAATCTGGAAAACTATGAGGATTAGGTTTGAGCTAATGTCTTATCATATTGCTCATGTTTGAACTGTTGTGTGGGATTTTCCAGGGAGCCATCCAGGGGCCGGAGGAGTTTGTTGAAGGAATGGCTCTTGGGGTTAAGGCTCTGGTCGGGGGAGCTGTAGGTAAGCACAGAATTAATCTCATAATCTTGCTTTAAATGTTAAAATATTCAATTCATCCTTATATGCTGTATAAACATTGGTAGGATGGAAGAAGGTGAAACATTACAGGTTTCCTGCAGAATACCTGGATATGTGTGAAATATAGTAACTTATAAAGATTCATCTCTGCCGTCCAGGTGGTATAGCAGGTGCAGCCTCCAGGATAACAGGTGCCATGGCAAAGGGTGTCGCTGCGATAACTATGGATGAGGAATACCAGCAGAAGAGACGGGAGGCTATGAACAAACAACCCAGTGGCCTGAGAGAGGGGCTGACCAGGGGTGGAAAGGGACTGGTGTCTGTGTGTATAACATTCAGTGTTTGCACTGTTTTCTGTCACTCCAAACGTATTCTTATCAGTGGGAGACAAACCTTTGGCAACGCCAAAATTGTGAAACTACTGACCATAACTAACTCTGTAAACTGGCCATTGGTGAATCTGTCATGTTACTACTTTTTGCTGACGTTGTATTTTTTTTTCTTTAGGGATTTGTTAGTGGGATCACAGGGATTGTTACCAAACCTATTAAAGGTATGTTGAGTCTGACCCCCTGTGAAAATGCAGTGGTGGAGATACTATAATGAATTGTGTGTTCAGCTACTGTGGATTTTCTCTTGTTGTTGGAACAGTGGACTATAAAGTGATTTTCATATCAGCTCCAATCAGTATAATGATGTTTGATGTTGTGTTGGTTTGCAGGAGCCCAGAAGGAGGGTGCAGCAGGCTTCTTTAAAGGTGTTGGGAAAGGTCTGGTTGGTGCGGTAGCCAGACCTACAGGAGGCATTATTGACATGGCCAGCAGCACCTTCCAGGGAATCAAGAGGTTTGGTTATTTCTGTGTATTTGTTCTCATGTCTCGAGCTATAGTTATAGTTATAGTTAAAGTCTGACCTCTTCAAATTGTTAATTTTTGTCCATTCTCTGTTTTTTGAACATGCAATACATGTGGATCTGGAGCGTCAAATGCTAAAAGAATATACAGATACATAGCACAGTGAAAACACAATTATTAATGGAATACAGTTTTTTTTATTAGAGCTGGTCATTGAGGTTCAACAGAAGCTATTAATGTGTGTGAGTTGGCGTGTCAGTGTTTGTGTGCTACAGTGTGTATGCATTTATGCAGCATATAGCTCTGTTATGTGTTTGCATGCATTAGTTGTGCGACTTGTTTTTAGGGCGGCAGAGACTTCACAAGATGTCCAATCTCTGCGTCCTCCTCGCTTCATCCACGAGGATGGTGTCATACGACCATATAAGGAGAGGGAGGGCATTGGCAGTCAGATGCTGCAGGTAGGACAAAGATTTTTGTGTCATCTGTTTAAAGTCAGAGCTGTGTAGTTAATATTCTTCATTTGCTGAGGTGAGTAAAACAATATTTAATATTTATTTTAACATGTCCGAATCATTATTCTTCCCATTACCGAGTTACATACATTTTGCTACAGGCACGTGTGTTTCAGGAAACCATCATCTCTTCAGCTTGCTTCTCAAAATTAGTTTTTAAATTAATATCTTGAGTAATTTAAAGTTTTAGCAATTTTATGGTCCTTTTTCTAAATCCTTAGAAAGCAGTTCTCCAAAAATGAAAAATAAATTTTAAAAAATTAACTTTAAGCGAAACGTGAGATTTCTTCAGTTCCAAAGTAAAGAATATTGTCTACTGAAGCATTTGGTTGGTTTGTTTATACTCATTGACAGGGGGGAAAAGTATACTGTGTATTTTTACTGCAGCAGGGCTACAGTGCAGTGTAGCCACTTCACTGTTTCTGTTGTGCACAAATACTCAAAGAATGATTGTTTAGTACTTTGTGATGTGTTAACACAAGTATTGTTTTCAAGGCCTTAGAAAAAATATCTATAGCAGGCTAAACATATTGGTGATAGTACATTAAGCTGAATGTGGTTCAGTGGATCATGGCTGGGTTTCTTATATATGTATATTTTAGTTGTGCTTCATTTAAGTGTAGGTTTTAATGTGTGGGTCATTTTTTTGTGCTGATGTTATCTGGCAGTCCTGATGGATGGAGAGGGTTGAAGTTTCTGTTTGTGAGTCTCAGGTCAAACATATATAATTCACAGATCAGTGACAAATGAAAGGGAAAACCACCATAAGGTGCCTCAGTAAGGTTTTTAGACCACAGAGACTCCATAAGAGCTTCAGTGATCCTCTGAACTCTGCTGGAGGGATTCTGCCAAACGATATTTTCATTTAT
This sequence comes from Mastacembelus armatus, assembly GCF_900324485.2. Lineage (NCBI taxonomy): Eukaryota > Metazoa > Chordata > Actinopteri > Synbranchiformes > Mastacembelidae > Mastacembelus > Mastacembelus armatus. The sequence goes on from NC_046641.1 coordinate 13,921,758, forward strand.
GTTGTCTTTTGGTGATGGTGGTGTAGAGCGCTGTCTAAGACATCACTTTAGTATCTCCCTAATAGGGATTTTTTGAGATGTGATGACTCTGAAGACCATGGCATTTGATTCATTTTCATACTCATCTAACCGTTCAGTGCCACACTTCACCCTGTGTACAAGCATCTGTAGTCATCACATTTCTCATTTTATTCAGTTTTTCCTTTTATTTGTCACTGTGGCTCAGCCACCTTTAGACCTAGCTGAGATGCCACATTTCATGGATGCGTTTTCTGTTTATACTGTAGCTAGTTAACATCGTAGCTGAATTTAACTTGCACACGTATGACTTTGGTATACTTTTTTGGTATAAAATCTCATGTGAAAAGTTTGAGAGGGACATTCAGAGATTTGAAGGGACTAGTTGTAGTAATTTTAAGGGGGAAATCACAGAATGACTGTTGGCTGATCTAGTTAGACAAGGTTAAAATGATTCTTCTCTCTTGTCATGTCCACAGAGGAGACTGGCCTACAGTCAGTGGTCTAGAACTGGCTCAGAGGATCAGGGTGATGAGGAAAACAACTAGAAGCTAGCAGTGACAGCTGTAGAGTAGCATTGGTGTTTTGTCTGTCAGTAGTCCGTACTATAGTTTTTCTGCAGTGCACGTTTAAAGGATTTAAACGAACCAAAGAAAAGTTCTTTGAGTCTTTTAAGAAATGTGTTTTTAATTTCTACTATATTTTACTCAATTTTATATTTTAATTTCTTGTGTGGGTCCTTTATTTTGTGTTTGTCTTCATATTTTATTTGTCTGTTTCTTTTACTTTTTACATTAGTCTTTTCTCATTTTCTCACATGCAACAAAGGACACATTTGTTGTCATTGTGAAATAAATAATTCCTTGTAATCATGGAGATTTCTGTCTGTATTTGTCATTTGTGAATGTTTTTGTTTTGTCTGTCACTCACTGCCACTATATGCTGCCCTGTTGTTTTCAATAAACTGATCACATTATAACCATCCACCTGCCATTGTCTTTGTTTCATCTCATCTTTCCTCACCACCCGACCACATTTTCTACTTTGATTAGACTGAGTGGTTGTGCAGGTATTTTGTTGGAAGACCGACATGTTGCCGTTCATATTTCACTTGATGTCAGACATGATTTCATTTTGTTTAAATATTCACCTTTTTTTTTTTTTTTTTTCTGCTGTCCTCTTTTAGAAAATTGAGAATGGACGTTTTGCCAAGTACAGATACTTTGCTCATGCCAAGATCAATGATTCGGACTTCCTCATGATCACCAAGAGGTGAGTTTGTTTTTATCCACAGCAGAGTTATATTTGAGATGAGTCTTACATCTTATCTTGTTGATTTTTTTTTTTTTTGTGTCGTAACTGAGACAAATTGGTTATAAAAAATGGCTAAAGTAAATAAGCTACAGTATCAGTGCCAGTAATTACAGGTGTGCATGTACCAAACACATCTACAGTAAGCATCAGTGTAGTGCTTACTGTATCAGTGGTGTCCTCCAGGCAGATGTTCAGGCCTCATGTTTACCCTTTTGTTTGTGATTCTTGCTCCAGGGGCATATTTTTTGTGACAAAAGGCACATTTGGCCAGCTGACCTGTGAGTGGCAGTATCTGTTTGAAGAGTTCACCAAGGATCCGATGATCGTAGAAGACCGTCGACTTCGCATTGAGGCCAAGGTACAGCAAGTTAACTCTTGCCACGCATAAAATCTAGACTAAAAGCTGCATCTTTTCTCCACATGAGGCAAAAGGGTTTTTTTGATGTTTTATTTTTTGAAGTATCAAAGTATTTAGCAGATTTTTGCACTAATCCTCTCTGCAGGAGAGAGTCAAATCTGTCTTTCACGCCAAAGAGTTTGGGAAGATCATAAACTTTAAAACTCCTGAGATTGCCAAGGTAAGGCTAAGGTTTGGACTTTAAGATGCTTCTGTTAGGAAATTTTAAATATCTCTTGTTTTTTTTCTATTGCTTGGTAAAGAAATATTCAGCTGTTATTGGCCATTTACATTTAATCAGTAATAGGCCGCTTGTTTCAAGTGGTTCAAGTGTTCAGTGTGTCACCCAGCAAAAGACATATCCAACATGGAGTCAGTTAATGATTGGGCTAAAATTTGTCCTATTATTTAATTTCAGTGGGTTCTTGCCAAATTGGAAGATGCAAGGGAGAGTTTACCCAAATACTGACTCATCATGAAGAGCAAGAACTATAAAGAAAAACACACACGCACACAGGGTCTGTGTGTGTGTCAGTGCCTTTGTTCTTTACTGCATGCTAAGTTTTGTTTACCTCCATGTGTGAGTAGTGCTGAAAACGCACACATGAAACTGTGTTGGCTGCCTGTCGGGTGAAAACTGAGTGAGTAGTTTCTAGGTGTGCATGCTAACAGAAGTGCTACAAGCAGTCAGCAGACCTGCATTCATTAGCCACAAACACTCAGAAAGTTAAATTGACTTTCTCATTCTTCACACACACACACACACACACACTACTTGTGCGTACATATCATGGATTTTTAATGTTTTGTTTTATTACAACAACACTGGGTCTTGAGTTTACTGACACATCTTGTAATATGTGCTTCTGTCTGAGATGGTGGTGAAATTGGGGCATTTTAAATGTTGTCACCCTTTAGTTTCCTATAGTTCTGCTTGCCGCACTCAAACACACATTAATCGAACAATGTAATTCTATTCGGGTCTCAAACATATTTCAAGTTGTACTTGTCTGTAGAAACGTCACTGTTACTCCACACTGCAACAGCTAGAGATAGGCAATAGCCGAAATTATGCTGAGGTCAAAATAACCACAACTATTGTCGCACATTTAATTGTGTAGGCTACATGATTTATTTTACTGGATTACACAAAAGGGAATCTAATTTAAACTTTGAGTATGGCTTTCTAATACACATAATTGAAAATGTGCATACTGAAAAGCTTTCTTTTACTTCTTTCTCTTTTTTATACATTTCTGCAAGATAAAGACTGTTCAGTGTGTGATTTAGAGATGCATGCTATTTTTATACTGTACTTACATATATCAGTCTGCTGTATATTGATCCCATACAGTATCCTACCTGTATATATCCATCCTCACACAGTAGTCTGTATTATGGCATTGCAGATTGTAATATTCTGATTTTTATGTTTTTATACTGCACATATGCAATGCCACCTATGTTGATGAATTATGCAGAAAAAAGTATATTTAAAACAAATGAATGCTAATTATCATTGGGTGGCTGTTTACTCTGATGTATATTTTAAAGGGGTTTTTTTTGTTCAGGGTGCATCACAGTTAATATCACTAAATATTAAATTTGCCATTAATGTTTGTCATTTATGTTGTTGCAGAGCTGCAGTTCATTTCCGTGGCTTAATTTACCCCCAAGTCTTTTCAAAAAATAAAATCCGCATTTCCAATGTCACTTCCCCTCTTATTTCTTATCCCCAGAAAATCACAAAAAACCCAAAACAAATAGCTCTTTACTATGTAACTAGAATTTATTGAAGATTACATGAATAGAATTTACATTTTGCCTGAGAAGAAATTGCTGTGTAGGGTTTTTTCAAAGCACAACTCATTATTTACATCTACAGCAAGAAGCCTCTCAGTGACTAGTCTGACTGTCCTGAGTAAATAAGGCACTTATAGGCACAAGCAGAGACATGGTTCATTTCTCACAACATTAAATCACAAAACAAGGTTAAACCTAACTATTGCATTGTATTTCAGTTAGCACTCAAAATAAAGTAACTAAATAAATAAGTCTGCACTATGGTCCATAATATAATGGTCCACTAAATTTCCCATTCTCCCCTCTACTGGAAAATATAATTTACTGCACACCTATAAAGTAAACGGACTTCACAAAGTAGTGTTTTAGACAAAGCAATAACCTGCAGAATCAGTAGTTTTGGTTTTCACGTTCTCTTTGGCTGGATTTGTGCAACACATTAAATCTTGTTTGTTTGAAATGAAAATATTTGAACTTGGAAAGTTTTTTTTTTTTTTTTTTTGGTTTGTTTGTGTAATTCTCTTAGTTTGGCTCGGCTCGTGTCTTTCTTTCTACTGTCCTGTATTGCTTTGTCCTCTGTCTTCCTTCTCCTTTTTTTTATTTATTATTTACACCAGGTTGAACTCCTTCAGGTTGTGTCTGAGGATGGTGTCTTTGACGGCCACAAAGACAAAGCGGATGTTTTCTGTGTCTGTGGCGCAGGTGAAGTGAGCATATAGCGTCTTCTCCTTGTCCGGGTTTTGTTCTTGGTACATTTTCAGGATGAACTCTTGAGCTGCAACAGGATCCTGCTGAGGTCCTGAAATGCAGGGACAATATTTTTGTGTTTTCATTGTATTATATGTGTGTTTTCAGTAAATGCAGAATATAAGATAGAATAAGATGATTATTACAGCAAACTAACCTGTGAATTCAGGGAAGTAGGTGGCTAAGTGAGAGTACACGATCTTCTCCTGGAGAATATCGGTTTTGTTGAGAAAAAGGATGACAGAGGAGCGCTGGAACCAGGGGTAGGTGATGATGGTTTTGAACAGAGCCTTGCTCTCCTCCATGCGGTTCTGAAGTGAAATTGCAGCATAGAAAGAGGCAACAGTGAAGGCTCCTTTTAAGGAATCCAAGTCTGGGTCAGGATCTGGTGTCAAGCAGAACTCTCACCTCGTTGTCGCACTCAGCCAGGACCTGATCATACTCGCTGAGCGCCACCAGGAAAATTATGGAGGTGACGTTCTCAAAGCAATGGATCCACTTCCTCCGCTCTGACCTCTGACCCCCCACGTCCACCATTCTGCCATAAAAACCAGTCCCAACAGAGAAGGCGTTTGGCTTCATCAGTCACTTGAGAACAGTTGTATAATGTTAGGTGTTTCATATGTTGTTCATATCTCACCTGAAGATGACATTCTCCATGTCAAAGGGGTATTCAATGATACCTGTGGTTGGCACTCGGACTCTGAGGATGTCCTGAAGGTCTGGTAAATATGAGGGCTCTGAAATTCGATCCAGTTCACTGAGATAACTGGAAAAAAAAAAAAAAACATGTTGAAAATAAGCAGAAAGTGAAGAAGAACAAGATAATGACTGTTGAATGTTGTACCTTTGTAAATAAACAGAAAATATACCACTACATGCCACTATCAGCAGTTGTGTGGTCAGAATGGACAAACTCATTGCAGAGTCTCCTTGTAGTTAAGAAAACAGCCTGATAGCCATTGTTGGATATATGGGGTGGACAAAATAAAAGGGACGTCTAGTATGGAATCAGGGCTTTAGGTAGAAATACAGTCATCGCCTTAATATAATCCCACATGCACACCAAAGACTAATATCTGTGCCTTTTCTTTTTATTCTCCACTGCCAGGAAAAATGGTGGAGAACATTTTAGTCAGTCTTATTTATTTTGGGCTAAAGGTAGTCAGATTTTTCTGAATACCCACCATGTGTCATTTTGAACTCTCTGCAGATTTATAGGAAAAATACATTGGGCAAAACTTCAGTATCTTAAATGGTGGCCACAACCCTGCCCATATTGCCCTCCAATCCTATAACCTTGCAACAAACACTTACTTGAAGCACAATAATTTAACTTACCCTGTGTCAGAGAAATGTTGATCTGATTTGTTTAATATATTCAGACCTTGTTCTGTGGTGTAGACACACCATCTTGAATTATAATGTAAGGTGTTCCTGCTATTTTGTCTACCCTCTACAATCTGTGCTATCTGGTGAGACTAGAATCTGTGTGTGCGTTCCTGAGCGACAAATATCTAGACGTCTCACTATTTGGTGGAGTCAGACAGCTGGTACTCCCTGCGTCGGTCGTAGCACTCTTGTATTCCTCCGTCGTTCCACAGGCTCTTGATGGCCGCAGCAAGGCTTTGCTCCAACTCCTCCACCTTATCCACCTCCACCTCCAGGACTGCGCTTGCATTGCTCTGTGAACAAAGACAATTATAGAAGAACGGTCCAGACCAGAACTTCTCTCACAGTGTGAAAACAGGAAACAACTTCAGATTTTATTTATTTATTTTTTAGAGTTTTTAAAATATTTTTCTTTTGACATCATGCCTCCACCCTGTCTCCTAGAAATTAACAATCATGATCCAATTCTCAGTTGTGTTGAGAGAAAAGGACTTCTAGAAAAATATTTATGTTCCTATGCAGGAACCAGAACTACTTAAAACACAGGAGCATGTTTTATTTATCAAAACCTAATGTCAGTTTTATATCATGTAGAGACGAGCTGAGAAGTCAAAGTGCAGCAAAGGATTTCATCATATACATCTGTGGACCACAACACATTTTTTGAAAGAACTGAATTATTAATACTTCCATTATACTTTCAATAGAAAAGGCACAAAAATCACTTTACATACAAATGAAATTCTATTTTTACGTCTTACTTTTTGTTTCTATATTTGTGTATAAATTGTGAAACTGTTAATTATCACAAATGTTTTTGAACTTTCTATTTGGGCTTCAAGCACATTTATGCCTTGTTACATTGGCAAAAGTAGAAGTCAGCCTTACCTCTGTGCTGACAAAAAGGTTGCCATGCAGTGTAAAAGATAAGAATGTTGTTTAGAAAGTTGGCAAAAACTAACTGAACCTGCACGACAGAGTCAAAAAATATGTCGTAAGCAACACGAAACGGTCCAGTTTGTTTCTGTCTTTACCTGGTTCTGTGAATCGGAGAACGATATACTGAGCGTCTCCATGGCTCGGATCATGGTCTGCATGGATGTGTAGATGTTCTGGAAGACCAGCTTGGCATAGGTTCTTTTGTCCTCATCTGTGTATCCACCTCCATGGATGATCCTCATTTGTTTGATAAAGGTGCTCTTTCCGCTCTCTCCAGTACCTGTTGGATACAACATCGTAATAATAATTATATATTATAATATATTTGCCGTATTTTTAGTACAACTGCGTCATGACTGCCGGTCAGAAGGTTTCATGGTTAATGTTATATCGACTCGTAGAAAGACAGAGCAGCTTTGCCTTTGTGGGGTCAGTATTATTTTGTTTGTCTGTTGTTTTTGGCTTAACATCCTGGCCAGGTCATCAGCAATACTGGTCAGTGCAGTACTGTGATTGTTGTAGCTCTCATGTTTTTTCAGCTAAAGAAGCATTAAAATGAATAACTCTCATGACTGCAAAGCCAAACCACAGCCTGTCACATCACGTAAAAATAGTAGTTATTTACATTTACTTAAGGATCCTCAGCAAAAAATAAATGTACTTAAGATATTATTGGTAAAATAATTTAATATTATTATGTTAAATTATTTATTTATATTTATATAAATATTAATGTGTGAGCATCATGTCAGTGCAGTTAAAAATGGCTCTAATTTATATACTTTTAATACAAATAATACAAATTTATTGTCCGCTTTTACGCTGAAATTAATTTTGCATCCTGAAGTAAATGTACCCAGTTATATTCCAGTAAGTACATGTAAGCTCGGAGTTTCCGAGCAGTTTCATTGAATCTCTCATCTTCCTTTTTCTGTGCAACTTGTTACTGAATGTCAGGCTGAAGTAAATACTAAACAAGACAACAAATGTGATCACAACTCTTGATTGCTGACTTGTCTGTGCATGGATACACAGGCAAAGTGAACAATTTGAATGTATATTTGACTGCCAAAGAGGCACATGTCAATATGTGGGTGCAGGAAGCGAATGAATCACATCCTCCCAGCTGCATTTCGCTTAAATCCGCAACTGGGGCGGGAAAAAAAAAAATGCTTCCATGCGAAGATTAAATCATCAGATTCCTGTAGATGAGAACTGGAAATGATGGATTACTACATTGTAGAATACACGAACCATGTACTGTATGGTACTTACTTTCTTTTAGTACACAGAAACGGTAAACAGAGCACATTTACTTCCATTATTTCTGTGGCCACATTCACTGTCAATCATAACTCTGACTTGACTTAGGTCATTTTGGTCCTAGTCAACAAGTTGATCCTTATCAAATACATCTGAAAGACAAATCCAAAGCCATGTAGTCTTTTCTGTTCAAACCACTTTTTTTTTTTTTTTTTTCAGGCAGGGGTGGGAAAGTATTAGGAACAACTTTTGTTAGATCTCAGTTTCCTAATTGGAGACAAATTGGATTTTGTTAGTGTCACAGGCTTTTCTGCTAAAATGTAAATTCTGAAATCACCAACCCACAGGTAGAATAACTGTCTTAGGTAATGTCTAACCACTTATTCTTATTTTCATTATAGTCACAGGCAGAAAAAAACCCACACACAGTCTGTCACATTCCCATTCAGCTCTTACAACACAGGCTCCTGATTTTCTCAGTCAGGCCACATGATGCTGAGTCTATTTGTTTAACAAATGTGTGTTTGTTAATAGACCAGAATATTGAAATGAAGGTGTCCACACTTTTGTTTTTGTTTTTTTTGTTGGAAGGACCTTGTGAGAACATTTTGTTGAGTCCTCACGACGCCAAAGGGCTTTTTGAGCTTTTTGTTCAGAATTAGGTTTAGGTTAGGTATTTAGTCGTGATGGGGCTGGGGCAGGGCTTCCCAAATGGTGCACTGTGGGATTGTGTGACAACCACATGTAACTTTGCAATGTCCCATCTCTGTCGTTTCAGCATCGGGGTTGTGACCTGTCGAATTTAAATGTGTGTGTTGCCGATTTGAAGTTTCAACTCAATCCTTGAATTGTTTTGTTAAATGTTTCAGGATTAATAGCTGTTGTAAATAAAAGTATAGTATAAATAGTGAGAACAGATTTTATAGAGGCTGTTTGACACAGATATGAATACAGGTGTGGTTTGAGATTTTGGCCTACCCTTTGGTGAGTCTTGGAGACAGAAAGTTTAAAAACCACTGGGCTAGGGAATGCATTATGTCAGTGAGGGTCCTCACAATTATATAGCAGCAAGGCTGTGTGTTACATATAGATATATACATATATACACACATCTGCTCCTCTATCCCTGTCTCTCAGAAGTGTGTTAAAGCTCTGGGATGTGTGGCACCAGCAGTTTTGCATGGTATCATGAATACATCATGAATACATGTTTACATCTTAGCAAACAAGGTTTAGACAAATTCTCTGCATTTGAATGTACCTTGTTTCCAAGTCAAGTTTCTTGGAGATGGGGGGGATTTGACAGACAGGTAAACACCGCGAAGGAGGCAAATCACGATTGTGCACGTCTGCTGTGTTTTTACTCAGAGTCGGAGAGCGAGTCAATCTGAAATTCAGTCAGAGGTCTGACCTTTGTCACTGTGCCATGGGTTTTTGGTCTCTGACTTAAATTTATGTCACATAATTATACAGGATTAAATGAATATCACTATTTTTTTTCTTCGAAAATTTGGAGACAACATATATTTAGCAGAAACCTTGGTTTCCAAATTTTCCTTCTCCAAACCTCCAAAAAAAAAAAAAAAAAAACAATGGCAATTTAAAGTTTCAGAAATAGCTTCTGCTTCATTTTGGTGGCCTCTGTGGGTAAAGTGTATGTGTCTGTATATGAGTATATGTTTAATTTCCTGCATTTGTGTCATTGTGTAAATCTGCATGTGAATATCTGGGGGTGATGAGAGCTGACCACAGATGTCTCCACACACACAGACACACACACACACACACACAATCAGTAGCCATGAGGCATTCACACAAGCATGGATTTGACTACAAACACAGCGTTGCAGCTACACACACTTCCTGATGTGCAATAGTGCCAGCTGTGTGAATGAATGTGGCCTTATTGTCACTGAGATAAGAGCTACTACCACGTGTCACACTCTGCCCTCTCACGTTTTTCTGCTGATGAAACTAACATGGCAGGATGGGATTTGTAGGAAAATGTAGAGCATAAAGGAAGAAGACACTAAATAAACTAAGCTGAATATTTACAAATCACACACAGAATTTTGGTCCGTGATGTAACGTGGTTTATGTTTGCAGAGTATAGTTTGTGACAGTTTAGCAAAAATGTCATTTTTGTCAAATGCTGAACTTCTATTTTCTTCAGTTTGACATGTTTTTACTCACATTGCTCTTTTATTCTTGTTTTTCCCATCATGTCCAGAACTTGCAGTGAAATAGCATCTAAACAAAATGACCAATACTTGCATGGTGCTGTTAATGGGGGCATCGTCTTACAGCTTTTAGAGTCAGGTTTAAGGCCACTGAATCAAAACTAGAGGCAGAAGGTGAATGTGTTGATTTTATTTTATCATTATTATTATTTTTTTTAAATTCTGCTTCACTCCCACTTCTCCCATCTGGAGATCTGTCTCTGACCATCCTAACGAAATCCGTTAGGAAATCCTAACGTGACTCTGTCACTGTGATAAGATAAATGTCTGTGAAATCTTTCTAAAGAATAACAGATGGTGTCATTTGGATAATTTCACATTAGATCAAGCTCCCAAAACTTGACCTTAGTAGTGAGTTTCAGTAAGCGAGTCATTTTTCTGGTAACCTGTCACATCTGTTCCTGCTTGGTGCTTCAGCTCAACCCACAGTTCAGCTTCTTTTTATGTTTCCTGAGCCCACTGACTTGTTTCCTGTGTTTTCTGTAAATTCCTCTGAACTCAGAACAGCAGATCTCACATTAACTCTGTTATCCTGGGCACTAGTTGAGCTGAAGCAGCGTACACTGTACCTGAATCCACATAATGCTCAGTTTATGTCTGTATCAGATGTTATCACATCTGTGATGCAGTTAGTCTGCTGTACAGTCAGCCCAGAAAAAAGAGTTTTCAAAACAAATACAGTTTGTAATGCATGTTGGTTTAGCCAGCCTGATGTGGGCAGCAACCTGACACACTCTTTTACAAGAAAGCCCCTTCTAGGAGCGCGGCGGAGTGAAACCTACGGGATGCTCAGGGATGAATTTGCATGATTTTTTGCATGAGCCGCACCCGCAGCAGCTAGTTATGGCTTTCAAACACCTATTCAAACCCTCAGGCTGAGGCCTAGACAGTTGACTCCTGCCCATGAAGCGCACCCACATTACTGCAGTACAATAGGTTTTATCCAAAACTCTATTTAATGCTCTGGAGCTGCCATGTGGCAACACTCTGTTTCCTCGTTCACTGGATCTGTCAGCCATTTCCAATAAGCTAACGCTGAAACCAGGAGCATCAAAAGAAAAGTCCCTCAGTCAACTCTTCCCTTCTTTCACTGTGGACAAGTGAAAAACTAATGTTCCCCAGAACAGACTTCATGCTATTAACATCATTGCCCCTGATAAACTAGAGAGGTCTCATAAAGACGGACTCACTGACACTATCTGCTATACCAGTCATTTATTTTTTCCCACTGTTTTCAATGAGGCTGGAGTTTATCCAGTAGGATGTCGACAAACGGTCACATCCCCAACAATCTTCCAACGCACAATAACCTGTGAGAATTTAACTGGGAATGAATGTGCTGTCAGTAACTGATGTTTTGAAATACAATCGGAATAAATCCAACATCTCTCTGTGTGGGGCTGGTCTCAGTGTCAGTGTGAGTCCAGCAGGGAGATAAACCAAGGATGAAAAGTCAAATCATTGGCACAACCAGACGGCACATACTGAATGTTGGAGGGAAAGTTAGTGGGCACAGCTGGAGACGGGGAAGAGGAACAGTCAGGAATATAGTTTATTCAACAGGCTTCTGACTGGTCGTTACACCTGCATGTCCAGGTGTGGTCAGGAAGCAGTGAGGTAATGTTTTATGACTCACTGAGCTCCTGACTCTACCAACAGGGACACAAACCAAAGAGCACATCCTCTGCAAAATAGTAAAATTACTAATGATCCCATCAGAGAAAACTTTAAAAACTTTGAAACTTTATTTTTATGGCAATTTGGCCTTCAAGGCCTTAAAAAGATGAGTCTGGCTGGTTTATCTTTCTTAGTTCTCTGGATTGTGGGACCCCTGAGGACGTGCAGGAGCGTTTTCTGACGGTGAGCTCAGTCACCATGCAGACATGATGCTCACCTAACAGCAGCAGCTTCAGCTCCCTGCGAGAGTCCTTCTTGTCCTTCCGCAGCTGCTTCTCGATCTCCTCGCTGATCCTCTGGTTCTCTCTGTCCTCCGCCGATATACAACATCCAGCCATCCCTCCGAGTGAAGCGGCTCGTTGTCCAACCAGTGAAAAATGTTGTGGAGACGCCTGAGCCGCTTCTTCTCACCTCTCACACTCAACAGACTCAGCAGGAAAAGGCACAAAGCATCTTTAAAAGCGACGCCTTCCTCTTCCTACTGGGAAATATAAGATAATGCGCTGACTACACTTTTGTTTTTAAAGTTTTTAAATAATCCGGAATAAAACAGAAGATCCTTTGTTTAAGGGGAAGGCCCGGAGATTTTTTTTTTTTTTTCTTTTTCCTTGCAGTAATAAAAACCACTGACCCACCTTGACCGGGCGCTGCGGTTGGTCTGAGGCTGGAGGACACTTGCTGAACTTTATCCACACGGCTCATGAGGGCGTGGCACCGGCTGCAAATAGAAAGGGATCAAATGGGAAGTTGACATCCATACCAAGGAGACTGCATCGTCTTTACGCGTCTGACGCGATGAATAATGAGAAGGGGGGAAAAAAAGTGAGTTGAGAAGTTGGTGCAGGCGATAAACAGATTTTATTCTCAGAAAAGACTTTAGGCTCCTTTTAGAAATAACTGCGTTTATCTGGTTTCCAGCCGCAGGTAGTTTTTACGCATCTATTACAGTCGCTATAAAGGCGAGGGGGAAGTGAAGTATCCTCTCACACTGTCATGTTTCCCATGTCCACTAGGTGTCACAAAGGCCAACTGTGAGTTAATGTATTCGAGGATTTGATCTACAGCTTGAGGTCATGAAACACTTGGTATCTTGCAGGACAAAGACTTTGGAAGAAATCAATGTATTGACAGATTAGGTTCCATTATGACAATGCAACTGAGATATTTGATCATTGTTATAACACTCCAAACAGTAAAAAAAAAAAGGAAAATGAAAGGCTGTATAAGATAAAGAAATACATAGAAACTTCAATGAGAAATCACGAGACAAAAAGATATGATGTTTAAAAAGAAGTTCTCAATTCCTAATAAATCCAATTCATAACCCTGCAGGAACAATGTGGTTTAGGTTTGATCGCAGGCTCCACTTGTGTAATCCCCTGTAGAGTAAAAACATGTGCTGCTGAAAATTAGAAATATGCAAATCACCAAATATGACTGTGGACCTGTAAAGCATCCATGTGAGAATGACTTAACAATATGTGTGAATGTTAGGTGCTCTGACCATGAATTACATTGTTGGTGTGTGTGTGTTGGTGTGTGTGTGTGTAACCATGAGCAGTCTGCTGTCTTTTTTTTGGTGCAGTGTTACTTTCTGTTTTGGTGCAGATTTGTCCTCATACATTCATTTTTTATGAAGTCCAGTCTACTGTGTATCATTATGATTGTTTCATAACTTCTTCTCTTCCTTTCGGCTGCTCCCTTCAGGGGTCGCCACAGCGAATCATCCATTTAACCCTATCCTCTGTATGTAATACATTATGTATGTATCGGTATTATATTAAATATATATATATATATATTATATCTATTATGGATGTATTGTATCTGTATGTAATACATATGTAATACAATCCTCTGTAATGATTGTTTCATAGCACACATGAAAAAAACAGAAAGACTGAGTGTGTTATCATCTGCAGGAGCAGTTAAATGCAATGATTTCACTTTTCTGCTGAGTCCATGTGGGACGTTCTGTCGGCTGCTGTGTTCAGGCCAGTGCAATAGGATGAAGATGCTCTACCAGGTTAGTACTTCAGCTGCTTCTAAACCGGACAATTGAACCTATGACTACTTGTTTTCGTCCCTGTATTTAGAATATGTACATCAGTGAAATGTGATGAATTTTCTTTGATTTACAACCAAAAGTTGTTTTGCATCTAACTTAAATATATCGTAGTGAAAGTAAAAACTGCCAGTTTTAACAAAGCCAAGTTTTCATATCTTTCGCAAAGTATTGTTTATTTTTTGTGCATGTAAATAATAGAAATAATAAAAACCTGAGACAACAAGGGAGAAAAGAGCTCAAATTAACCACTAAGAAGCAACTTTATGCCACATGTTGCTTGGTAATATCCCATGCTATTGAACTTTATGAGTTCATGATTGTACTTGGGAATTGAACTTTAATAAATTGTGCTTAGTTGTACTTTAGAAGTGTTCACTTTAACGAAATGTTCAATACCTGACAGGTTTGATTAAAAGAAAAACAAAAAAAAAACTGTAGTTCAAAAACAGTTTAACTTTGGTCACCAGGCAGAGTGTAATGTTTATATAGAGAGGAATAATTCAACTAATGAACTGAGCAATAATATAAATAAATCAATTTAAAGGCATTAAATCAGTGATGTTATAGAAATGATAGCTATATTACTAAAATGACAGGAAATAAGAATCACAGTCAACATACGTTTGAAAAGAAACATGTCGCTTCATTCAGAAACATGTTGAAGGAGTGCGAGTTTATGGATACATGAAACATTTTACACAATAATGATTGGAGATCATCATAATAACACCATTTCAAACTTAGTCATTAAACTTCTTTAGGATTTGGAAGCAAAGAAACCCAAAAGTAGGTCAGCTGAAAACAATCAGATGATGCGTCTGAGACTTGAGTAAAAGAGCATTTTTGAAGGGGGTGGGGTTCTCACAATCTCAGTCCTACATTTCCTCAGTATACTGTACGTAACACTGAACTGCGTGAACATACTGCATGAAATCTGAACAGGAGCAGAGGTTTCCAACTATATGTATCGGCACATAAACGCCAGCTGCACTCTGTACTCTGCTAAAGGGAAAAATCCAAACTGAATATAACCTACGTGTGCACCCTCAGAGTAATGAGGTGAACGTGGACAAATCACTCCCAAAACTTGGAAATAGTCCTTTGTGGCTCATACTTATCTGAATATCCTGTTAAAATTTGCATTTTGGCCCAGAACATTACAGCTTTAATAACACTGGAGTTGCTATTTATTAAAAAGCTATTTGTTTGTTAGTCATCACGTGATCTTTTTAAATTACTTTTTGAGGTTCACAAACGTGTGTGGACTGTCTCTGCTCAGTGGGTTGATGCAGCATGTGAACTGTTTAACCCAGGATTTTCCCTTTTAAGTAACAAGGACAGTGTAAATACCCACTTTACAACAGCAGGGACACAAGTTACTAATTACTGCAGTTATCATCAACACTGATACGTTGAAACTATAGTCCAGCTTCAAAACATCTCAGGCAACAAGCAGAATCACATTAACAGTTTTAACACTCAGTAAAATGTGTGACGACTTGGCCACGCATGGTTTTTTTTTGTTTGTTTGTTTTTTTTTTTCCCAACAGGCCCTGCTGTTGATAAGTGGTTATTATAAGATCTTCATTTACTTCAAGTACACGATGAATTGGACTGGAAAATAACTTGTTAAAGTGGTTGTTGCCTTCCAAAATCAACCATCTTTGTAAGCAATTTCACCAACTAGCAGAAATGGATCTGAAAACAACAGGACCTCAAAAGTGAGGGCTGGTTACCTGCCAAAGTGGCTGCTAGATGCCAAACTATAGCCAAATGTGGCAAAAAACACTCTGCAGGTGGCTGGTGGTGGTTTGGAGTCCAGATTGTGACACTTTGCAAGCACATTCTACACATCGCGATGCGTAGGAGCACTGTTGTTTAATCACTGCCACATCAGGTAGTTCAGTGCATTGTAATGCACTGTGGCGTTTAATTTAAGACATGAATTCGATGTGACAACATTATGAAATCAGTGGAAAGCGTGTTCAGATTACAATTCACTCATGATGTGCTTATAGGTCCCTGTAACGATGTCATATTAGCTACATTTCAAAGCTGCTTCCAGGGCTTCTCATAGCACAGAATAACAGAGAGACCACCAAAGCCAAAAACCAAACAATCCTCCAGCTGCACAACAGGACATTATTGGCTGCACTAGGTTCACTTCTCATAAAAACACAGGTGCCTTGCGTTGGACTTTCAGAGGCACAGCTTTGTCAATAAGGCAATATGTACTGTACATATGAACTGTTGAGTATTTTCTCCTATGCTGTCATTTCATAAATAATATCCAAAATAATACTGTACATTCTAATGAAATGGTGGCAACCAATATGGAAATTAAGTAAAAAAATAAATTAAAAAAAGCACCTGTAAATACATCATCCTAATTAGGCCAAATGGGTTGAGTCTTTTTTTTTTTTTGCACATTAGTGTACACTGCTCAGTCACTGACTCAGTCTAACAGACTCTACAAAACTGAGCTTCTATCAAGGCGGAGGTTAGTTTGAGAGAATGTAAAGGCCCATCTATTAGCACAAGCAATCAGATAATTCCATCTCCTCCTTAAAAACATTTGTATACAAAATCTGAACCAATGAAACACCTTTTTACATGTCTGCCACCCACCTTGTTCTAGCATTACATGTTAAATAAAAAAAATCTTGCCTACCAAGGTGGTCGGTGTTAAGGTGGGGGAGTGTTCGGGATCACAACATGTGCGGTACACTAAGAAATCTCAAAATGAACCAATGATTATTAATCAAGAAGCTGTGTAATGAAATTAAATATAAAAGAATTAAAAAAAAAAAAATCAGTGAGTGATGTGATTACAGTGCTCTGTTCCTGAAGCCAGTTAAGAACTAAACTATTACAATTAGCCCTGTAGGTTGGATTTAGTCTGCGGCTTTTCATATAAAAGTCAATTTAACAAAACAGCTACTGTAGGTACTGGCGTATCAATCGATCTGCGGTTGGATAATAATATTCCTCGTTATGCAGTTCTGAAGCTGAACAATGTTTCTTTGCTGAGAAATAAAACTGGCAAAACACAAAATTTACATTCTCCTCTTACAAAAAAGGAAACAAAAACAAACATGTAAATAACATATTTTTTTCTTCCAAAAATGAATTAGCCATTAGACATACAATACAATTACATAGATACATATTTTCAATACCGCACATTCAATCTGCCAAAAAAGTAATGATTACAAAGCCAACGAAGATGCTGCCATATATATAGAGAGATGTATGTACAATGATTATAGCATTCATAATTGCACTATGCCTCAATAAATGTAAATTACAGGCTTATGTTCTAGGGAACTGTGACAAAAAAAAAAATACTGGGAATGAGGAATCGCAAATCAGAGGTGCCAGATCAGAAACAAGAAGGGCTTACTTTGGTACAAACTGAACATCAACACTCTGCCCTTTTACATACTGTAAGGAATTAGCCGAATATATTCTCCACTGCTATTGAAATACAACAGTCAAGACAGCTGTGCTGTGACTGGACAATTATAAATACAAAGCTGAAATGTGACTGGGGTTTGGAGCCACAATAAGAGGTTACAATTGGCTAAAGGAGCAGTTGCTCAATGTCTTTAACAGCCTGCTAATTTACTGCTTATGTCAGTCCAAGCTTTGTTTGTTTGTTTGTTTGTGTGTGTGTGTGTGTGTGTGTGAGTGGGGGCGGGGAATACTACTCAGTTCGTTGACTTTGTTGAATACTTCAAAAACTGCAAGAACCAGCTGTTCAATCAGTAAGTCAGTCAGTAAAGTCAAGTCAGTCCGGTCCTTCTGCGTTTATTAGCCCTGTTTCTTTCCTTTCTCAACAATTCTCATCTCATTGAAGTAGTAAACAGCGCAAAGTGGAGTCTGGTGCTTCAGTTGTTTTGGCATTGGCAATAAATATACATATTACCATAATAAAAAGCGTTAATGTAGCACAGTTAAACAACCATTTAACAACATCGTCTCTTTAATTATTACCTCCTCAGCACCCTTCACTGTGTGAAGTGACTAACTGCCACAATGACAGAGTGGAGGTCCCTGTTTGTCTCCTCACCTTGTCACTCA
This sequence comes from Mastacembelus armatus, assembly GCF_900324485.2. Taxonomy (NCBI): domain Eukaryota; kingdom Metazoa; phylum Chordata; class Actinopteri; order Synbranchiformes; family Mastacembelidae; genus Mastacembelus; species Mastacembelus armatus. Next base: position 13,939,699 of record NC_046641.1, read on the forward strand.
AAGCTCAGACAGCATTTTTAAAGCCACTTACTCTCACACTACTGAACTTCATGGCTATGTCTATAGTGGAGAGCTGTCACATGACCTTCGCTCAACACAAGACTCGCACTGTTTCCCCAAAATGCTCTTCTTATCAGATGGTACCAAAGTCAATGCAATGTAATAATAAGAAGAATACTTCTAATAATAATGATTACAGTCAATCAATAACAAATCAATAATTTAAAAATCACAGTTTATGCCTACTCATAAAGAGACTTGCCAATCAGTCCTTTGAAGGTAAAAGGAAGCTGTTAATTAAAGATCTGTTACACACTGTAATTTCCTGTTGGGTAAACACGTAAAGGCCCACAGCAGAGCGTCAGAATGAACCAACAGGTAAGGAGAGAGGGTAAAAAAAAAAAGCAAAGAATGAAAACCTTTTTTTTTTCTTCCTTTGTTTATAAAAAGGCAGGAGGGAGGGAGCACGTTGCATTCGTTCCAGCTCTGATGTATCAAACTCAAAACAAGCCCCCAGACCTTGAGTGCACAAAGTAGTTTCTTTCTTTTCTGTCAAAAAAAACACAAAACAAAAATCCAAAACTTCACAATGCGCTTAGCCTAAAAATGAGGATCATTGCTGTACATCTTCAACAGCAAATCCGTCCCCCACCCTTACATAGATCATACCCCCTCCCAATATTTCACCAACTCCTTAAATAGCAAGATAACATTTACTTTGCTCACCCCTTGGGGACCAAGAGATCAGCAAATGGCAAATAAATTAGTATTATGCAACCATTAGATTTTTTTTCTCAGATTTTTTTTTTTTTTTTTTAATGTGTGTGTATATGATCCATCTTTTCACAGATTGTGTCAGTCAGTGTGTGCTGAGGGCCTCCAGTTGGCAGCTCTGCTCTGCTCTACACCAGGTTGTACTCCTTTAGGTTGAGCTGCAGGATGGTGTCTTTGACGGCCGCGAAGACGAAACGGATGTTCTCTGTGTCAGTGGCACAGGTGAAGTGAGAGTAGATGATCTTATCGCTGTCTGGATTCAGGTCCACGAACATCTTGAGGATAAACTCTCGCCCTGCTTGGGCATCCCTCTGTGGACCTGGAGGGGGAATAAATACACTTGTCATATAATACCCACATAAATGATCTATAGTAAATGATCACAACACTTGTCTATTATGCAACCTTGCCTGAAATGAAAAGTAAGTAAGTAGTTAAGTAGTTTCTACCTGAGAACAATTAATCGACCAGTAGGCCATCCACCTTACTAATCTGACAAACACACTTAAACAGTGAGATGAGTTATTCATGACTTAATCCTACAACCTCCAATTCCAAAAAAAAAAAAAAACAAAACAAACAAAAAAAAAAAGGTGGGACGCTTTTGACTTTACTGACTTACTGATTGCTGTCGTAAAATCTGCATAAAAACAGAGTGCAAATCTCATAAACCCATATTTTATTCACAATAGAACATAGAAAATCATCAGAGATCCAGGCTTTTGAACTTAGCACTGATAACAAGCCAGAAGGTCCCTCTCCTCTGATTCTCTAAGATGCTCTTTTTACACCCAGCCATGTTACTGACCTCTTGCCAGTTAACCTATTTAGTTGCAAGATATTCTTCTAACTCTTCCTTGTTAGTACCACTTACTATTCCAACCTTTTCTGTGCCAACTTTTAACACTTTTTCAAAATCACATTATTTCTTTCTTAAAATAGTACATTTTCTCATTTTATACACTTGATATGTTTTCTATGTTCTGTTGTGACTAAAATATGGGTTTATGAGATTTGCACATCATTGCGTTCTGTTTTTATGTAGATTTTACAGTCCCAGCTTTTTTGGAATTGGGGTTGTACATTGTGGCATATTCCCATGTGGTGAATAGAATATAATATGTGGACAAAGATCGTTTTTAGCCAGTAGCACCTGTATTTTTTTGTGCTTGTAAAATACTATTTAAGGACCCAAAACAAAAAGTCATATCACAGGTGGGAATGCAATGAGTGATGGTATTGTCTTTCCAAACACCACTGATATCAGTTACATCTTCCATGGGAGAGTTCTTCCAGTACATAAACTAGTCCACAAAAAACAAAGTAGTGCTTGGTCCAGATGTTTGATATTTGGCTCGGTCACCATGTTGCTGATACTCACCATCATACTCTGGGAAGTAGTCAACCAGATGGGAGTACATGATCTTCTCCTCCAACAGGTCCTTCTTGTTGAGGAACAGAATGACAGAGGAGTTTTGGAACCAGGGATATGTGATTATTGTCCTGAACAGAGCTTTGCTCTCCTCCATTCGGTTCTATAGAGTGTGTTTGTGTGAAGGGGGGAGGTAAAGTCAGGGAGAAAGACATACAGAGAAAGAGAGCAGAGAACAAGAGAGAGTTAATCATTTAATTAAACTACAGTCTTTCATACTCATTAAGTACAGATTTTAATAAACGTTTTGCTGCACCAGAGGGAGAGCAGTAAAGATGAGAGAGAAGGGCGGCCATGTCGTCTTTGAGGGTTTAATTTCTCCTTTGCATTTGATTTCAGTGTTTAATTGAACAAAATGAAAAGAAAAAAAATAAACTTTCTGAAAGCACGCTTTAGATAACGAATCACCAGTGCTACAGCGCAAAACAGAATATCTCCAGAATTTTATAGATATATTAGCAGACTTTAGCAAACTGACACACGTGCCCTATCCTCTTAAGGAGACGTGGCTGGAGGCAGTATTCAAAACAGCTGGCTGATCATTTACAAATGCTTTCCAAGGGAACAAGAGATGGAGCGCTGCCATGCAAGAGAAAAAATCTGATTTCCATAGTTTTAAATAAGGAAGAGCTTTTCATCTTCAGAGCTAACACATCCTCCCTATCACACAAAATACTAAAGCAGTTTAAAAGGTGAAACTGTGAAACTAAGCATCCAGTCAACAATACAATCAAGTAGTTTCGTGTAATGAAGGTGTTTTGTTTTATTTTAATTGTGTAAGTGTTTTCTTCAATCACCTCGTTGTCTGATTCAACCAAAACTTGGTCGTACTCGCTGAGCGCAACCAGGAACATGATGGATGTGACGTTCTCAAAGCAATGGATCCACTTCCTCCTCTCTGACCTCTGACCCCCGACATCCACCATCCTGTCATGAAAGTAGCAGCCAGGAGACAGAACATTCACCATTAGCACCTAAAACGTTTGGGATCATTAGACAGGGCTTTGTGAGAAAATCTGTGCGGGACTTTAAAGACATGATACTTGTTTGAGTAAATGCTGAATATTATGGAAAGCGTAACATGGCAGGCAAGGGGAAGTAGTAAAGTATACTGGAGTCAAAAGTGAAACTACGTCTTCAGCGTGGTGCTATTTCAGTGCTTTAAGGAAGCAAAAGATGTGAATTGTAAATAATGTGTTAATCAGAAAAAGCAGCAATGTCACAACTTAAAAATATGAATTCCTACATACACAATTTTATTGTTAAAAAGTTTTAACCTTAACAAATCACTGTATGTGTGTTTTATTTTTAGATCCAGACTAATACTGGACCTCACCTGAATATGACACTCTGCAGATCAAACGGGTATTCAATGATGCCCGTGGTTGGGACTCGAACCCTCAACACATCCTGCTGGGTGGGAAGGTATGATGGCTCAGCGATCCGGTCCAACGCGTTCAGGTAACTACAAAAGAAGAGAAGGAAAATGATCCAGGATGTCTGATATGGTACAACTTAAGCTGTTTCACTTCTAGAAATTCCCATATTTTAAAATATTTTTTTAAATGGACTCAATTCATACTCCTAATTTTATTTTAGAGTCCGTTTCTGACATCTGTATCCGTTCTGCTCACTATTTAGTGGAATCCGAGAGCTGGTACTCCCTCCTTCGATCGTAACACTCCTGGATGCCGGGATCATTCCACAAACTCTTGATTGCATCTACATAAGGGTTCTCGAACATGGTGACCTTTTCTACGTCCACCTCTCTCACAATGTTGGCGTTAACCTGGTGGAAAAAAATGAGGAGGAAATGTGCTGCAGTTTACTTAAACTCATGTTTATTCAGCAGCACCAAAACAAAAAGAAAACCCTGGTTTATCAAAATGCCATCATGCATTTTTAATCATCTAAACAAACATCTGTCAGACAATCAACATACAGGTTATGCAGTCCTAATTATCACTGGCTTATTTTCTTTCGCTCATATTCTATATGCAGACATTTCTTTGCAGCCCCAGGCTCAGCATGGACCAAATATCTGAAGCTCAAATCCCACTGGTCCTATTAAAGGGAACAATTTGCTGCCCCAGATTCCCATTAAAACTCTCCTGTGCCCCAGGACAAGCGAGCAACATGTGCCTCTGTTGGAACTGTTTAACTGATTGATATTTATTATAATGTTACATACCTAATGCTAGCATCCTGCTGAACAGACCTGGTTCCATCTTTACAGAACTGAGCCCAGTTAGGTTCTTTTCCAGCAGGTTTTTGAGGATGTGGAACATTTTCATTTGTATTAAAGTCAATTGTTTAACATAAATTCAACTTGGAACTTTCCCACGTGTATAGTAGCAGACCAGTCAGATTTTCACCGTAGAATTTTGACAAGCTATTATAAAATGGACAGCTGTTATAATTGTTTGCTTTTATTATACCTGGCTGCCATTGTGTAGAGAATAATTTCCTAATCCATCACTCCTTCTTTAAGGCCTATTCATACTCCGCAAGAAGTTTGTCCTCTCTAACAGGGCAGAGAGAAAAGAATGTCATTTTTTTCTCACAGCCCTGGTTTGAGAGGACATAGAGGGAAAACCTATCCCAGCCCTTGGGTTGTGTCTGACAGCTATTGTATGATTGGTCTGAAATTTTGAAGTGGGCGTGTTTAATGCAGAACGCTGCTCTTTCCACTGGCGGTTGTCATAGCAATGGGTAGTTTTGAGGAACAGCTGCCAGAGGCGGTGAGGAAGTAAAATCTTTATAACACATATTGTAAGGCATATGAGGACACACAAATGGCTAATAATTTGTGGATAGAGGATACGTTGTGCACGGAGGAGAGCGTCTGTCGTAAAACATGGCGATATCTGATATCTTATCATATTCTTCTTATAGTTTCTGTCAGATTCCCACAATGCATAGCACGCGTGACATAAGCTGCAGTGGGAGGGACCTCCCAAGAGTAGTACTTGAAATTGGTCTTGGCCTTGAGACAACTTGTTGAATGTCTCTTCTATGAATCAATCACATTTTTACTCAAGTTTCTCTCAGCCTCTGTATTTTTATTGTAAAGCATCTCAAATTCTATGACAAATGTACATGTTATGTTGGCTGTGAACACATTATTTTAAGGTTGCTAATTTTGCATTGGAATACACAAATGGACTGTTTTACTTGGTCAAACTGTAGATGTGGTTTATGGGGTATTGAGAGCTCTTCTCTCAGGTTACCTCAGTGTCTCTTTCAAATATGGGCGTTAGAAACATAAAATAAAAATACAACTTAAAGTTGATTATTTCAGCATTATAAGAAAATGAACTGGTTTGCCCATGTCATAGCATATGAATCAAAATGTTGTGTAACCATCTGACAAACTCTGTTGCCACAAAACCCTTGCTGTGCATGTACTTTGTGTTTACATAAATTTCTGAACACACTGTGGGTTATGCAGTGATCGGGCCTTAACTTGGTCTTGCTCCTCCTTGGTCTTGATCTTAACCCCTTGTCTTTGCTTGTCTCGAATACACTGTGGTCTTGGCCATGACTTGGTTTACGTGTTCTTGACTACAACACTGCAGGGTACTTAGTAATAAACTGTTACAGTGGCTGTGTGACTGACTGTGGAATTGGTTGACTATAATAAGCACATACCCATCAAAAAAACAAAAAACAAACAAACAGGCTATTTCATGTCACCATTGTGGTCACAGGTCTCTACACACCTTAAAGCCCCAAACCATAGATGACATATTTTCAGTGTGGACCATGTATGTCCTCTGGTGGAATGAGCAGTATGGAGACTACATGGTTTGAATTTGAATGAAATCCATTGTCAGATGGCATGACATGATGGCTGGGGTCTGGTTCAGATGGTTTAAAAAAAAAAAATGCATTCACAACTTGTGAAATAATCCATAGTGGCGATACAAGGGCAGAAGAAATCCAGATCAGATGTATATTTTAGTTACTGTTGAAAGGCCTCCTGGACTATGACGGTGCCATTTAAAATAAATGCAGAGAAAGTTAGTGGAAACGTGATAGACAGGTTCATTTTCACTTCCTTTGTGATCTCTGTGATCTTTGTGAAAGCTAAATACTTCCTATTTTAGCCTTATGTAGGTGAGAGTACATAGATGTTGGGTACAGTGTATGTCGGGTACAGTGTATGTCAGGTACTTGTAGTTTTGCTTCATATGTTGATTGTACACACATTTGTGATTACATGTTACATTCCATTATTTTTCTAAGACTGTAAATCTTATGTAAAACTTTACTAGCACAGCAGACAGTAACCACACAGTCTCTGCACTGTATTTTTACGCAGCATATTTAAATGGCTGTACTTGGTCTTTATGTTTGAAGTGGATAAAACAACAGTTACATTTCTTGGCTGAAATGGCAGTTTGGTTTCATTCTTCATGAGCATGCAATCATGGGACAGGAAGCGAAAGCAAGCAGGGAGAACAGTCTACCACAAATGGAGTATCTGCCCAAGTTAAGTCCAAGATGTGGTGCCATGTTAACAAACGCAGGTTTGGGTAGATGGGTGTTTGAGATTTGGCTTTTGATCTAAATGTTTCTCTTGACAGTGTTTGGGAAGTAAAGTTTAAACAACAGTTTACAGGTTTAACTGTTACCTGCCTTTAGACATCTCCCTACAATGCTATCCTGATTATTTACAAAAGCATACTTTAAAAAAAATCCTGATGAGTAATGTAAATGATCAACTACAATCACATGTTCTGCACTGTCGACACTAGTAAGCAATACTGGAAGCGAGAAAATGTCTTCCAGCTTCTAAACGAACAAACACACCTGATCCAGGTAATCAGCAGGATGTAGAACAGGGATAGTTGGAAAACAAGCAGGGCAGCAGCCTGCGGCCTTTGAAGAGGGGGCACCTCTGACCTAAATAATGCATCACCCCTTCATTCTCCATATCTTAACATCTTATCTTTGTGGTCAGCTGTCACTTGAAAAGACGTGATTTAGAAAAAACACTGCCGAGGTGAACACAGGTCTACACTCTACTTTTTTCACTGTCACTCTCACAGGGAATAAACTGTGTGAATAAGCTGTCACTGTAATGGGTCCCAGAGCTTTTACTACAGTTTAACTCATAAAAATGAAGAGGAGAAGGAAAAAAGACCGGCTGCAATGACAGTTACAGGAAAGGAAATTAAATTTAAATTAGTATAGAGCAGGTCTCCTGTTTATTTGCATTTGTGTATTGTGTGTATACTGTATATGTATGCATGGATTTGAGTGTGCAGAAACATGCAAGCACAAATACACACGGTGTGATAGTGTTGGAGTGCCTTAAGGACACAGGAAGTGTCAAAAAGAACAGGAAACAATTATGGATGGCTGCTCCAAATAAGATAGACAGCATTCTAAAAATATACAAGCACATTGTGGCTGTTTTGTGGCGTCTTTCTCTCAAACTTCACTACAGTTGTTTTAGTTGGGGAATTTGAAATCGCCCGAGTAAAAGCATCTCATTTACCTTGTTGTGCTCATACTTGTAGGGGATCTTGAGCGTCTCCATGGCTCGGATCATGGCCTGCATGGCTGTGAAGATGTTCTGATAGACCAGTTTGGTAAAGCCCCTTTTGTCCTCTTCAGAGTAGCCGGCGCCATGGATAATCCTCATCTGTTTGATGAATGTGCTCTTCCCACTCTCCCCAGTGCCTGAGAAGGTAGTGGAGAGTGGAGAAATGAACAGTTCATTTATTTTGTACTCCTTAAATGGACATTCAGTCATTTATGATTTCTCTGGACCTCTGTGGGCAAAAAAAAAGAATTGCAACAACTGTTTTATTTCCACACTAAAACAATGAATGACTTAAGAGTTGAGCAGCTAGGTAACAGCCATAAAACCTTCAAACATGCAGATAAGAGACCAGTCACACATCCAGCCATACTCCCCCTCATGCACCAGGTGCCAAATATGATGCAGCTGTTCCTGTAAATGTGCTGTAAATGTGATATCTGAATGAAACCATAACCACAGATTCACACATACAGAGAAAAAGTAGCTGGATGTATCTGACCTTCGATGAATCTGTAGTTTTCTGGGTGTGATGTGTTGAGCACATAATTTACATACTGTGCTCTGACTGGACAGCTGCTTTGTTGCATGTACGGCTACATATGTCAGGGATTTGTTTCCACACAACTCTTTATTGGATCCCAGTAACTTGTTAAAGACATGTCATAGAGAACTGGGAAGCTGGAGACTGCGAGGATAGGTTTTCCCTCTATGTTGTTTATATTTCTTTCATGTTGTGGAGTAGTAAACAACTTTGTTTGGAAGTTTCGGTTGGACTCCAACTGAAGACGATCTAATCGGTTCTCTCATGACTCTCTAAACTTTTTGAATTTGTCAAGCTCAGTAGGGGACAAGGCTGCAAAACCAGGCCTCAAAGCGAATAGTAACTGTAGCTGGCTCAGCCCTTTGAATCTGTATGTATATGAACTGAAAGTGTAAAAGTCACCTACGTCTCAGGCTTAAGCGTGGTGTTTAGCCAGAAAAGCAATGCACTGATCCTCACTCAGCTAAAAGTCTCTTCATAGTTGGATGTTGATTCCTTGTGGGCGACTGCAAACAACTCTTTTTACACTACACAGCTGATTAATTGTTTATATGGAAATGCCGTACTGATTGGTGCAGATTTAAAGTTAAGTGCAAGCAAAGTTAAGTAAACCCTGAAACTGTAGATTTGACTGTACGTAGGACTCAAAGCTATTGTGAAAACATTTAAAATATATATGAGAATTTCTCCTGAGGGAAGAAGCTGAATCATGGGTTTCCGTAACACAACATCCCGTTGTGGATGCACAGTGCATGCACACAGCACACAATATGTACTCACTCACTCAAGCACTCACACACACATAATATTATGTGCTGGCTGCCTTCCGCTCGGCCTGTTTGCTTGGTCTGGTGACAGACCAAGAACAACATCTCTCTCCACTCAGTGGTGACAGGAACTACTTGGGTGTGAAGAGCTGGGGGTGTTGTTTCTCATTGGTTCATTGAGACTCTTGGCAGACCAATTGGGCAGTCGAACTCTACATCACTGCTAACTCTTGAATAACAAATAGGAAGGATCACATGTGTTTAATATGTCTCGGTTATAAAAGTCAATGTGCAACACTTCTTACTATAGAATGTAAAGTCTATTTTATTCAAGTTGGCTTCTCTACCATGGGTCCATAACACAGGCTCAACACTCTACAAAACCACTTCACAGCAACAGGGTACTGGGTTCAAGCCTGCATCTGAACAAATACATGCAGTTAGGTTAATAGATAGCTATAAATTGCCCGTAGTAGTTATGACAAAGGTAGTAAAACAGTAATGACAAAAGAAAAGTTAGCATAGTTGCCCTTGAATTGCTCTTGTGTCAAAGCCCTTTTACCTTGCTTAAAAATACTTTTTGTTTTTTTAAAGAGAAAGCTGCAATGAGGAAATGATAACATACACTATAGACAGAAGCATCAATATACATATAAAGTCTGTTATGACAGATTTTATTCTCGCCTATTTGGCTGGACAAGATCATTTGTGTTAAGTATTTTGACCTAATAAAACACATTAACTATATATAGCGAATACCACATAGTTTTCTTTTGGACAGAAAGGCAGTTCAAATGTGCTAACTGTAACCATAAATGGATTAAGAGGCAATGGTCCCCTGGTCCACATGTAAAGGGCCCCCACCTCCCTGAGTTACACTCCTTAGAACAAGACTCATAGATTGAGCAAACATGTGAGTTGTATTCAGTTTGTCTTTTGTCAACTTTTACTCATTTTACATCTCTTTGTAGTCATTTTCCACTTATTTTATTTTGTGTTTCATTTGGTAATTTTGCATATTTCTGCAGTTGTTTTTTTTCTGACTTTGTTGCTGTTACTTTTTAGTCATTTTGCTAGCCTGGCCATCCAGACCCACTCCTTTCTTAGCAAACGAATGTGGGTCTGGACTCCCTGCCATAGAGAATCTTTTACTCTGGCCTCAAAAGAACCGGGCCAATCACAGCCGTTTATCTGCAACGTTCGTAATGTTTCTCAATACCAGTCCCAAGTTCGCAAATCTTTCTACAATTGGTTTTTGCTGTTTACTCCTTTCAAAAATACACACAGCACTGGTGATAACACTGTGTATTCTCATGCTTTTACAACAAACATGACAACTAGCGTTGCGGTAGCACCTCTACGCTACTGCACGCCATTCGCTGGTCTAACTTTCGCTTTCTTTGCGTCATGTCTTTTGTTTCTCTGGATGGTTTACTCAGTGTCTATTGGCCCACCCCCTGTAAATCAATCTGAAGCGATGAGATTCCAGACTAATTTTTTGTATAAAATAGGAAAAGAGTTAGTCTGGCTGGCCAGGCTATAATTTTGCATCTGTAGGTTTTCATTTTGTGTCTTTTTGCAGTCACTTATTTGATTTTTTGTCTTTTTTGTCTTGTCTAAAGGACCCCTGACCCCCTGGGGCCCTGAAACTTTGCCTGGTAGGCCCGCTGAATATTACATCCATGACTCAAACAAACATATGGTTGGGAGTCTTCTTGAATTTCACTGTTAATTGCTTCTTAGTGCTACAGCTGATGCTATGAATAGTGTTACATTGCATTATGCTTTGGTGCATTTTTCACCCTATTGCAGTGGGTTGGGCTCGTCACCACCTGCTTAGCACACACCCACCAACACACACTTCCCACCTGTAATTATTACATTGACAAATACTAGTTTTGCAAACCACAAATTGTGTTGCACAAGAGTTAATACCTTACAGCGTGCACCCTAAAAATAGACACATTCTATTTTTTTAAACAGGCAAAGTGGAACAGTGAGTAATCTCAAAAACTTAAGTGTGCCAGTGGGTTTTGGATTTGTACAGGCACAAAGGAACTAAGTTGCTCTTGTGTAGAGTTCTGATGTCCTGATATTTGTCAAACACAGAAATAAGAGAGAACCTGATGAACACACAAAAAGAGGAATATGATTCATAAAGTACTTCTTCTTCTAAACTCATCCAAGAACAGAAACCTCGATGATTATTGATCATAGTTGACTTGATAAATTGGTGCTGAGATGCTGCAATTCAGTTTAATGTTACAAACTGGAAGGTAATGAATTTCAAGACTTTTTATGGTCGAATGTGTCAAACAAATGTTTCCTTTGAGGAATAGAATAACCTTAAAATGTAAGCTGCATTCCTCCAGTACTACATATGAATTAAGGTTATAGAAAAACTAGAATATGCAGCATATACCCAACAGCTGTGAGTATAGAAATATATTATTCAAAAGCTATTAAATTAGAAGAGAACTTCTCCAAAATAGTTCAGAATAGCTTGACCACATATGGGTCCTAATGGATCTCCTTTATCACACCAAGAGAATACAGTGAAAAGGATAGCAAGACAAGTGTGGTGGGTATGAGTGTGTGCTGGCCATTAGAGGCTGCTGAGCCTTTCAAAGGGGAGAAAAGAAAGGGCGAAAACAAGAACACGGGCTGCTCTGTCTCTGAGGGGTATGTTCAGTAATTCATGTAATAGTAGCTACTTGACCATCAGCTGCCAAATATTTACAACCTATGCTGTCATAGATTCAAACCGGTAAAACAAACAGTAAGGATTCTGTAATTTTCTGTTGAAAATGCTGTTGTTCATTTGCCACAAACACAAATCATGGAAGTTGGATGTTTCCACAACTCCCGAATGTACCACACCTTCAGTGTCTGCTCTGCCCTGAGTTACCTGCAGCTCGCTTTATACACCAAATGGAATAAAGGATGCAGGAATGCCTATATGATGCTTGAACATCATTATAAAAAATGCATGAGTGAAGAAGAGGAAATGAATTCTCTGCCAAGCGCTTAGCGGCACTTCAAGGATAAAGTTAACACATGGAGCAGAGGAGGGGCTGTAGTACCGCATTCACTTTTACAAATGCTTTAGTGTAAACTGCAGTGTGTTTCGCTAACTAGTCTTTAGTACCTGTGCCGCAATCAAATCTGGAAAACAACAAAGCACATGCTCCTCACTGTCACATCTAATCTAAAGTGTAAATAGTGCAGTAAGCACTTTAATGAACTGCAAGTTGACAAGTCTGTTTAAATAATTCATTAATATACCAGTCCAGGTACAAATCTGTGGTTAAGCAGTGATGTGTGTAGAACTACTGTTTCCTGGAGACAAGGTATTATTCCAGTCTCCACCTAATAAAAGGAAATCCTATTAAATGAAACTGAACTTTTCAGTGATAGTTGTAGAATCTGCTAAGACATTTTAGTTTTTCAGTTATATCAAGAAATCCTCTCCTGCAGGACTCAGATCCAGTCTGTGTTAAATTATACTAGAGAAAATGCTGATACTGGTAGCTATTTGACTGCAATGTATTATGACCTGTTGTAGTGAAATTGAATAATATTGCAAAATTATACAAATTTTTCAAATTGTACTTTCTATTTGTGTACTGTTATCTTGACATCTGCTTCCTCTCACAATTACAACCATGTTTTTGTTAAAAGTTGCAGCAGACTTTGCTCAATAGTAACCTTGACAGTTTCACTTGTCTGATAAGAGGCTGACAGTGATTGGGTAGATTCACACTTTGTTTTTGAAGTTGAAAAGTGCAGATTAAATATCCTGCAAGGGTGAAATGATTTAAACAGCTACCTTGTGTTTACCTACAAATTCAATAATCAATGTCATTAATAAATGTTTTGTGGGTTCTGATGTTTTGAATCCCATTTACCTTCCAACCCCATCATCACAGTCTGATATTCTCTGTGTAATATGTATGTGTAACTGTGTAAAGAGGGACAGGCATCATAAACTAGGTCCAATGGTCTCGTAGGGATTGGAGATGGGCTGTGCCACTTTTGTAATTGAGCAGTTTTAAATTAATTTAGCAGAGAGAGAAATCTAATTATTTAGGTTTAACCCTTTTGACTGACATCAGATGTCTGAGACTTCAGGGCAAAATAAATAGAAATCAGATGTATGCAATGCACATAGAAGTATGTAACAGTTATTTTAATTATTACTTTGCGCCACTGATTAACTCGATTAATCATTTTTTACTATAAAATGTTTAAAAATTGTGATGAATTAATATTTAACTTCATCTTAGGTCAAAGAAACATATTTAAATGAATTTTGATCAGTAGCAGCAGCAAGATCTCCAGTGTGCTCTCACATATGAAAAAGAAACACATTTAAACTTCACATTTAGAAGCTGAAACCAACAAATACTTGGTTGAAAAAGTAAATATTGCAACTAGTTGCTTATTATTTTTCCACCAATGGACTAATGTCATGTGATGGTAACAGAGGTAGAGCTAATGCTCAAAGACATCTAAACAAGTTTAGCTTCAGTGGGCATAGAAAAACACATGACCAATTTGTGAGGTTAACTTTGAATTCATTGAGTTGGGTTAAGTTAAAATAAATAGCTATTAAAATACGCTACCATCGTAGATGCACGTGTTCTTTCAGTAATGTCACCTTAGCACATTTAAGTAAATATGAGCCAGAGGCAAAACATGTTCTAGTTACAAATATTCATGATCATGTGAATTTGGTCAGTTGGAGGAAAAAAAAAAAAAAAAATGCTTTTCTGCAATTGACTTTGGAGTCAGGACATCCTTTAACGTGGACAGCTTTTGAGACATCTGTGCTCACAGCTGCTAATAAAAAGAGTGAACGTTGTCCTATATGTCCTGTCTCCCATGTGAGCTCATCAAAACAAACAGAAACTACTTTCACTATAATACAGAAAATCACTCTAAAAACACACCAGCAGTAAACTCTATGCAATGTCTAACATGTTAAAATGTAAAAAACAAGTGTCCATTTTTTAAGAGGTTTGTTTTTAATAATTAACACAAACTAATTCTGTTTCCTGTGAGTATAGAAGTTTGGCATCTTAGCTAATGTGAGGTCATGGTTTGCCTTCTTTTATCCTGTCACATTTCTCTGGTCCTGAAGCCATGATTAAAGATAAGATGTTTACCTTTGTAAAAACTTTAACACAACAAGGTCTTATTGATCAACTATATATGTTTTAAGCTATATGCCTCCATGCAATCTGTGCTCACAGTAACAATAGTCACATAAAAGGTTTGCAGGTTTCACAGAGAACTGACCTGATCTGAAATCATGTACATTTCAGAAAGTTTGCCAAGGGAAGGGGAAGTGCTCTCAACTAGTCAAGTCCCCATTGTCTGCGGCTCCTTCAGTAGAGAAGCTCAGTCAGTGAGCCAACGGTTCACTTGTGCCAGCTTCTGTACTGAAAGACATTCTAAATATGCAGACTTCACCTACTCAGTTTTGGCTGGGTTGTCAATGGGAGGGTTTCAGATTAACTGTCTGTCTCACTCCTCTGACAGAAATATGACAAAGCCAAAGGTCATATCCAGCTTTTAATATGAATATAATGCACCACTTTAATCTAGCAAAAACTGTGCTTTTTAACTAACCATTTATGTCATGGTGCACTTTGGTCCGGCTGTGGTCAGTGGTTCCCAAACTACTTCTACCAAGCCTGCTTGTGAAAGACATGTTTGTTTTAAGAATAAATCTTCCTAACCCACATCCAGCTAGCTTTGGTGCACTCACATTACAAGGAATTTCCTCGTTTTTTGTTTTTTTTTTCTTTTTCAGGTGAAATTGCATCACCTGAATGTTTTTCTCACAACAAACATTTGACTTGTCATAAAAAGAAAAGCACAGGTTGGAACTAATAACATTAATAGTGGTTATGTTTTTTGCAATGCAGCCTTTAACACTGTTATTACAATATGTGTTTGACAAGTCAGGATGTCTGTTGTGAAAGAGGTCTGTTAGCCATTTTCTCCACATCATTAAATGTCCATTGGTAAAGTTATCATTTTTTTGTTAAGCATGACAGAAGTTGCAAGACTACACTCTGAGGCTAACATTCAAATGTGCATCATGTGGGGAAAAATGTGCATCATGTGTCTTTGCTCATCTTGTAAACAATAAGAACTACAGGTTGTTTTAGTGGATTATGTGCTGATGTTCATGTATTGTTGGAGTAGTTCTGTTTCAGTTGTTTTTTGCCCAGATGCCCCGCCTCACTGTGCTTCTTCTTTGGCGGACATCGATTTTAACCGATTTTTCCTGAGTCACCTATCTGTGAGGTTTTTAGTATCTCTGACTCATTAGTTAGCGTTAAACTATTTGTGTTCCAGACAGCTTCTAAGTATAACATTATTAAACCCCCCTCCTTCGTCAACTACTGTTCCACACTGTTGCTCGTAAAAGTCTTGGTTATCTGCCCAGGTTGAACAGTGTTAATTTCAGTACGTCTCCCTTGCTAGTTTACAACCCCTTCGTGGATATTAGATTCACAAGGAGGGTGGATTAAATGCTTGCAAATGTTCTCTAAACTTGCTGCTTTGGGCATGTGTGTTTTAACATACACAGCTCCTGTGGAAACAAAACAATTAGTGGGTTTGACAATAAAGCTGAAAGGCCCACATGGTTTGTGAAAAACCAAGTGATGGACAGTTTGAAGAATTAAAAAAAAAAAATACTTGATTGGAGAGTTTGTCCTGGTGTCCCAATGGGCATAAAGCAATTACTGAAAACCCACAATACACAGACAATATGGGTTAATGGAACCATATAGTGCACACACAACTTCCTTTGGTTAACTAAGCCACTGGTAGTGGGGGTGGTGGTGTCCATGTGTAATATATACACGGACACACTTTGCTGCAATTTCAGACCCCTGTGCATGAGCTAATATATATTCAATAAGCTCTAGGCTCACTAACAGAATGGTTAATGGAATTATTGTCTAAAAGGCTTAGACATGTGAATGTTGGTGTATGTATGAGCATCTCTTCTGTTCACAACAGTAATTACAGACTATATTCCCAGTTTAGCCAAAACCATTTTCCTGTTACGTTTCCTCTCTATATCCAGTTAGTTTTCTCTATATCACCAGTTACATCTCAGGACAACACTACACAACAAACCGCTATCCATGTCTTGCATTTGTCAAAAGCCTTCATGAATACTGGGTATCCGATTGCTGGTTCACCATTACAAAACTTTTTACTCTACAGTCTGATAGATCATGCTGGGTATTCCTTACAACTCCATAAAGACAATAATTGTAAGCATTCTGTCATTAGAGGCACAGTACTAAACCACTGTGAAATACAATACTCTGTACTGACAGGGCCTATGGATAAGCAGCTGCGACACAAAACTAAATGTTTAATATGAATCATAATCATCAGTTTTTATGGCTTGGAGTGGAAAATGTTCCGTACTACACTATTGTGACTCATAAATAAATACCTTATACTGTCTTATGAATTGTACACTGTTACATATTATCACTTTCTGGTTGGGTCATTGGCTGTTAATGTGTTTGCATAATGAGCAAATTGTTGGGTATTAAAAGAGATTAAGGGGTAAAAACAACCCAATTATCTGGCCATATTTAACAATGGAAGTGGCACTCAGCTCCCTCAAATCCTGTTATGGGGGATTCATTTCGTCTTTTTTGTGCTAACAGGAGAGCAGAGGAGATTATTTTTCAACCACCTCTTAAACATCCCCTAGGAGGAACAACTAGGATCTAAGCATCGAAGGGTCCAGTCTGCCTTACACCACCTCCTCCGTGCATCTTCTCAGAATATGAGGAGAGCACTGAATCAGAAAGAGCGGTTTCTAGCACCACTCTCCACAACCACGGTCATCACATCTAATGGGCTTTTTGTTGAAAATCTAATTTAAAAACGGGATGGTGAGTAGATCACTTGTTTTCCTCCAATTTCCACTGTATGACTGATTCTTCTGAACAAGACTGACACTCTCCGTTTCACAACCTCTCACTGTAAAAATACAAAGGTATCAACATTATGTTATATCGTATGATTAGACATTGTGACTTTTCTGACTGAAAAAAGGATAATCCATATCAGCCCATTGAACCTCTCTACTTACTGCACTGCTGCTGTGTTTCAATTAGTTTTATGACGATTCAAATGTACTAATACTGCAATTAAGGGATGGATGAGCATTCCACTACACACAGGCCATCTATTATAGGTCAACATGCTGCTGACCGTGCTCAATAGGCTGACACATGTTTTAAGTGTTAGGCTCAATACTGTCTTGATTACCCCCAATAAAACGCTAGACTTTGGTCCAGCCTGGTCTGACAGGCCACCTGCCCGGGCCCTGCACAGAGAGGTATGAGTTTAAGGCCCACGGTGAGCATTTGTTTCCTCGACACTAACCGGTCGCAGTTATTCAAATCAGGTGGTTTTTTTTTTATATACCCGGAGCCATGTAGGCCTGACTGGGCAGCATCTCCTCCCTCTGTGGATTTTGCCAATCTGTGCACTAGACTCACCGAGATATTTCAGACACCCACGCCAAACTTCACTCAGGTGGGAAGCACATTAATGACACCTTAATCTAACCCAGCCCACTCTTGAGCGAGACAAAATGTTATCTTGTTGAGATGCATCTGGACAAGGCTCACCCCACTCCTCTCCCTCCCCCGTGTTTCAGCCTGCCGAGCTTACCGAGAAGCAACAGTTTCAGTTCCCGGCGTGCGTCCCTCTTATCCCGGCGGAGCTGCCTTTCGATCTCGTCGTTGATCCGCCGGGCTTCCTTCGCCTCCTCGCTGAGGCAACACGCCATTATGGATTCCAGGGTCATTCTCTCTCCTTGTTTTTATTTAATTTAATTATTTAATTTTATATAAATACGCACTTTTCCGCGTTTCTCTCTCAGTGATTCATCCAGATTTCAGATTCGTCAGAGTAGGAAAAACCAGAGGCCTGTGAATGCCAAATAACGTCCTCATACAGGCCTACGTGCAGTCAAATAACGCGTGGACGCCCTTACAATGAGCCTAAACAGCGCACAGATTGTGGTGGGAAAAGGCAAAATTAGATATTTGAGAAATTATTGACCCCCCCTCCCCCCGTTTCGGTTCGCTTTCTGCCTCCCGACAGCTTCAAAACAGCGTCCAAGGCGGTTTCGACTGAATATCTGTGCAATCTTAATTGGTATAATCTGCTTTCCCTTCTCAATATGATCAACAGATCCTTTTAAGACATATCCTCCGTGCTGCTCTGTGTGATCTCGTTAAGCATTGCCATCCGTACCCGGTCACCCTCTCGTCAAAGTCCTTAATGTTGTTATTTCTCAGTCAACAAACCCTCTTATGTGCAACTTATCGTCCGCGGATGAGGGCGACGGGAAAAACACATGAATAAAGCTGTCCGTTTATTTTCCAATGGCTCGACTCCCGGGCGTGGTAAGGCAGAATATGGCGGACTTTCACTCCAATCCGCTAGGCTTGGATACACTACAGTTATCTCTCTGTGTGTCTGCTCTAAAAACCAAGAAAGCCACGCATAACAGAGCATTTCACTCGGAGCTGTCGATACCGCTGTGAAAATACATCCCAGTGTGGCTGCACAGGCTGGTTCAGGTCCGTGGCTCAGCAGCGGGATGAGAAGAAAGGAGCAGACGCTGTGTTGTTGCTTTTCTGTCTCTCCCCCCCCCGGACAATCTTCCCCTTTTCCTCAATTCTCTTCATGTATTTTTATGACACAGGCCATCCACTCCTCCGCTGGCAGGGTGACGTCGGACTCCCATCGACTAGGGGGGAGTGTCACGTCAAACAAACGCCACAAGTATTTATGCCCCAACCTGTGGAATAGAAAATGTGTATGAATGGACGAGCTGAACTCATATCTCCGTGGGCAGGGGCGTAATAGAGGGCAAGTCCAATTAACTTCTATTGTTGTGCTGCTTTGTGGGAGAAAATCGTTGAGAAGAATCATGAGAGTTCGCGTTATGTTAGTAAATGTGACGTATTTTCACGGAAAAAGAATTTTATTATGCGCCTTTTAGAAAATACAACTCGTTCTTTTTTTTGCTTTTGTTTCTTTGTGGATCTCAGCACTCAGCCTGAGTTTGCAGTGAAGGAAAAAAAAACAAAAAAAAAACATGACCACCAGTGTGCAGTCAAATACATTTTCCTGTTGTGAAGGTCATTGTGCTCCAGTTTAGTTAAAGCTGAGTGGTGTTAAACACCATGGCTTGTTTCAGAGATATGTAGGTCATGATATGATGTTCAGGTTTGATGAAAGTTTCTGGAGAGCTTTTTATGTTTGTTTTAATATATTACTTATAAGCATTTGTATTAAACTGCATGCCTTTTAACTAAGGGTATGTAATATACTATACTATATACATAACATAATAAATATGTTATTATACAGCTACAAATAGTTAAAATTGTATATACTTGATTCATTCATTCATCCCTTTGTAATTATTGCTATACAAATTGGAGACTAGTGGCAGTTGTTGCTTCTCTAAAAATACAAATAATTTTTTGTGTGATAGTGATGAAAGGATGACCCATGGACACCATGCTAGCATAGTCTGATGGTGCAGGCAGTGGACACAACATATTATACCAGTATTGAGCTATGTATTATTTGTGATAGTTTAATATTGTGAGGCTATTTTCTAAATATAGAAGTGAATCTTGGTCTTACCAAACCATTATATAGTACAGTGTGTATGTACACACTCCAAAGAGTTTAATTTTGGTCTTGTCTGGTCACAGTTAGTCTTGGTTTTCGTTAATCTTGTT
The DNA here is from genome assembly GCF_900324485.2 of Mastacembelus armatus. Taxonomy (NCBI): domain Eukaryota; kingdom Metazoa; phylum Chordata; class Actinopteri; order Synbranchiformes; family Mastacembelidae; genus Mastacembelus; species Mastacembelus armatus. The sequence continues at coordinate 13,959,587 of NC_046641.1, forward strand.
TTTAGTTAGTCTTAGACTTAGTTATAGGTTTAGCTAGTCTTGGTTTTAGATGAGACCAATATTGAACTCCTTGGAAAAAAGAGTTTTGAAAGTTTTGAAAAAAATACACACCATGTTTTGAGGAGGAATGGCATTGCACGTCACCCTAAAAACACCATACCAAAAGTGAAGTTTGGAGGTGGGAACATCATGGTGTGGGGCTGTTTTTCAGCTTACTTCGCAGACTTTGCATAATTGTATGAAGGATAAATGGAAAAATATACCAAGACATTCTTGATGAAAATCTGCTGTCATCTATAAGGATGATGAACATGAAACAAGGGTGGACATTTCAGCAAGACCGTGATCCCAAACACACAACCAAGGAAACTCTCAATTGGTTTCAGAAAAAAAAATAAAGCTCCTAGAATGGCCCAGCCAATCACCTGACTTGAATCCAATTGAAAATCCAGGGAAAGAACTGAAGATCAGAGTTCATAGAAGAGGCCCAAGGAACCTTCAAGATTTGAAGACTGTTTGTGTGGAAGAATGGGCCAAAATTACACCTGAGCAATGCATGAGGCTAGTTTCTCCATACAGGAGGCGTCTTGAAGCTGTCGTTACCAACAACGGCTTTGGTACAAAGTATTAAATAAATTTCAGTAAGTGCATTCAATACTTTTTCCCTGTGTCATTTCACATTATTACACATAACTGAATTTATGGACATCTATGGTTAGATTTCTTTGCATGTGTGGATTGCATGGGTTGTTACCAACATCTGGTGAAAAATGTATGTCAATAGCACCTTTAGAAATATATTTACTGAGAAAAATGGTGACACGTTCAATACTTATTTTACCCGCTGTATATATAGATATATATATATCTATATATATTGTATTGTAGGAGAGTTTGAATGCATTATGTTGTACAGGTGTCCTTTAAACAATGTAACTGTTACATGTAGCTTGTCTTTGCTATATGCTTTTAACAAACAGTGTATTTATACAGCAGCTGTTAGTCACATTATTCTAAGAATAGCTACACACACTTATAGATTTATAAAATGATAAGTGGATGGATGGGTGAATGGATAGATGGATGTTAGAGGCTATATCACATGCTCTCATTGCTCCATTATGATCATCACTGCCGTTCTTGCCTGTGCCATTACTGTTGTCAGTAAATTTGGCTTTGCACTACTAGCTCTTCTACAACCAAACTATTGGCTATCATTCCCCACTTATTAATGAAAGGATGTCAATCATTTTATATGTGAACACAATATTGTGTGAACTGTTTGGACATTTAAGTGGGTCCTAAGCCCACAGTGGACTTCTCAGACTCTGTAAGAAAGAGCTTGGGACCAAAGCAACATAATGATTATTTATGGCCATAGAATAAGTGCTGATGTGCTTTATAGGCCAATTTTGGTTTAAAGGCCTATTGTGTGACTGAAAACATGCCAGCTTTGTTTCTTGGTGGGTCACATGCTGTATTCCACCTGTAATACTGACTCAATTACAAACCACTTCTCTACACTGCCCTACTTTATGTCTTACACTGGGAAATAGCCACACACCACTAAAATGATCTAAAACCTTCAAATGTACATAATAAGTCTGAAGTAAGTAAGGGCATTCAAAAGGCACTTTTAATGACTTTTTATCATAAAGTATCTGCTCTACTACTTACAGTGCTTTCAGTGATGTGTGTCATACTCTACAAATCTCTTGGCCTACATGGATTCTCATTAGAGTGTGAGTGAGGCAAATATTGCACCACTGAGTCTGAGATACACAGATTATAATGAAGCAAGTACACTTGTCTTAATGTTGCTTTTGTTTTGCCTTTATAGACACATTAAAGTGAGTGAAGTACATTATGTGAAGGCAAGTGAACAAAGAAAGTCAATGAACATTATCACAGGGAAGTTCTAACATTTTATCATTTTAAACTTTTTCTCAAATAATCTTTAGAAAATGTGCAGGTACAGGTTTAGGACTGTAAAACATACAGTGAACATAGTAGGGTACTTGTAGGGAAGCATGTAAATGCAATAGTCAATTGGGCCCTGCTCATCAGTGAATGAGCTTTTAAATAATTTTAACCAATCATGTAGCATAACATTGGATAAGATAGCTCCTTTCAAACCTAGTAAACCTAAAAAAACCCATTAGCCCAGGCTAAATGTTAGTGTTAAAACACAATTGTTGCAGGGATGAGTCAAGTTCAGTAATGCAGCTCTAGATTTGTTTAAATCATACTTAGAAAACGGAAATTTCTCTGTCGCATGAGGCAAGTACAGGCCCCCTTCTTCAAAGATGCTTTGTGGGATTCCTCAGGGATCTGTGCTTGGCCTTATTTTATTTTCAATTTACATGTTATCTTTAAGCCATCTTTTAAGAGCACATAATATCAGTTTCCACCTTTATGCAAATGACAATCAAATCTATTGTAGCTGCGACAAGAACAATTTTAATGAGTATTTTTTCTTTTAAAATGTCTAAAAGAAATTCAATAATAGATTATCTGAGTTTTTTTTTTTTTAAAGTTAACCCTCTGTCCTTAGTCTCACAATTTCATCCAGCAGTGAAGAAATCTATGCTAGCTGACAGCAAACTCAACCATACTGGTTTTATCAATTATTTCAATCTAGGCAAATTTCAAAGATTAAGCCATTTTTATTGGTCATAAACCTAGAAACTGTTATCCTCATTTATTTAACTCATAAAACTATCTAGCAAAAAAAACCTTTTTAAATTACAATTTGTGCAGAGTGCAGCTGCTAGGACTTTAACTGGTGTCAACAAGAGCACACCACAGTGATATTAGTACATTTGCACTGGCTACCAGTTAGTTTAAGAACTGGTTTTAATATTTTACTAAATAATTTTAAAGCTAGGATAGGGCTTGCTCCAAGTTATATTTCAGATATTTTAATCCCATACATGACAGTCTGTTCTCTGAAGTCCTCAAACCAGCACTTCTGACTGTTCCAAAATCTAGATTAAAAAACAAAGAGGATCAGCGCTCCAAGACTTTGGAACAGCCTCCCTTAATAAATCAGGTTGGCTGAGTCAGTCTCATCTTTTTAAAACACTTCTTAAAACACATTTTTACAAAATGGCCTTTCTATGAACTTTTATTGTCAATTTTTCCAATTTGTGTCTTATATTCCTTGTTTGTGTTTCATTGTTGTCTTAAACTGTGTACAGTTTTTATTGTTTGACATGTATTTGTAAGTTTATTTTTATAATTCCTTGCAAAGCACTTTGTAAACATGATTTAGAAAGGTTTTTTTTAATTTAAAAAAAAATCTTTAATCTATTTTTGCAAAGAAAAAGTTAGGTTTTAAGTAATCACACATAGGTACTGAGCATTGTTGGTTGAAATGTAACTAAGTGACCCATTTAGACCATTTAAATGGGGACAAAATAGTGACTCATTGCCTAATTGCATGAAATGCATTTGTTTAAGTCCAGTTCATGAAATCGAAGCTGGCCTTATCTCTTCTGACTGTATCTACCAAGCAGACAAAAACCAGAGCTACAATGAAGCACATGGAAACGTGAAATGGAAAGACAAACTGTAAAACGGTTCAAGTAGAATTAATGTTAGCTGTCCAGGGACCTGTCTGCTTTGTCCCAGATTTGCAGCTTGGGGAGCCATTCAACCTGTGCCTGTAATGAAGGTCAACCAACCAGCTCTGTAGATGGAAAAAGCAGCCACAGGCCAGTAACATTTTAACCTGTCATGTGTTCTTCAGCATAATCTTGTTTAAAGTATAGATTCCTCTTTAAACAACTGTTTCATACTCTAGTCTGAAAACTATAGTGCATCACACCAGTTTCTTTTTGTCAAATGAAAACATTATTTGAATTGACGTAATTTGTTGGTCGGCTGAAGACAAAAATGCTGCCACCAGACAGATTTGCTATGCTCACAGTACAAGTATTTGGACTTAAATTTTAACCAAAGAAACAAAGACAGGACCCCTGACACCCCTGGTTTCTCTCCTTATGTGTTATTACTTGTTACAAGAAATATGAGAATCTACATCACTATACCAATGATAATGAACTCAAGGTGGGCCTTACCTAATGAGGCCCTGTTTTGTAAAGGTTCCTCTGTCAAGAATCAATTTTAAGACATTATTTATTTGAGCCAATGTTGTGTTTACATATTCCTACTTGTGAATTTATTTTTTACTAATACCATATACAGTATTAAGGGCTCAGCATTTCTTTTTTTTTTCATAGTGACCCCTAGCAGGTTAGAGGAAGTGCAGGTTCATTCAGTCTTGGGTGTAGATCTACAAATGGAAGGAAAAAAAGAAATTGGTTAACACATTTGACTGTTTTAATCATATTCATAAAACATTCATATTTGACGCATGGACATAGGCACACGTACAGAAAAACAAGACATATGTTCTAAATGCAAGTAACTTGTAGACTGGGGAATTATTTCCAAACAGTACAGCGGACTTTTATTTTGACTGAGCACCTTCCGATTACGTCATTCCCTCACGTGATCGAGCCCTCGCCTGGATACGAGAAAGCGTCGCTCCGCGGTCACTACGGAGTGAGATGGCTGTGTTGTAGTCAAAAGACACTTTAGTGCACTTCCCCACGCAGTCGGGGCAACTTACTGCCATGGCAGTCTATGGGAAGCGCTTCTCAGTGGTCTGGACAGCGAGTCTACCATGTTTTAACGTTTATCCAGCCACCCTTAGGTGCTATTAATGCATTGGTCTATCTTGGCATGAGAGATAAAGATTAGTTAGCATGCTAGCAGGTTAGCCACACAGCCAAAGTATCGCTCAGCGACCACGCCTGCCACTGACAGGTAAGAAACATTGCTCCGCTCCATGTCTTTGCAGGAGTGAGTGTACTACGAGTCACTGGCCATGTTCAGCATTAGGAACTGTGGCTAAAACCCATCGGTTTTGTTGCATAATGTTTTCCAGCCCAGTTCATAACAGGTGTTTTCATGTGACTAATTCTTTGTGACAGTAATGATGCGGCTCTAATAGGATTTGAGTCCCCTCCTTCCTGTTGCTTGTTTGAGGAGTACGCCAGGATAAAGGTGGAGGAGCTTAGCTGTGTCGTCTGTGGGGAAATGGTGTTTGCGAGGGGACGCGTGGTTTAATCTCGGTTGGTACAAGATATTTTCTACCAAACTACAGAGCAAGTACATAAAAATAATGGGTTATACTTTAGTTGTCAGCAAAGCAACTAATAAGAAGATCCTAACAGTACTGAATGATGTCACACAGTTTGAATTTGCAACAAAATACCATTTTAAAATCTACCAAGCAAGACATCTCATTAATTGAATGCACTGAGGAAAAGATGCTCACTGTGCTGTTGTTTTTCTAAAAACAAAAAAGTAATTGAATGTGTTAATGGCGTTATTGCTGTCATTAGATAGAAATTCACTTACTGAACTAAGTGAAAGCACTGAATTTGTAGTGTTGCTGTCAGCCTTGAGCCATTGCCTCTCATTATCACCACTTAGATACAGAGATTGATAGACATGTAGCTGCCAAAGAGCCCGTGCAACCATGAGTAATGTCTCTAACAGCATTTTTTCTGTCTGTGTATCAGTGTGGCTGCAGGTTCCTAGGCTGACATGGGCAAACTACAGAGCAAGTTTCGCAAGAGATCTGAGCGCTACAGGTGACACTTGAAAAAGAAACACTTTCTCTGGCCTTGTTTTTAGTACTTAGTAATTGTAACCAGGATTGCCCTGATGTACTTCCAGTGGTACTAGTACTGAATAATAGAGAAGTTTTATGCTGATTTATATATGGAGTTGACAGAAACCTGGTACAATTTCAATTAAAAAAAATGTGTCTGTATTTGATTTGGTTGTGTATTGTACTTGTGTACCTCTTATGTTTTTTGTGCAGGTCGTCTCAGGGGGAGAAGGCAGATAATACCTTTGACAGTCAGGTGGTGCAGTATGAACCTGCCCATCAAGGATCCATTAACACTGTCACAAATCTCAGCCCTGATCTGTGTGTGTCCGGTGGGAGTGACCAGGTAAATTACCATATGTATTATAAACACATTACATTTTTATTTAGAGAATTAAAGAAAAAGCATAATGACTCATGTTAGACAATAAAACCCATGACTGATTGAATTTAAGCCATACGTTGTGTATGTGAATCCTTAAACTTGTTGTAATGAGTGCGTGCATGTGTCTGTGCATGTCTGTCCCCATAGGCTGTGGTGGTGTATGACTGGAAACAAGGGCGGATGTGTCAGTCCTTCCAGGGTCACAACCGAGAGGTTACCAAGGTAACATCAATATTGTGTGTGTACAAACTGATAAAGGTGTGACATTGTTCCGGGCTGTCCCACAGTTCTCATATTCTTATCCTCTGGTATCGACTCCTTAATTCTGCTTCCATCTGTCTGCCAGGTGCTGTGTTATCCTGGCAGTACGTGGATCTTTAGTGCCTCGCGGGACAAGACTGTTCTGATGTGGGACTTAAACCAGGGGGATGAACAGATTCAGGAATTTTGTGGACATGAGTTGGTGGTCAATGGACTAGCTATCAGCCCTGGTACATAGACATACACATACTAAACAGTATGGAGTAAATATTTTAACTGTTGTCTTAAAGCTTCTTTTTTAACTGCTTTAGATAAAGTTGCTAATAGGTGATGTATAGTGTGTCATGGTAAACTCAAGATTATCATATGAAATGTAGTCTGTTATATATTTGCAGAATCATATTTATCCAAAAACATGGCTTACCATCAAATACGATGAATACTTCTACACTATCAAATGTCTTGTGTTATAGCTGGTTTGGAAACAAATAACACCCTGAGGACAGCTCACAAATATTCAAATAAATAATGGAACACAGCCATCAGTGCCACATCTCCTTTTGTAGGAAACCAGATCAGGCGCAGATGTGGTTAAGTATCTCTTTTCACATTCACCTCTAGTCATTACAACACTACATGTACAAAGGTGGTGTACAAACAAATCTCTAGGTGTAGCTGTTGGATGACTATTCCAAACATACTAACACTGAGTTTTGTAAGAATATTCATCACTACCTCCTGGGTATAGATCTAATTTGAGATTTGACAGACACTTCTCATTAAGCTGGACAGTGTTGTAGGCTGAGAGGATATCTCTGAACTCATCTCATGTCTTGGTCAGTCAAGATGGCCCTGCAGTAGATTAAGTCATGCATCAACCTTTCACCTGTACTTCCTGCAAGCAATGATAAATACTTGGTTGTCAACTTTGACAGACTGTTGGTTTTGTATCTCAGATGCTATCAAGTTAGCAACACTATCTGGAATTACCAGTTCCTTCAGAAGTGTTTTGCTGGAAGTAAGAAAGTTTTTGATCTACACTGAACTCATGGTACTGTTTTTATTGTGGTTTGTAGATGGGAGAAAGTTGTGCACTGGTTCTCGTGACAACTGGATGTGCTTGTGGGATATAGAATCTGCAAAATGTGAGCAGAGGCACAACATCTCTAGAAACCTGGTGAGAATATGTGCTTTTGTGTGCACACATCTTTGTACAAAGAATTGTTTCAGGCATCTTGACCACCCTCAGGTGTGTACCTGTAAAGATAAGAAAAAGAATCAAATCCGTAAACCGTTCAATCTAAATTTTACTTCCCAAGTTCATGCCCTTCAGGGTTTAAATGTTCACACTTTCATCTCTTCTCTGTCCAGGTTACTCATGTGTGTTGGGTGCCAGGTAGCTCCTCTATAGTTCAGACCTCTGAGGATAAGACCATAAGGTACAGAAGGATTTTCTTCTGCGTTTATATTACTATAGAGGCACATGTGCCATCTGCAGCATAGCAGGAACATTGCAGTTCAGTAGAAATCTACATACTTAGGATTTGTAAATGGGAAATATGCTGACTTGTTTTGCAATCATAGATAAAATGTGAAGAAACTGAAGATGTGGGCTAGGTACACAACTACTGTAACGAATGTTCCCCATTTGGTAACAAAACAGGGTCAGAACCATAAGTGTTGTACAGAAGCAGCACTGAGACCAAGAGCTTAATGCCAGTTCAATGCTTTTATTGCTCATAGGTTGCTCAAAGTTTGTTCTCTTACCTCTTTCTAGGGTGTTGAAAAGTGGCACATTCAGGTCTAACTGTTCAATCAAAGTTGAGTTCAGGTCCCATTTGGCTGTAAGATTTAGGCAGGGAAATTGTCTCGCACAGTTTTTTCTCTGTGGCACTGTCCCTATTTGCTGACCTGACCCTCTAAATCTACAGATTTTTACAGCTATTTATGAAATTACAAATTTCATAAATAGCTTAGTCTAATTTGTTTAAATTTTTTCTGTACCAGTACCTATGGGGTGCACATGCATCCTGTCTTAGTACATATTTAATACTGTATAGAAAAGTAAATGAACAAGACATATGCAATCAGTTGGTCATTAACTTATGCTTAGTGATTTACTGCTGGTTGTCCAAATAAGTTCAGCCATAATTTTAGTAGCACTTAGCCAATTAAAATACCAGAGATGATATTAGGTGTTTTGATAATGATCATTAGTTGATGGTATTATGAGTGCATGTTGTCTTCATTACATGTATCAACAATTCATTCAATTTAAAGTCTTCTTGTTTGTTTACACCATCTGTTGTGAAGGTGACCAGGACAAGTCATGAAGCGCTGCCAAAAGTTAGACATGACTGACGCTAGTCCACTGTTATCATTTTGCATAAACCAGCAGCCAATTTTTACAGCATTGTCTGATCCCATATAAAGTAATATGAAGATGAAATGCATTGTGTTTCATTAAAATACAAGGTTGTATCTCTTATAAATGGATTAAACTTAATTAACTTGTAATTGATGTCAAAAATGTAACAATTGAGGTTATAAGTTTTTTCATCCTGCTGTACTAAACTCTTGCTCTTGCTGGTGTATTTTTATTAGAATGTTTTAGATAGAGTTTTGTCTATCCCATAATGTGACTACTAATGTGTTTCAATGCACATTTTGTTTATTTACTTATGTATTCCAGCTGTAATGTTTTTGTTGTGTACAGGGTGTGGGACAGCCGCACATTTCAGGTGACCAATACTTTTCCAGCCAAGCAGTACATCCAGACACATTGTGACGTCTCACCGAATGGAAACTACTTGGTGTCCAGCAGCAACGGCTTTGGGGGGCAGGGCTGTGAAGCCACGGTGAGGCCCTTTGAGGTGTTTGTGTAGTTCATGGCTGTAAAGGTGTAGATTTAAAGATGGTGGTGGAGGCAACCAGTAGGTTACCCATTGTCTGGGTTGGTCATTTGGACAAACACTAACTGCAATAAACAATATGGATTTGATGTAGACTAGTATCCTGTCTAAACTGGATGTTATGGTAGAGTCTGTGAAGTGTCCACTGTCTTATGCTAATATTTTTGAAAGTTCTGACATAATTTATTTTTAAAGGAGTTGTGTCTGTGTTATTAGCTCTGGGACCTGCGACAGCCTGGATGTAAGGTTGTGGAGTACAGAGGCCATCTCCAAACCACAGCTTGCTGTATGTTTCTGCCTACACCTCCTGGTGGCACAGCTCGGGTAGCAACATCGTCCCATGACAGCTCCATCAAAATCTGGGACCAGAACACAGCAGGTAACACCCCCACTTGTGGATGAAAACATTCACATACAGGAATAAAAAGATTTTGCCATAAATACAGACACTGATATGCTAGCTAACTGCTTTAGATAAAGTTGCTAATAGGTGATGTATAGTGTGTCATGGTAAACTCAAGATTATCATATGAAATGTAGTCTGTTATATATTTGCAGAATCATATTTATCCAAAAACATATTAGCAACCCACCATCTTCTGTTTAGTTTGCTTAGGGACGTTGTGTCTGGATGGTGCTGGTCCCCTGGTTTCTCTGGCTCCGAGCGATTCCACTACTTTGCTGTGTGCTAGCTTCAATACTGGGATCCACCACATCCAGGTGGACCAGGGATCAAACCAGACTCAGGGTTCTGGGGCAGGTTCAGGTGGAACCACTGGCTTGGACATTAAGGTTTTGGCACGTTTCTGACAGAAGAGCCTGGTCAGACTCATAACCCTGACCTGTGAACAGGTGAAAGGAGAGTATGATGATGATGTATGGAGCATGTACTTTTTGTCCAACAAAGCCATCTGGATGACAATCATGGTGTGAACACCAAACTGATCATGCTTGGAGTGCTGCCTTAGACAAAGCCAGATGAACTATTTACTTTGTTTACACACTAATTGAGGTAGTTTGAGCTGACAAGGTGGTTCTTGTGCCTGTTTTGTTGCTTAAATTGTGCTGAATACAGGTTCAGAGGACATCTTAATGCAGCAGGGCCATTGTTGAGTTGTTTGGAAGCACTAGAACAGGAAAATCAGCTATTTTGTCAGGACTTCTCCCGAATCTGACAGAGAACTTGAAGCCAAATAGAATTTCAGACTACCATCATGTTGTTTTTTTTGTGGATAAAATATAGTAGGCACAGTCAGAGTCAGAAATTGTGGAAAATTGTTTTTATCATCAGAACTAAATAATGACTCATGTATTTTGACTGATAATCTAACTATTGATTAGTTTGTTCTATAGCTTTAACCTATCAAGTGTTAGAGCAAATAAGGTCTATGACACAGGACTGTGTAAACCTGCTTTTTACACACATTTAAATTGATTGTTAAATTGATTGATGCAAGTTCTATTTTTTTAAACAGCTGATGGTGGATGTTTTGTGCTGATATATAAAATATTTACATTTTAAAATAACTGCAGAAATACCACAGTAATTACCTTATTGATGAAAGGGGATTTCCAATTAGAATAAAAAATGTAATTTATTAATTTAATTTCTTTTTGGCTCTTAAAGGTAGAGACATTTTTATTTGGGGGATTTTCTCTTTGTCAAGTTAAATTTAAAAAGGAGCACCTACTGCAAAACCACATTGGGCTTTTAATAAACATCACTGTCATCAAATGACATGAAATGTCCTCGGCAGAGTTACTACCAAATACTATAAGTATTACAAAATAAAATAAAAAATAATGGACATTTCATCTCATGACAGGCTTTTATTAGCTTCAGTGGATTCCTCTGTGTTACACTTGTAGGTATGCTAACCTGTTTCTACACCAAAAATTAAAAATGATTCCTATTATAACTATAAAAATCAAAAACAGGAAAAACCATGACAGAAACCAAATCTCTGGTGTTTAATTTATTCAAATATGTACCCTAATTTTCATTCTAACAAACAAAAAAAAAATCCATCAACAGGTTTGCATAAAAACAACTCATGTACAAAGCAGACATCAGCCAGCAGTCAACAGTTCGCTGGTCGCCACATCACTGAAGTACAGAAATATTCATCTTAAAAAACATCAAAAATGATAATTGGTGAAATAAAAAAGATTTAAAAAATGCATCTAATGAAAATGGTAACATAATTAAATATACCTTATTGGCACAGCATGTTATAAAAAGCAGGCTACATGGAATAACAGGAATAAGTAGTACATTACATTAATCAGTCATTCAGAAGACATGTAACAGAGAATAATTATAATCTCTATGTACCATCCAATCCAGTGCTGAGAGATTCTGGCAGTAAGATTTACTGCCATCTTTCAGAGTCAAAGTGGTAACAAGTGGTGAATAGTAGGTCTACAGCTAGTGGCAGCTATACAGTCTTGTTAGGAAAGAGCTTTGGGAGTGTAGTCATGCTGGTTTTTGTCTCAGAAACTGACTAACTTTATGTGCTAGAATGAATGGATAAATGAACCTGTACGTAATTTGAAGAGTCATTTCTTTTATTTGTTCTCTCAGTTTTCAGTGTCTAAAACACAAGATCTGGTTAACAACCCTCCAAATGCTAAATGTCTTGGAAATCTTAACCAATCAAAGAACAGTTTGTGTTTAAACTCACATACAGTACTGACAAAGAGCCTGACCCTTTAAGATATAATGTGAACCAGCCCTCATTAGTGTGATAATTTGGTCTACACAGTACAGCCATCAGTGCAATTTTTTAACTGTAATGGTACAGAGAATCACTCATGATCATACACATTAATATAATTAACTCAGATGAAGACTCATCACATCACACATTGGAAGAGATCTTTACATAGGCAATCAACAACACAAATATAAAAAACAGCATGCAAGAACAGATTGGTATCAGGGTTATCTGGTATAGGTTTACTGCAAGGGGCAAACTGAAAGTTTTTTGGGCAAAATGAGAAAATCTTTTAAAGCTCAGACTAATGAACAACTGACACAAAGACAACTTGTATTCAACTATTTGACTTTCAGTATTCAATGTTTTGTTTTATTCACTGTAAAACAAATTGTAGGTTTTTGCAGATTGTAGGTATTTTGCTTAATTCCAATATAAACACAAAAGGCAAGATTATGGGTCTAATACAAATCCATTGTACTGAAAACATGAAAAGTCACATGTACTATAACACTAGTCACATGTCCATGACTGTATACAACACCTTTCTTAACACTGCAACCTTACACCAGTATGAGTGTCAAGACTATAAATACTGGTGTGTGAGGGGCAATTTGAATACATGAAGACATGTGACAAAGCATAGAGGACAATGATAGTAAAACATACAAGTCAGTCTCAGAAATAGTAGAAAATAATGGCTGAAATAAAACATTCCAATTAACAGTGATGCACAGAAAGCACAAGTCTAAAGCAGTGTTTTTAAGAGAATTATGTACCATGATACTGGCTGGTTAATAACCTATCATTAAATTACTAATAAGAAAAAATTATCACATACTAACATGAATAAATTTAGAGTAAAGTACAACCATTTGCAAAAGCAGGGTCACACAGGCTTGTGCAACACAAACTGTATATATATTATTTTTTTCCACAGGATCAAAGGCACTAGACCTCATTTAATCTGTAATGTGTAAAGAAACTGATCCTAAGTATATCTCATTTCAAGCCACTGCCATGTGGCTCAAACAACCTATGTAATTTTGTCTGGACTACTTTTGTGGATAATTTGCTTGTGCAATCTCACATTTAAATGTTAAAATTGATATTTCCCTATTTCAATCTTATAACCACAAACTTCAGCATAATGCCATACTAGAATCAAAATGATGAATGAAAAATTGGATTTGGTTTTAACATCAGACATGAATCAAAACTCCAATTTCCATGTGATGCAAAAACACTAGTTGTACAAGATACTGAAACAAATTTGAAACCATATCTGGAAACTGTTTAGTGCCTCAAAGAGCTAAAGACAGTATTTTAATATACTTATTTCATTTCCAATTTGATGTATGTGTTGATTGAGTCCCTGAGATATTGCTGCCTGCCTGCACTTTCTTCTAGTCTGATGGTGACTTTTTAATACAGTGCTTTTTCATTTCACAAGCTTGTTGCACACAAAATGCATTTGTTCACACCTTCAAGTAGGTCACCCACTGGGGGCACCTGCTCATGCACCTATGCACACACATTCACACAAGAAAAAGAGGCCCCAAAGTCAAACTATTGTCACTATGGAATTTTGGCTTTATGGAGCAAACTACATCTACATAATTTGAATATTTTGGATGGAAATGGAATAAATAAATCTCACTATGGACAACTATCCAACAACATGTTGACTTTTACATATTAGAAGTACTATGTATCTGCCCCCTGCATCATGTGCCCTACCACTCCTCCTCCTCCAACAGTTTCAAAAAAAGGGGGATAATGTGGATGGATAATGGATGAACCTGTGTAAGAATCATAACACCCAGGTTAATTCACAAGGAAAACAATTTACAATCATACATAAAATATGTCTTTTTCATTTAGCAAAAGCAGTGACAATGCTTTTCCAAACACCAATAATTCACATCCAAACTTGAGTTTCTCAAAAGTAGCTGAGGCGTGGTATTAGGCCAGCTTTAAAAAACCATGGATATCTTTCAGAATACCTCCTCACAGATGTAGCAAAAATGTTTCAAAGCCTTGAAACATAAAAGAAAAATTGGATGATTTGCATAAGCTTCAAGTCAACTGTCCACACCTCCGAGGATTTTTAGGTATCTTGTAACTAAAATCAACTCATGCTGTTAAAATACTGTTTTCAAATCTAGTTTCGTCCCCCATGTGACAATAGGGTTATAAATACTCAGTAGTTGTGTTTCTGCTGATGTGCGCAGGAAACCGCATTCTGACATCAAATGCAGATGTTTCTATAATACCTCCTACCTCTCCTGTCATCATTGCTGTCACCTAAGTTTACTGTTCGCCGGTGCGTTCCAGGCTGTCTATAACACGGCTCAGCCTGATGTTCAGCAGCCTGATCTGGGTGTCCAGGTGGTCGATTTTCTCTTCCAGTGAACCTGCCCCACCTCCTCGACGCCAGTACGCTCCCACGGGCCCCGTCATGAAGTACACAGCCATGATGAAGCACAGCGGGAGCACGGCGCGCTCCGGGTCGCCTTCAAATTTCTGCAGGATGTAGAGGCAGGACAGGGCAAAGAGGGTGACACGTGCTAGCCAGAAGAAACGGCCAAACGCCACGTGCAGCAGGTAGAAGAAACCCCCCAGGAACATGGAGAGAAACCAGTAGGCCAAGAGTATGGCGGCAACAAGAAGCAGTGCACGTGCCGGAGAGTTGGTGAGTGATGTGGGGCTGAAGTAGTGGCTAAGGTTTGAGGCTGCAAAGGGAAGAAAAGGAGACACAACAGGAAGTTGTTAAAAAAAAAAGAAAAACCATCCTGAACCTAAAAGCACAGAAAAGCTAAATTTATTTCAGATAACTTATTTTAAAACATGCTAAATGTTTCATATTTCCATTTGTCTCTAGCTCTCTGAAATTTCTAAGAAATTCTATGAATGCATTTGAGGACTTACAGTCGATGCCCATCACATCCAGCAGATCTGACCAGATCTTCCAGATAGTGTCCAGAAAAGAGTCCACTCCATGGACAAACCGCTCCGTTGTTTTAGAGAAAAACTACAGAAGGACGTTTTAGAAAGAAAGGTAAGACTCTGAGAGCTACTCTGCACTCTCAGAAGCTGTCTTAAGGTACAGTAGTATTTTGACATGTAAATGGGTTGCAACCTTTATTAATAGTATTAAGTTTGTTATATTATCCTTCATCAAAATGGTATTTATCAGTATCAGCTGAAAATGAACAACAAATAAAAAGCAGGCTAATATGAATAATATGTGGAGCAGTTCTGTCCTGATCGTCTCAATCAATGATTCATAAAACAGTCACAACATGATGAGTCTGGTTACTGTATACAACCACTGATCACTCTCTCTCTTCCTGACTTTATCACGTGTACCCTTACATATGCCTCTTTAGCTTTGCAGGAAATAACATTAGATTTCAAAATACAGGAAGTGCAGCTGGACCAATGAGAGGATACAAACGAGTGTGTGTCCTTAGAAAGAACAGTTTTCTGATCATTTGGAGCTGAGGTCGGCACAAACAGCTGTCATTGCTCGGGGGCCACTGGATGCAAGCGTTGACGGGATGAATGCAATGAATGAGAGCTGGTCACATACTGATTCTCGTTGTTATTTAAGTAAAACTACACACGCATATGTCATTTTGATGTTATTTTTTGATGTTCAGATGCGTAAAACATGGAATAAATGGCTAATTTTTCAAAATGGCATCCGTGAAAATGGTTGGCCAGGCCCGGGCTCGCTTGTTTCCTGTTCGCCATGCTCGCACCACAATAACCGCCCTGGATGCTGATGTGCTAGCGACCGGACCAAAGCGAGCTGTTATTTGGACAGCACAAGCCTCGCACTGACCTTGTATAAGCCTCTGATGTTGTCCTCTCCGAAAACGTTGCTCAGAGTCTGGTAGATGCCGTTAGCTGCCCGTCGGAAGCTGTTCTGGTTGCTGGTTCTGCCCCTGCCAGCTTCGCCTGTGCACAGCAGAGACGCGGAAAGCACCAAGAAAACCACAAAAAACCTGATTCCCTTCATGGCACTAAAGGCCTGCGGATGTCAAACAGAGATGTGTATCAAAATGGTTCAATGGAACGCGGAGTAAAACAAGTAGTTAGCTGCCAACAGTGACACCTCGGTGGAGGATAATGGGCTGTGATGGTGTCGATAACCTATGTTGCATTCACGTACGCCTCGTAAATTCCATATGCATGACTCGACGTGGCTTGTCTCGCTCTTAGAACAAATTAGTGAAGTAAGTG